>NC_139683.1:42001955-42601955 GCF_964106915.1 Podarcis gaigeae
GCAGCCATCCCATGTTTTCTTTGCAACTGCACTTTCATCGCAGCATTTGTGCATGCGTTTGGGCGGAGGACACAGACAAATGGTCTCTGGCTCAGTTCCTGGTGTGCAGATTGTAAATTAGCATATAAATTAGGCACCAAGGAGGTGCAAAGTATTTGTTTAATTCATCAGCATCAGTGAAATAAAATAAACTAGGTGCAGGTTTGGTGGAGATCCCAAGTGAGGACATACATTTATAAGGTCCTTACACTGCAAAATACTTACAGGGGATCCATTCCCTTTCTTGCGATGCAACTTCAAAAGGCAGCCATGATCTGGTAGTGTGGCTGATCAGGAATAGGGTCATAAAGCCAGAAAGACAAGACCTAACAGTAAATAACATAAAGGTAGTTGTATTATTTCTTTTTTTAAAAAAAGTCTAAAAACTACAGTAGCATACTACTATTATATGCCACTGCAATCTCTGAGTGGTTAGAGACTCCAGGAGTTCCAAGTACTTTCTCTAGAGTTCAGTTTCCTTGGAATGAAGGACAGAGAGGACTGTGTTGTCTTAGGGATATATGGTTTTATTTACATGCATGTACAACCTGTGCATAGGATGGAAGGGCTTGCAGCATTAACACCCCAGCAGTGCTTGCTTCTCCATTTGGTTACCAGGGAAACACTAAAGTCCAGCACGGAACAAGACGTGTGTCTGTCTGCAGCTTCCAGTCTTCCACCTGTAGCCTCCAGCTCACACAACAACCAACTCTGGCTCTTGTTCTCTTATATACCCGCTAGGTGAGGGAAGTAGGGGGAAAGGCCCACCCTTTTGTTCTATGGAATGGAGCAATTTATTTGGATATGCTAAATTGTGGTACTTAACTAGCCATTCAAAACCATTACATTGATGAAGGAACTGGTTTAGCAAGCTTCCCCTTATATAGTCTACCCTCACAGATACAGGATTGCAGGTTTAGAAAGGGGATCAAGGGTCCCATTCAGATTGACACACACACACACACACACACAAACACACACACACGGCTACTGCAACTCAACAATATCTTTTCCAGGATGAAATAAAATGTCATAAAATAGTGAGCACATTTTGAGGTTTATAAGAATGCTTCTTCATTAAGCATAGTTGAAGCAAACATGCAAAGAAACAAACATATAAAAACAAGGCAAGGCATAGCAAAGAAAAAGGTGATGCTTGGGAGTCAAATCTGACTAGGTATGCTTGAAGAATTTGATCTTTACAAATTCCTCTACAAAATGACCTCATCAATATTTCATGGACTGGTGCACAAATCAGAACGTAAGCTGCAAATCTAACTATGTCTACTTAGAATTAGTTGTTGTTGTTGTTGTTGTTTAGTCGTTTAGTCATGTCCAACTCTTCATGACCCTATGGACCAGAGCACACCAGGCACTCCTGTCTTCCACTCCCTCCCACAGCTTGGTCAAACTCATGTTAGTAGCTTCGAGTTAAGTCCTATTAGAATTAAGTCCTATTAAATTCATTAGGGCTTGCTCGTAGGAAAGTAGAGTTAGGACTGCAACCTTAGTTATCTACTGAATATGGTACTTCTCCAAATATTGTGATACAGTAAAAAAAAAAGTATCAAAATGCACATTTATGTATTTACAGCATGTCCTTTGAGAGGATTTTTTTTTTTAGCACCCTCAAACTAATGTAGAAATGAAACGACATAATTTAATGAGTTCAAAAATATGCAGAAGTGTTGTGGACTGGAAATAGAAGTTTTTTTATATATTTTCAGAGGGAAAACAACTGTTTCTTCTCTTTCCAAGAAACCTTTGGTGCATCCAGAGAGCCTCCTTACACCTGCTACAGTGAGGCTGATTGAGGCTGCAATCCTATACAGTCTCTTACCTGAGATCAAGCTTCATTTTTTTATATTGTGGCATAACCATGCATAGAATTGCTTTGCATATCTACGTAACACCTCCTCAACTCCATTTTAAAACTATCACACTTTTAACATCATGCCGAGCAGTATCTTTTTCTTCACTTCTGCTTTGTTTTTGCAAAAGTCTAGCCAGAAGAACTTGAACGTTTGCTCATTATTTTGTGACAATTAAGTTATTGACCCTAAATGAACCAATGCAAAACATTTTCATCTCCCATTCTTACTTTCTGGTTCATGCTCTTGTATGATAGGTTAAGAGAAACAATGCATTCCCATGTAGCCCACTTCAAATACAAGCAGTTGAATTGGTGCCAGGAAATTTGGGTCCATTGTGTTCACAGGGGTGGGATTTTAAAAAGCAACAATGTGAAGGCTCTGGAGCATGGAAAGCAGAGGATGAAATGTTACTCATGAGTAGCTTTAGGTTAAATCGTGCCTACAACAGCCATATTGAAACACTTGATTTAATATCTTTTTATTCTTTAAAAGAATTAACTTGAAAGGTCACATTAAGGCTCATTCCATCAGAGACATATCCTGGAAAATATCTCGATTCACATCAGTTCCCATCCGAGAGATTTTCAGAGCTACTGTTCACTCCGAGACAGTTAAAACTGTATTGTCTAAATTCAATGTTGCATAATAATTTAAAGTTTAGCCTTGTGGTTTCCCAGAACTGGTAAAAGTGACCCAGCCTTTGCTTTCTGCTATTTGTGATTGGGAAAGAGATTGGTGTTCTGGAAGAATTTTTGCTGAAAGGTCCCCAACACAGAAAGTCAGTGTGTTGTAGTGGTTGGACAATGGTGGGAGAGACCCAGATTCAGGTCCACACTCACCCATGAAGCTCACTGGATGATCTTGCTCTCAACATTCCTCTCAGGGTGGTTGTGTGCATAAATAAGGGAGGAGCACGTATGTTCCCTTGAATGTTGAGAGGAAATGAGGAATATTAATAAATAAAACCAGTAAGTCAGAGTGAGAAAGTGTTTATAGCTCGAATGAAGACGAAGAACGGATGAGAAGTGGCCCCAGTCAATATCCAGTAGCCTATGATGCCCAAGAACTGCTGTAGAACTGTACTTTTAACATTCCTGCTGCTCATCTGGTGACAATGACACGTCCCTGCTAGATTTGGATTATTCTGGAAAGAAATGACTGTTACAGTAGAGTGTGGCTTTTGTGCCACTCCCTGCTACATAGTGTTTGCTTTATCCACCTGAATCTTGTCTTGATTTTTACTAGCATTTCCAAGTTCCTTTCTTTCAAGCCTGATCTTCAGGAATGTTGATAGGCCTTGAGATTGTGGCATGTGCAGGTAGCATAAGAACCTTGTTACTCCACCTTCTCCAGCCCAGCTGCTGATTCATATCTCCATCTTACACTTTCTTCTTCAAGACCAGTATATTGATATGAGTTTGATGAAACTTTGTCACACAGGACAACTTGCAAGAGGTTGTGTTTATAAGAGGCACATGAACAACAAGCAAATTCTTTGTAAACTCTCATACCTGGGGAAATCTAAGTATACAAGGTCAGTTGAAAAGGTCTTTTAAAATAATCTTTTCCAAGAGAGTTACCATCTTATGCACATTTTGTCTTGTATGTGAGGTAGTATGAGCATGTTATTTCTTTTACAGAAAAAAGAAAATAGCAAATTGGGATTTTAGTTGCTTTTACATTTTTTTCCTCTTTTTAAAATTATGGTTATTCACCCATACATTCCCTCTCTGAGTATTCATTTAGAAGGGAGGTTTTGTAATAGTCACATTTAATTTATCAGGGTGCAATAATTTGTGTTTCCCAAGCATCTCGCAGACTTTGGTTCATTATACTATTGTTTCACATGAGTAAGTTAGCAAAGTTTGGATTGATTGACTCTAATTAACTAAAACTGGTTCCAGGCTGTGCATCTATTGTCATGGTAGCTAGCCACAAAGCCCCAAACTGTTCCATAATGGCAATGTAAGGTAATATCGATATGAAAACTCTAACAAATTCTTAACATTGGTTTATGCTACTTGAAGAAAAATAACTGAAGTGGGAGAGTATAATGGAGAAGGTACTAGTCAAAGCAATGTTCTTTAAAATGGAGTTATCCCTCTACTACTGGTTTATATACTCCTAGGAACTCATGCCTGTCAAAAGATTGGATATTACAGTTTACACCAGGAGTTTTGAGGCAGTCATCAAGAGCAGTCCTACACAAAATGTGTTACACTATCAAGTCTTGAGGATATGATGATTGCTAGCTCCTAGAGTTACACATCTGGTTACTACTAGGACCTGGTATCTCAGACACAAATGTGGATCCAAAAATGGATGCAAAATCTTTAAGCCCCAGCGACAATCTTTACTTTGGTTGCCTGGGTTTAGGTTCACTGGATAAGCACCAATACTGCAGCAACTGGATCACCTAATCACCCCATTATGTGAGCAACATACCACATGAAGACTCACTAGAACCACTCTCAAGTAGTCTTCCAAATTCACCCCAAGTCCTACAGTAAAGTCAGCAGTATGTTAAATGGAATCAAAGATTATTATCTCCCGGTGTAAATGGTCAACCAGGACCCCACACATAGACTCACTCACATAAAGAGTTACAAGCCAAAACAGCAAACAGCCAGGTGAGACCCCCCAGAAGATGAACCAAAAATGAACCTCTGGTGCATCAGATTTTGTCTTTGTTCACATCAGACATTAAATATAAAAGTCTCCAAATAGAGACAACTTGAGTATGCCAGGTCAATCACCACTTGGTACAGCTCCACTGGTCAATACTTCATTCTGTGATCAGATTTTGCCCAAGTGCAATGATCAGCAATTTGCCTGTACTGTAAATGTAATATTTAAAGGCATGTCTCCTCCGTTATGTTGTGCCATGTGAATTAGCATTGTCAGAGGAGGCCCTTCTTAAGGTAACCCTCATTTGTGGCAGTGAAAACAGGAGTGAGTTGATCTTATAGTACACCTCTGTAGAGTCCCCTCTCTTTTGGATTACCTTCCCAGATAAATGTGCCTGCCTGACTCCATTGCTAGTTTCAGGAATTAATCCAAGACTTTCTGTTTTCACTGTAAATTCTGTGTGTCAAACTGCAGTAGCTCTTGGGGAGCAAACATTTGCTGTTTATGAGTATAAAAATAAACGACAAAGGAATGAACTCTGAGAGCTTGTACAATTACCTATTTGAAGTGCGGGTCAAGCTGACCCAGACCGTGACCATTCAGTGGTGTGTGTGTTATGACAAGGCCCTGGCTTTACCGTACTGCTTTACTGCCAACACACTGATGTGTAGAGGAAGCCTTCCCTGAACAGCTTCTAATCTCAGAGTATGGTAAATCATAGCTCAGACTGTTTTGACATGGTTTGAAAGAAGTTATCATGAAAACACCTGCATCAGGTGTAAGGAACCTTTGGCCCTCCAGATGATGTCAATCTATGACTCCCAGAATCCCTGTTCACTGTCCATTCTTGCTGGACCCAATGAGAGTTGTAGTTCAGCAACATCTGGAGGGCCAAAGTTTACTCATTACAGAGCTACTATGGCAATGAAAGAGATTTCATTGAGAGTAAGGATGAATCCAGGCCAGTAAGAGGCATTGTCACAGCTCAGGGACACAGTTCACTCAAAGATGTCACGGAGCACAGTCAGTAAGGGATTGGTGTGGCCTGAGAGAGTATTGAGAGGTGGGTAGAGAGGTCTGTAGGACTACATTTGGCCTTAGGCCTAAAGTTCCCCAACCCTGATGCCAAGCCTCTCATGTGTGATCATTAGCTAAGATGTGGCTATATAATTTTATACTAAAAGTGAATGAACTCTGCAAAGCCTGTAGGGTTCTCTGCGGTCCATGCTATATAATGTACTCCTTATTAACTGCAGACTAGAAAATCTTTACATTGTAGTAATTCACTGTAATGGATACAGTTCTGAATTTCTTTCAAAGCTCATTCCAACCAACATATCATTTCCATCTGAACACAGCATTGTGTTTCTTTGTAAGCAAAGAACGTCATACCTTGAAAGCTCTACATTAGCAAACAGTTTGCTTTTTCGTCAGCAGCAATCAGTTTTTGAATTCTTTTTTTTTAATCCAACTATGGTTCTCATGGTGTAGTAAATGACATTAGGCTTTTGTAAATTCTTGCAGAATATAACAGATCATTGGTTTTATAACACAGTCACTGTTTTTGCATTTTGATGAGATTATTAGATGCAGTCTTGAATACAACATCCCCGAATACTGTTAGTTAAAAAAAAATAAAAGTTTACTAAATGGTATCTTGTCAACTGTATCTGAAAATCACCATAGTTCCTTTATTCTTCCCTTCATGTGACGGTATTTTTGTAAGCTGATGAGTTCTACCAATATGAGGTTATGAAATCATTACTCTAATCTGTATTTAGGTTTGCTCCTAATGTGTTTATTAAAACATATACAGGGCAAAGAAAGTGGAATATGTTATCCTCTCCATGAATTTATTTCATACATTAACTAAAAGGGGATCAAAACAAGCATGCGTTAGTTAATTTTTGTCCCATCTACTATGAGAACTATTTTCAAGTTGCACAAACCAGCAGAATCAGCAGAGTCTCTGTCTGGCTGATGGTTAGGATGCCACTACCAATATTTGACTCCACAACCAGGTGACTCTGGTGACCAATAAATATGCATTGTTGGTAGAGGTCACATAAACTTATGAGTGACCCAGATGAGAGCCCTCAAAACTCAATGACCAGTTTTGAGCACAATTCTCTTCTCACTCATAAAGCCATGGTCTTTGGTCATTCTGAAATTGAAAGGGACATACAGGTCCATGAATGTCAATGCCAAAAGCATGCTCAACCAAAGAAACACAAACAAGAAATAGAATGTGCATTGTACTGGGGGCAGAGGGAAGAGAAAAATAATATATTTTGTCTCCTTGATATGCACTGTACCATAGTACATTTTATTTTCAGATATAAAATTACGAAACATCAAGTTTTGATCTGGATGAAAAGTCCCCAGTGTCTTCTCTCACAGAAAACAGATCTTTTCTCTCTCCTGTAGACAGATTGACAATCCCAAATAACAGGAGTGTAATCTAACAATCATTATTTGTGACTAAGCCTCATTGAATTCAATGTAACTTACTTTCAAGTAGGTATGCATAGGTTTGGGCTGTAAGCTCCACTCAACTCAATGGGAACAATTCTGAACAAATGTGTATATGATCCAGCTGTACATCTCATTGAAATCACTAATGATCTGTTTCATAACAAATATTTGTCTCAAAAACTATATGAACTATGAATGTAGGAGAATCTCGTAGACATCCCTGGAACTTAAATACATAGCCAAATATATTAGTTGTAACTATTGTTTTCTGAAGTGTGCCTTATACACAGACTATAGGTCATGGAAGCTTACATAAAGTGGTTACATTTGGCACTGATTCCTCATCATGTTCAGACTCAAAACATGTGAATCAAATGTCATCATCATTACAGGCCGTACAAGTAGGAGTATGCAAAATCTGCATTTTCCTTATATTTCCCTACCAACATTGATTTGGAAACTACTTGGGGGGGGAAATTAATTACAAAATGCAAGAATTCTGCTCTAGGAGCCTTTTTCAACTGAAAATGCCCATATCATGTGTCTAACTGACATGTTCTGTTTCCTTTAGATTTTGACAAAGCACAGTCAGGTCTTCAACTTCACATCCTTTTCTTTAACTCAATGCAGTTCTGCCAATTTATATACAGTTGCAATCGAAATTACTCAACCCCCATTGGAAATCAGGTTTATTATCTAAATTTACATACTTTCAGCTGTTTGCAATGAGCAAATCAAACAAAAGCAATTGAAATAGCTCAACATAATGGATTTTTCAATTGGCTTCCCCAAATTCAGCTGAAAATGCAACTTAGACTGGCTTATCTAGTCTCACTATTATTCAACCCCCCAAATAGAATCCCTCACAACAGCATAACAGCAACCATGGCCCTCCAGAAGCTGCTGACCCCAACTCCTATCAGCCTCAATGCATGGCCAATGGTCAGGGAGTATGGGAGTTTGAGTCCAACACCTGAAGGGCTACAGGTTCCCACCCCACCTGCACCACTTTGCCCTACAGGAATTTTTAAACAAATATTATTTAGTACATTTTATATGAGGGACGTGGGTGGCGCTGTGGTCTAAACCACTGAGCCTAGGGCTTGCCGATTGGAAGGTCGGCGGTTCAAATCCCCACAACGGGGTAAGCTCCCGTTGCTCGGTCCCTGCTCCTGCCAACCTAGCAGTTCAAAAGCACATCAAAGTGCAAGTAGATAAATAGGTACTGCTCCAGCAGGAAGGTATACGGCGTTTCCATGCACTTCTCTGGTTTCGCCAGAAGCGGCTTAGTCATGCTGGCCACATGACCCAGAAAAACTGTCTGCGGACAAACGTCGGCTCCCTTGGCCAGTAAAGCGAGATGAGCGCCGCAACCCCAGAGTCGTTCTCGACTGGACTTAACTGTCAGGGGTCCTTTACCTTTACATTTTATATCCCACCAGTTTTTCACCATGGGAATTCAAGGTGGTCTACATATGGTTTCCAGTTGGTGTCCCATTCAGGCACTGTCCATACTCAGACCTACTGCATCACAGTAGCTAAAACCTATGTCCTAGGACTAGAGAGCAGATGCATTGCATTCTAGTTTAATCTATAACATATCAAAGGAGAATAAGGACAGAAGATGTAGTAAAAGATTAACTTTGTTGAATCTTGGCATGGAGATCCATTCTCCTCTGACAACAGTATACGTATCCATTCAGATCATAGATTATGTAAATTTCTGCAATATACTGAAGTAGCGGAGCTCACTAGCAAGTGCTGAAAACAGAAGAAAACAGTAGGTTAAGTGCTGTGCTTTTATTTTCTCCTTTTTTATTCTGTCAGTGTTTTTATTGCTAGGATTGCTTAATGTGAGCATTATGTCTTGCATCAATTGTGACGAGGGGCAAGTGGCACTTCCACATAATTGTGCTTGTATGATAATCCTTTTCATGTGTTTTTTTTTTAAAAAAATGGAGGTGAATGTTGAATGGAAATTGATTAATCAATGGGGTTTCCAATAATAAGGAATAAAGTAGCATTCCAATCTTTTTGATGTCTTGTTTTTTAAAAATAAAAAGAATCTGGCTTCTGTTTTAAGAAGGGACATAAAAAGCTGCTGTTTACCAAATCAGACTGTTATTTATATTGTCTGGCAGTGGCTCTCCAAGGAGGGTTGGAAAGATTTGTCAATTTCAGTCCTCTCGGTTTCTCATTTTTCCAGTCTTAAATTCAGATCTCCACATTTCTGCAGCAATTTGCGGTTTTTCTTTTCAAAACTCCTCATGAGCAGTGAGAGAATTCAGGTTCGCCAGCACACACCTTGGCATGGTTTTCCTTAGAATGATGGCCATTTGAGAGGGTGATATCTTTCTGATACATGGTTTATTTACATACATACATATATATATACCAGCTGAATATAAGAGGAATAATAATAATAATATAATAAATTTTATTTATATCCCGCCCTCCCCAGCCGAAGCCGGGCTCAGGGCGGCTAACAACACTAAATACATAGACCTGCAGCACCAACTCTCCAACAGATCTTGTTCCCCAATTAGGTTTCTAAGGCCCCTTTGCCCACCCACTGAGCCATAGCTTTGGATTTAGCACAGAGAACAAGCTAAGTATCTGTGTTTTCTCAGCAGAAGAGAGGATTAGCTCAGCTCTATTGTTTCCTGATATCACCTCCAGCCAATGTGGTGGGGTGTGGGGAAGCTTGCCCAGTTTAGCTCTCATCTGAAAGCATCTCCAGCTGGTAGTTTCTCCAGCAGCCAGTCACCTATATGCTTTAGTCTCGCAAAGAAATCATTAGCAGATCTGGCTGTCGCTATGGACTTAAGAAAGAGACTCGTTTGACCACTTAGTGGCCTCACTTTCAACAAAATCCCATATTACAAATATAAAACCACAGACTTGGAGGGGACCCAAAGATAGCATCCAAAACAACCAACCACTCTCCCCCACCAGTTGTAAAGTGGTAGGAAATCCTTTTTGCTTAATAGAACAACATGACCTATGTCAATATATACAGATCATTCTGTACTAATACAAAAATATGTTGAATAATGCCTGCAGTATGAAAACTAGGCATGCCATTTCCAGTTAAGTTCCATAATAGCACCGAGGGTGGCAGGCAACATGGGAAGATCCCCAAGAGCTGTGTGGCTTGGATGGTTTGAACAACCACAACTTACCTCCCATTCTTACACAGGAGGAGCATAATTATTTTCAAAGAGTAAATGCGTAAAATGATGAGGAGCCATTGCTCTAGCACTGTTATAAGATGCTAACTGGTGATGTATTTAATCCCAGAGATGCTTGACATTCAAAGAGTGAGTGATGTACGGCAGAGCATTTGTATGGGCCATCTGGAGATGTACACCAAACTCCACACTTGATGAGGAACTGAAACTTCTGATTCCAAGACCTAAATATGCATCAATCTCCGCTCTGGTTTTAATTGATTCCTAACAAGAAGAATTTTGGCAAACCGCAACATGCTTTTGTGTGAAATGCCTCTGTTGTTACAATATCATAAATTGTTTTTAATCATTTGCACATATTATCGTGTGATGGCAACCACAGATCTGTTGAAATGAATATAAGATTCTGATTAGGGGAAAAATGGTTTTGAAACTTATTTATTTATATTTTCAAAATGGTTTTGCAACTTATTTATTAATATTAAAACTTATGTATTTATATATATTATAGTTAGTTAGTTATTTATATAATATAAATTTATTTATATTATATTATTTATATCAATTATATTATATTAACCTGCTTTTCATCAAATGAACTATACCAGGACAGGGTACATGAAAAACCAGTACAACAAATTCATAAACAGAGAGAGAACTCTCCCCCCAAAAAAGAAACCTCTTACCATTTACTTAAAAGATTCAACATGTTTTCTTATGCTCTGGGATGTTACAGGGCAGTAATTTGTAAGATGGAAATTATGAATATATGTTTGCTCTCCCATTAGCTTTTACAGAATCTTTTCCTGTGTACAGGAATGCTGCTAATGTCCTCAGGAGCATGGACTCTTCTTTTAATTTTTGTACATTTCATGTGAAGGTCTGAAGTGGGTTTCTGAATAAATTCAGCTGGGCACACTTTGAAGCCTCCCTGTGATGAGGAACACTGAAGACTTTTCAAATGAATGCCTTTAGAAATACTCTTTAGACCTTTGTACTAAACATGTAAAAGTCTGATGAGGAACCTGTGCACCCAGGAATGTTGGGGACCAGCCATGAGGGCATGCCTGACCCCCCACACCATTCTTGGTGAATAGGACCCGTGTTGCTCCCTAACCTACCAGTCCAACTAATCTGTTATCATCCACCCAATCATTCCCTTATTCCCATCCAGGGAATAATGCACCCCAGTGCCCCTGGTTTCATCTTTGAAGCTGGAGGGCCCTGCTCCTTCCTACTTGATATGGGACATAATTTTGAATGAACTTCCCTGGGAGACCAACCTGAGGCATTAGATCATACCATATTTCTATATACAAAAAAAACCTCTAGCCAGCCCCAGTTTACAATGTGCTCAGAAGCTCTCTCATTCTCTGTTAATCTTGTATAACATGCAAAAATGAGTGTTGATTTCTGTAAAGTCCTGGAATTCATTACTACACCAAACAATGCACACGAATTTGTCCATGACTTTGCCAAGTTACAGAGAATAGATGAACAGCTTGGATCTTTTTATCGGCATCCCGGAGAGGGGTGGTATTATTTGGCAGGGGTGGGGGGGTGCTCTGGGCCTCTGTGTTCTTTCTGCTACTAAAGAGCAGCCTTGTCATGGAGCATCCTTTGCTGGAAAGAGGAGCCAAGAAGATGGCCTTGGCAAAATAGAGGAGAAGCTGCAGATGCCCTGTCTGCTTATTTGGTGCTGCTGGTGGCAACATGACAAGAGACTAGAACCCTGCTTAGTGGAGCCTGTGCTGAGCATTTCACTTTCCTGACAATTAATCTGGAAATCTTCCTAACTTATACATCTGCTCATCTAATTAACACACTGCGGGATAAAGCTAAGTAAAGATGGACTGAAAAGAGGATAATTTGTTCTTTTTCTCTTTTTTACTTGCATTTCCCTTAAAGCTTTGGGAGATTCCCCTGCCTTTGCCAACAAGTGTTTGGCTGCCACAGAGACAGACAGATGTGTACCTCTCCACCCAATAGTCACATCTGTGCTCTCTGTGCCCCATTAATGCCCTACCTACCTGTATAATATAGCACTGGACTGGGTCTTTAAAAAAAAGGTGTATGTGCAGCATTCAAGAGTTATGGCTCGGTTTTGATTCTACTCAGCTGCTTTCAGTCCACCTGAGTTCTCACAGATCTTTTCCAGTCGTACTTCTCAGAAAGTCTTTTGTTCCAAAGTGTACTCTCTAAATTTGCATTTTGGTGGAGCTGCCAACTAGAGAATGCAAGCAATGAATGCCAGGTCAACTACATTTATAGCCAACAAATATTTGTTTCCTTTGCAGGTATGGGGAGCTATAAAAATTGGTTATAATATCCAATACATCTCTGTCTGTGTGCTGAAATGTAAAGTGTGAATCAGAAGCATGGATTTTATCTGCAGTCATCTCTGTATATTGGAGCATATGCTTCAGTTTGCGCCATAAGTAGGATTTGTAAGTTTCTCTCGCCCCCCTTTTCTTTTCTTTTTGTGCAGGTATCCATAAAAGGTAATGTCCAAATACACACTGAGGGTTGTATCCACTTTTAGTCAGAGGAGACTCGTTGAAATGAATAGGCGTGTCCTTTCTGAGCAGCTGGCGATAACCCTAATTCTATTATTTACGCCGCATGACATTTTCTTTTCTTTTTTCTTAGCATTTCCATTGGACTGCACCATTATTCCCTCATTAGCAAAGAAAACTGCAAGGGAATGGCATAGATTAACTACCTATTCAAAGGCTAGAAATGTAAGCAAATGTATTAAGGAATTAAATCCCATTGAATTCTGTGGATTTGCTCTTTGATCACTTTGCATGCTGCTGCTTTTTGCAGTGGGACATTGGGATTCTTCTCAAAGTGCAAACCTTTGAGAAAAACACCATACCAGGGACACAGAGGATAAACATCTTTAAGGCAGTTAGTTCCTCTTGAGATCGCACACTACTTCAGAGTCTTCATGCTTCAAGACATACATTAGCCAGGGCTTGTTCTGTACCTCTGTCCCATCCACTTGAACTTCATTTTCCTTTCTGCCTCACCAAAGATATTTATCTTTGCTGCCATTGCCATAGAGAAGCCAGATTGGAGGAAGGAGACAGACAAATGTATATCGCATCAATGGAGAATTCATTGCAGCGGGAAGGTGCAGAATACAGTGGGGGACAGAGAAATGGAGGAGTGGCTGGAGAAAACATGCAGAAATATGCATGAGATTGAGAGACACAGGGGAGTCGTGGTCATCAAAATGCAAAGCATTATTTAGTCCTACTCTATGTTTATGACTTCGCTGGTTTGAGGTGCACAGACTGATATATTTGCTCAGTTCAGAGAAGAGGCTGGATGAAAAACAGAACAAAATATTTTCCAAATAGTCCACCGAGGTTGCTGAGTGGAGTCCTCCTAACAGTACCACAGTCTATTGAGGTTGCGTTGGCCAGGATTCAAAGGAGGATCTTTGTTGTGGCACCTATTTTGTGGCATGAACTTCCTATGGAAACCAGGCGAGCATCAATGATGGGTTGCTATTCTGGGCAGTTTGTTGTTTAAAAAAATCTCTTTACCCTGCTAGTTTCCTGACTGTTGACATCGAGTATGTTTATGTTTTGTTTTGTTCTGACTGCTATAGCAGCTACTGAAATTATATGGCAATCTGGATGTTTTAACTGTTATTTGATTATCTTAAAGCTTTATGTATATTATGATCAGCTTTGAGAATTCCAAATGAAATTGGGGTATAATTTTTTAAGATAAAAATAAGAAATATGAATAAGTAAATGAATAAGATCTTTCAAAAGAAGCATCAGTAAAAAGGGAGGAGTACTGCGAACACACACCAAAGGGCTGCAATAGCACTTTATTATTACTATTATTATTTATTACATTTGTATATCCCCTTCATCTATAGATCCCAGGGCGGTGCACATAATAAAAATACAAGATAAAATTTTTAAGCATATTCAACCATTCTTTGATCCTGACTTCTGATGCCATATTGGGTCTGTGTTTTCAGTAGGGTCATGACCACTTTTGCTGCCACATGTTATTATATAGTTGCCAGAAAGTCAAGTGCAGAAGAGGGATTAGCTTCAGAATTCCAAAGGTCTTTAAGCCATCTAGGTCCATTTGAAGCACTTCATCATGTGCCCTCAGATTTTTGAATGACACCACCTGGTTGCACATCTCAGTGGTCTCAAAGCCTCTGAGCAAAAAAAAATCTAGAAGACTCATGCTTCTCAAGGATATCTGGCTATTAGTTAGTTGATAAAGAAAGTTAATACTCCCTTTTGCTAAGTGAATTATATTTTCTCTCCTCAAATATCCACCTGTGATAGAGGTTTAACCAGTGGTTCAGGTAGAGTATCCGTGGCTGATCCCAGCATCACATTTTCATCCACATTTCCCATATGATTTCCTTATGTTCTTATTACCTTCCTATTTGCTAGGCACAGGATAATAGAAAAATGGAGATAATGAAGGATACAAAAACATTCATTCTGTCATGGATGGATATTTGATTTTGGTAATGAACAACCAAGGCTCTAATATAATTGGCAGACTTACTTGCCTGTGCGTGGGCACTTAAACAGAGAGGGTATTTTGACAGCCCAGCATTGATTAAATTGGTCTTTAATTGAAGTAACCAAGTCTTAGCAATGCTGTAAATACTACATTAATTTCAAAACAGTGTTAATTGCAAAACATTTATTAATGAAAATAATTCAACATTATTTTCATAATTGCTGATTAAGAAATTGTTTTGGTCTTAAACTGTAATTACATAGCAATTATATTTTGTTTCGTTATAAATATACTACAAGTATGCTACAGTTACCACTGTATGCTACATGAGCCACAGTCTTTCCCTCCACAGTGGTGGCTGCTTAATTAAAATATTAATGTTGTCCTCATATTCACAATACTTCCCATACTTTATACGTCGACATGCAATGTAGTGCATAGTGTGTCAGACACACTTCAGTTAATTTCTGGAAAAATAAAATAACGTGCAAGCAAAGTAACTACCACAGTGGTGTTTTTCTCTCTGCCCAGGCAATGTCAGATTAGTGATGGAGCTGGCATCACACGGCACTTATGGAAGAATATAGGGTTACAGAGAATGGATAGTCCTTGTCCTGTTCTAACTTGGCGCAAGGTTCCAAGGGGCAGCCAGGCTAAAGAAGAGGCACTTACTAGAATGGCAGGATGATCAAGTCCAGAAAAGAAGAAAAAAGAAGTCCAATGGTCAAGTAGGCTATGCTGGATCACAACCAGCAAGGGAAGGGAAGGTCTGTCAGGACCCAGGAGAGGTCACTGTGGCAAGGGCTAACTGGAAGTCACCCAAAGAGAGCTGTTGACTCAACAGCATGCTGAACTCTTCTGAAGACTAGTTGGTTAGCCGGCTGGTAACTTCATACACTCTGAGCTGCAATCTGTTTTTTAAGGGCCATTGCTTGATTTGGTAGCCTCTAGATCCTATGCCATGGGAGCAATGAGAACTTCATCAAGGGTGTGCCCTCTGAATCTGAAAAAAAAAAAATCAGGCAAAACAATGCCCTTTGACTTGAATGGTCCTGGAGTAGGGGGTGATGCCTGCCTAGGCAATTCCTTCTTCCCTTCCCTGAATCTTCCTCTGAGCCAGAAGGGCACTGAGGCCAGAAAGCATTGTGATTGTCTTCAGTTATGTGATTGTGCCTTGGATACACTCCAAAACTCCACATGGTTCAAATGCATGCAATGAGTTCCATGAAAACAGAAGGGCCCTGAGCTCTTTATACAAGAGGACATGCACAACACCAGTGTGCCTGCAAAGCATTCCAGAAACTAAAGAGACAAAGAGTCCAGTGTGCATATTGGAGTCCCAGCATATATCTCCTAGCTATCAGACTGGTTTAGGTCTGACCTGAAATCTATATATGTGTTGAGGAAGGGGATTATTTTGATGTTTGCTCAGGGGTCTGTGATTTTTCTCAGCACACCAAAACATAATGGTATATTTCAAGGGCGAACATGTACTTCGTGGAGAAGAAAACAACATGTCATGTAACTTGTCTACCCATCACCTCAAAATGGGAATCCAGTGTTTGATTTTGTTATTAAATGAAGTGCAAAAGCATGGCTAGGGGTGCAGGAGTGAGATGTTTGCTCTGAAATCAAATCTAGAGGGTGTATTCTAGTCCCAATTTTGCCCAATGTTTACTTGATTTCTTACATTCCAGATTCAGGGATGGAATCTTCATGGGCTTTTAACATAGGGTTGTGTCTATGAGATTATAAAAGCTAGACTGTATAAACCAGGTACAGCTTTAATTAAAGAGAGGCTAACCATCCTCTCACCCCCAGAAAGTATCTTCATAATGAATAGATGAAATGCCCCACTGATAACTTCTACTATGGATTCATTCCTTCATTCCCTTTTTTCTTTATCCCTTCAATTTCCAATCTACAACTGAAACTTCTACAATGTTTTATTGAACTGGATATCAGAAGACATCAATTTGCGACAGCCTCATAAAAAATAAAATAAAACTGTGATACAGAAGAGAAACCGCTGTATCAGACACACTTCAGTTCTCTTCTACCCCTACCTCAGTGCTCCCGTCAGAAATATCATCAGCCACTGAGGCTGGAAAACAAAATCTCAACTCAAATGCTATTAATACAATAGTCTGAAACTTTCAATACATCCTATGCCTGTTCTAAAATTAAATATTCATTGGTAGCAAGCTTATGTAAAAGGGTGCCAGAGTTCAAAACAGGAATGCGTATAGGAGATAAAGAGGCAGACGGAAGGGGAAAGAAAGCAGTAGAAACGAAGACTGTGGCCAGACTGTTCTGACTCTGATTGCCGTGGATGTTACCAATTTGAACGCATGTTAGGGATACATAGCTGAGGAAAATCCGTGTAAATTGGGGATCACAAGTCATATGCTTTAATTAAAAAAAATACAGGGAGCTTTTATGGTCATGAAATGGGATTTCTAGTTCTGTCTTTCAGCCTTCTTATCACACATGTATTACGTGCATTTTGTCAGGCATTGCCAGAGAGGTGCAGGATGATCAGCTTGCATAGCAACTGAATTATGCCCATAATTAGGCCTAGAGTCAGTAGCTTGATGTTGGGCAGTAAATTGTATATGTCTCCTTTTTTTGGTTCTTCACTTAATAGACCTTTGGCAATAGCTTATTGTAGCTTATTGTAACAGACAATGGATCAACATTGAAGTGTTTATCTTGTGATAATTACACTGCTTTTTAAAAGATAAAATAAAATGAGAGTGTATTATCAAATGGATTTGCAGCAGGTACTACAGTCGAAGCTCCGGATTGGATACTGGTTTCTGCAGCTTGAAGCCATTTGCTTCAGCTCCAAAAAAAGAAAAAGCCTTTAAAATGCCACCCAAATAAATAGATGAAACCTTGCCCTTACCAGAGTATTGCAATGGCCCCAGTTGGCCCTTTAGGAGCCAGGAGTGGGGAGAGCAAGGGCACTGCTATTGGCAAATCACTGATGCCCCCATTACCTCAGTTAGAACAGATACCAGAGCATGTGTTGTCCCCTTTCATCAGCACTTGGCCTGCATTGCAGCACTTCAAAGGGTTGGACCATATGACAAATCTAATCTAATCTGGGTTGTGCTTTAGTCTTATGATTTGCAGATGTTCAGATCCTCTCCACATTCATTTTCAAGAGAAGAACTGTTCTCCTTCATATATACAGTATTGCTTATGGTTCATGCTGGGTGCCAACCTTATCACCTGATTGGCTTTGTGTCTGAGATACCTTTTGGATAGACCATTAGGTCGAAGAGAAGGAATAAAACAGCCAATTAAACATTCGTGTATCCTGTGTAACTTAATAATGCCCACTTTTTCTCCCCTTCCACACCCTTTTACATGCTGCATTTGAAGAACTCTGTCCAAGAATATCACTAGATGGGGGGAAATGTGTGCGCACACACACACACGCCACATCATCTCAAAATTATTAAAATCTCTGTGGGAATTCATGATTAATTTTAAGGCCTGACAGATTAAAATACATTATTATGTACACTCTAGTGCATCCTTTCAGATATTTTCAGAATCTGATTTTGCTCTCTTGATACACACCAATGATTCTACATGTATCTAGTAGATTGCAAGGAATAGATTAGCATTAAAGAGGCAGTATTGTGTTGTTAGGTTGTTATGTGTAACTTGTGCTTATACATTAAGAAAAATGTACCTGGCATTCCCTTGGACATGACCAGACCCCATAAAAAAGAAAGCATTATTAATAGTTGGTTGTAATGCATTTGTGGCAGCGCATCTGAAATTCTGACCTTTAGCATGTTAACTGGCTCTTTTTATCTGGTTCTCTGGCTGACTAAGCCACAACAGTAGCCTGATTAAATGTAGGGAACCAAAGGTTTGTTATCTATACTTCTTAAACAGAATCCTAACTTTTCTTTCCCCATATGACCTAGAAGACATTTGCAAAGGAAATATGAAGCCGTAAAATGAAAATAGCAATAATCAGTGTTTCATATGGGATAATTTGATTATCTATTTGATAATCTGTTTGATAATGTGATGTGTTTTCATATGGGGCAATTTAATTATCTGTGAGTAGAACAGGGACCTCTGCTCTCTAGTTTAACCTGGGTTGGTACAAATCCTTTTTGCCAGGATGTAAGTAATTGCACACACCCCACCTAAGCAAGAGAGTGGAGATTTCAGGTCACTAAATAGTTTGACCTTGGACTAATCACATACCAATAATCTGTGAAAGGTGTTTCTTTTAAAAAAAATAATAATCCTGTATTAAAAATTTGATATCCCACTTTGGTTTCCCAAAGCAAATCCATACTATCTAGCAATAAATAAATACTCATAAAAACATACTGTTACATGCCACTTCAATCTCTATAAGTGGTGCAAGATTTTGGGGGTTGAAGGTCACTTCCCATGATCTGTGGTCTTTTGGGACAATGAGACATAGTGAAGATGGTAGTGTCTTTATGTTATATGCTTTTATTTACTCATATATACAACCTGCACCTAGATGGACAGATTGCAGAGCATTCACAGCCTATGAGTTTCTGGCTCCCCCCAGCATTGGATTCAAAGGACAGCAAAAAGCCATTCTCTATGTCTCTCAGCCTGTCATCCCCAGCTCACCCCCGCCTTCTCATGATCATGATCATAGAGTGAGACAGTATCATATTGAGTGCTGGAACAAAGTCATCCCAATAAGAATGGCAACTATCCTGAATTTCCAAATGTCATATTAATATATACACGTGGGTTTCATGATTCAAAACAGAGCAGCATACCTTGCTGTGGTCATTGGTGGTGAGTACCTCTTGCCTAGTACAACAGCATGTATGTAGTTTGTACTGTAATGTGAGAAGTTTAGCATCTGTTTTTGAATGTTAGGGGTCACAAGAATTTGCAGGTGCAACAAGAATGGATGGTGACTTGCACAAGCTGCTCAGTTGTTTGACAGCAGGGCCTGGCATGGTGGGGTCATGGTAGAGCAGTTCTAGGGTAAAGTATGACAAAAACCTTTACAAATAATAATATTCAACCCTCCTAGTCTGCCAGACTTTTATCTGGTCAGATTTCTATGTATTTAAGGGAAGACAATATCTGCATTTAAGTGTGGTTCTATTAAATACTGTGAGATTTCATGGCTCAATGGTAGAACACATTGTTGTTGGACTCCAGCTCCCATCAGCTTCAGCCAGTATGGCCAAGACTCAGGGATAATGGGCACTGTGGTCCAGCAACATCTGGAGACTGTCTGTGGATGAGGGTGGAGATTCTGTTCGTTCGGGCTGCGCCACTTTTTCCCCTGCACCATTCTATTTCCCACCCTCTCCCTCACACACACTGCGGCGACGCCTCCTCCCTCCCTCCTCCTGGCTTCTCCCCGCCCTGCCTAGAGGAGGAAGGGGGCTGGGCTGAGCTGGCTGAGTGCCATTTTAAGCAGCCTCTCTTTGGAGCCAGCCCTTTTGTGCCACTCATCTTCTCTCCACTGCCACCGCCCTGGTTCTCCTGTGGGCCAGAGAGCAGCGGCGGTGGTGGTGGTGGCAACAGCCCCAGGGAAGGTAAGCACAGCAACTGGGGCTGGGGGTGGGGGGTGGGGAGGAGGACTACTTGCCCCCCTTGCCTTTTCTTCCAGCTCCCCCCCCCCCCAGTGCCACTTCTCCGGCCTGCCACAAGGTCTGAGGGACAGTGGACCAGCCAGTGGCTAAAAAATTTTACCGACCCCGGGATTGTGTTATTCAAAGCAGTCCCATCAGGAGGTGCTGGACTATAAGTGATGGGAATACATGAAAGGTCTTTGCGAGTAAGGGTGTGTTCACATTACCAGCTTAAAATGAATTGGGGGTTATCCACCCCACCCCCCGCATTTCAATCACATTTACAGGTCATTGTACACATTAGTAAGGTTGGATATGTTTTCTGTTTGGCCGCTGTCTGTCCACACCAGTGAGCAAAGAGGGGAATGAATGTCTTCATGTGGTTTGTTTTCAAACTGGATCAAATCTGGTTTGGGGGAAATGCATCAAAATGCAGTATTTCTCAAGAAACTACAGGATAGAAATGGATTGTGGCTAAGGTTGTGTGTACATGGCTTCACTAACCACCAGTGCAAGCATACTGGATGCAGAGTAAATGCATCCTGAGACAACTGAGCTGCAATAGGTTGCGGTCATTTTCATTTGGCAGGTGATGGCTACAGTCAAAGAGAAGTAATAGAAATAGATTCTAATGTTCTGCCACTCAGGTGGCCACTCAGCAAGTTTGCGCATTCTGAGTACCACATCACTCACCACAGCACTGAAAATTGGCACACTCATCAGAAGCTATAGTGAAAGAGACCAAAGCAGCACCATTAGTTCTAGTCATGGGGATGAATGAAACAAGAATATTATTATACATATGAGTTCAAGCCAAACATTGGGAACTACACTCCTCAGAACTTGCTAGATATGATTACATTAATCTCTATCATTCCACTCCCTAAATGGAAACAGCAAAGTAGTTATCCCCACTGAAAAATAGCAGAACATATTTTCCAGTAAGCAGTTAATAAAACATGTCTATGGTACATTGTAGAAGGCTTCCAATGAATAGGCCTCACTCTTGAGCCAGACTCCGGTGGAAACAAGTGCCAAAAGACAATGAGGCAGATGAGCATTATATGTGTATTAGTGCTGAAATGAAAAATTGCACCAATTCAGAATCTGACAAGTTTCATGCATTCACAATTGACAAATTTGGATTTGAACATACAAATGGATATGGAACCAGGGTTTCAGGCACAAAATGGGAGTGCGGCCAAACATATGTTTCACCAAATAAAAACTTGTCGGGGGGCCTGGTTTTGTGGCAAAAGACAAACTTCACATTTGCAAAAGCTGCAAATGGATTTTTGTGACCTTTTGCAGCATGCAGCGAATTTATTTTAGAATTTATATCGCACTTCTCCACATATTATTTAACCCAGCTGTTCAGAGCATTTGTGAATTTTAGTTTGAATGTATTGTCATTCATATTAATGGCATTACAGATGTTTGCCCCTTAGAAAGGACAGTGTGAGGGGAAAAGTTCACTCAAGCGTCATAAGGCAAGACCCAGCCCTGGATTCATGTTTCTGCTATGACCAAACATAAAACACCACAAAACAATATTTGCAACAACCAATATATGCAGTGCTGCACAGTGATACTTGAGAAAATGAAACTGGTGTCACGACCTCTATCTGGGCAGCAACTTAGAGTCATGAGATGAGGAGAGCACAGCCAGAACAGAAGGAATAGCCAAGGAGACCATGTAAAAGCGAGGCCTTGACACAAGCCATGAAACCCAGCCAAGAGTATGTACACCAAGAGACTCCTGAGCAGGAACCCCCAGAAACCACAATCTCTGAGCCTGAGGTCCCCACCTGGCAATGGGTAGACAATGAGCTAGGAGGGAATTCATGAGAGGCAATGAGTGCTAGGTCCCAGGCCAGGAGACTGCTCTAAGCTCTCCAGGAAAGAAACAGGGCCTGAGAGGGGGTGGTCTGAGAAGAGTAAATGGCCTCATTTAGGTCTTTCCCCAGGAAAACCTGAATTGCTGTTCGCTTCAATTCACGGAAAGCAGTAGGAGAAGAGGAAGTGTGTATAAGCCCTCAATTGGAAATGTTGCTCCCCTGGAGTTCTCCAGGGTCCTGTAACTCCAGGTTTACCTGCTTGCTTGCTAGACTGCTTTATTTTAAGACACTCTGGTATCTGCCCCCTGGGTTATTGCTTTTGGTCAGGACAGAACAACTGACCATAAGTGCCCCACACATTTTGTTTGGGATCTGCCGTAGTAGAAGAAGCTGGCTTGACTGTTGACGTCACAGGTTCTACAGAAGTACCTGGTCAATATTTCAGCATTGAAATATTGGTTGATATGGCCAAATGTGAAGTATTAACTTTCTAGGAATCATAGGCAATTAAGCATACTCCAAAGGTTTCAGAGGAGTAGTGTTAGTCTGTTGCGGTATTCTGGCCATAGTGTTCTGGACAACTGCAGTTTCCAAACTGCCTTCAAAGGCACTCCTATGTAAAGGGCACCCAACCTAGAAGTGACCAAACCATAGATAACTGTGGCTAGATTATTTCTGTACAGGAGAGGTTGCAAAAACAGTGTGCCAGACTCAACCAACAGAAGGTCCTTTATGCTGCTGAGCCTATTTGAGCCTAAGGTGATAAAAACCAATCTAACAGCCTTCCCATATTGCACATCTGATCTTTTAGATGAGTACAACCCCAGCATCTTCAGGTAGGGCCAGGGAGAGAGGCCTGGTTGACATCCTGGAGAATTACTGCCTTTTAGCTGGACAGACCAATGGTCTGACTCAGCATAAGGCTGTCTCATATGTTTTTAGTTTGGCAATAAGCTTTAGAACATTCTTGCCTGTTACCATTACCTCAGCTCTGCAAACTCCATTCCTGAAAATGTCGAGGCATGAGTGTCTGCCCAGAGTATCTCTGTTTGGTTTCTTGACCTCTCTGGTTGTTCCATGACCAGCTGTTCTTCCTTCCCTGTTCCCATCTTCTCTGCACCTTTATGGGCCTTGCTTTCACTCAGGAAGGCCCAGTCTTTAACATGGCATCCTAATGTTTCTTCTCCAGCTGTTTTTATGTTAACCAACAAGTAATTTTTCTTCAGAGAGATCATCAGCTCATTTGCCTGCCTTGGTGCAGCCTGATCAACAGCAAGAACGAAGAGTCCTTCATGAGGGAAATATAATTAAGTCCCAACCTTATATATCACCAGGATATTGCTGGAACATGAAATTGATTTCTCCGAAAGTCAAACCAGAGTTAGCATGTTGTTCTGACAGAAGAGCAACTGGAACATGTTTACTTCATGACTCCCTCAGATGGTGTTGGAATACTAGCTCTTACCACACAAGGAAATCCCCATCTTCTTTACTGTTCAACCTACATCTTCCCCATCCCACCCCCCGCCACATACACTTTTCTAAGGTGATAAACTCAAGGGCAAGAGAGAACAAGCAATAAGGTGATCTTGTCATGCAGCTCAAGATTTTTAAAGCACATTAACTGTAATTTTTAGTTAGTCATAATTTAGTGAACCATTAAAAGTGACCCAGTTCACTGAACTGAACTGAACTGAACAGATGGAATTCCACCCTCAGTCTGCTTGACTGGTTTTTTGAACAATGCAAACTCTTCTTTCAAAATCCCCTCCTAAGAGCTTCATGCAACATTTGGTGGATGCTCTGGTCTCTCTCTCTCCTCTTTGGCTCTGCAGTATTATGTAACAAAGAAGACGGCAGATATTATTCACATCCTAAGACGCTGCTTGCTTTTTCATTTCCTTCTTTTTCTTTCTTTTTTATTTTCTTTTTTTTAAAAAAACTAGCTCATTTTCTCATGCTATGACTTTACAGTTATAAATTAAATAATTAATTAAACAGAAAATGGGCTGCCAGATTCCAGCCCTTTACAAACTACAGCTCTTTTACTATGTTAATGAGACTTCCTTATGCCCATGCATATAAATGTACTCCAAGGAAGATTTGTCATCCTCCTCACCCTCACACAAGACCCGCCCCCCCCTCCCCTCAGAATGGGCAAAAGGACTGAATTTCTAACCTAGGCCTGTGTGGCTGTCTTATCAGTTCCTGTCCATCATTATGCCAGTTCCTCTTTCCAACAAATGATGTCGCAACTTCCAGATATTTCATTAGAGTGTGAATGTGTGCCAGTGCGATAAACAAAGGGATAGATATTAATCTCCTGCAAAAAGATGCATGCTGCTATTTTCAAGTCATCTAAAGTATACCAGGGTCTCTTTATAAGGCACACTGTGTAAGTAGCTAACAAAAATATTGACTTCACTGGTTTGGCTCTTTTTCATAGATTTTTCATACATTTGACACAAGTTACAGTCCAAGCAAAGTACATGGCAGTGACTGACAGAACCAAAGTGTTTTGCAGTCAAATTTAAAAATAAAAATAAAAATCTTAGAATATGTGGAGATCATGGGACATGAGTCTGGAAAGACTAGTTGTGGGACTTTTAAGACATCTACTTTTGTAGTTTTCTACTCTTTTTCCTGTAAAAGTTAACATTCCTGTCAGGTATCCAAAACTGCTATTGCTGTCTATATACATGTTTTATGTGCTAATGGCAATGTGAATTGTTAATAATAAAAGTAAATGGTGTTTTCATTTCAGGGTCAAAAGCATCTCTGGTAGACTCAGAGTGTTCTTGTTCACCAGAATGCCAATTATGGGTTTCCAGTGTGTCTTCAGGGGAAGATGTGGACATACGGTGGCATGAAAAAGTAAGGCATTATTTGTGCATGTGTGTAACTACACTTTATGTCACACATTTAATTAATTAATTACAAAATAGTTCAGCCATTTCAAGAACATCTCCCCTCCCCAAGTTATATGAAAAACATAAATTCAATTTAGTGGAAATGTTTTTGAAATATACCAAAAATTTATACGTTTGTGATAGTGTATTCCTTACTGTTTGCATGACAGCAACTGAGAGGAAAAGAAGGTGTGTGAGGGCCACATTATATATGATTTCTATTTCATGAGAGTTCTTGAGAAAACATACTGCTTTCCATAAGTCTCAACGAATCAACAATTACTGTACTGTTCCACTATTAGTTAGGGTTAGGTAGCAACAGCCATACTATGTACCATTGAAGGAAATGAAATATGGGAGAGAGTCTCTTCTCTGAAAAAGCAGAGTAGCCAGTATCTCTTCAGTTCCCATCACTCTCAGCTGCAGAATACAGACAGACATTTTTAGGTGTGTCTATACAACCAGCAAGCATAGTTCCAAGACTGAGGCAGGAGAAACAGGCAAAGTGGCACCAATACCACTACACACATCAAGTAGATGATAGTATCAAGAAATCTCTGGTGTTTGCACTAATCTTCTATGCAGAACCCATAATGTGGCTAAGCACTGGAATATACTGAAAGGGTAACTTATAGAAAAGCCCCCTGTGGGGGCTAGTGGCTGATGCAAATAAAGATTCTTCTGATCTGATTCCACTGAACTCAGTGGCACTTATTTTTTTAGTATGCACATTTAGGATTGTGCTGTTAAGCTATATTTTTAACTGTGCTTGGATAAGTCAAGTCTCAGGCTTTACAAGTAACAAGTAACCCCTGTCAAGAACTATGCTTTAGTTGTACTTTAACATACAGCAATTGATACACTATCAAAAAGCGCCAAGGAGCTTGATATTAGGATTGGAAACACAATATTCTGTCAAAACAATTGTGATGATTTGCAAACTGCCAGTCAATTTGCACAATTATCACCTTCATTTCAGTAAAATGGAAAAAGGTCTAAGGAAGTGGGTTCCAGTTATTGGTTTTTGGATTCCTGGGGGTCCACACAACCCACCCAAGGAGTCCATGGCACCATTCACAAAATAAAAACTATCATAGAGATATCAAAAGTTTCAAAAGTAGGTCATCCATGGCTTGGCTTTTTGAAGAATATAGGGTCTGCAGTACTTGACTAATTGGGAATCACTGGTCTTCAGCAAAGTGGGTCTACTGTTGAGTATCAGGCTGCCAGGTTCCTTTCTGAGCACAGCAGTTAAATCCCTCTCTCATTTAATAAAATATTGGCTCAGTAGACCCAGAGAATTCCCTAAGAACTTCCTACAAATTATAAAGCACCATCCTACTTTGCATATAGCATGTGATTTCCCTAGCATCTCACCATTCAAAACAAAACAAGAGACACTCCTTCATCCCAGAAGGAAGCAGCTGTATTCCAGTCAGAAAGCTGTTCCACATGTTACATAACAGCATACCCAATTTGCTACCAAGAGTACACTCAATGGGGAGTTACAGCCAATCATGGCTGTTTGATTGGTGTACCTGCATGATACATGTGTTTACTGCATTCACACTTTCTGTTTTGTAGGACCTAGGACATTGTATATATACACCTAAAAATATAAAGCGTGGGTGCAACTAGCACAGCTTTCAGCATCACAACGCTTCACATGTCACTTTTAAAATGTCCACCTGAGACTTAGGTGAACAATTAAAATGTAATGTGCTGTGTGTCCCTAAGCAGATTTGGTGCAGTTGGCCTCCCATTCAAGTGAATCTTAAAACTCCCCAAGATATTGTCTCTGGAGTGACCCCAACACACCATGCTTAGGGACTAGCAAAATCCTCAGCCCACTGGATCAGTTCCATCATCAGATTGTGCCCTGCTAATGCACAGACAACCCATTCTTTGCCTCTCCAATTCAGTTTCATTAGGATAAATTTAACAGAATAAAAATAGGCAAAAACCAAACAATAATATTAGGATTTGGAGAAGTCACATAAAACCAACCCAGTAAGGCTTTTAATAAGCACAGCAATTATATAGCACTAATTAATACTGGAAGAGAATACACCCTATTAATATTATTATTATTGTTATTTTATTTATTAGGTCTGCTTTAAAAGAGATGAATATAAATCTTTGCAATATAAAAATTCCTTGTTTTACTAAGAGGAGTTTTAATCAGATGAATGGACTTGTATGTACTAGTTAACTTTGCTGGAGTTTAGTCGTTGTATTTAAAGCAGATTTTATCCTAGAGTGATATTAATTTGATAGGATCCCTGATCTGTAAACCATTGGTTATCTTGGTCTCTCCTGATAAGAAAAAAAAGTGCTGAGGATTTCCAGTTGGTGAGCACATTTGGGCAGAATCTTTCACACGTCACAAATTGCAGATGGGAGGCAGTGATCTCGAACATGCAGTCACATTGCGTGACCATCTGACACCTTCCATTTAGAAAAATAATACTTTCCTCACAGCATACGCTCCCTGCTGCAACCAGCACCAAAAATTATGCCTGGGAGAGCTGTTCTTCCTCCACTAAGGTCTTAAATATTTCTTAGACTGCTTTTAAAAGATTCATAGTGCAGCAGCACCTAGATCACATCTTCCCACCCTACTGAAAACCCTGAAATTCTCTGCAAAACACCATTAAGCACAAAAGGAGTGAAAGGAGGAACCTGAAACTGCACACTTACACTACAGGGGCAAAAAGAGCAAATTTTATTTATTAATCAGTATTTTAGTTCTTAAATGCAAAACTCAGATGAACAACTGGATAGTACCTTGCATTTTTAGGAAGGTCCACTTAAGGAATGCTTCCACATGTGAATTTTCACATGTGGCTATAACATATAATCTTTTCTTTTGCTGCAACATGTGATTAATACACATGTACCTATTTTGCCCTTTGAAAATATAGTAAGTGGCCTTGCATTTTTATGTTGTGCACAGAAAGCAAAAAGGGGACATGTGATAGGACGTATGTGGGGTTCATACCATTTCTTATATGGAAGTTAGATCCATGTATGTGCAAAGTAGCACATGTGCTAAGACCTGTGGTTTTTTGAATCGCCTATAACAGTCCTGCATTAACTCACATCATCAATACATGTATGGCAAGTACTATGCATTAAGGGATTTCTACACATCACAAAAAATGATTGAAGGGTGGTTTTTAAAAAGCAGGTAATATAAATCATAATGCACAATAAACAGAAGCATTAAAACAAAACAGAAACAATAAAATAATTCACATAAGGCACATAATTAACAAGAAAATGACATTTGTATACAGAACTACAAAATACTGTATCCATTATCTTTTCTCTTTAGTAGCTTGAAGAAGCTTAGTTAATTTAGTTTAAAGTGATTTACAAAAAATAATAAAAAATGCAAAATTACATAGTAAAATACCCATAAAACAATACAAAAGTGTTCTTGCAAAATCACCTAAAACAAGAATGTCTGCCTCCAACCAACACAAAATTAGCAAATTATTGTCTTTTGTTCATAAGATTGTTTATTCTGAAATTCATGGTATATACAGGATAAAGGGCAGGGGGTGCACTTTGCCAAGAGCTGTCTTCAAAGCTGGGGTAGATGTTTTTGCAGCTGTCTGCAGAGCCAGTGTGCCCAACAGTCAAGCCAGCCAACCACTTAATTTCAACAGAGTGTCTTCCATAAAGTGTCATAAAGGCATTTCAGAACAGGCTGTGGGCTCTTGTGGAAATAGCAGGTGCAGTATTCTGAGCCTGAATGTTTATGTTCTGGAGAAAGCATAACAGACAGTTTTTGTGACACATATAAAGGTGGGTACAAAGTGCACTACTTAGTCTCACTCACTGTCTAAGATAAACTGTTGCTGTCTAAGATAAACTGTTGCTTTGCCCGCAAACCTTGGGGCTAATTCAAATGGCCAAAGGCCGGCGACAGATTATTTCCCCCCAGATATTTAAGCAGGTAAAAGCTGCTTGTTGTGTGTATTTCTATCCCACTTTTGTTACTGGTGAACAGATTTTGCTAGTTTGTGCTGTGCTGGAAAACATGGAAAGCCTGTTAGAACCAGAGGAAATGCCCCTGGCCAGTCTCTCGCAACTACTATGGCAGCCTCTCCCAATCTGATGCCCTTCAGATGTTTTGCACTACAACTTCCATCAGCCCCAGCCACCATGGGCAATGGCCAGGAATTATTGGAGCCATAGTCCAACAATATCTGGACAGCAGTTTGTGGGAGATTTTCCTATGCAGTAGTATCTTTGACATCAGCCAGCCCCTGAGTCATCTGCAGCTCCTTCAGCCCTTTCTTTCTGGAAAGAAGAGCCTAGAACATGACTCTATCATCAACTCCTAAGGACTAGAAGACTCAAGGGTAGGGAAGCCCATACCCTGAAGACACATGTGGCCCTCCGGGCCTTTCTTGTAAGCCCTTGGCAATTTCCCCAGGCCATGTTTCCTCTCCCTAGACTACCCCTTCCACTAGCCCTGGCTTGGTGGAGAATAGAGGAGAGAGGTGGGGTGTGCAGAAACCTCTGGTTTTATATGGCTGGAGTGAACCCTACTGTACAAAAGTGAGGGCTTAGCCACACTTAAATTTCCTTTGCTCATTCCAGGCATGTTCTGCCTGCATGTCTGAACACTCTTTTTTTATTTGCCCTGGAGCTTTCCCCATGAAAACCTGCTCTTTTCACTCAATAGGAGCAAATGTCAATCTGTGGAAAACTCAGATTTTCTGCTAAAAACCCAAGGAGCTGGTTTTTGGAGGGAAAACTCTGGGGCAGGAGGGAAGCACGCAGAGGCCTAAAGCTTTGAAGCACAAGCCTGTGCCTGGAAACAGCGGGACAAAAGGTAAGTGTGGATAAGCCCTAAGAGCCCGCATATTTTTGCTTCTGGCCACACCTGTTATCACTTGCAGTCACTTTGCAGTCATTGAGGAAATGTGGGCAGCATTGCAAGCTGACTTGGTCCAATATCCTGTCTGTCCCGTGCACTTAATATACAGAGCAATTCCTCTACTGCAAAGTCCACAAACATATTAGCAATGTACATGCTGCAGTCTTTGTTTTCTACTTGCCTTCCAGTTTTAAAAAAGGAATCTAATCTTGAAACCTTTACTCGCCCTTTAGTTTCATGTGCCTATTATCCCCGCCTACTTGTATCTAATTTTCTGGTTTTTCCTGGAGCGTTGTGAAAGTCATTATGACATGTAATCAGTGATTGAGTTGCTCTTCTTCAGGAAACCAAGTGTTGCTGAGCATTACAATCTACATTACTATTTTTGTTATTATAACTGGGATAGATGTATCTGAAGTCTATATTCCCAAGAATTATGCTGTTGGTCATTTTTCAGCTTGGCTAAAATGTTATTACTGCAACAAAAGACCAAAATTGCATGTGCATTTAACCCACAAAATCATGTTGTGTTCTGTCTGATTGCTGGGGTGGGGTGGCTATCACTATGGGCTTGCCTTGAAGCAACCCTGATCACAGTTTGGTTTTCGACAAAGAAACTCTCTTCACTCAGGATGAGTTGTGAATGTTTCCTCAATGGGATTATGGTTAGGAATTAGCCAGACTCTCTCAAGTGTTAGGAATGGGAGAGCCATTAGACCTTGAGAAAACTCATATTTTCTGCAGTCAAAGAGGGATTGTAGTTTGGGGACAAGGCAGATTAAGGGCGAAAGAACTGAGTTTTGAGTCACTAACTGGAAGTGACTTGGGGTGTAGGTCTTTCGCTCTCTGAAGATCTCGTGCAGGACTGCTGAACTACTGCTTTTGCTGATTCCTTCATTTTTGTGCTACTTGTAAACAATTCAAATATTACAAAAACACGTAACATCTTCAGTGATCTCCCCTTCCAAAGGACATCAGACTCAAGTAGTGCTGTACTAGAACGTCTTACTCCTCAGGAAAGTGGGGAACATGTGACAATACCTTATGTATGCATGATGCTCTGCTCCACACCTTGCATACATAAATTTACATTCATAGAATTTAGTGTGTTAAATGTGCACATCAAGTCTACTCGACCTGCACATAATTATTTATTCTGTGTCTTACCATCTGAATAACTTTCTAAACTGAAGAACCTTTTGTACATCAGGGTATGTCTCCACTGCAGAATTCCCTACTCATATTGTTGATTTCAGCTTGTATTTGTGAGAACAGAAACTTTTCCTTGTGAGAAAACCCTGTTCTGATAATTTCACTATTGCACAGTATGGTTGCTTAACTTGTTGGCAACTGGATTGCATTTACAAGAAAAAATCCTAACCAGTGGAAGCTAGGCTCACCCAGCTATGAGCATCACATAACTTCTAGGATTAATATATTATTATATCTGTAGGCAGAGGCTTTGCTGCTATTATACAGTAAAGGGAAAAGTAAAGGGATCCCTGACCATTAGGTCCAGTCATGACCGACTCTGAGGTTGCGGCGCTCATCTCACTTTATTGGCCAAGGGAGCCGGTGTACAGCTTCCGGGTCATGTGGCCAGCATGACTAAGCCGCTTCTGGTGAACCAGAGCAGCACACGGAAATGCTGTTTACTTTCCTGCCAGAGCGGTACCTATTTATCTACTTGCACTTTGATGTGCTTTCGAACTGCTAGGTTGGCAGGAGCAGGGACCAAGCAACAGGAGTTCAACCCATTGCGGGGATTCAAACCGCCAACCTTCTGATCGGCAAGCCCTAGTCTCTATGGTTTAACCTACAGTGGTGGGGTGCAATTTCATCTTTCTGCGGTCTTAGACAGTTTTGAATGCAGTAACTCAGTGGCTACTGCAGTTTCTAAATGTGTTTTCTTGAAATGCCATGTGTAAAATGGGCATTAAGTTCAGAGCTATAGTGAAGTTCAGATAGTCCTCTAGAATAGATTCCCATTTTACATATGCTGACCCACGCTCATGGGATGCTTTCCAATGAAACCAATCACACATGTAATGAATGTGTGGAGGTAGAAGCAAGAACCAAGAAGGTACCCACTCCACCATGTCCTCCTGTGCCTGCCGGCTACACCCCTGTGGTTCCGCATTCAGCATTGGTGAGAAAGGTACCTTACACACTGACAGCTGTACACACCTAGGACTTTGCCCAGTTAGAACCTCATATTGGATAGTGGAGACTCCCACTGAGAGCAAATATGAGAGACAATCCATACAGAACTTGAAGGGATGATATGAGAAATAAATTGGGCGATGTTGAAATAGAAGGGCATTTCCATTTGGAAGAAAATATGGCTCATAATTCAAGAAGGAAATACATTGCCCATGGAAAGCTTTTAAGGTGTGACATTTGTTGTGTTTTAGTATATTCTGTTGGAAGCAGCCAAGAGTGGCTGGGGCAACCCAGTCAGATGGGCGGACTATAAAAAAACACGTTGTTGTTGTTGTTGTTGTTGTTAATTTGCTTTTGAATGAGTCTGAGGATGAAAATGGGATGTAACAGAATGTTATATATTTGTGTAATGTTTTCCTGCGACATTGACAGAAAGTCTTTAGAAGGGAAATTGAATCCCTACCCCACTCTGTGTACTTGTACACCTCTGATGGTTTGAATCCAGCCAGTAGTTACTAATAGCAACACTCACTACCTCTATATTTAAGCGACAAGGAAGCAATTTTATTTAATTTCCTGCCATAAAACCTTTGCAAGTGTTATAAAACCAATATAGTATTTAAAGATGACACAACAATGGGATAGGGGCAGTAATAATGCTGTTGATTCACTGCCTACTCTCTGCAAAACACAGCCATGTGAAGAATCTCGGGGGGGAGAATTTGGACTTAGGATGTGGTGAGCTGCCTTCCTTACCACACAACCAGAGGACCACACAGCAAGGAAAACATGCAGATACATTTGAACAGTCTGCTGGGAGAACAAAGCAATTGGCAACACATGGTCTGGCTTTCCGTCAGGTTGTCTTGGCCATGGTGGTGGCTGAAGAACAGATCTTTTGGGTGGGCAAAGCCAATAGGCAGGAGCAGCCAATAAGTTAGAGCGCTAAGATGACATACATGACATTGTTGTCTTCAGTGAGTCAAAGGAGGCATGTGTTATTTGTAAGCAGCTGCATGCAATATTATTCATCATCATTGTCTATTTGTATGCTGCCTTTCCACCATTAAACCATGCCCAAGGCTGTTTACAACATGAATTTTTTTACATAATTACAAAAATAGAACAAAGGTACAGTAGTCATAAGCAATAAACAAAAAACAATAAGTATCCAATAAAATTAAACAGTCCCCACATAAGTCATAGTAAGTTCTAACAATAAAGATACAGTACAAGAAATACTAATAACAGTGAAAATTAAGCATCTCCAAAATTAAATATTTTCTCCAACAAAGAACAAACCCTGAACAGTATTCTACCCCAAGAGTCTCTAGGCATCCTGAACAGAATACACAGCAAAGGTGGTCTCTGGCCTCTTCAGCAGCCTCAGCTTTTGTAGCTGGAGTCAGTCAGTCAGGACCCTTCACTGCCAGGCCAGGTGGAAAGAGACTAACAAGGTAGAGAGCAGGTCTTGCAAGACTCACAGCAATAATCAAAAGGTATGAGGGCACTGCAGGGGGTTTGACTAGATGACCCTTGGGATCCCTTCCAACTCTACAATTCTATGATTATATTATTACAATGTTGTCTCAATGTCAGTGAAGGGAGAGGAACAGGAGAAATGCTCAAAAAGTTTGCAGAAGCCCTTGGTGCCAAGAAGAAAGGGTAGCACATCAGTGATAGATCTCTGTCCTTATTTTGAATGCCTCATGATGCCCTAGGCATGGTCTGGCACTGCTGAAATTGCACTGGCTTGCTATACCATGTGACACACCATCAAAAGTACTCCACATATTTAACCAGTTAATGGTTCACTAAGTAGTGTGACTTTCAAGGGCAGAACCAGGAATCCGTGATTTGTTAAGCATCTCTCCACTGACACCTCCCTACATAAAAAGTGACAGGTGACAACTGGCTTTCTTGCTGGTTAGTTTACAGGTGTATGTTCATTGGTGGGTAGGCAGTGTCCAGATGTTCTCTTACTGACAGATATTTTCCATGGTAAGAATGCACTTCATGTTTTTAAATGCCCTTGATACTGGTTGAAAAGCAAGTCCTAATTCCCGAAGCCTTGGGATCTGTAAATTGTTCTGTTTTAGTCACCAATTGTTCTTGTCATTGCCCTTTCAGAGAAGACCTTTGTATGTCATCATGTTGCAATGTAAGGTAAGGCAAAGCAGTTGCCCTAGATTCTGGTCTCTTGAGTGCTGTGGCTTAACTTTCATCTGCTAATGTGCTTTCACTCTCACTGTTTCTGCCCTTTTAACTTTTCCCTTCTTCAGTAAATATAGAGGGATGTGCTCGCAGAAAGCCTCTTAGAATAGCATTTTCTGCAGCAAAATGTATTCTTTTCTTACTTTTTCTTTTTGTGCATCATTATCTTCCCAGTCTCCAGTCTGTTAAGCATGTAGACAACATTATTTTCAAAGGTAGAAAAATACAAGTAAAAACAAACAAACAAAGTTGGTAGGGGCATCTTAAAGAATTATCTACTCGCTGCAATGCAAGCTTTGCAAGCAAGGGTCTGCTTTATCAAGTGGACAATGAAGGTGCTTGTATGTGTGCATATACTGTATAAGGTGAAAACCAGTGCTGTGTTCCACTCAGGGCATGGCTCTTCATCCGGCAAAGAGGTCTGAAGGGCAGGTGATCTGTGCTGATTCCCCCTGCAGCACCCAGTAGTGGTCAATATGGTGGGGTGCCACTGCTCACCTGATCTCCAGTCGGTCATATTTCTACTGAAAATGCACCCGAGAGCCAATCCAATGTTCCTGCCAGTGCATTTCCACTGCACCAACCTCCTTGCCATCTCTTCCCTGCCCCTCTACCTCCCGGTAAGCTGCAGGGCAATGTGACATACTAGAGGTTAGGTGAGCACTGGCATCTTATCACACCATCTCCTACTAGCAGCATCCACACAACATTCTACATTGTTTTGTAGGGTCCTCCTACACCCTGGAAGAGATTTTTCTACCACAGGCCAGAAGGAAGAATCAGCACAGGGCACTGCTGAAATTTGAAAGCCCAAAAGACACCACTCCCAGGCATATGGTCATTCAACCACTAATAAAAAGCTAACTGATGTTCACTTAAGTGTTTTCATGCCTTTCCCTACTATCTTAATATCATGGGGTGGGTCCAGGAAGGGGTTGAAGTAAGGACACATCTGCAATGGTTGCCTATACAAGACAAACAGAAGAAGCAAAAAAGATTGTGTGCTAGGCTTGGAGAAGGCAAACAAAGGATTATCAAAGTCAAGAGGACTACCAGAATTAAAATATAGGGCAGCATATATCACATTTCAATCACAGCTTTTATAAAAAACCAATTGTGGCAAAACAGTTTAGTCCATTGTTCTGAGTGCTGCACCTTTCATACAAAAAAAAATCAAAATGATTCAAGAACACTGGTAGTCTAATTTAGGTGGTCACAGCACAGTGAAACATTAAAAGGAATACAGTTCACTGGACTGAATCGGACTGAAAGAGTGGAATTCAACCCTCCATATGCTTGAGCAGTCTGCATCATGCCAAACTTTCTATTACCATTCCTCTCAAATGCCTGTGTCTCAGAGTTGAAGGGAAACTACAGACCCATTACTGAGCTCCCAACAGCATGATCATACAATGCAAGAAGCACTTTAATGAGTGGAAAAAAGAGAGTGAAATGTCTTTTTTGCAAAGTTTTTGCTAATGCTGTTTGGGATCATTGAGGCTTGTGCAGTAAATATTAATCTTGCTAGAAGCCGATACCATTTGTGACCCTAGCAAAGAAGAAACTGTTAAAGAACAAGTGTATAGTCTGCATTAATGATTATGAGAATAATGAACTTTTAGGGACAACATTTCATTTGGGCCTGTAACTGGTTCATACTTGTACCCACTTTATTCTCTTTCTTTGACCTTTTGTAAGAGCAACAGCTTTTTGTGGACTGCACAAGCTGTGAACTCATTTGCAAAATGTTATATGCATCTAACAGCTAGTTATATAAGCTAGGGTTCTTTTTTTAATCCAGTGCTATTTTTCTAGAAAAATAGACACAAACACCTCCCTTGCTCTCTTATAATGGCAATGGCACCCACCTGAGAGATGCCGGAACTGTGTTCCAGCTCAAAAAAAGCCCTGTTTATATCCATTAGAGGCTCTGATGCCATATCAACTTTAGCTACAACAGCAAAAACAGGGCACTCTTTACTTTTTATAACACCAGTCTTTCAGACAGAGGCTTGCTAGTGATAAGGAAAACCACAGCCATAGAAAACAAAGTTGGTGTCTCTGAATGAACATTCTGGTGGTGTCATTAAAAACACTTTATTCTTAAGAATTGTCATCATGACTAGAAATGGATAAAAGTTGGGAGAAGTTAAACAAGCAAATTCTGTTGAGGGACAGGGAGCTGTTTTTCCATTATTCCTAATGAGAAAACTAATGCTCAGTTTTTGCAACATATCCCTTCATGTAGCTTCTGAGGTCAAACATGTTCTACTAAATTCCCTTATCCCTCCTCTGCTATCATTTTTAAAGCATCCACTGGAGGAATCAGGATTGAGACAATGGTTGTTTTAACCCTTTCTGCCTGTGTGATGGTCCCAACAAAAATCCATGCAAGTATTTATCTTCCCATAGAGGGAAGCTGCTTTTTACTCTTTTCAGGTGTAATACATCTGATAGTAATAGTCAGGCAGGTGGAAGGTGACAGAGGTGTATAACATATGCATGCACTTTTAAGAGAATAGGATGGTGTTCAGCTAAGTTTCAGAGTAGACCCATTGAAAGGAATGAATACGGCTAAGTTAAGTCCATTAATTTCAATGGGTCAGCTTTGTGTCGAATCATAGAGTTGTAGAGTTGGTCATCTAGTCCAACCCCCTGCAATGCAGGAATCTTTTTGCCCAACATGGGGTTGAAACCCATGACCCTGGAAGTAAGAGTTTCATGCTCTACTGACTATGCTTTCCCAGCAGATCAGGAGTTAGCTGAATACCGAACCATTGTATTGAAACTCTGTCAAGAAAGGTCAAAGATGGGGTAGTGGTTCTGTAGAAATCAGATCAAAAGAAAAGGGTCTCTCTTTTATGCCAGGGATCCCGTGACTGAGAAACAGAATGGCTAAGCTTACCAGCAGCATGCTTGTTGAACTGAGACAAATGGGATGAGCAGGTCAGTCTGACGAGCTAATCAGTACTCTTCTGATTATGCTTCTAGTACATATGCTACATACTGAAAAAAGTTCATGGATGAGTGCCAACACAGAGAGACCAAGGATGTCCTGTCCTTTCCAGACTATTGAACAGAATCTTTAAAAGTACAAGTCACTGCTCCAGTCTTATTTCTGTTTTCCCCTACGCACAGAGTTTTGGAGACAATCACCCAATGCATCTCTGTTCTGAGAAGCATATGAGAAAGAGCAGCTACTCATTGTTGATTTACCACTGGGCTTCAACCTTGTTTCATCCCCTAGTGATATAATGCTGGCTGCAAATGGGTAACATTTTTTTTATTCTTTGCTCTTATACTTTGTTCCTACTTCAGCCAGGTGCTCTTGTGGGAAACTGGTTTTCTAGATCCATTTCAAATGGGGTTTAGGCCTGGTTTGGGCACAAAAATTGCTTTGGTTGCCCTGTATGATGACCTCTGTTGGGAAAGAGACAGACAAATTGTATCCCTATTAATTCTCCTCAAACTCTCAGTGGTTTTCAATACCATCAGCCATGGCATCATTTTGGAGCAGTTGTCTGAGTTCGAGATTAGTGGCACCACTTTGCAATGCTTCCAATCCTACTTGGATGGTTGTTTCCAGAGGATGATGCTTGGGGAGTGATCTTTGTCCCATGTAGAGTGTTTCTAGTTGCCAAGCCATGGTCTAGGCATTACATTGCAGCTGAGCCACTCAGAAGCTTTACTCAGCTACCCAACAAGTCCACATCCAATCTGGTATGGTACCTGGTGTAGAAAAAGGCTGTACATGGAGGAAATGTGGCAGAAATCACCAGTCCTCCAACATGAATGGAGGACCAAGTTGGGATCCAAACCAATACAATGGGACCTTGGTTTACAAACTTAATTTGTTTCGGAAGTCCGTTCTTAAACCAAAGCGTTCTTAAACCAAGGAGTTGCTTTCCCATAGCAGCGGAAGACTCAATTTACAAATGGAACACACTCAACAGGAAGAGAAACATGTTCTGCTTCCAAGGCAAAGTTCACAAACCAAAACACCTATTTCCGGGTTTGCAGCGTTCTTGATCCAAGTTGTTCATAAACTAAGCTGTTCTTAAACCAAGGTACCACTGTACATGAAGTGGTATGTTTCAGTTCATCCATCATCACTGGCTGTGCTAGTCCTCTATAGGAATCAAATGAACGATCTTGAAGATAATAGAGTTTAGGCACCAAGGGAAGACTTCAGCTCTGATCACATGCCTAGCTGAAAAGAGAAAGACTTCTTTGGAAACCAAACAGAGAAATATAATATCTATCACCCCCTTACGGCATAATATCAGGAAAATAATAATAATAATAATAATAATAATAATAATAATAATAATAATAATAATAATAATATCACTGCATAGGTATGACTGATTTTCACACAATATGTTTAGGATTCACCTGTTTGTGGCAAGTAGGAATGATGTGATTTCTTTAGGGCTGCCATATGTCTGGACATTACAGGGATTTCAAATTCGGAATGGACGTCCAGGAGGAATTTCCAAAAGGTGATGCTCAACCAGAAAGCTCAACAATCTAAGATTTCTTAGATTAGCATGAAAGAGCCTTCCAAAGAACCTCAAGACAAGGGAGCTTTTGTAAGCTGCAGATGAGCTGACTCTTTTTGTTTCTTTCAAAGAATCAATGTGTTGCAAATGACCTCTGTTGATAGGTGTTGGCTACTGGGCTAGTAAAAATATTGATGGGAGGTAGCTGTGGGTGTATTTTGCAAGGCTGTTTTACAAGCCATTTTCCAGTAGTATGTGTGCTTTTTATGGATCTTTAATTGTGATGTCACTAGCCATGATAAGACACAGGATTCTGTTTTCTAAGGGTTACATATGAATATTAGAAGCTTATTAACCCTGCTGAGATGCAAACTTAAGGTTAACCCTCCAGTCATGCACAGCATTGATAAGGTCCAATGTCTGCATTTCAGTTAATAATTTTTTGTGCAAATCTTCAGTAACTTTGGTGGTACTTCCTTTTTGTTAAAAAGTTAATGGTTACAACTCTACTTCCTACATAAAAGCATCAGCCACTTGCACAATACTTTCAAGGAATGAGTATAATAATAATAATAATTCCTTATTTATTCCCCATCCATCCGGCTGGGTTTCCCCTGTACCTTCACTAAGAAGAGGAATGGGATAGGAAAACATGACGGTAATATTGCTTCCACCACCACATTTACCAGATACTGTTGTTACATTTATTATACAGGTAGTGACCATTTTGGGTGCATTCAATATGTGCATGACTGCACACACATGCATCACGCCAAACCTGAAAGTGACCTGAAAACGTCACCAAAAGGGGTGGAACATGGTGGGGGCAGAAGAGAGTATTTGCAGGCTTTCTCAACAGTGTTTCAAATATATGTGATTTCACATAACCCCACATAATTTGGGAGTTGCCTGTATACTAGATCTACTCCCTGGTCCAACAACAAAGATCTCTGTGTGGAAACATGCTTCCATAGGCTCAACCACTGTGGATATGTACATGCATGTCCGGTTGATAATTCTCCAGCATCAGGATACTTATAGAGTCTCCATTTAACTTGTTATATGTGGCAGTATTACTTTTTGTAACATTTTATGCAGATGGCATATTCATCTGTGGCTCACTAGCTGTTCTCTGAGGCCGGCTGCTTGAGCTGGCTCAAAGTTTTGACATTAGTAGTTGTAACTAGAGGTAACTGCTACATTTCCTCAAAAAGGAGTGTACTGTCAAGCCAAGAATGGGACAACTCTGGCCCTAGAGATGTTGTTGGGCTCCATCCCCCATAAGCCGCAGCCAGCATAGCCAACAATGAGGAGTGGTGGGAGCTCTACCATGACATCTGGAGGACCATTTGTACCCCATCCCAGCTTTAAGCAATGGTTAGTGTTATTAGAACAGAGGTGTGGAACATGTGTTGATCCGGATGTTGCTACATTACATCTCCCATCGTTTCTGACTTTTGGCCAAACTGGCTAGGGCTGGTGGAGCCCAACAAGATCTGGGGATCCACACATTTCCCGCCCCTACATTGCAGCTAAGGAACATGCACAAAGAAGAGCTGTATCGGAGAGCACATACAGTAACAGTTACATTGGTAAATGCACTGGAAACATGGATGCACGTGGGCACAGTGGTTTTCTAAGTTTTCTCATCCTTAGTGCATCAGCAGAAACCAGGTCTTCAAAAAGGCATTGGGGGATTTAGTTTTGGGTCCAAGATGCAAGATTTCAGCAAAAGGGATTCTCCCAGCCAGAACATGGGGGGAATGCTTATTTCTGCTTTCTGTCGTACTCTTCTGCTTGGAGCTTGCTTTCAAGAGACAGTTGTTTCATGAGAACCAGGAAGAAGCTTAGAATTGGTGTCATGCTGGCTGTCATGAGGCAAAGAATTGCATGCATGCTGTTTATTATTACCTCTGCTCTAGGACTTATGAATCTTGGAAAACAAAGCAGTTATGCTTATAAATTATCTTCAGGCTCTGCTTCATTTACTTCTCTTCCACTAGGAAATTGACCTATAAAACAGAGCCATGCATCCTGACCTGAGAAAGATGGGACCTGGTGAGCATATTCAAACTCAGCCTCCCAAGCATGCTGAAGGATGTCCGATAATCTCACAGGCCTTTCCTGCTGAATTGGCAACCTCTCTCCTGTTGGTTACCTTCAGAGGCCATCTAAGAGAGGGAAAAGAGGAGTGCTTCTTGGAAGTGACTAACTCTGTAATGTGAGTGGACTCCCTCTTTTCAGAACATGCATTGTAAATGAATGGCTGCAGAAAATTTGCTTGGAGCATCAAAACATTTGATAATCATAACTCAGCAGCTTGCCTAAAGTCTAGCTCCTGCACCTGGCTCCTCCCTTTCTGCCCTTGGATAGTGAGAAGACTTGTGGCAAAGCGCATACTGCTAGGCAAGCCCACCTTCCTAACAATTGCTAGCACTCAGAGATGCCAATAAATGTGAGCAAGGAGAACTCTATTTACCTAATCATAAATTGGACTTTGGGAGGAATATGCTATCCCAGAGTAACGGCAGGTGTCAGACAGGGTAGAAGTCAGTGCTTTTTTTCTAGAAAAATAGGTGCTTGTACTCACCATGGAGTTGTTACAGTAAGTGTCATACTTTTTAACAACAACAAAAAAGAGAGATGCCGGTACTTTGTGCCCTTGAGTACCCCCTGAAAAGAAAAGATAAGCACTGGTAGAAGCATATGGGATGGAGGGATAGATAGACAGAGACTTGATATGGTAGCACAAACTATAATAAGTGAGCATTTTGTGCTGTGAATCCCACATTTTGTGCCATGGCCAATTTTAGCAGTCGACACAGCAAACCGAGGTTACAAGTTAACACCCCCAAATCCAACATTGTCCAATCCCCTCCAAACCGATGCTGAAGTTTTGTGCTCATATGGTGCCATTCTGTTCCAGGAACCCCACATTTTGTGGTGCCCCCCCAAATAAGTAGTTGATACTCAAACTCTCCCAAACCTCCCAAGCATTTTTTGATTCACTCCAAAACAGAGCCAAATTTTTGGAGTACTGTATTTTTGTACCGTTTTGTGCCATGAGCCCTGCATTTTGTTCCACCATCTAAACCGAGTAATTGATACAGCAAACTGGGGTTAGAAATTAACACCCCCAAAAAACCAACATTGTCTGATCCCACAGCACAAAAGAAAAGTTTGGCATCTGTTTGGAGGTGATCCAAAATTTCGGGAGTTAGACGTTAATGAAGCTTAGTAGGACCAGTAAGTCACATCAAATTGCCAGGGGAAAGCCCTCTACACCAAAGAAACTTCATTTTCACTCTCTACTCTGATCTCTCTCTCTCTCTCTCTCTCTCTCATCTCTCTCTCTCTCTCTCTCTCTCTCTCTCTCTCTTGCTCTCTCGCTCTCTCTCTCCTTTGCTCTTTCTCCATCTCTTTGGTTAATTTCTGTCTCTCTACAGTATTCACAAACTTCCCCACTCACTTCATACAACATTCTTGCAGGTGAACAGCCCATTTAGGGGATCATACATAACCACAGAGAAACATTGCTATTATTTTGTCAAATTCCAGACTGAACAGGCCTCACTCCAAGGTGAAGTCATACTGATAGACCCATTTGCAGGAATCAGCAGTAAACAATGGTCCCTCTCATATGAGCATCCATTCTCATTTGTTTGCACAGTTTGTGGGGAGTTAAATGGCATTGGCTATATACTGAGCATTCTTTTCTCTTTTTTTGTGGGAAGGTTAGATAACATTACATCAGATAAGTGCATTTTCCCATCACTTTTCTTGTAGCAAAAAGTGGGGCAGGGACAGATTTGGTGTGCAAAAGTGCCAAATCAACTTCAGCTGCACAGCCGAAATTTGCCAGTAAGTGACTGAATCTCAACCAAAAATAGAGACAATCTGGAAGTGCTCTAAGTCAAATTCCACTGAAAATGTGCAGGATTAATTTGACCTAATGTGATTAGGGCTGGAATAGTAATAACCATTTGATCAACATGGCATTTCACTTTTTTTTTTCTTTGCAAAAAAAAAAAAAAGATCCACACTGCTGGAAATTCTGAGCTGCATCCTTTCCAGTCTCTTTCTCATTGTCATGCTTTGTGTAACTAGCTTAGCTGATTTGACACCCACTGCACAAAAGGTTGTCCCTTCTGTTCTATCTATCTTGGATGGTATCAAGAAGAGAGTGAAAAAGCAGCACAGCTGGTAAGACAGTGATCCCAAAAATATACAAAAGCGTACCAGAGGGAATAGTCATCAACATAAAGTGAACAAGCACCCAGACTATTGATTACATGCTGCTCACAGAACACTGGGCATTTCTGCCAACTTCTTTCCACTCGTACACTGCGCTACAGACAGCATGTTGTACTTTGCATCATCAGTTTTGATGAATAATGCACTGATAAACACTGCAGCCAATATTCTGTTTGAGCTGAGAAGCCAGATGTCATCTGGACCTCCAATAGTTTTAACCCTGGGCCAGAGACAGACAGTGAAATAAACACTAGACTGCTCTGCAGAATGGGTAATTCCTAAATGCAAGATTATGTACAATATTATTGTGGACTAGAAAGCATATGGGAAATTAAGATCCATTGTAACTTGTTTCCCTATAAATGAGTAAAGAGAGGCAGATAGGCTGCTGGAACATAAATCTACCTAAATAGATGGCTAAGTCTGATCCTCATTACTATCCCTCCCCCTCCCCATCCAATTTTGACAGGGTAAGCACGCATTTTAAATATTTTAATTTTATGAGAATTAATATGTGGGATAAGAAAGGAGGCCTCGCTTAAGCCTAAACAATGGGATTCAAACTCTAAAGAATGGAAGTGTAAGACACCTCAGTGTAAACCAGCATCTCTATCCCTTCAGATGTTTTGGACTACAACTGTCATCAGCCTCAGCAAGCATGACCAGTAGTCAAGGATGATGGGAATTGTATTCCAAAACATTTGGACAGCATCAGGTTGGGGAAAGCTAAGATATAATACTGATGGACCATCTCCACTAGCCTTCTGCAATTTCCTCTGTACTTGATGTACCTCTCCTACTTGAATTTCAAAGCATAGGGAAGTATCTCTGAATTTAGGGAGGAGAAAATATGGAGCAGCAGTAGTTGAAGGAGAATGCCACTTGGCTGAGGGGAGATTAAAAGAGGCACAAACGGATCACAATCCACATTCAGAACATATGGGTCCTAGGCTGGAAAGTGGTAAATAATAGGGGTGGGGGCCATCTGTAACAGGATAAAAGCAACAACATAATCTTGGTACTCCTTCGTAGTGCTTAGCAGGAAAGAAGACCCCTGCCAGATAGAAAAGAAGCTTAAATTGTTTAAATCATAAGCAAACAAAAAGACTCCAGTACGCTCAGTCAAGGGACTTTGGTACTCTCAGTCAAGAGATTCCATGACAAATTAGAATTCCAAACATTGTTCTAGGAAGGTTTCTTAAATTTAAAAGGCCCAGTGACCCTACTGAAGTCTACTTGGGTCTAGTAAATCAAAGAAATTGCTCGGAAATGGTTAACCTGCATGAAAATATGACCCCCTGAATGCTGCAAAGAGCAGTGAGCTCCCTTATGGTTTGCTCAGCCAATATAGTATGTGAAATTTAAAAGAGAACATGTTAGCTGAAAATTATGACATTTCAAAAGTGAAATGTGTAGAAAAGCTATCTTCCTCTTGAAGGACAATTCCACTTTGCATTTTAATGATGGACCAAGTTAACTGATGAGTCCACTCAGTACTAAAGATGCCCAAACTTGACACACTAGTCCCTGATTGTATGATTGCATTCACTTTAGGGAATGATGCTGCCCTGAACCTGGGCATATCATAGAAAGTGCAACACTCTAGTTCCTCTGACTCAGGTTTACAAAATGTAGTTACCATCAATGGAAGTAAAAGAAGTACTAAGGTCCTAGGAATCACACACAAACTGTTTTCCAGATATGTCCAGTTTACATACTACTTTTATCCCTTTGTCTATACAAAGGTGTACTCCCTACTAAAATCAATGAGACAGCCTTAGCAGATGAAGGAATTCTACATGTGTGTTGGAACCTAGGCTGCACAGGATATTGTAGGATCCGTGCTCTTGTTTGCTTGCCAAAAAAGGGGGGAAGAAGAAAAGGCACCAGTGCAAAGTCAAAGAGATAGGAAACTGCAAACTTTCACCAAGAGTAATGAATTGTCCCAAAACCTTTCAAGTCATATAACCTTTTCTGGGGTAACATGTTTTAACAGTGTCCAAGGAAGTCTTATAAACTGTGTCATGGTCACTCATTTATTTCTTTGGCCAAATTTTGGAAGTAAGCAAATGTGACATCCCTCTTTCCAGATGGGAAAGCGAGTCACAATGTAGTTAGGTATGCCCCACATCATGGCTGTTTCATCCGTACAATCAGAGGAACAAGTTTGCTTCTTGTTATTATCAGAGGAGGGATGGGCTTCTGCAGGAACTGATGAATTAAGACTTGTGGCCTTTAAGCCCTAATTGCTCTCCTAAATTCAGAGAGAAAGAGAACAGACAAGTGGAATGGGAGCTGAAGCAAAACATCCAAGGTCATTCAGGTAATCTGTCACGAAGCAAGGAAGCTTAGCATGCAAAAGTCAGAATCAGACTTATCCTCTGCTGCATTTGAGGGGAGCTCCTCCTCATTAAACCCTCCTTTCCCAATGTCCTATTGGTCCTGGCTGCCATGCTTTGCTTAGCTGAGCAGTATCTTCAAATGTGCTTCCACTGTGAAACTAACAGTGGGGAAACAAGCAGCAAGTAACTCAAGGTTCATAACATTGCTCCTGCATTTGATTAACCGAAAAACCAATAAAAGCAGAGCACGGGAGCAGAGCACCCTTTAAAATGGCGTAAAACAATTAGGGAGAAAATGGCATAGGCCAGGGAATGCCGAAGACAAAATGGTAGGTGAAAAAACCCCACCAACTTATATAAATAAGGAATAAGCTGTGAAGAGATACAGGAGCAGTGACTATAGTGGAATTTCAATTACCCTGACACTGATGGGTATAGCAGCAATAGAGTCATTAGAAACTGGATGCATGTTCCTAAATGTAATACAGGGCTATTTCTTCTGTTTGAAGAGCAATCAACAGGACCAGGGGCTATTCTGGACTTAGTCCAAGGAAATGAAAGTAGGTGAAATGAATAGCATGACGCTAATAAACCCTTAGGGCTATGTTATCATAATATCACCAGATTGGAAACACTTCTGAGAATATTTGTGTGAGAGTGGTTATCAAAGTACAACACTGCAAGTGGAATGAGTTGGGGGAAAGTTGATTGGAATCAACTGTTTGCGGACCATAATGGGGGGAGGGAATGTTTGCATTAGTTAAAAAATGGAGAGCCTGACACTTCTATTTTCGTTTGCTTTAATCAAAGCTGAAATGATCAGAAAGAGAAACCAGTGCCGTCCCAGAAAGACGCGATAAAGGTATCAAAACATTTTCCTTATTCAAAAGGACAAATGCCCTCGAGACACACAAACAGAGAGAGATTTGGCAGGCTTAAAAATGAATAAGGGAACATTATGAGAATACCAGCAGAGAACAATATGCACTGAATATTCCAATCAAAACTGATGCCAAGTTCTAAGGTATATGTGTGCAGTGTAAAAGGCAGGGAGAGGCAGAGAGGAAGCAAATTGTGAAAAAGACATAAACAGTACAAAGAAAATGATTCTCTTCACAAATTAATGGGGCAGCTATCAAGCCTTTAATCATACCAATAGTCCCAATGAATTCACTGGGCTAGAGCAATGAATACTCATCTCACCAAAAGGTTGAGGTACTTTAAGAAACAGAAAAGGAAAAAGGGAGGGGAGGGTCACAGATTGATGCACAATGCCATGGAGGGGGGAAAGTTTCCATGCTGCTCCAATGATTTTGGTTTAATGATCAGACTTCTTAAACTTTAAGTTGTTCAGGAAAAGGGAAAGAGAAAAGTTGCTTCTCCACATCAGACAAAGGGATGGCTGCCAAGACAGGGCATCTTGTGGTGGACAGAAAGGCTGTGATGTAGACAGCGGGACTTTGCTGCTGTTTCAGGAGGGAGTCATATGCCTTGGCTGATATTTGCTGCCAACTTCAACACACTCACTAACAAAAAGGCTGGGGGAGGGGTGAAGGAAAGCTAAGCATGCTTGACTAACCAGTAGATCATAACCCACCCACCCCTCAGCAATGTGCTATCTAGCTGGAAGGCTTGCAATGCTCTGCTGAGTATTAGGAAGAAAATTGTGTCCTGTTGTATGTTTGTGTTTCCTCAGCTTCTTCACTGAGCAGCTTATGGCTTCAGCAGTGAAATCTGGGTCCAGACTTTCCCAATACTTCACAAAATGTTTGACATTCCACTAAAAACTATTAGTTACATGTGCTGGCCTCATAATTCAGAATCAACTTCTAAATATCCCCAGGAGCTAAATCAATAATTTGCTTGAGAAAGAAGGGCTGATTCTGGCTTAACATAGTATACTTTTCTCTCAGGGCCTGATTCTCCGAAGGTTACATGGGCATTGAATTCTGATATAATGTTTCCATGTACTGTATATGGACTTGACGTTTATCCTGTGAACAGAAACCAGTGTGGTATCAGAGGAGGTAAGACTTCATTTTCACATTTTGATTCAGATACGAAAAATGTGTATAGGAAAAGAATTCCCATAGACTTCCACACAAACATCAAGAAACATTCCATGCATCTACAGTGTAAATGATATGGATTCTACTGCCTTGACTGAGGCTGATTCATCATGATTAGGGATAGAGGCCCATGCATTTCCAATGTGGCCTTCTGCTTTCACTTTTTTCGCTTTTTAAACTGCAATCCCCTCAGCTGACACGACCTATGGCCAGGTATGGTCAGAGGTGTAGTCCAATATCCAGAGGGCTATGTGTTTGCTACCCTGGGCTACTTACTAAAGGGTCAAATCACATTGGTGCAGAAGATGTGTGATTACAGATGTTACAAGAAATAATAAAAATAATGCTTGAACATGGAGTTAGGACTAGAAATAAATTCTGTTCCTTAACCTCTGGGGCCAACTTGGCCATTTTAGTCTATCATGCTAACCTCTATCTTTCTATATGGCCATCAATGTCTGTGGGATAGCAGCAAAGGGAATACTATGCATAAGGAATGGGTGCAGGCATGGAAGAAAGCTGCATCAGAATTTCACAGCCTTCTGGCAAGGTTCATGCTGTTTTGCAGAAGCAATCAAGCAAAGCAAGCTAACAAAAACTAGTCAGTTGCTGGGGGAGATCTGTGTGGTGATAACCGCAGCTTCAGGGTGGATATGACATTGTATTGCCAACCGCAGTGAGTGAGCTGAACATTTAGACTAGAAACTTTTTGTTTATTTATTGCATTTATTCATTGCTTTTCTACAAAAAAAGTCCTTCAGTGACTTACAAATATATGAAATACCAAAGAGCTTGTGAATCTTTTAAAATCAAATACATAATAAAACAAATATTTTTAAAGGTGTTCATCCAAATAAAAAGAACAAATCCTACCCCACCCTACTCAAAGATGAACAGAACAAACAAACCATAATGCATACTGCACTGTGATCTAAGTTAAAGCCTGGGCAAACAGGAATGTTTTAGGGTATGTTCATGTTACCACATAGTCTGCATCTAATGCACGCCCACTGACCATTTTTGAAGCTATATTCACCTGAGTGTGTTAACCACAGTGCATATTTTCTCAAAGGAGATTCAGTCCAACTAGAAAACTTACACTGCATTCACTTTGTACTTAAGAATAGTCTCAAAAAACATTTGAGACAGCCATCGTGCATGTGCAGATGAGTGTGCCTGCACAGGTGCCAACTTCATGAGTAGGAGTTTGTTTGTTTGTTTGCTTGTTTGTTTGTTGTTTGTTTTTATTAACTTTTCAATTTTACATCTCAAAATAGACAGCTTACATAATACCACACATTCAATGGCTTCCCTCCTTCCCTTTCCATGGATCATTTAATTTATCTACCATTACTGCATATTGTACTATAACCATTTTATTCAGTTCTTCTAACTTACATCACTCAAGTGTTTATTATACTGTTGAATTTACCTTAATGCTGCCAGCATTTTCAACTGTGCACAATTATTTTCTATATACTCAGCAAAAGTTTTCCACTCTTCTTTAAATACATGTTCTTCTTGCTCTCTTATTCTATACGTTAGACCAGCTAGTTCCGCATATTCTATCATCTTAAATTGCCAATCCTCCTTACCTGGGACCTCCCTCACTTTCCATTTTTGGGCTACCAAAACTCAGGACATCGTTATTGCATACATAAATAAGTTTTTCTGGCACCTGGGAACTTCTGTCTGAACTATTCCTAACAAAAATGTCTCTGGTCTTTTTGGGAAAGTTGTTTTTTTTAAAAAATTATCTCATGATAAATCATTTCCCAATATTCTTTAAGCTTTTTACAGATGAAAAAGTTCAATTCATTTATTTACATTTTCAACACAAATCTGATTCTACTTTATACATCTTAGCCAGTCTACTCGGGCTTAAATACCATCTATGAATTATTTTCATGTAGCATGTGTGTAGTATGCAGTAAATTTCAAGTCATTCTTCCAAAGTTTCTCCCAAAGGTAAACCTATGTTATGTTTTATGTCCTTTGCCCAGTGTGTCATTGAAGCTTTAGCCAGCTCATCCTTTGTTTCCCATTCCAATAATAATTTATACATTTTAAACAGTAAAACTGTGAGCTTTGGTCTGAAACCCCATTTTTCTTATCTAGTTTAAACGTATCATGTAACTGGTGATACTGTAACCAATTCCTAACTTCCATTGGTTTCAGTCTGGGTTCACTCCCTGAAAGGTCCAGCAAGTCTCTATGGGTCGCCCACTGTCTATCCATATTAATTCTCTTAATTGTGGTTGCTTCAGTAGATGATAGCCATAGAGGTGTTTTTCTTTCCAGCAAATGTTTGTATTTCTTCCAGACTCTATACAAATTTCTCCTAATAATGTGGTTCATAAAACTCATAAATTGTATCTTTCCCATACCAAAGACATGCATCCCAACCAAATTTTATGTTGTGGCCTTCCAGATCTAAAATGTGTGCATTTTCCAATACAATCCATTCCTTTAGCCAGCACAGACAAGCTGCCTCATAGTACAATTGCAGGTCTGGCAGGACAAAGCCTCCTCTTTCTTTTGTATCTATCCAAATTTTATTTTTAATTCCAGGCTTTTTCCCCTGCCAGACAAATTTAGAGATATCTTTTTTCCATTCTTTGAGGCAACTTAAATTATTAACCATTGGGATTGATTGGAATAAAAGCAACATCTTAGGGAGCACATTCATTTTAATGGCTGAAATTCTACCTAGTAGAGAAAGCTTCATTCTTCCCCATATTTCCAGCTTTTAAAAAATATATTTCCAATATAATTATCTTGAAATAAACTGAGATTTCTCACCGTCAGCCAAATCACCAAGTATTTAACTTTCTTACCTATTTTTAATCCATTCACCATTTCTAAAGCCTTTTTCAACTGCTCATGTTTTTAACCAACATTTTGATATTTTCTGTGTTTATTTTAAAACCTGCCACTTCTCCAAAGTTTTAATTTTTTTCTAGTTCCTTGGGGAGACTTACAATAGGTTGTTCCAAAGTTAACACCACATCATTCGCAAATGCTTTCATTCGACTTAATGCCATCTGCAGTTCCTATGTTGATATGGGTGCATTTAAAGTTCTCAAGTTTTATTTAGATGCTTTAGGTATGTTGCAGTCTTTAAATAAGATTCCATTTTCTCAAGATCTTCCTTCTCACACTGATATAATGCTGTATAAAAATTTATCAATGCTGTCCTTATCTCTTTCGGGCTTGTCAAATGTTTCTCCTCATCAATAATACTATTTATTATCTTATTTTTCCTTTCTTTTTTCATGAGTAGAAGTTTGGTGGGGAAGCATTCTGCAATGGCAGTGAGACCAAAAAGGTCATGTGTGTTGAGTGAAGACATCCCCACTCCTTCTCTGATGTGAACTACACTGTGAGAATGCAACTTGAAATGCAACCTTGCTCCATTTGAAGCCTCTAATGTGAACATTGCCTGGCACCAAAAAACTAACAACATTAGTGCCATGCTTGTTTCGCTGGGGTGAAAATTCCAAAAACTGGGAACCACCACTGAAAAAGCTTCTTCCCTCATTGCCACCCTCCACACCTTCCTTGGAAGAGGCACACTGGGAAGGGCCCATTTGATTATTGAAGGGTCTTATGAAAAGGTTCATAAGGAGAGAGGCTGTTCTCACCATATTGGGTCCTGAGGCCCACAGTAGGTCAAAACCAGCACCTTGAATTTAGCCTGGAAATGAGTTGGTAGCCATTTGGACCAGAATCAGTGTTATGTGGTACCAGTCAGCAATCAGGCCACTGAATTCTATACTAGGTGCAGTTTCCAAACCACCTTGAAAGGCAGCCCTACATGTGCTGTGCTGTAGTAATCTAACCTAGACGTGACTTGAGCATGAACGATAGAAGCTAGGTTATCCCCATCCAAATTGGATTGCAGCTAGACCATTCCATGCCACAGAGACCACTTGTGCTTCCAGTGTCTGTAGTGGAGCCAGACCAGAACCCCATCCAGAACAGGTCCATGAAGCCATGCCACCATTTCCTAAAGAAGCCTGAAGGCTGGTTACAGGTTTTCATTCTTTCCAACTGCTAAGGCAAGTTGCTAATCCTTAGAGATGCTGCATAGACAATTTATCTGGCCTCTTGGAGCTTAGACACTCCTTAGCTGGCCTTACTGCAAAAGGACTCGAGGAGTTAGCTTTCACTGTGTCCACAGAATCATGAAACCCTGTGGAAATTGCAGCCTTGTGATAACGATCCAAATTTCCATGAAGCTGAACTCAAAAACAGCTTTGAAAATGTGTGTTCTTGGTTGGAGGAGTTGGAGGGAGGAGGGAAGAAGCAAGATCATGCATACCTGTACAGTATTATGCACTTACTATGCACTGTGTGGGAGAAGAGAATTTAAAGGTATGAGCTCAAATGTAGCAGCAGTGCCTCGGCCACATTTGGGTTTCAAAACTGCAGAGGCAGAACATCTGCTCTCAGCTACACCCTTTGCTTGAGCTTGTGTGTGTGTTACTGGAAATCTCTAGAAAACTAGATTGTGCATTAGTATAAAAAAACCCTGGGCACCTACAATCCTCTTGTCCATCCTTCAACGTTCTGTTTTATGATATTGGAACAACAGCTATAAAAGTAACTCAAATAAGGTATTTTTTGTTTGTTTGTTTGTTTGTTTGTTTGTTTGTTTGTTTGTTTGTTTCAAACTAAGAGCTGAAGCACAACCTGTATCAGATTGAAGGATTTGCTGCTGGCTTTATGACTTCAGAGTAAACTACGTATTTGTTCTAAGTAGCAAGCTCCGAGGAGAGGTTTAAAAGACTTTGCATTGTTCATAGAATCTCTCAAGCATACTGAGGGTGGAATTCCATCTGTTCAATCCAGTTCAGTTCAGTGAACTGGTTCAGTTTCAGTGGTTCATTGGGCTGTGACACTTTGCAGAAATTAGGCTAAATTAGAAAAAAAGGCTTTACATTATCTTTTAAGAGGCTGCATGGCAAGATAACTCAAAAGTGCCATTGCCTCAGTCCCCCCACCCACCTGCCTGTATGGTAAAGACAATTTAACATGTACCATTAAGGACATGTTAGACATGCCCATTTGTCCGCTGCCTTAAACCTTGATCCTTAAACATGTTTTGTGGAGCAATGTCCCATTGAAATGAATAGGATACGCTTCAATGTAATATGCTTAAAAGTGAGGTGTTAAGTTTGATATTTCTCTCGCACACAAGCACACAACGCATGCAGCTCTCAACCTGCACATCCCTGTCTCACTTCTCCACACAGTATGAGAGATTTAGCAGCAAAACAACCCTTTTGGCAACTTGAATAGGAAGTATGCTGTCTAGCTGATTGACTAGAATTCCACTTTGTTTGACTGAATGCCTTTTTTAATCAAGCAAGTCAGAGTAATCCAAATTATTTGCCTAACACAGCACTTTAAAAAAAAGAACCAAAAGCCAAATGTGAGAAGTACATATTTTCTAATTAAAAACATTATATTGTAACAATTCAGTCCTAGACATATTTGCATGAATGTAGGTCCTATTAACAATGAGGATTGTTATATGCATGGGAATTAGTAAAATACAATAATTTTAGCCCTTTATTGTTTAAACCAGAGTCCCACAAGAGTTTTACAGTTGGTGGTGTACACCTGTATTGGGGAGATTTAATAGATTATGCACACCTTTACTGTGAGAGCTGTTTCATGGTTCTCATAATTTTCTGGCTCACATGAGCAGGATTCAAAATGCAGAAATGAGAACTGTAGCAGTAAAGCATCAGCAGCTATCACTGGGCCGTGTTTTATTTATGAAATCAACTATTTTGTCAACCTGTTTTGGCCCATGGGCATCTGAATGAGTGCTTGGGCACCACCACATCTGTTCACTTCTCCCCCTCCTTCATTGGATGATGCTTCCTACTCCTTGAGACAGAAAGAGAAAAAGCATACCCCCAGAGACCACTTTTCCAATGGGGCTGGGTGAAAGCCGTTTACAGTACAATTAATCTGAGATTTGGAAAGGGCAAATAATTTAAAGAGGAAGTGGGAAAGAGTGTCACTCCTCCAACTTCCTCCTTCAGCAAGAGAAAAGGCAACCACACTTATCACCTCAAGACCAAGGGCACAATGGTGTAGGCTCATAAGCTTTGTGGACACCAGGGAAAGCCATCAACTGCAGCCCTTTGCCTACAGGTGCTGTTTAGCCACCCCTGAATTAGACAGTACAGCTTCAAGCAGGAAATGAACATCTGACTCCAAGTGACCATTGCATGGAAGGAAGGAGAGCAGCAGCGTACATTCCTGCTCTGCGGGTCCAGGTTTTTCTTGGTTGGGGGTGGCGGACAAGCGGTTGACACCCCAGCACAGTCCTTATCATCCCCTTTGGCTGAATTGCTTTTCCACTCTGAACTTTAAATAAAAAGTTTCACCAAAGAGATACCTAGGGTTAGAGCAGCACCCTGCATTCACAGAACTTTATGGCCAGTGGTTCTTTTCAGCTGGTAAACAAAGTTCAAGCTGTGTGTGATACTAGAATTAATATCTCTGTGGGCAGGACTGGGCAGACTATTGTTTTATAGAAAGTTTGATTGGAGGCCAGAAATAATTACAGCTGTAAGAACAGAGGAAGACCTATGAGTATTAGTATTTGAACCAAATCCTTTGTTCCTTTTTAAGGAGAAACAAAAATTATATCCCTGCATTTTAGCATCTCTTGGTGCATCCTTCTCCATTCATCCAGGGTGATTTTGTCTTTTTATTTTTCTCAGCCTGCACTTGCTGCTAAATCCTTTCAGATGATAGTTGTCCTTGTGTTTCAAGGCAAGTGGCCACAGGACTTGTCCTTTGTTTCAGCTGTTCCTGCTTTTCTTCCTGCTGCTTCTTTCTTCCCTATTTTTCAGTAGTTTGTCATCTCAACTTTTTCATACCCACTTGAAATGTTATGTGTCCCCCATTATTTTCCACCAAAGCCTCTTAATGCCTAAGTGAAAGTTTCAAATTAATTCCCAGTCTAGAACATTATGACTACAGATTAAATCTATTAGCAGAGATCTCTGTCTCTCCTTGGATTTTGTTGTCTTCAAACGCAGTAGAATGCTAACCATACTCCTACTCCACTCTTCTCAAACATGGTACCCTACAAATGCTGTTGGACAAAATACATGGGATAGAACAGAATAACTCTTTGTATTTTGCACATCTCCATTTATTTATTTATTTATTTATTTATTTATTTATTTATTTATTTATGGTACAGTTATTGGCTCAAAAAAAATTAGACAAAATACATTTAGAAAATGCACACATTAAGAGGAAAAATTTTAAAAATATTATCAGTTGACAAAAGTTGAGATAGCTCAGTTGGTAGAACATGAAACTCTTAACCTTGGGGTCATGGGTTCAAACCTCATGTTGGGCAAAAGATTCCTGCATTGCAGGGGATTGGACTAGATACCTTTCATGATCCCTTCCAGTGCTACAATTCTATGATTCTGTGAAGTGTATACTTAAATATGAATGATCCACAAATTAATGTGGCAATAATTGTATACATGTGTGTAGGTGAAGAAGCTGTTGTGAACTGGAAGTTTGTCCTTCCCCTGCCCACTTCTTTTTTGCCATCATATGCTATAGGTTTATAGTTACTAAGACATTATTTATAGCTCCTAGTTACTATGTCCTAAGTTTGCCGTTGTGGTAGCAGGGCAGGTTTTGGAATTTAGGACAGCAACCAACCATCACCCCTCAATACTGGTAGCTTTTGGACAAATAGCCTTGGACATTATGCTGCCTGAGGCAAATGATAGCATAGGACTTCTCCCATTCCCTGTAGAAAAGGCAAGCTGACTAACAGTTGTGTCTTACTTCAACACTGTAAATGGGTGGGTCATTGTGCTCAGCTTCATCTGAGGGCAGCAGGCTAGTCTGAGGCAAGCTATGTGGCACACAGTACTCTGGCCTCCAACACTACCCCATTGGTCCCCATCCTTCAGCCTCTTCTGTGGACACCTTGCTCTGCCTTAGTGGTAGGACTGTCCCTGTCTTCAGTGTTTCTCCATTCAATGATAAATCAAGTTTACTGCTGGGAAGCTCATCGGAGCTGTCTCTTGCCCCATTTTTCTGCATATTGCTGCCACACTGAGGATTCTCAAAGCTGAAGCTGAATGAACAAAACCTCTTGACAGGAAGGTGGGTTTTCACTTTCCACTGGCTGCAATAACTGCAGACTCTCCTATTCTTCCCACAACTTCAAATCTTTTAACAAGTATCGTTTTAAAAGCACAAATTGTTGTCAAGAGCTGTGAATAAATATCGAGGCAGAGCAAGACATCATCTCATGTTTTGGGTTATTCCAGAGATGGTGAGTTTTGATCCAAGATTACACACCAGTTTTAGGAATTGTTCCAAAAGTATATCCCCCAAGCCCTGATTAGTTTGGGATGTTGGGATAATGTCCTGTGGGACCAGAATTGATTATAATTGTTTGTAACAGCTGCCAATAACTGCAATTCTACATGACGGTTACAAAAGTAATCTCTCTCATGGGAAGATGGTTTACAAAATGAAAATAATTTACAGAAAGAGAAAGGATTATTGCCATAATAAAACTGATCACTAAATTATGACAGAGTTACCACAAACTCCTTCTTACGCAAATAACAGTGTGTGGGAAGGTATGCAAAAATAAACATTCCCTCCAGTAAAGGATTATGGGAACTCCATAAATTATAAGTCAAACGATTTGCTATATTATTTTCTCAATACAGTACACTATCCAGTGAAAGATATTATACAAAGTTGGATCATTGGTTTATCTTGCTCTGTATGATCTGCACTGACTGGCAGCTGCACTCCAGAATTTCACTCCAGAACTTGAGACCTCTGGTATGAAAAACTTGCACTGTACTACTAACTACAGCAACGTCCCTTGGAGCCAAAGAATTTGGATTTAAGTGAATTTACTACTGCTGTGCCATCAAGCTTTCTTTGCAAAGACCATTAGCAAACTGTGTGTGTGTGCAGCACAGCATATCTCTCTCTTTATCTAAGATACTCCTGGCATGTCTTGAAGTACAGCCTCAACATAGCTATCCCAATCGATGCCACACACTACCACCTTCAGACCACATGACTCCTCTCATCCACACCAGGAGGCTTCTAAATAGGCACATTGGCCAGGAGCCAAAGTTCCATGAAACTTACTCCATAAGCCGAAATGCTTTAGACTTATTTTCATCAAGTAGCAGCAGCCCACCACTTTTGAAATGCAGAGGTGTTTCAAAAGCAGTTTGTGATCTAGAACAGGGACCAGCAGCTCAAAGGACAAAATAAATAAATAAATCCCAATCTACTACAAGCTCTTTGCATGAGCCTAAGCAACTAATAAGATCCTGAACACAGACAACTGAATTCCATAGTGCTTTTGGACAGAGTGACCGTCAGTGGTTGTATATTCCACACATTCTGTGGATCTTTGTGTGAGAGGGGAGCATTGTATCTGGCACAAAATTTGATATCGTAACAAAAAAAAGTATCACAGGTTTTCATTTTTCATGCCAAGTAACAGAACTTTGGAGAGGGGGTTAAAGAAGCATGCATATCTACATAAGATACATAAACTTTTAGAGTGGTATTCAACTAAGTCTTACTCAGAGTGATGCGAGTGAGATGATTGTCAATGCAGGGGTAGCTTGAAAAACATTTTACCTGCCCATTGATGTTGGAGCAGGGGCTTCTTTTAACAGATCTGGGGGTGGTGTGAAGTTCTGCCATTGACAGGGGTGCAACTGTGAATTGAAGGAGCATCACTACATACATCGTCAATGGGTTCCACCCCTGCACCACCCACATTCTGCCCACTTCACTGTTTCAGCCATTCCACCAGTGTCTGTTTTGTGGTGGCACCACATATTGTATTGCACCAGGATAGTAGGACTTTCACTAAATCCTAAGGCCCCTCAGCCAGCAGATCTGAATATAGGATTGCACCCTACGAGACTGCTAATGACTCTAGTCAAATAGAGGCAGTCTCAAAAATCTGCACAGTGAGAAAGCCATCATTCACTCATATTCCACAGCTTATAAGGGGAAAAGAAAGGTTTGCATTTTAAGGTTTGCACTGCTCTTTTTAGCTAAATGGCAGTGCACCTGGAAAAAAGGCATGCTAACCAGATATATTTGAGTGTGACAAGATAATTCATTTAATTTATTTTGCATAAAAATGAATAAGGATCTGATTACAGTAATAAGCCTAAGATATGATTAATAGCTAAAGTGTGCTGCTGCCATTTTATTTCCTATCTCCTGCTCCGACTCCTCTTTAACACTCAGGTAACTGTCAAAAACGGACCTAGCTATTATGGATGACAAGGGGTAAATGCCTTCATGTTGTCCTCCAAAGGTTAAAGTTTACCAGCCTCAGTTGGAAGCCACAATCTCCAATAACCATTAATCCACTAAACTCCAGTAGGAGTGAACATATTTATTGCTGCAGTCACTAAAGGGTGAAATAAAGATTAGTTTTTAGTTAGGAACGCAAAGCTTTTTAGATCAATACAGGCCCACTGCTGGAATCAATCTAAACTTTGGCGATTTTTAGGTAAAGATTTACAGGGCTCTCTTTTGCACAGTTAATATTCCAAAACTCGGGGGTGGGGTGGGGGTGGGGGTGGGGGGAGTTGTCTGTGCTACATTACATAGTAATCAAATTGAGTAAACACTAGTCACTTCATAAACTGACCTCGGCAGCGCACATAGCAAATGAGTGTACAGTGATAAAAACACCCATAATGTGGATTGTAAATTTGCCAATAAACAGGTAAAGCCAAAATGCGTACATAGGCTAACATGATAAAATGTTAGAAGTTACATTTGTCTATTTGAAAACATAAATAATCAATAGACATTAATAATGAAATTGTTGTTGCGTTTCTTTATTACTGTGCATATTAAGCGTCTCAATTATTTCTACTTAGTTTGATAGATAAATGTATACACTCATTTTATGCAAGCCTTTGAAGAGGATATAGAATTGCTTTTCAAAACAGAAGCTACTCTTTAGACGAAAGAGCAAGTGGACTGGAAATACACAGCTTGTTATACCCCTCTACTGTTCATGTTTGATGCATGTATACAATTTATTATGCAATTTCGTCAGATTTGACAAAGTAATTGCCTGGCAAGCCACACAAAAGGTCTGAAGGTGGAGTAGAAAACGACTTAATAGATCAGTGTCTATAAATGATATTAATAGGCATTATATATGTGTGGCAGACACCTAAATTGTTTTCTGCATTGTCACATGATTATATTATGACATTCCATGTATTAAATTCATTTTCACCAACATGGCCAAGACAAAAGTATTCTGGTATAGTGAACTGTAACTTCTCAAAATCATGAGTCATTCCTATAACCTAATATTTAATACATCTCACAAGATCATGTGTGTTTTAATGCACTTGAGAGAGAAAGAACAACAAAATTTAACTGGATAGTAGGCAGTATCTTTCACTCTCTTTATCATATCCTTACATTACAGATAGCAACCTACACTTTACAACTTATATAAAACAGAATATGGTAGCTATTTCTTCTAAATCAGCGTTTCCCAACTAGTGGGCCATGACCTGCAGAGGGTTGTGAAATCTTTGCAGGTAAGTCTTGAGCTTTAAAAGCAAACTCAAAATAATTGTTGTTTGTAATCCTTAACTGGTACAATGAACGCCTTGTACATTTTTGTTTTTTGTTTGTTTTTGGTAAGTTATAATGCTCTGTTGACGCTTGTAACTGAATGTCAGAAAGGCTTGGGTCTTGCATTTTAGCACTTGGGAACTAATCCCTGTTGGCTGGTGGCAGATAAAACATAAGGTCCAAAATTCAGGTGACCATAAATTGATGGGTCACCATAAATTTGGACTTGTTGGTAATGATAATGATGATGATAGTAGTAGTGGTGGTAATAATAATAATATCTATATCACAGACCCTCTTGATATTGCTGGACCCCAGGTCCCATCAGCCTGATTCAGCATGGGCAATGGTCAGGGATGATGCAGAGTTCAGCAACATTTTGCTACAGGTATCCCATCCTTATGCTAAATGGCAATGATTAAACTTAACATACCTCTTATATCACATTAACACAACCAATGGAAAGAGAAGCACTCTTATCTTTCTATCTATGGTCCCAGAGTATGTTCTGAAGTCATATTTTAATGTATGTGTTATTTATTTGTGGCTGTAAATCACTCCAAGTTACATTTGTAAGTAAAAAAGACTAGTAAGTAGTGGTGGTGGTAGTAACAATAATAGAGTGCAATAGCAACAATGCTGAAGCTAAGTAAGCCTATGTCTAGTCAGTTCCTGGAAACCCTGTGTATGTCTCCTTAATGTTTCATGATGGAAGAACATAAGATATAAGATTTAAATAAATTAAAATGAAATAAATGCATATTTTCATTGTGCATTTATTATGCAACAGCAGAAATCCAACATTTTTTATTATTTCAGATATATTTTGCACATTCATATACCTAAATAACAGCCATTTTAAAAAGAAAGACAGGAAGGAAGGAAGGAAGGAAGGAAGGAAGGAAGGAAGGAAGGAAGGAAGGAAGGAATTTCACAGCAGATGGATCTTGTTTTCTACACCCTGTCCTTTTGTTATATTATCAGCATAAGGTTCATCAATGGGTCAAATTTACTGGTGGTGAATTAATCCACCTTCCACAAAGATTGCTTATATCCCTTATATTCCATTACAAAATGCATACAAACCACCCATTTCTGCTTACATCTGTCTTGCATGGTTAATATATGTGGACTTTGTCCCAGTGTCAGTTCTCAGTTCTTTAGCATGCTTAATTTAATGTTGGATTTTAGCAACAAGATGGTATTAGAGACTGAAAGATGTGATGTGCTTAAGAAAACTACCAAATTAATAATACCGTGCCTTAATGCTGACTTTTCTTAATCATAGCAGTTAGCAATCCTGAAGATTGACATTCTTCATTACTCTTTTAGAAGGATGTAATCAAGATGAAGATATTAACCATGATCCCCTCACCTCCATTATAAGCCATGTAAACATTATGGTGGAAACGTTTTTATTATACTTATTTTAGACCAAGGAACTTATTGCCACAGGGTATCACCAAGCCATGAAACTTTAAAACAGGTCTGCAGAAATTGAGACCCAGCAATCCAACCACAGTCTAACAACCATGGTCTTTTAGACACTTGACATACCCTGCTTTTGCAGTACCACAAAAGCAGCAAAAACAGGCTTTTGGAGCCCCTGGTAAGCTATGATAGCTGACTCTTGGTCTGTGTTTCACTTGATGAATTAAAATTTGTTTTAAATTAATTTACCCGCTCCATAAATGACAGTGATACTTGTTGCCTTGACGGTAGTTGTGCAATGTGGCCCTGCCTTCACCACCTCACTGTTACAGGTCTTACCTCAAGTGGGAGGGCATTCCATGGGAATTTGGTGTGGTGGTTTGCAACATTTCAGTCTGACATCTACATTCAAATTTGCATCTGATGGTGTCCAAATGTGGGTGAAAACTGTATCCACCTCGAAAACAATGATGCCAGATTGGGTGACAATATCTCTAGAAGCATTTGAAAGCACCGAGAATGGACAGACAGACAGACAAACCATTTTCCAAAATATATAGTGAATAAGTAAGTGGTTCCTCAGTTTGGAATGGCAAGTGGACATCAACTATTAGTACAAATTACAGTAGTGGTTTGTTTTGAAGTTGTCTTTGTAATGTGAAGTACAGCTATTGAAGCCACCAATTCATCACATCCAAGCTCACAGCTGCCATAGGACGGTAATTATTTTCAGTCTCTTCTGACCTAAGTCCGATTTCAACTGATGATTGGAACATGAAAGGTTCCATAAACCATTATCAACTGCCTAAGGCGTTTAGTTCCCCCACAGTTTCTTTATGTAATTTAGCTTTTTAAAGAGTCCCATGAAAGTCGAGTGCTTCAGCATAAAAAAAGAAGATAACTTACTCTCTGCTTGTGTGATTTCCTTCAATGGTAAGAACTAGGGGGAAAACCCTCCATAAAGCAAACATTTTATTTTCCTTGGCAATTTGGGGTGGGGGAAAAACTCCAAGAGGGGTCAAATCAAGATAGTGCAAAGGAATAAACCATACGTAAGTGGAGATACGTTTTGAATTTTTTAAAACACCCTACCCCCATGTAGAGCTAGTGGAATCTTGTGATATGTGTGATTAAGATTGGATAAATGAAGAAGGGATCAATTTTGAACTCCCTGAACCTGTTTTTTAAAAAAATTTAATGACACAATGCAAGACAATTTCATCATGAACCTGCTGCAGCATGCATGGCTTGGCCCTGAGTAAGTAGTATCTAGCTCAGAATGCTGTTGCCGTCTTTTATTCGAAACAAAGAAATTAATAGATTTCAGGTGTTTGTAAATGGCGGAACTTGTGGAAGGAATATGTGTGCACAATTTCAAGGGATTTCCAAGTATTGCCACTGAGGTGGAGCACATTGTGCTGATGGCCAGGCAAGTGGGTGGTGATGGCTTTGTTGATCTCATTCAGAAAGAAGTGGAAGAGTTAATTGAGGGCCACTGACTGTGAATACAGTTTTCCAAGGCTTCAAACAGGAGCCTTTCCCAGCAATACCTGGATAAACATAGATATAGCATATGTAATCTTATGAATGTAAAGTATACACTCTACTCTACTCTTGGTCAACAGCTCTCATAAATATGATACTGCCTGTAGTAAAGCAGAAGGGAATAATTCCTTTAATTTCTACTGAACCCATTTGATATCTGGTTATTTGCATTGGTGGTCAGGAAAATGCTAGGATTTAGAAGTCGAAAGGAAAAATTTGTCTTAACTCATACAAACTATTTGATGGACAGTTCTGAGAACCCTATTTGTATTTCGGTATTATGTTTATATATAACACATTTACACATTCCCCATGCTGAATGCTACTTGTTATACTTTGTCTTCCACCTAAAATGTAAAAGCAGCAGAGATTAAAACTGCTGATAGTGCTCAGTTGAATAGACCAAACACAGGAGCAAATTTCTGCACCCTGAACAAATTGTGCTAAAATCAATCTACTGCTATCTCTCTATTTGAAGACAAATTTGGGGTGATCCAATAGAGGTGTCCTCTAATGTACAAGAACTAGAGAAGATTGTGTTCCAATTCCACTTTGCCCCTGCAGCCCTCTGTTCCACTTTATTGCTGTTATGGTTGGTCTCCCAGCCCTCTGAGCCAGGATTTTCTAGGACACATGGGCTGCAGTGGGAAGAAAGAATTGGAGAAAACCAACCATTCTCCTGTTAGGAAGTTTTAGGCAAAGTTTGGGGTTACAGAAACTTGTGAACCAATTTTTCTGCCTGGTACTCATATGTAAAATATACATCTTTATGCAACCTGTTTGGCATGATATTAGATTTATGATGTTTCACTAGAATCATGTTATTATTTATTAAATGTGTACCTCACCATATAGACCTGCCATAACTCCCAGATTGCTAAACATGTAAGATGTTTTGCACAAAGTATCTCATGGTTTGGTTTTGTTTTTTTAAAAAAGTGGAAGGGTGAAATTCATTGTTGATGTTCCACTTATGAAATTGCTATCTTGCGGGGGGGGGGGGGCTACTCTACAGCTGAAAGCAAACAGACAAGTAGTAAGTTTGGAGAACCTATACATATGAGTGAGGGGCTCTATCGGTTCTGAAACCCTTCTTGATAGTATGTTTCCGAGCACAATTCAAAGTGTTGGTGCTGATATTTAAAGCCCTGAACAGCCTCGGCCAGTATACCTGAAGGAGCATCTCCACCCCCATCATCCAACCCAGACACTGAGGTCCAGTGCCGAGGACCTTCTGGTGGTTCCCTCACTGTGAGAAGCGAAGTTACAGGGAACCAGGCAGAGGGCCTTCTCGGTTGTGGCGCCTGCACTGTGGAACGCCCTTCCATCAGATGTCAAAGAAATAAACAACTATATGACATTTAGAAGACATCTGAAAGCAGCCCTGTTTAGGGAAGTTTTTAATGACTGGTGTTTTAATGTATTTTTAACCTTCTGTTGGAAGCCGCCCAGAGTGGCTGGGGAAATCCAGCCAGATGGGCAGGGTAGAAATAATCAATTATTATATTATTATTTATATCAAGTCCATAAATAAAACTCCATGGGATTTTAATGAACCCACAGTGGTTGCTTCATATAATACTGCCCCCCAAAGGAACAATGGTGACCAAAGTGTGGAGGGTAAACTTTGCACTTCAGGCCACTTCGTGTTTACTTTTGGAAAGACACTGAACACGCATCATTCGTAGGCATATGGACATAAAACCTACCGTAACTTTGGGGATCAATCTGGATAGCAAACAAAACAACTATTTTCCATTAATGAATAGGGAACTCTCATTTCTCAGCACCAAGAATGCAATGAAAAATTGCTATGAATGACAGAACTTCCAGAAAGACCTCTTCACAACTTAAGGCAGTATAGGATTATGTGACACATAATTTGTTATTTAATTATTTAATGTAATATAATGTAAAATGGCCTTCAGGGGTTATTTACAGCTATAAAAGAAAGTAATACAGTAAAGTTCAACAGCAATGGAATGACAGAAAAACTGCTATTCCCAAGGGCCTTAGTAACATTCCACAGCTGTTGCTATTGATGTGTATGTGTGTGTAAACGAGCATTCTGTGCTCCTGTTTTGGCACATCTTTAGCACACACCAAACATTCAGTAACACAAAACTGATTGTTTTGCATGGGGTTATCTCAATCTTTCTGCTAGCTGCGCTCTTCTATAAAGGTCTCTGGTGTATCAGTGTGGGGTCACTAGGTGGTTTGTGGGGACAGGGTGCACTGAATACTCCCCCGTCCAATGCAGACTATGCCCTTAGCCTGTCAATGCAATATGCCAAGACACGGAATGCTACATTAAGAAAATGTACTCTTGTATAAATTACATTGCAAAAAGTGTAAATTAATCTGAATCATTTGGCACCTTCATTTTCTTTATGATATCAGTTGCTGCACTGTAATGTGGGTCTCCCCATTTCCTGTAAAATTTGATTTCCAGCTGGTTTTCTTCCATCAGCAGATGTTTTTGCATTGTTTTGTAAACTAAGAAGGAAGAAAATAAGGGCTAGTGTTCCAGATAAACCCCCTGGCATGCATTTTAATTACAAGAGCCTTATTAGTTGGGAATCTTAAGATTTTATCCCAGCTCCAACTTTCTGTGAAGTGCTTCTCTTCAAGTCTCCTTTAATGGGATTTTTATTCAAGGTCATATATTCCTTTTTGGGCATTTGGAGATTTGACAACAGAAGAACAGAGCTATAAAAGTGAGGATGTAATATATCACAGGATCAAGTGTGGACAATTTGTCCACTACTCCAGTGCCTGTTGGTGGGAGGAATACACCAAAATTTCTTCAAAGACCTATGATTCAATTCAATAAAGCATCCACAAAACCTGCACCAAACCACCACCACCTCCTACCTCGCCCTAGGAAATGAGTGGTGAAAGTTCATAAGTATCTCTAGATCAGGCAAAAAGTTGAAAGGCTCTGCTTGCTAAAGAGTAGTTGTTTTCCTGCGGTTTGGGTCAGGCTTCTGCACTGCAAAGTCTCTAAACTGGAAGGCGAATCTGGCAATATGCTAATCTGACAATAAAAAGTGACTTCTGAACCTTTTCTCTGCTGAGGAGCTGACAGTGAAGCACAGAGACAGTTGTCTAACCAGACAAAATGACAGAGAAAATATGCTTTCAAACAAGAGCATAAAATGTAGGTGGTGCAGTTGAATCAAAGAAAAAGCAACAGCTATAGTACTAATATTATGCACTAGCCTCACTTTACCTCTGCTTCTTCATCTCTCTCCTTCACATATGCATGAATGGAAGGTGTACCCTATCAAGCTAATAACAGAGGGTTGGGGGGTGACAATATCTCTTGTACTGAGACCAGACATTTCCATCACATGGGGCAGCTAGGGAGGGGAGGGGAGGCAGAAAACAAATATAGTGCAGTATGAATCCAACACCATTCTGTGCAGACACAAAAGTTTGCATATTGCACTGGGCGCTTGAAGATCATAAATCTATGCATGAGAAAGATGTAGTGGAAATTTTTGGGGGGGGATTAGAGTTTATTTTTGTCATCTCTGTGAGACAGCTACTCATTCATCCAGATCACAGCTAAGAAAAAAAGCTGGTCACAGAAATTAGCAGTTTCAGCTCAGCAGCAAAGTCGCCAGCCTGTGAAGGCAGAGAGAAATTGACTAATTAGCAATGCGCACTAAAACTTGACGGTTCTTTATAGAGAGAGAGAGACGAGAGAGAGGAGAGAGAGAGAGAGGCAGAGGAGGGGGTCGCTTTCTCCCCTTCTTTCTTCCAAAGATGTTTGAAATCGCAGTCATTTACGCTCGACAATTTTTACAATAGCCTTGAGCCATAATTTTGCGAGTCTCTCCAGCATCCATCCCCCTGTATGGTCTCTCTCCACCGGCCATGCACGACCGTTTCTCTCCCCAACCGTGGATTTCCTATTACTCTCGTTACGACTCACTGAGCCCCAGGCCCAAGGATAATGATGTGTTGTTTCTTGGTAGCATAATTTGTCACACGTACATTTTTTCTTCTTCTTCTCTTGCAGAAAGCTCTGCGCGCGCTCTCTCTCTCTCTTTCTCTCTCTCCCCTTCTCCCTCTCGTACATTTTCTTGCTGTTGCTAATTCATGGTGATCAAATGATGTACGACAAAATAAATTGTAAAGAGTGACTGCTTGGAGTTGGGCACCAGAAGGTTTTTTTGTTTTGTTTTTTTGTTTTTGTTTTTGGAAGGAGCGATCAAACCTTTAAAAAGGAAGGACAATTGATTTTTTTTTTAGGGGGGGAGCTTAAGTGAACCTTTACTTTGGCAGCTGGTTGTGGAGCAGGTAAGTTTCTGGCCTTCGGTCTATCCGTCTTGAGTATTTTCTCTCTCTCGTGGCTTGTTTATTGTCGTGAAAGCGGGGCGTGTGTGTGTGTGTGTGTGTGGTTTCCGTGGGCTTAGAAGTATGTGGCGATCGGGGGGGGGTGCACTTGTGTTACACGCACGTCTTTGGAGAATAAACTCCGATTGCAAGAAATGGTCAAAGGAGGAAGAAAGAAGGGGAGGGCGGATGAGAGGTGTGTGTGAAGGGGGGGGAGAGGAATGACCGGGTCCACTTAAAGGGAGAGGCTCTTGGAGATTTCTGAAACCCCGACTGTTGGGAGGCAAGGGAAGTGACCGGGGAAGGGGACCTCCCTGCCACCTGGCCACAGGCGAAGACGGCAAGCGCTGCCCACCAGAAGGGGAAGCTACAATGGAAGTAGCAGCCCTCGCCGGGATCCCGCAGAGAAGCCGTGGCGGCGGCGGCGGCGGCGGCGCTGGCTGTTGCCGCGGAGGGCTCGGCTCTGCCGGAGGCGGGCGACGGCCAGCGCGGGTCTCTTTCCCCTCAGCGCGAGCAGGTGCAACTCCCAGGTTAAGGCTCGGTGTATTGATTCCCCTCAGCCGCCGCCGCCCCCGCCGCCCCCCTCAGAGTCCAGGCGACTTTGGCTTGGGGAGCTCCGGCTCCTGGCGGCGCAGGGGCACTTTTCCGCGCCCGCCCGCCCGCCCGCCTCTTCCTTCTCCTTCCCTCATGCCCCCCAATCTCTCTCTTTCCCCCCTTCACATCCACCCACCTCCCCACTCGAACTTCCCAGAGTTGCCGGAGTTAAAGCGGCGCCGCCTTCCGCCCACAGGAAAAGCAACCCGCGCAGAATCAACGCCAGATTCTGGCGGGGGACTCGGCTCGGCCTGCCTCTCTCCCCGCTTTGCCCAATGCAGTGCAGCACGCGCAGCGAGAGGCGGCCGGAGTTGGGTGCACACCGCTGCCCCCTCTCCTCTCCTCCTCTCCCACAGACGAGGACATTCCTTCCTCCCCCCCCCCCCCGCCCTCGCGGTGCTGCTTCAAGGCGAAGCGTCTGGCGGTTCTGCAGACGCCGTCCCTCGCAAAGGCGGGAAAGGCGCAGTTTGGGGAAGGGGAGGGGCATCCGACAGGGGCATCTTCAGACAGGCTGTCTGAAATAGCGGCCTGGCCGCCCTCGGCTTTGGCAAGGGCTGCGTGGTTTTTCCACCTGCCCTCTCTTTCGTCTCGATAGTTTCTCTGAGAGTTTTGCCGTACAAGCCCAAACTCTACCCCACCTTCCTTTCCCGCCTCCTGCGAAGGGAGCGGCAGCAGCAGCAGTGTGGCGCGCAAGTGGCGCGCGCGCCTCCTCCGCTCCTCCCGGGTTGAAAGAAAGTAGTTGCCCACGAGCCGTGTCCCACCCCCACCCCCCGCCATTTCGGGAGGGAAGCAGCAGCAGCAGCGCTTGCTGGAGATGAAAGCCCAAGCCCCATGGCGGGGGGAGAGCAGCACACCGAGAGTTTTAAGCAGCCCCAAGCCCGCCGTGGCGGCGGCGGGGGCGGCTGAGCAGGACGCGTCTCGGTGCTTGCGATAAGGATGGACACGCCAGGCCTGTGAAAGCTCCGCGTTTGTTCTTGTGTGCCCCCCTCCACCCCAGCCTCTCAACCACTCGTTTCCTCACCCCACCGCACCCCGCCTTGCCCCCTCTTTGCCCAGGTCGGAGGAGGCTTTCCAGTCAGGTGCGCTGAGGTTGCCCGCCATGTCCAGGTCCGGGGACCGAACGTCTACCTTCGACCCGAGCCATAGCGACAACCTGCTCCACGGCCTCAACCTGCTGTGGAGGAAGCAGCTCTTCTGCGACGTGACCCTGACGGCGCAAGGCCAGCAGTTCCATTGCCACAAGGCCGTGCTGGCCTCGTGCTCGCAGTACTTCCGATCGCTCTTCTCCAGCACCGCCGGAGGAGGAGGAGGCGGAGGCGGAGGAGGCGGCGGGGGGAGCGGGCACCACCACCACCACCCGCTGGGCGTCGGACCAGGTGCTCAGGACGGCCTACCCTCCAAAGAGCAGCAGCAGCAGCAGCAGCAGGAAGAGTCCGGCACGCCCTCCTCGTCCCCGGAGGACAAGCTGCTGGCCAGCCCGCGGGCCATCAACAACCTGGTGCTGCAGGGCTGCTCGTCGATCGGGCTGCGCCTGGTACTCGAGTACCTGTACACGGCCAACGTGACCCTGTCCCTGGACACGGTGGAGGAGGTGCTGTCGGTCAGCAAGATCCTGCACATCCCGCAGGTCACCAAGCTGTGCGTGCAGTTCCTCAACGACCAGATCTCGGTGCAGAACTACAAGCAGGTGTGCAAGATCGCCGCCTTGCACGGCCTCGAGGAGACCAAGAAGCTGGCCAACAAGTACCTGGTGGAGGACGTGCTGCTGCTCAACTTCGAGGAGATGCGCGCCCTGCTGGACTCGCTGCCTCCCCCCGTGGAGTCGGAGCTGGCGCTCTTCCAGATGTCCGTGCTGTGGCTGGAGCACGACCGAGAGACCCGCATGCAGTACGCGCCGGACCTCATGAAGCGCCTGCGCTTCGCCCTCATCCCGGCCCCGGAGCTCGTCGAGCGGGTCCAGTCGGTGGATTTCATGCGGACCGACCCCGTCTGCCAGAAGCTGCTTCTGGACGCCATGAACTACCACCTGATGCCCTTCAGGCAGCACTGCAGGCAGAGCCTGGCCAGCAGGTAAGTAAGAGAAGGCGAAGCGGGCGGGCGGGGGGTCCCATTCAGACAAAGCCTCATACTTTGCATCGGATTAGCTGCGTGGGTAAATGGAACTTGAGGTTCAAAAGTTGACTTCAGCACTACAGAGCTGTGAGCAAAACAGGGACAGCGCCTGGCTGAGGCGGTGGGTTGAACACACCCTCCCATAGGCGCTGGATGAAAATAGAGAGGAAATATATATGGGGGGGGGGCACACTATAGCAACAGCCACAGGAATATCATGGCTCAAAAAGGAGCCATGGCTTAGATATTTGGGGCCCTTTAAAGATGCTGCAGCTGTTTTGGATAGTCACTTCCTACTGCATCAATAACGCATGCAGAAAGTTTGCAGACAACTGAAGCTGGACCCTTATGTGGAAGGAAGTCATATGGGGACTTATTACTCAGTAGACCTGTATAGGATTGTGCTGTGGATTTCTGCTTGTGCTCTTGTGGGTGAGCTTGTGATAAAGGATACAGGTCAGTTCCTTGTGTAATGCACTTGGATGAAAGTTTAGGTTGCAGGGAAAGTTCGAGCCCTGTCAAAATGCATGAGGAATTGCACCCACACTTTTCTGGAAGATGCTTTGTTGATACAGCCCATGGTGAGGTGTTTTGAAGAAAGCAAAGTACTTTTTAATTTTATTTAAATTTGTTTGATTTAGGGGAGGGGAGGACAAAAGGAGAATACAGTTTTGAAAAAGGAAAGGAAAACTTCAGTAACAGGTTGTGATGTTCTCCTTAAGTGTTAAGCTGCCCAGTCACTGAACTACAGTACTTGTTAGAGGTGCAGTGCACAGCAAGCAAGACTGGTGTCAAGGGAAAGTGGAATGTGCTGGATAATTTAGGAGATGTCTCTTAAAATACAATATGGGGAGAAAATTGGATGGGCAAACAGCCATGGCTTAGTAGCATCAATTTTAAATCCCATTATGATCTCCTTGGGCCCTTTCTACAGGGATGGTATCTTGCCAGCTCCTCATCTTTCTACTGTGGAAGTTACCACAATTCTTTCTGATATAATGCTCTGTTCCCCTGATACTACAATGCAATGTACAAGTTATATTTAACAGCAAAAAGTAATGTGTTAATCATTAACATGCTTCACATTATTCCCAGTTTAATGTTTCACCTGTTTTATAAAACAATCCAAATACAGTGCAGATGTCTGGGTTTACATCTAGCTCTTAAAGTACTTTCTATGCTCACTTATAATACTGCCGTTGATAAAATGCAGGTATTGCCCATGAAAAGTCATGATGTCATACTGTTTGTGACATCATATATATTTTCCTGTTAAATGAGTGAATGAAAATCCATGATAAAAATCTTTTAAATTGCTACTATGGGAAATGAAAGAGATGGGAAGTGTTTAATATTATATTTTTGTGTGTAGCTATGCCTCTTTTTTGTTGTATGTATTAATATCAAACTGTCTGAAAGTCTAGACATGTCACAAAACTTTTATTTTGTCTTTTTTAATATATGGTTAACAGTGAATTGTTATTAAAGTGGCATGACCGGGAAGAGCGTCGTGAGATCCATAGTGTTTTGCATATTATGGTGTTTTATTTCCCTGTGCAGAACTTAACAAAAACTCCATGCTTAACTTAAACATTTAACTTTAGCTGATGATAGCTGCAGAGCTTCTGGCTTTCTTTGTCTCTAGAGAGGCTTTGTAAAATATCTAGCTACACTTTAGTGTATCTTAGTGCCAAGTATTAGGAAAAATTGTAACAGGAGCACTAAGAAATATAAAAGCACATTTGAGGCCTTAACAGTAACATGTCTGGCAACTGTCTCTAGGATAATATTTTGGCTTTCAAAATACAGACTACATTACCTACTTCAGCCTCAATTCTGCACACCACCTGGGACATGATGGGGTTTGTGTTGTGGTGGATTGCTGAGATACCAGGCTGTTTGGTTCAGTGCAGATACCTTCCAGCTTCACTGGTCCATATCATTTGAAGGATATGTAGTGGTGTTCTGACCACTGAATGTTTACAGGTGTCAGGGATGCTGATACTTCTGCAGCTGGAAGCTATCTTTTTCCTTTAAGCAAAAAATGCACAGAACAGACATAGTCTGACCTTATTCTGTAGTCATTAAGGCTGCAATCCTACACCTGCTTACCTGGGAGTAAACCCCACTGAACTAAATGGGGCTTCCTACTGAGTAGATATGTATGGGCTTGCAGTGTTATGGAACTATGGATTGAATCCATCTATGCTATATTCAAAGTAGACCCAAAGTAGGCCTAAGTTAGTCAAGCCCATTAATTTCAATGGGTCAACACTGAATAGGACTAACATTGGATACAACCCAGTATTTCTCACTTTTGTACTCAAATGTGGATACTGATTTAACTTTTGTTGCACATATAACATTGTACGGACATATTGAGAGTATTAAAACAAATTAACCTCTGTAGTCATATTAAAACTTTACTCTAGATATTATCATTGATATCCATTAATGATCTATTCTTCTATCTTGATAGTTTGACTTTCTTTAATATTCCATAATTATTCCACGATACTGTCTAGCATATACACAAAAAGATAAATAAATCAAAGAAGTTCATAAGCAAAGCAAATTTTATATGCACCCGATTAAGGTTTTTTAACTGTCCCATATGACTTAATTAAAACTGAAGAAATTAAATATAAAATTTTAAACTAAACAAATGATGATCCTTGAAAGCTTAACATTAAATGAAAGAGAGTCTTTAAAAGGCATGGGAACATTATTTGGAATTATTTGGGGGAAAGCATATTTAAAACTTATTGAATAAAGTAGTCTGATAGATAGAAATGAATATAGAGAATGATTTCCAGACATGATTATTGGTTTCCAGGGAGCAATAATGGCATAGGTAAATTAGAACTACATGAAATGTTTTATGAGATGTTGATAAGGGATACTTATGAATATGGTTCTTTTTAAAAGAGACTAGCTTCTTTCTGAGAGGTAAATAGTTAAGTGGCATAGACATCTGCTTAGTACTCTATAATGAAGAAACATAGAATTAACACACCTGCTCTTAAAGACTGATTAACATCCTGCTGCAGACTCCCATTTACTTTAATGGGGGCTGTATCAGGCCTTTAGCATAATTTGATAACTGACTTCCTGATTTGCTTAAAATTACACTTTTGTTCCTAATGCACTACTTAAAACTATTGCATGCAGATGCTTTAGGATTTGCCCTATTTGCAAACTTTAAACTCCCACTAAAGAGAAAGGGTAAAAAGCCAAAAGCCTGAATTATGATTCTCGAGTTGCTCTCTGGAAGTAGTAATTTTATGTATCTTTTGTATTGCAGTCCTAAAATAAGATAATACTGTTATCACTGCTGCAAAACAAGTGCACATATTTGAAACTATAATACCTTTGATGATGGTCTGTCTCAAAATGAAATCCTTCAATGGATGCAAGACCATAGCCAACATTTATTACATTTCAAATGCATTATATAGATCATACCAATATGCTAGTTCTAGAGAATCAGTAGTAAAGTAAGATATACTTTTCACCCATAAAATGTAAATGTTTGTTCTAAAAACTATGGAAAATGTATTTTTCCATAAGTAAGAAATCATAAAATTTCAGAGTTTAGTGGAACTTAATCCTAAGAATTGTATAAAGAAGTACAGCTTTATACCCTGTAAAGTGCTGAATATAACATGCATGATTTGCCCCCATCCCGTCTCTGCTTTACACACAAGGGGAGGAGATTTAAAGTTTCCATTTGCAGTTTGTAACAAGCAGCAGTTTCCTGTTTTGTCTGAATATGAGAAACTGTGGTTCATTCAAACCACAATTTGTTAACAAACCAAGGTAGCAGACTATGCTTTGTTTCAATATCCTGATTTGTTAGCTAATTATGATTTCTACAAACAAGAGTCTCTTGTGTTCAGATGAAATAGGAAATCGCAGTTTGTTACAAACTGTGAATCAAAGCTAAATCTTGTTACACACAAAGGAGTAAGGGATAAAGTACAGTCATGAGGATCATGCATATATTGACAAACCATGATTTTGTTACTTCTGAATTGGACTTCTGCATTAACTCTCAGTTGCTGAATGAAGAGGCAAATGCTAAGATACATATATGGAGATTGTAATGTTTATATGGCTTGCTCGAGGTAATAATAAAGCATCAACTTCAGCTTTCCCCCTTATTTGACTAGCAACCAGTCATCAGTGTCCTGGTGGCAGAAACTCTTCCTTGCATTACAGCTTATGGTTTTCTTGGTGACTGGTTTTAAAGATGATAATTTCCTTTGCATTTTCAATTACATTTTAGAGCTCTGAATTGAAAGATTTGGAATAAAAGATGGAGAGTTTACTTTGTTCCCACACTTTCCCCATAAACTGAGATAAATGAAATAGCTCTCTCCAGGCAAGTGGTATCACCTTTGCCTCTCAACAAAGTTGGATGTTTGAAAGGGCTCTTTAGGTTTTTCTACTAATCTTGGTTCACTAGGAAGTCTTAGTAAGAAAGGACCATGATACCTCTTCCTTCCACCTGTTTTTGCAGCTCACTACCATTTGCCTGGGTGCATGAGCTTTTTTTTTAATGTTTCATATATTGATAGTTACAGTGACTATGCAATGGAAATCAGGCTGGATACTTCAAGACAATGGTTTACACGTTTACCCAGAACTCTGTAATTCTTTGCCTCTTTCACCACTGAGCAGAACTTAGTTGTCTAAAAGTGTCCATCACACAATGGACTTCACTAGAGTGCTTTTTAATATTTTTTTAAAAGCTAGATATTGATACTTGTCAAGTTAGACTTACTGCAAAGTCCGTTGCATGAAGGCGTATAATTGTCAATGACCGATAAAGCAATTTTTATCATTTTTATCATTCTGAAGTTCAATCAGGTTTTGCCACTCTGTTTTCCAAGGGGCAGACTTTGTTTATCTGTGTGTAGTTATGGGATATAAGTATGGTTGAAATCCTAGTTGCAGTCTGTGTATGCTCACTGCTCTTTGTAGGCACCATAATCAAATATTAACTAAGGAAGGGGAGCGCCTGGCACTTGCTAAAGATGAGGGGCTTTGGAGACCCATTCTCCTGTTTGGTTTGGGTGCAAGTGTGAGGAGAGAGGGAACTGGGTTTGAAGCTGCATGTTCTTGCAAGCCAGTTGTATTTCCCCCACAACACATGCAGAAAGGGTCCTCTTCTCAGTTTAAAGATTCCCGTTGGAAGGAAATTGGTCTTGGAGGCAATAGCTGATAACATATACCATGCAAGCCTACTGGTGGAGGTTTGGGCCTGAATGCTGCTCCCATGCTGGCAACATTCACTGGCAGTAAGCGGGCAACATGCATGTCCAGACCAGGGGCTCTGCTAGAGTTGGGTTCATGGGGCTTGAGCTCCGAATCTTTTTCTAAGTGCCCCAGATCATTACCTGTGTGGGTAACGAATTTGGGGGAAATGGAATTGTGAAGGGTCGATTTGGGTAGGATATTAATTTGGAAGAATAAATGTGTTTAGAGAGATAATTTGAGGGTAATTTGAATGGGAATTTAACTGATTTGGATAAAGATATGCTGGGAAATTAATTGGGAGTAAAAGAATTGAAGGGGCACTGATTTTAGGTGCTCTGGGTAGGGTGCAAATTAATTGAATAATTTACACAGGGCGATTTGGATGGGAAATAGGCTGACTTGCCTTCTCTGACATTTAAATTCTGAATTTGCATCTATACACATTAGCATATGGTGTTCTTATGCAAATTTGTGTCAAGGGGTCCATGCCCTCCAAACCTTTAAGTACCTAAATATTCCCCTGGTACAGACCTCAGCCCCATTGGGTTTGGAGACTGTTGAGCTTGCTTTAAAAAGAAAAAGAAAAGGCAAGTTTCTCACAGTTCAGTTGGTAGATCATTTAAGTAGAGTATGACTTTCTTAATTTTAGGGTTATTGGTTCGAGGCCCATGTTGAGCAAAATATTCTTGCATTTCAGGCAATTGGACTAGATGATCCTTGTGGTCCCTTCCAACTCTACAATTCTATGATTCCATAAATCCTATATATAGTTAGAGGTTTCTTTAACCCCTAAGGACCCACTTCCCCATTTTGCCACCCTGCTCATCCCTATGCAGAATACTTATGCTTGTTGCCTTCCATCTCACAAGGCAAAACTCTGAAATGGAGCTGAATAGAGGCCTGCAATTCAACTGAAGAGGGGGAATAAAACAAACAAGCCAAAAAGAACACACTAAGCACATTCAGATCCTTCAGCTTACCTTAGTTTGCTGCCAGTATCCCTTGTTATTGAACTATAACACTCTGTATCAAATGAATGGCCTTCTGCCAAACGTATTAATTTGAAGCTGCTTTTCTGTGTAGAGAAAGAACCATGCGAGACAACATCTGCCTTCTGAGGTCAAGTATTATAAATATGTCATAATAAGTCAAGTAGTAAGGTGATTATTGTGGGACTGAAAGTGGGAGATGAGACCGGCAAGCTATCACAAGCATTTTGACACAGTTCTTGTATATATGAAATACCTCACTATGATCATCCACTGAACCCACCTGGATTATCTGCTTCTCCTATTTTGTACTCTTTGTGTGAGCTGTGCAGTGTTTAGAGATGACTCTCTACCTAGTAGACCAAAAAACATGGAGATCAATTTTATCTATGAATCATTTATGTATCTTGTATTTTTTCCTGAGGAGCTCAGAGCTACAACCCAGTTCCCAGATTTTGTCTTTCCTCTGTTCCATTACTGCTAGTCCCAATTCCTGACACTGGGTTTCATATATTCAGCTTTCTTGTTCATGAGCAGACTCTTGTATTCCAGTCTAAGTTTGATCAAATTTTCCATGGATTCCTCTGATCCCTAATTGCCTTAGCCAGAACTTTCTTAGCCGCTTTGCATTGACCATCAAACCAGCCTAGGTTTGCTGATTGTGTTGATTATTAATTGTATAAGTTATCAAATAGGGCCTGAGTTCTGTGAAAATTTGCTGGAAGACATCAACGATATTTGGAAATCTGCTCATAAAAAGTTGGTGCAAGCTGGTCAGATGATCACTATATATTGGCATCTGTCTGTCTCAAGAGACAATGGAATGTGCCTCCAGTGATGAAGTCAAACTGCTGTGTTAGCAGCACCTCTCCTGGGTGCAAGCCTGGGCAGTATGTATAGAGGTCCTGGGCTGCCCAGACAACAACCCCTCCCTCGGCCTCACTAATGTGGTGCAAAGGAAAGCAGACCCATACGTTTGGCACCAGCTTGGCTGCAAGAGCTGCTGGAAGGATGTGTACAAGGTGCCATCCAACTGTCTTGGACTTAATAAATTAAATATTGTCCTCTGGCCACCATATATCCATATCGCCTAGAATAGATAAATTCAGATTCCAAATTACAGCCCCAACCCTGAAGCTTTCCCCCAAACAACCAGTGCCCTTTGGCAATAGTAATTGGAGGTCATCAGGAGAAACGGCAGTCACAGTGGCATAATAAATCCCTAACTTCAAAATAGCACCACAGTTTATGGTTGGCACAATCCATGCAGAGTAATCAAATATCAAAAGTAATCAAATATGCAAAAACATAGCGGAAACGCCCCATAGAAATGCTGTCAGCTGCTCAATAAATAATAATAATCTCTGTCACTGGTTCTTAAAACTAGGAGTCATTTTAAAGAACAAAAAAGTATTTCTTGGCATTGGATTTGCAGCTAAGTTATTTGTTACCCTGGAACATTTTCAGGAAGATGGCTCCAAATATTTCTAGTAGCATATATCTCTTGCTGTGTCATTGGAAGGGAGATAACTGATTTAGCTCAAATAAACCCTGCCAAGATTAACAGAAGCTGACTGATCAGGGGGAGGCTGGAGGGGGAGGCTGGAGAAAGTAATGGCTGAGACAGCAGACTTTTTTTTTTTTTTTTTTGAAGCTTCAGAGGGAAATGGATAACCAGCCATAACAAAGGAACAAACATTACTTTTAGAATTCCTATGAGACTTTGATAAACTTAAGATGGGATTTGGGGTGCAATATATGCAGTGTTTCAATAGAGCAAATTAAGGAGATAAATCAGGACTGCATAATTTCTGATCACGTACCAGCTTGCTCCCTTCACAGATAGGGAGGAGAGAAGCATTCATGTTCTTTAAAGCACAGCTCTCCATGATGTCAGACCTCAGACACTACGATCAAAGACAGTGTTTTCTCCAGGACACTGTGATGTGAATTTTCTGTACAAACCTGAAGTAATGGTGAGACAGTACAATCAGCAAGAATCTGACTAATAGGGAAAGTGAAAACTTGTATATCCAGTTCACGAGAGGGTTTTTTAAAAACAAAACAAAAAAACCCTATTAACTGCCTAAAAGGAAAATGTACAGCAGACAACTTGCCAAGAAATTTTTGAATTGTTCATCACTGTAAATAGTGTTAGTATAATACATCCTACCTGTCCGACTCATATGTACATACAAGAGCATAGCCTCAGGGCACGTAGTTCGGTCACCTTGCTAAAGCTAAAGCATTTCCAGGTCTGGGTCTGGTCAGCTCCTGGATGGGAGGCTGTCTGGAAACCCCCATTTATGCCACCTGGAATTCCATGTTGGAAGAAAGGCAGGATAAATAAATATAGAAATGAAATGAATAGTAAATAACACGTTGAGGGGCCAGAAAACTTCTGTGAGTTGGCATTTGTTACCAGCATCACCCAATCTCTGATTTCACTCCCTCCTGGAACTCAGAGTTCATCACTAACTGCCAGGAACCAGAGGGGACAGCCCCTACCACACCAACATATCAGTAATAATATGGTAGCAAAAATCCATAGTAAAAATCCTTACTGTGGATTTTAGTCATAGCTAAATAGCTATAACAAATAAAAATAGTGTATTGCAATACAATGAATAAATGCAGCCTGTTATATGTCTGTGAAGTTGGGCACACTCTTCCAAGTCTAGCTAGCAGTATATAGAGTTGGGGAGTGGGCCCATCTCTGCCATCGCATCTCTGTCAGCCCCTCACACTGCTGCTGTCCATTCCCTGGGAGGGCACATCTGTTGTGAGGAGCCAGCTCTGTGTGTCTAGGCTCTCTCCATGACATGGTTCCCTGATTGCACAGGGTTCCACATCATGACAAGCAGAGTTCGAAACTCCCATTGTTCTCGGCACATTTTGCGACAGGGAAATTCATTAGCATGAGCAGTTTCTGAACTCTGGGCATGGTACTGTACCTAAGATTTCAGAATAAAACTGCAGGATGGAAGGAAAGGAGGACATTTTTCTGCCTCCCCACTTCCAACTGCTTTCTGAAGACTGGAGAAGAGACCCCGTTAGGAGTATTAGGGGGTGGGCAGAGGAAGAACTAGACCATGTGAAAAACGAACATAATATTTTAGCTGCAGTTCATTCACTTTTAGTTTTGAATTCTTGTTATAAAAAAGTGTGCCTAGACATTCCGTTCTTGCGCCCATAACCTAGGTTTAAGGTGCCGTTTAGCTCCTAGCTTTCATATCTCAGTTTCTAACACTGATGAACAAGGGATGGATAACTCTTTGGAAGCCTGCCTCTCCTCTACAGTTATGCCCCTCAGTGTGTGTGCCTGTGATAGAGCAGCCACAGCCTCACTCTAGCTTCATGTAATTGTAATGACATGAGTTAGAATGTCCAACCAGTGCTCGAGTTTTGTATACTCTTCTGTGCCTAGAGCTGCAATTTCAAGATAGAGGATTGCCAAAGCTTTCTGAGTAGGTCACCATGCTGCCTGGGGTAAACCCTGAATGAAATGTGATACACTGAGCCTGTGGAGGCCAAGAAAATGAAACTGGCTCCAGTATTTGTGCGAGAGATGCATTTGAAAGGGTTCAAGAAATGAAATTCACCTACCTACTTGTGCAGTCCCACAGGAAAGAAAGAAAGAAGCATCTATTAATGTTTGTCTAAACAAAATATTTAATGATAAATCAAGATTACATGCTACAAATTTTCTGTTGGCGACTTTCTGGTGACTCAGAAAGACAGTGAAGAAAAGACATGGCTGATGGTTCTTTTCCCCAAAAACATTTTTTTAAAGGTAATGGCATTCATAAGGGTGCAACCTCCAGGTCTGCAAGAACAAGTTTCCAGATCATATTTCTAAGAGAACCTTGCTAAGGAAATCATTTCTATGGATGATTTGATGGTGGCTGTGGGTGGGGTAGGACCGGGGTGTGCACTGTCAATGGACAAAGGGCTAAGCAAGGTTTTATTGTTTCTGTGTTCTGTGTTCAGAATTGCAGCCTCCTGAGGCTGCTTTTGCTTTAAAACAAGCACAAATGTTGGTGCATTGTTTGTATCAGTTATCTGAAACAGTGATACAGCAACGTGAAAGGAAAATACTTTAAAATGTTGCAAAAGCACTTAGGATCCAGTTAAGTGACTTAACAAGGATAGCATAATCAAACCAATAGGTGAAATCAGTTGTGTTGGCCTGGCTATTTCATGTTCATAAAAGAAAAGAAAGGTGAATGAAAAATGTAGCATGGCTACCAAGGAAGTGGCTGCACAAAGTGAAAGAAGAAATAATTTTAAGACACAAGTATTAACTTTTGAAAAAGAAACAAGTGAGGAAAGGACACTGTAATTACATATATAAAAGAAAAATCAAGAAGAATTGGGAACAAGATACACATTATTCCTATTTGTTTCCTTTTCCATTTTTGTAAGATTTCCACTTCAGCATTGAACACTGCCTTTAATTTGTCTGCTGTTAGAATCCTCACATAAACCTCCAAGTGGGGGGGGAAACTTGAAGAAAAACCAAAATAATAGGACTTCTTTTATAAGCAGAACTCCAGCTCTGTACTTTGTGACCTGCACATCAGCTGTCTTCTTTCTCTTGCAGATTTCTCTCTGTTTTGTTTCATTAATCCAATCCCTTCTTTACAAGTTCTTCACATAACAGGTGAACATAGAAGACAAGCCCCCACAAAAAAAACAAAAAAAAACAGTTGGGCAGGTATTAAAATTGAGTGGAACAAATATTTATGTTATGCTGATGAATTTTTTCCATCTCCAGAATTTGGAAATATTTAATTCAAGAGCCCCCATGTCTCTGGAGAATTTCACATATTACACAGAGGCAAACCCAGTTTTGCTTATGAATGTGCACTGAATAGGCACTAGTACCTATATTATGCTCATATTTGTAAACATGTTCGTGACATTCATATTTTATAACTTTAGGGGTACACTTGAAAAGTCTTAGGTGTAGATAGACCTAAAATATAATAGCTTGATTCATATTTCACTAACTCAAACACTGGTTTAGTGTAAAAGTGTGGGCTAATGGAGAAGATCTGAAGCCACTTATTTTGCTTCTGTGTGGAGTTATGAGAAGGTTTGGCTTAGCAAGTCATCTGAATCCAGGCTCATGGTTAAGCTAGAGTTGCCATATTTCAAAAAGTAAAATTCCTGATACCCGCCGCAATGTTGTTGAGCTTTTTTGGGGGAACAAACCCAAATGGTTGAGTTTTTGGAGCTGTTTCTGCTGCTTTTTCTTTCCATCGCATTGACATACATCCATGTTTTCCTTGACAATTTGCTGATTCGGCAAAATTCCCCCCGGTGCCATTTTTACACTCAAAAACCAGGACATGTCGAGAATTTTCCTGACGTATGGCAAGCCTAGGTTAAGCACTGTCCAGACTAAACACGAGCTCCAACCAAGGTTTGTTATTGGCTGCAGCTTGTGGTTAGTCTAAAGAGAACTTAATTATAAGCATGGTTTAGACATTTCTAGGAGTCCACATATTCACACAGTCTTGCTAAACAATGTTTTGACTTAGCCTGACTTATTAATAAGATGTGAAGTGGGCCTAAATTTTGAAATCATCAGAGGTTTCAGCATGGATGCTATATCACTCCTATGCTGTTTAGAACTGCTGAGGTATATATGGCTAGTTTGCGCATAATACTAATCCATAGTTAATAGCTTATCAGGGTCAAGCAGCATGGTAGTTCATACTATCTGATTGCTTTGACTTCACCCCTACCCTGCTGTGAGTGGGAGCAGCAAGCCATGAAGCCTTGTCTTGTAATTATGTCCAAACTGGAATGTAGTTTGTTCCACCTTAACAAGCCATGGATCCATGTTGGCTAGTGACCATAGTTTGTTAGGAAGAAGCTATTGGTACAAGGGGGAAAAACTAGGTATAAAAGGAGAATTCTTGGATGCCAAGATCCACTTTGGGGACAAGTAGTGAGAAAATCCCAGCAGATGTTTAAAATCACAAAATATGCAGCAAAGTACAGCATGGAAATATAGGCTGTTAGACCTTTAAAATATGCCCTTCCAAGTTCCTTCCAAAGTTTCCCTTTCAAAGGTTGGATTCATGTGATTTTCCATACAGCATTCAGAAAAAAAGTTTGTTTTTCTTTTGCAGCTTGGGCTGTTTTACTATGTAATCAGCTTAAGTCTACTGAATTCAGCGGGTCTACTCTGAATGTGACTTAGTTGGATATCATCCTCAAGTTATAATTTCTATAGCACTTTTGGTGTCCAACTGTCTTCTATTTATTTTTTGTTGTAGGGGAGGTATCAGCAATTTCCTTTTCTGTTATGATGCCCCACAAACTGCAGAAAGCCTTCCATAAATAGTTGATAGGATTTAACTGTGGATTGCTTTTAATAATGCTGCATTTTTACTGATTTCTGTTACTCATTTTTCTTTTTTTTAAATCTCAGGATATTGTTTTTTTGGGGGGTGCAAAACATGTACAGAAGTAGGCTTCTGCATGCATCTTTAAAGGGATTCTATGCTGGATGTGCAATTCCTCCAGCAGTATCTGTGCATGTGTAGAATCCTCAAATAAGCTGAAAATCACACCAAATCAGTTTTTTGGCAATGGAAACTGAGGTCTGTCTCAACAACCCACCTTCTCTTTTCCCCACTGAACAGGTGACTGGCACAACTTGCAGTTTGGTTTGTTTGTTTGTTTGTTTGTTTTTGAGAGGGCTACACATTCACAGCTCTGGTTTCTACATGTTCACATTGTACAATTTGGGCCCAAGTGTACATTACCTGTTACCACTATTTGGTAATTCATATCAGAGTGTCGCCAGTCATCCTGCACCTCAGACAAGACAACTTTTACTATTTTTTGTTTCTTCATAGTGCTATGAGGCTTGAAGATGGTTTTTTAGATGAATGTGAAATGCAAAAACTAATAAAAAATTGAAATAAGCTTCTTTATTGGCCAAACTTGCAATGGTTTTCAGAATTTTAAAGTACAAGTGAAGTTGATTGTGATAGAAATAGAACATGCTACACAAGGCGGTTGGAATAAACAATTTACTCTCTCATTAAGGATGACCATGCTTAGGTGACTTATGGCTTAACGTTGCTCAGTCTCTTGTTATGTGTTCAGCCATCCTTAACTCAAATTAAAACATGGTTTATTCTACTCCCCCTTTGGAGAGATTGGGTAGAATGAAGCGTTATTGAAATTTTCATCTATCAGGCATGAATCGGAAGGTAGTCCATGCTGACAGTGACTGTGGAACTGATTCTGATCTCATGGGTCAAAGGGATCTCAAATTTAAATTTACTAACTTTGTTACTGCCTGCTAGCTATTCTGTGTCTGATTTCTTTTAAAGCAGGTAATAACTATCTTTTACTATAAGAGGCAGTCTTGGCATGATGGCTAAATATAAATTGGCAAATAAACTAACACCAAGCCCTATTTCTAGATTCATGTGCACATGCACTTAAGCAGCAAGCTCCTTCATATTCAATGCTACTCCTTTTGTAAATGAAATGTTTCCCTTCCTTGAATAATGTACTATCCAGAGGCCCACCTGCGGCACAAATGTCACAAATAGTGATTGTTTGATGTATAATGGTTTTTGCTACATACTGTCATGTCATATTAATAAAATTTTGAAAATGAGGGAGGGGGACAAAAACAAGTAGTGATCGTTCCAAGCATTATCTGAGCACAGTTTAGAACAGATACGTGATACTGTTCAATGTGAAGCAAGCATTACAACCCTAAAAGTTCTGTAACTTGGGTAAAATTCTGAGCCAGAAAGTAAGTTAAGCTTTTCTCCCACTCTTTCTTCCCACTCACCCACACCTCCAAGTCTCCTCCCATTCCCTTTCCTTTGTTGTTGCTTTGGTGAGGCACCAAGAGCATGGGAAGCGAGCCCTTTCTTCCCTGCTCTCCTCACCGATGCCTGGCATGCAGCTATGCCTGTGTACTAGAGACAAGAAGTGCTGCAAAATGTCATTTCCCATGTCATTAGTGCTGGAAAACCACATTCCTGTGTGTCTGGCACTGAACCTTAAGTAACATGCAAAGTATTAGAGAAGGGAAGAAAAAGCTCCCACCTTTCCCCTGCCATCGCTGCTGCCACTAGAGCAACATAAAAGGCAAATGTGAGGGATGAAGCTGGTGTGTAAATGCAGAGCCGTCTTCCCCTTAGGGCTTAGTGGTGTGTCGCGCCACGGTGCCGGCCTCTCAGGGATGCCCCAGCAAGTGGAGGAGCTGTGCGGCTTTGCCAGCAGCCTCCCCTTTCTCTGCACACCCGCCAGCTGTGCCCCGCCAGCCATAAGGCTCCCAAGCCTCCTCGGTAGGAGAGCGATCCTCACAGAGGCTTGGGAGTGAAGTTGTGCCCCTCCCAAGCCTCTGTGGGAGGAGAGCGCAGCTTCACTCCCAAACCTCCTCAGGAGGAGAGTGATCCCTGCAGAGGCTTAGGATGGAAGCTGAGCCCCACCAACCATATGGCTGGCAGGCACACAGCTTCCTTCCCAAGCCTCTGTGGGGATTGCTCTCCCACAGCGGCATGGGGGAGAGTCCCCCCCCCCAATGGCTGGCAGTGCACAGCTACAGCCACCCCAACACTATCTGTGATAATTTGGGGGTGCTGGGCAGATATTTGCACCCTGGTACCGCATCTGCTAAAGACAGCCCTGTGTAAATGGATCACATCCTGCCATGCTCCAGCATCATCATCAGGGTGCAGCCAAGTCCAAAACAAACTCAGAACTGGGTTGGAAAGAACCAAGCTATTTTCTGAGTTTGAGAGAAACTTGAGGTGTTTTTTAAGAGCCCAATTCTGACCAGAGGTGTTTGCCCACCGCTAGTCACAAGTAGCACAGGTAGCCTGAACAAGAACTGGAGGTCCTGTGGGCTTAGCTTTGGCATAACATCTGGCCTATGACTTCCACATTGTGTGGCCATCTGCTTCTGATTCGCTAGGTTAGAGATAAAACCCAAGCACAGGAGGTGAGCTGTGTATGTTCTGTAATGTGCACATTAGAATAGCACTGAATTGTGGTGTTATAATAAAGAGTTGTATAATCTTATGAAGGAGGGTGCAAGTAAGTGCATTTAGGATTGCAGCCTTAGTTTGTTGTAATTGTAATCTTTGTGGTCCAATCCTATACACCAAGTGTGTAGTACCTTTGGCCCTCCAGAAGTTGTTGAACTACAATTCCCACCAGCAAGCATGGCCAATTTCAGCAAGATTTGGAGTGCCACAGGTTCCTTACATCTGCTGTACACACACATCTGAAGTCCCATTGAACTAAGTGGTGCTTACCTCTGAGTAGACTTGAATAGGATTGCACCTTCAATATCTTAATTAAGATAATAAGGCTATACAGACAGAATTCTAAACTGAAACTGAGTTCATTTTCTACGAATGTTTCCATTAGAGCACCATGCTAATATAATTAGTTGGTCAAACATATGCAGGCTTTAGTAGTAGTAGTAGTAGTAGTAGTAGTAGTAGTTGTTAAGAATGCAGTGTGTGGACATTAGTGATAAAGCTCCCTTTACTGAAGTACTTTTTTATTAACAGAGTATCTCAGCATCAGAAGTGTTGCCCTCTTTTTTAATGTACCTAAAATGGTTCAGTAATAATTCAAACCGGTTAATGGAAACAAGTCCTGTTTTGCTTTCCAGAACCATTGATTAATGCAATAAAGATTGCAGGGTAACCAAGTAGGTCAGCAACCCTGCAGTGAGACGTTGCATCAGGCACATAACATACGTCCATAGCATGTGCATATAGTTAAAATTTCACATCACAGTAGAATGAATTGCCTTACCATGGTTCCCTATTTAGAATTTTATCACTTTTCCAGGCTTCTGTAACTGATAGATGTTCAATTATATGTAAAGTGACTATTAAAGCATCAGTACTCATCTAGGGGTCTAGGTCTCCTCTCCCCTTTTCTCTTGAAATTGTGTTAAAGCCATTAGTGTTACAAAGAAACGTGCATTCATCAGGTATAGCGATGGAGGCCAGGGTGCATATTACAGCTTTTACTGCATATGAGACGTTGCAGTCTTGTTCTTAAGAACTGCCAGGCAGATTGGGAATCACGGTCACGGTTAATAGCAGCGAATTGCCAGCTCTTGATGGGTGGGTAGTCACTCTTTTCAGTGGCTGCCCCCTGGGGGAGAAGGTAGAAAAACAGAGGGAGGGAATTAGAGTGACTTTGCACACTTGAGCAGGTTCATGCCGCTGGATCAGTGGCAAGCATTGGCAGGGCTCCACTCTGGGGAGGCTCACAACAACATCACAGTCTCATTTTACCAATTGGTGTTGCTATAGCCAGTGGTGCTCAGAGGGAGAGCAGAGAAAGGAGGGGCTGTGCAGGGGGAGGAGGCAATGTAGGGCTAAATTAAACAAAATAAAAAAAGGGTTTTGTAAGTAAGTAGAGTTCAGCCTGTACCTGTTAGCACAGTGCTACTAATTGTGCCAGAAGTGTTGGAATCTAAGTTTCAGTGTGTGATTAAAGAATTGGTTCAGAATCTCTCTGCATAGCCTTAATTTTTTTCAAGGTTCTTTGGGTGCAGAATGGCTTTATAATAATGATTTTGACTAATACGATTTTTGACATGCAACTTTAATGTTTAACCTTAGTACAACTCCAGAGCATTTCATGTGTATTCAACTGTAAAGAGTGATGATTTAAAGGGATAATATGAGAAAAAGGTCATTCTAGAATAAACCTTTAACAAATTGCATAAAGGAAACTTATTATCCCACAAGTAGAGGGCTATGCAGCTTTTCTTATTATTTTTTTCTGCTTGATTCAAAAAGTTGTTGAGACATGATAGGGAAAGGAAACAAAAAAAAGTGAATAGAAAACTACAAGCAGTGAACAGTCCTATGATGGTTATGATTTTGTTGCTACTAAAAATATTCTCCAATAATGTGGTTATTCATCTTCTCTCTCTTTTGGGTGAAGAATTCGCTCCAACAAGAAAATGCTTTTGTTGGTTGGTGGACTGCCCCCTGGACCTGACCGGCTACCCAGCAATTTGGTTCAGTATTATGATGATGAAAAGAAGACATGGAAAATACTGACAAGTAAGCAGTTTACTTTACGTTGAATTACCTTGATGAATTTTAAAACCTGGTTAATCAAATTAGACACTTTATTGATTTGCTTCCCTACAGAGATTTGTTTATATATTACACAGGTTTCACAATGGAAGAGTAAATTGAGATTGTAGGAGATAGTACCTGTACAACAGAACAAGCCTAAATTAAATCTGTCTTAAAATCATTTTAGTACGCTTATAGTGAAAACTAGCAAGGCTTTCTTAAATAAACCTGCCTCCTCCTCTAGGTACCTTTGCCTTTTATTACAGTGTATATTACCGGTATATGCTGTGGACACAATCCAGCCAGTTAAGACCAAGTGCCACTAATTTAAGTAGAAAAGTTCAAAACATGCCTAGATCACTCACATGGAAACTGATGCGACTTGGAAATTCCTAGCTTTCTAATTGGATTGTGTCCTATTTATATTATACTTTAGAGCTCATGGCATATTGCATTGTACTGCATACCCTTTTACACCACTCATGTCATAGAGAATTTCCCCTTCCCTCCCGTTGCGGTCTTCCACAGCTCTTACTGACACAGCCAGGTATCAGTGGTACGGGTCAGCTTCGGTAAACTGTACTGGCAGGTTTTCTATCCAGATCTGTCACCTTCTTTCTCAACGGCAACTATGTTTTACAGCAAGCATTTTGTCTTAAGCTTTGGAACTTATTGTTATAGTGGTTACAATTTCCAATCTAACGTGGTCATGGAATCAAATAATAGTGTTTTTTCCTGGTGCAGTAGGCTGTGTATTTACTGGTCCCCTTGTGGGCAGACTAGCTGCACTGGTCAATAAAACTACATTTTTAACTGTCAGAATTGCCTAAAGCTGTTCAGATAAAATTATAAACGAGCAATTCTGATCCATAAATCAAAGCCATACTTTAAAGGCCGGACAACTTGTGAAACTTAGATTTTATAACAGAAATGCTGTTTCCCAGGCAGCCTGATCCTATGAGGCCACTTTACCTGCAGTGGAGCAAACACAAGTTTGGCATGTACGGGGGGGGGGGGGCAGGGGAGAGATATACTACGCAGGGAACAGCACTGGTACAATAGCTCCAGCTACTGCCAGTGCTCAAAGGTCCTAATTGTGCCCATGACACCTTAGTGACCCATCTCATGTTCCTTAGTATCTTAGGAAATTATATCACTTTTCTCAGGACTCAAGTGTAGTTTCAAACTGCAACACTGGACACAGCTGTATATGTGTGTATACATATATTACTACTGGCTTCCATTTTTTTGCCTCCCCTTGGGATGACCAGATTCAAAGATTTCTCTTAGTACTGAAGAGGGCATTTTTGGCAGATGCAGGTTCTCATAGAGTGAAAATGTGCATTTAGCAAAATATATTGTTCTACACCACTATTATCCTCATTTGTATATATACAATATATTTTGTATGTGTTTATACTTTCCTTCCTTCCTTCCCTCCGTAGTTGTTTAAAAAAAGAGATTTAAACAACAACCAAATAAGGTGTCATAGCTTTCAGGTTTACAAGAATTGCTGTGTTTCACTTACACAAGATGTACCACCAATTGAATTTCATCTGTAAAAAGAAAGTATATCAGAGTATACATAGTATGTTTACATTGGAAGATCTTTCTTTTAAAAAAAGAAAAATTAATTATACACAGCAAAATATTAGTCTGAAAAAAGACTCAGTTTGCTTCTGAGATTGCGCTTCTGAGATTGATTGTACAGTAGAGTTGTTCTCAGGCAGGAGCAAATGAAAGAGAACTCACTGTGGAATATGTACATCAGGAATCTCACTTGCAATGCAGCACCAGATGAAATATTTATCAAATGCATACTTACTGCTTTTAAAGACTTGACTGTCACTTTTAATTCACTGGTCTCATACAATGTAGGAAAAGTATTTGGTGCTTCCAGACAGGAGTCTCCCAAAACCACTCAACTGTTGTTTCCCCTCTATATATGCTATATGAAGAATTATAACTGACTAGGCAGGTGTGTTGGTGGCTAGCACTGGGTATGCACAATCAAAGGAAAATAAAGCACCAAACCAGAATATTGATGTAATATCTTTAGCAAAACTTACTGCTTTGGTCACTTCTGACACTAGTAGCCTCTGGTGTTGGTTGTAGGACTCTTCACCAAGGTGGCTCTGAATGGCAAATAAGAAAGACTAAACATAGCCTGGAAGTTGCTGTTAAGAGCATTTTGGAAGTGGGGAGATAAGGTTGCCACAGAATCAATCAATATTCTGTAAGCTTTCTGCAGCTTGTATATTGGAGGGAAGATGAGACGGCTTCACTTAGACACGGCCAGAGAAAACTTTGATAATCAGTTTTTAAAACCCTTTCTCCCCACCCCCAGATATGCGCTAAAGGACTTCTTAAATCACACTGTAATAACCCAGCTCAGTAACATTAGGTAGAAGAAAAATATAAAAAGCAGCTGAAGAAAAACATATAATAAAATATTTAAACTAATTCACTTTTAATTAATGTACTTACTCTAAAAGACTATGTTTTCTCATGACACCAAAGGGAAGAACACACTCAGGTGATGTGATTTTCACCACACGAATAGGTTGCTAACATGCTTTCTGAGGCCATTGTTTTAGAACCCATTATAAAGTTGCTTTTGTAACTGTATCCTAGGAAACGGTGCTAATGGATACAGAACATGCCACTACAGAGGCTACAGTTTGTGGAGCACCTCTGAAATCATTCTGTCTGTAGGGATGTTTTGAGGTCTCCAGGATCCAGGCCTCCTGGATGTTATCTATAGCGTCTCTATCAGATCATTATCAGTGTCATTGTGGCAAGCAAGTGAACACATAAATTATGGGGCATCAAGAAGCAGCTCGCTGGGTGGAGCAGAGCCACTACACTATGTAGCTTCCTGGCAGACGGGTCACGGTTGCTTACTGGGACAGAGAGGGCAAAGGGGCACAGTGGTCTGCATCGTGCAAATGCACCATTGAAGCCAGATACCATGCCAACCTCACCACCACTCTCACAGGCACCAATACCCATAGCACTGACTCACCCCTTCCCTCCTGGTAAGCAACAGTAGCCCACTTGCCAGGAAGCAACTGTAGCGCCTTTGGCCCACCCAGCAAATTGCTTCCAGAGGGATCCCTTTGCATCTGGGATCCCTTCTGCGGCATTTGTGGGCACTGTAGTCTCCTAAACACCCCCAGTGGTGCCCACCATGCCTGCCCCACCACTCCTGATTTTTATTTCTATTTCCACAGAATGTATCCAGCCTCAAGTGAGCCCAAAGGCATTCTTCCTAGGAAGGGAAAGAAAGAGGCTGGGGCTACTGGAAGCCCTTTTGTCCTTGGGGCATGTAGGTGTTTGGCCTGTGTGAACATTCCCAGCTTTTCTTCAGTGCTATGGGTATTGGTGCCTGTGAGAGTTTCCTTGATTTCCATATCTTCTTTATGCTGCTTCATCTTGGCATCTGTAGAACTGGACAGTAGTGAAAGAGAAGCCATAAGCATAATTGGATGAATGCTTTGATGTTCTCATAGGTCTAAGGAAAATGTTATATTGGAACTATGGATCTTGGAGACATGATCAAATAAAGAATCAGATGTGAGATTTTGGATGAGTGGGGAGGTGCATCCTTCCTATATCTTTTTTCCCATTTCTAAGAGGAAAAGCAATATCTGGCTGCATCAGTTGATTTATTTTGTAGAATAGTTAAACAAATCATAAATGCTGGTCTCCATAAGAAATGGCCTAGCCAGAACTATGAAGACAGCTGCAGGCTTAGTGTGTATGTTGTGCATGGTAGCTCTGCAAGGAAAAGTTATTGCTTTGCCTGGTTTGATTTTTTTAATATATGCTAACCAAGGTTATTGTTATCGTCTATACTTACTGTTGGATACACAACATCCCTCAAGTATTTCTATTAACAGAAATAATTGCACTTTTCTTGGAACAGCAGTACTCAGTGTGGTCGTCCACAGACTGGTGCTGGTCCATGAGCCATAGGATGCAGTCCCCTGCAGCTCCACCACAGCCCAGGTTGGGTGGGATACTTCAGGAACTAAATATGGTACCTTGACTTAGAACATTGAGGGAGGGAATGCAGTTCCACCATATCAGCTAGCTTGAGAAGCACTGTCTTAGAAGTACAGAGCACATATAGAAACATATGAAGCCAGATGATTAGTCAATTTAGCTCTGTACTGTCTTCTGCGACACACAGTGGTTCTCCAGGGTTTCAGACAGCAATCTTACGCCTACCTGTAGAGGCCAGTGACTGAACTTAGGACCTTCTGCAATCAAATCTACTGAGATATGGCCCCTCCCAATCTTAGTCATGGAACCAGAGGAAGAAGCATGGTGCTGCTTCCAGTTTTAAATGACATATTGGAAGGGGAGAAAGATTCAAAGGAATTGAGATTTTTGTGTGCAATACAACATCACATGCACATGCATGGTACTTTTAAATGATTGTATTTTTCATAGGATATCTGGAAACAAAGGAAAAGGAGACTGAAGGGTGCAAGCAAATATATCTTATTTTGAACAAGTGTTTTTATCTCATTTGTGTTCTGCAAGTTAAGTGAAAATGCTAAATGCAGAAAAAAGCTTCTTTGCTGACTCACCCATTGTTCTCAAACACAGGGCCTGCACAAAACATGCATTTAAAATAAACGAGTATTATCTGCGACATATAGCAAAATTGGGTGGTTCAGAGTAGCAGCAAAAGCTTTGCATTGTTGACTGTGACTTTATCACTATAAATACTCTCATTATACTTTAAATTGAGTTTGGAATCTGCTTAACACTGGAGTTTTTACACATCAGTCAAATGAAAAGCAGAGACTGCTGTTTATATTGTAGTCAGATTATGTAATATTTACGGCAATGTTTTTGTTCAGTCCTTTTTTAAAAATATCAGGCTGAATTTTAATGAACAGTGTTGCTTCACTTGTTAGAAATAAACCTGCAAGAGATAAAGAATATATAGATTTCTTATATTTCTGGTTGTGGAGTTCTTCCAAAAATTTCCCTAACACTAAGGCAATGATGTATTACTTTTACTTGCATTATATGTTTTTAATCAGAGCGAGACTTCACCCTAGACAAAGCGATGCTTTCTGCATGGTCTCACTTGTTTTTGCTAAAATCTTTTGACATGATTAATTTTACTTTAATGCTTTTGTCTTGTTGTACTGGTTAAGAAGATGAGGATGAACCAGGGCTAAAACACATGCTGTTCTATCCTGATATCACTGAGTTGTTTTTTTTAAAAAAAAAAATCTTAATGGGCTTAAAAAAATGAATCCAATTGGAATTAGATTTCTTGCTAGTATGCAATTTCTTGCATACTGTTGAAAAGAAGATGTCATTACTGGTTGTTAGTTTTATTACTGGTGTTTCTTTAATAACATCACCTGTATAATATAATTAGTGGCTACAAAGGAGATTGAATTTTACACCAAGACTCTAGCCACATTTGCCAAGGAATGAACTAAGCCAACATTCTCATTCATCAAGCTCCCAGTCACCCAGGTTTTCCCTCATACTGCCATCATCCCACAGGCAAAAGGATATTGCCACATCCTTGCTGGTGCAATGTCATGCTTCCCTAATGCAAGATTGGGGAGCAATCTAATTCTGTGCAGTGGGGGGAAATGGACTCTTGCTAGTTTTATCCCAAGCAGCGTAGATTCTTTTGAAGTGCATGTTGAGATTGCATGGAGACACCTGAATAGGGTTTAGAAGGTGTTGTTTATCAAGTCAGTTAATCTTTTGTTAATTTATTGGGAGGAAGATGGCCACCGAATGCTTGAAGCAGGGTTTTGAGCTCTAAGGCCAACTCTAAGGCAGGTTTCTGCTCTATAACCAACCCTTAGCACTTGTTTTCATCCCCTCTTCCATTTTACTTCTTAACTCCTTTTATTGCTTCATTTTGTTGTTTTAATTTATTGTTTTATCTCATTGTTTTATTGTTCTAACTCCCCTAAACTGTGAGGCTGCATGAAGCTGGGCTGGACTGAACACTTTGGTAGGCGGTGCCAAACGCAAGGTCGAGCCAAAGCTTACAAAATACTAGTATTAAATTAAGGAAGAGAAACATCTTGATTAATGATTTACAGGCAATTCCCCATTTACACGGGTTTGAGACACGTGCATCGCCATCAATCTGGAAGTGGCACTTAAAGGGGCAAAAATGCCCTCCCCCCAAAAAAGAGTGAATGTGGCATGAAAACAGCATCTAACAATCCCACAAGCTTTTGCAACTGCAATCCCAGGACTGCTGCTGATTTTTTAAAAGGGTTTTTCAAGAGTTTCCAGAAGTTTATAGGGTTCAGTGGTGGTCCCAACATATATGATTTCACATAAATGTGTGATGCCTCGGAATGTAACCCCCTGCATGCATGAGGAGTAGCCTGTACATTTCTTGCCCATCCCCCAGAGGGATAGTTTGCATTATAGCATATATGGAAACAGCATGTAAATTTATACATTTAAAATTACACATTATAAAATAGGCAAGGATCACATGAATTATATAAACCCAACACCCCTCCTTCATTTCCTTTCAGTCATCTAGATGAGACAAGGGTTTAAAATATGCATTTGATTTTTAAAAAATAAATGCATAAATGCATTATACAGTGGTACCTCGGGTTACATACGCTTCAGGTTACATACACTTCAGGTTACAGACTCCGCTAATCCAGAAATAGTACCTCGGGTTAAGAACTTTGCTTCAGGATGAGACAGAAATCGTGTGGCAGCGGCACGGCAGCAGCGGGAGGCCCCATTAGCTAAAGTGGTCTTCAGGTTAAGAACAGTTTCAGGTTAAGAACGGACCTCCGGAACGAATTAAGTACTTAACCCAAGGTACCACTGTAATACTACCTCTTTAAAGAGAGTATTTAAATTGGGGTTGCTGGTTTGTCGCTCCTTGCCGCTTTTCTGTCATGCGGGTGCGTTTTTCAGCTCCTGAATACTTTGCCATTTCTGTTCCTGAACATGAGACAGAGCCAATGAATCCTTTAGGCATTTGCTCAAAATTAGTGTTAAAAAGGCACAGCAAATTGCTTTGATTAGTCATAGAATAATAGGGACAAAGGAGGAAATTGGGGTGAATAATCTCTTGATATGTCCCCATTATACTGTTTGAAGATTGACAGTTTTCATTTATCATAGTTGTGCACAAACTATACACATTTTGACACCCAAATTTAATTTGATGAACAATTCTCAGTGGCCCCAATAAATTCTCTGCATCTCACTTTATTCACTCAGCAGTTGCAAGCACCAGGGCTTCTGATTCAGTGCTGTGTTAAGGTTGGTCTCAGCCCTGCATTGTAAAGCTTGAGCAAGCACTGGCACATTACTAAAGCAGCAGCCTCAACACTGTGTGCTAGACAGCTTTAATGAAGGCTTTGGATATCTGAAGAACTAATGACTCCCCTAGAACATGCAATTGTTGTACTTAGAAATGCAGTATTTACATCAGTCTGTCTTTGTGTAACTGTTGTTTTTAAAAGCTTATCCACCATGTCTGCCTCAGAAAGTATCAAAAACAGCTCACATTGTAATAAAAATGCATAGACAATGGCAAAACAAATAGGAACTTAGACAGCTGCCTGTTACCAGGGCCATTGGTTTCATTTAATATTTGTATGACACTTTTCCAGCAACAAAGTTTAGCTCAAAGCAGTTCATAACAATACCAAACCATTAACAAATGAAAGCAACAAAATAATATCAAAAAAGACACAAAAGCATATCATGGCCAGCAATAATAATAATAAACGTGTTAGCACATTTCCAAATAGTATGGTTTCAAATTGGATGGGAGTCCGCGTGTTGAGATTTTTGCATTGCAGGGGGTTGGACTAGATGACCCTCAGGGTCCCTTCAACCTCTGCAGTTCTATGATTCTATGGCTCATTGTGCAGAAACACAATTCAGTAAAAAAATGATGAGGTCTAATATAAGCCCTTTCTAATTGAAAAATAACAAAAATGCCTATTAAGCACCAGCCCAGAGCCAGTTGACATAATCCCCCCGTAAAGAGGCAGCTTCTTTTGAAGTTTCAGGCACTGACCTAAATGAGCATAATGTCCATCTATCTTAGTATTGTCTACACTGGCTGACAGCAGCTCTCCAGGGTTTCAGACAGTGGATATTTCCAGCCTTACCTAGACATGTCAGGCATCAAACCTATGAGCTTTTGGGCAGGAAATATGTGCCCTACCTCTGAGCTATGGCCTCTCCCTGGAATAAAATATTGATAAAATAAATAAAAGTACAAAAAAGAGACAGAAGCATAGAGCCTGATTACCCCCCATTCTTTCTCACCATCCTTTATTGAGGGCGCCAAGTCTGCCTTGCGTTCCTTTTAACCTGGTCCAACAAACCAGAAAGCCAAAAGACAAATATAGCTAAAATTAGATGAAGGGATCAAATTACAATAAAAGTGCAAATGTAAGATTGATTAGAAAATCAAGCCAATTTTCAAAACTCATGGGCTTACATTTCACATAAAAATGGCAGGGGTGTTTCTGAAAGAAAAGAGGGCAGCAAGAGCGTGTGTGTTATGGTGGAGTTTAGTTATACAATGCCTGTGGCAAGCATGATGTATGGCTGCATTCCTATTAATGATGCATGGCTGCATATCTAAGAATGAGAGAGAAAAGTTCTAAGGAAGAATGGAAATCCAGCAGATTGTCACTACATCAGTGGCATTTGTGATTGAAATTTTATGTTTCCCATTTGAAATATCTTTCAATAACAATCAGAGCTTTCTCTAAATGTGTTTTGTTGGTTGATAATATTAATGGATGCTGTTTTTATACCTCTGTTATTTAGCTGAACATGTTTTAATATCTTGGATTGGGGTTTCCTCATGTTCTGATTTCCTTGCACGAACAAAACTTCCCAAGATATATGTGCTGTGTTAATTTTCTGTGACCATTTCCTCTCATTGCTTTTTTCAGGAAAGGAAGAGGCAAACTGTCTTTCCTTGTTTGGAAAACTCTGTTCATTTGCAGTACACACAAAAAAGCAATTACTAGAGTAATGGAATGGCCTATGCTGCTAGGTCAAATTGAAGGCTTGTTATTGTTGTTGTTTAGTCATTTAGTCGTGTCTGACTCTTTGTGACCCCATGGACACCAGGCACTCCTGTCTTCCACTGCCTCCCACAGTTTGGTCAAACTCATGCTGGTAGCTTCAAGAACACTGTCCAACCATCTCGTCCTCTGTCATCCCCTTCTCCTTGTGCCCTCAAACTTTCCCAACATCAGGGTCTTTTCCAGGGAGTCTTCTCTTCTCATGAGGTGGCCAAAGTATTGGAGCCTCAGCTTCAGGATCTGTCCTTCCAGTGAGCACTCAGGGCTGATTTCCTCAAGAATGGATAGGTTTGATCTTCTTGCAGTCCATGGGACTCTCAAGAGTCTCCTCCAGCACCATAACTCAAAAGCATCAATTCTTCGGCAATCAGCCTTCTTTATGGTCCAGCTCTCACTTCCATACATCACTACTGGGAAAACCATAGCTTTAACTATACGGGCCTTTGCTGGCAAAGTGATGTCTCTGCTGTTTTTTTGAGAGCCAGTGTGGTGTAGTGGTGAAGAGCAGTAGACTCGTAATCTGGGGAACCGGGTTCGCGTCTCCGCTCCTCCACATGCAGCTGCTGGGTGACCTTGGGCTAGTCACACTTCTTTGAAGTCTCTCAGCCCCACTCACCTCACAGAGTGTTTGTTGTGGGGGAGGAAGGGAAAGGAGAATGTTAGCCGCTTTGAGACTCCTTAAAGGGCGTGAAAGGCGGGATATCAAATCCAAACTCTTCTTCTACTCTTCTTCTTCTTTTTAGGATGCTGAAGGCTAGTGTGCTTATTAATGAGCAAATTCATTGGCAGGGACTGAATGGGGAAGTGGAACCAGGTGTCCTTCTTGGAGAGCATTGCAAGATGGTAGCAGAGACTTGGGAGTCACATGGTTGCTAGATAGGTAAGACATGATGTCAGCAGCGCTCTTCTACCCTCAGTTATTCCCTGGATATATCCAAGAGCAGATGAAGATACTCCAAACACAAACTAATGCAGTTTTTGTTATGGGCTGTTCCACTTGTTCAATATCTTCTGTGTACCCTGTTACAATGCACCTATTTAGCACTTACGTCATAATGCTCAGCCTTTGGTCATCTTGTAGCTTCATTTCTTTCTGATTTTCCCAGCTTTCTGTGTTCCTTAACAGAATCTCTGCATGCTTTCTAGCACATGCAAATAAAAGTCACCTTTACACCTCAAAAACTCTAAAGTTCAAGATATTCTTTAAAAATTGCTCTTCGTGAAATCAGAAAACTGCCCATTTTCTGTGGATAGATTTGATATTTTAGTATTCCAGGTGTGGAATACCAAGGCAGAATAGGGTGGTACAGAACAGAGTGATATGTGTACAGAGATTTAACACATCTTGGTAATTACAGTTGTTTCTTCCTTATAATACCATATCTGAAATCCCTGTAGGGACTCTTCTACATAAAGGGAATCCTGATTGGCTGAGGATTTCTCTTTATATGGAGAAGTCCTATACATGTTTACCCTACATGCATAGGGGCTGTTCTCACTGAAGCTGAGCATACACCACCAGGATCATGGCTTACTGGCATGATCTCACTCAACTCTCATGTGTTCAGTGAACATGTAATGGGACTAATGTAGACTAAGGCTTCATACAGACCAAATGAATGAAACACTTATCTGCTGCTGTCTAGTTTTACCTTAAAAGATTGTGACCAGGATCATTGTGGAGAAATGACCAAGAGTGAGTCAAAGCCAGTGAACAAATCTAGTACAGTATAATGTAAGAAAATGAGTCAGTGATTCAGTGCTGGGAAGGCAAGTTAAACTGCTGAAAGGATTGATGCAAGCAAGGCAGGGTCAAAACTAGGTGATATCCTAGCTGCAAATGGGCTGATAAAGCTAAGCGGGAAAAATCGGCATATAGAGGAGTATATCCGGAGGAGTAGTTAGTAGTAGTATAACAACTATATTTTGCTGTTTCCTGTTGAGGAATTTCCAGCATAATGTAAATACCATAGCAGCCACCTGGGATTGCTATCTTTTTCTGGCAGGGCTCTTGAGTCTTTAATAGCTGCATGACAGGGAAAAATTGTACCAGAGAAACATTTCTGAGCATGGAAGTGCAATGAAGCGGAAATTGTCACCTGTTGAATTTCTGCTTGTCATACTGCAGTTAAAGGTAGGAATTCCTGCCATAAATAAACTTGGGAACCATATTCTTTTGAGAAGCAAACTGCACAGGATGCAAGATTGGAAATACATTATGTATGGGGTAGCATTTTTGTAAGTCATCACTATCTCACTTTAAAATAAATCCAGAGGGATAGCATGCCAATCTCTTGCAGTAAAAACAATCAATGTGTCTTGTGGCACCTTAAATTTATGTCATAAATGCATTATAACACACATTTTCAAGGACCCAAACCCATGTTGTTAGATGCGGGAAGTGAATTCTTAGTAGGTAGATATATAAAGGAGAAAATTGTAAGGTGGGAGTTGAATGGTAATGAAATGCAATCATTACAATCAGTGAGAATCAGAGTTTAAATCTATGTTAAATGGGGACAAAATTGGTGATAATTGCTAAAATTATTATGTAACACTTCTAGGGATATAGGGAATTATTTGCAAGGAACTGTCACAGATAGCGTGCACAGGTTTATTTTATATTTGTGTTCAATATTTATTGGTATTTTCACATAGCTATTTATTTATAGTTGTATATTATCTTCTTCGAGGTTTTTGTGATAAAAGATATATGAACCTTGTTAAGTAAATAAATAAATTTACTTAATAAAACAGATGACTCTTTTATAGCAATATGTTTCAGTTTCTGCTTTCTTCTGTTGCTCTGGTGTGAATCAAAATCATGCTATAGCCAAGGTGGCAGTTACAGAATACTTGAAGATGGAATTCTCAGAAGCTCTGATATCAGATATTATCCTCCAGTGTTAAGGTGTCAAGTCTACGGGCATATAAGTTTTCTCTTGTTTCCGATATCAGATGTATCTGGAGCAACAAAGAAAATTACCAAAGAAGGACCAATGAACTTAAAGTACATTGCTGTACCGAAGACATCCTCCACATTTACCGGTAATTGATTGCTGCAACACATCCATGTAATCTGGGGAAACTCTAATCCATGAAAGTGAGGAGTCAATCAACAAAGTAATACATATTCAGTTTTTGGTAGATTTCCATTCAGCATCTGGTAATCAGAGAGTGCTCACTGGAAGGACAGATCCGGAAGCTAAGGCTCCAATACTTTGGTCACCTCATGAGAAGAGAAGACTCCCTGGTAAAGACCCTGATGTTGGGAAAGATTGAGGGCACAAGGAGAAGGGGATGACAGAGGACGAGATGGCTGGACAGTGTTCTCGAAGCTACAAATGTGTGTTTGACCAAGCTGCAGGAGGCAATGGAAGGCAGGAGTGCCTGGTGTGTTCTGGTCCATGGGGTCATGAAGAGTCGGACATGACTAAATGACTAAACAACAAAAAAATTTTCTTCCAGTAGCACCTTAAAGACCAACTAAGTCAGTTCTTGGTATGAGCTTTCGTGTGCATGCACACTTCTTGTGCATGCACACGAAAGCTCATACCAAGAACTGACTTAGTTGGTCTTTAAGGTGCTACTGGAAGAATTTTTTTTTGTTTTGACTATGGCAGACCAACACGGCTACCTATCTGTAACTGACTAAACAACAACAACCAGAGACAGATACCCAGTGTTAGCAAATTCTGAATGCTTTGCCAGACCAAAGACCAAGTCTATTGATTTAGCATTCCACCAGCCTCCAAATCTACACAGGCTATTAGAGCTGTACTTAAGCTACCATTCAGCAATCCTGTATCACATCCTGTTGAATCCAAATACTGTATCACCTGCTTTTATCTCATGAACAGTTGCTTTCAAAAGCACTATGGTGGCAGAAGCTCCTACAGTGTGGAGAACCTATATTGTTGTGCGGTAAACTAAACATGTTTTAACAATTTAAACACTTATTGGGTTGTAAATGGCTAACTGTCAGGAAGTATTGTCTCTAACTGCTGGCTAGAAGCAGAGAGAATATACAAAGTTATACAAGGTCTGTTAGTCAATTGACATTTAAACTGTCACAGCTTCTTCCTATTGCTGGCTGCGTTTCACCTTTTATGCTAACAGCAGTGGCATTCAGAACTGATTGGTTTATGATTGGTCAGTTAGTGGATATTGCATTCAAATCTCTTTGTCCTTATTTATAGGCAAATGGGCTTTGTAATTCCATCAGAAACAAATTGATTGGCTTGAGGATCATGACCAAAGAAAGTATAAGACTAGGTTTAGCTCTGTTTGGACAGGTTTTGGTAGGCTGAAGAGGATTGTCAAGGGTCTAAAAAGTGGCCCTGAAGACAGAAGGAAGCATAGAGAGAGCAAGAAGCAGAGTATGGCAACTGATGAAGAATATATACCTACCTGGAAGCACAAATCATTTGACATGAGAGCTAAGAAGGTCTGCAACAGGGAGTGGGAGGCTCCAGCAGCTGCCTTGGGGAGAGCTGAGGCCAGAATGACAATGGAGGGAAGATTGGCTCCTCAAAGAGATTTTAAATAACTGCATAGGCTTGTTGGCATAAAGTATTCAAGAGATGCTTGAAAGTCAAAAAGTGAGGAAAACTTGATGTATCTCTGCTGGAAGAGTGTCCCACAGTAACACTAAATGCCTGACTTCTGGTTGAGGCTAGTTGAGCCTCTGTAGCATGGAGCACAACTATGGGAAAACAGCTTTCAAACTTTACAGGGAAAAAATGTGGCCAATTCATGGTGGAACTACAGAGACACAGCCACAAAGCAGCCATGAAACAATAAACAGAAGCAATTATTTTACCAGGACTGAAGTATGGAGTAGGAAACAGTATTTTGGACTGCCAATGGAATCATGGACTGCTTCTCATTCGGTTTGGATTTGGGGAACTGAGACAAGAAAACACAAGGCACATTTTGTGCCAAATCTGTCACAATCAGTGAGAGTTGTAGGAACTCAGCACTTGTCAGGATTGGCACCAAATGCATTTGTTTTCTGTACACAACATTTGATTTATTTCCTTTGAACTGGATACACAAACAGAAGTTAACTGCTGGAGAGAAAACTAGCTATGCTATTCATGTTACATTTCACTTCTTTGTTTGTGGTTGGCTGCAAATTCTGATTAATATAATAATTCAAAGCATCTTGAGGTGGGGCACAGAAGGGCAGGCAGCTATGAACACCATCTAGTGACTCCATCTAGAATTGTAAAGGATGAGTATGTGACTGGTTTTTAAAAAGAGACAGATACTGCTGTCATCATTGCTAACCTGACAGACTGAAGTTGCAATCTTATACCCACATACCTAGTAGTAAGTCCCATTGAACACAGGAAACCTTACTTACAAGTATTTATTTCTTTATATCAATTTGTCACTTCTTCACAAAATTGTCTAAAGGAGACTTACAAAGTAAAAAACAACATTAAAATTTATAGTAGATAGGTATTGGATTGGTTGATACAGTTTTTAAATAACCCTGTACAGTATGTCTGTCTCCATTAGAACTTAGCACCTATGTGTAACATTACTGTTGAATTGCTCCAAGTGATTTCTGTCTCTGTGACTGTATCTCTGGCAAAGTAGACCTCACAAGCATTTTAAAAATCAAAGTAGATTTTCAGTTCATCCAGTAACACAAAAGTATTCATTGTCCACTTATCTTCATTTGGTGCTCTTCCATCTGAAGCACTTCTCTCCAACCCAGATATTTGTGACCAGAAATCTACTGTGTTTTGGGTAGTTAGTAATTCATTACAAATAATGAATACGTTTGCATTCAAAGTGAACATCTCCCAGACAGCTGTTATGCTGAAATTTATTGGCAAGTGCTAATTTTTGAATAATTATGAGCAGATTTGAGGAAGGGGTTATAGAATTATTTTAAAACAGTGGAAGGCTTTTTTAGTGCCTGCACAGCCCCTCCTGGTGATACATTGCTGACTTAGATCTGCCTCAAACTTTATGTGTGGTTTCGGTTTGCTGAGGTATGTATGATGTGAAGGAAAGATTGGCACCCATAAACATTTGAGAAACTGGAGTCCTGGCTTGTGCCCACTGTTTGTTTAGAAATATATACCTGCCATTCAGGCCTATGGAACCTGTTGTGTTTTCAAGATGTTTTCTGGGACCCGTGTGTTTTCTGGTTGGTGGAAACACGCTAGTTAAGACCAATGACACAATCTTACAAGATACAGCATCAGACGAAGAAAAAGAATTCAAATATTGTGCAAGCATAGTAAAGTGTGGGGACAGATGTGGTGAAGGGCAGAACTGGAAGTGAATGGGTGTGCACAGTGAGAGAGAAGATATCACTCATTCTCTGTCAGGAAAGGGGGAAGTCTCTCTTTGCTTTTGCGTTGCCTGATTTTGTTAAAATAAATCCTTTCCCAAACTGGTTGCTGATGATGCACAACCAAATACTTGTACAAGTTCAATCCAAACAATCTACATACTAGAATGCAGAAACACAGATACTGAAGGAAACGAACTCCCTGCATGCGCGCCCCCGCGCCCCACTGAGAATAGGGTTCTGCTCCACAAATTAAGTGGACCAGATTTCTTTTGAAATTTTAAAGAAGTGATCTGTACTACAACTCTGCTTTCTCATCATCTTGGGACCTTAACTTCTGGGGGAGAAGGTAGGCCAGAAGAGAAGCTGTTGGTTTGTGCATGTCCTCTCCGATATGTCTATATAGGTGCAGTTTATTTCTAGGACCTTGGGTCTTGCACATGTTTTTCAGATGTCAATTTTTTCCTCTTATTTATTGGTGTTTTCTCCTTTCATTTAACTCCACTAGTTTGTTTAATAAAGCTGAGAGTTCTTGCAGAGAGCTTTATAAACACATGTTATTAGATTTTTAAACCTCTTTTGAAAGTGCCTCTATCCTACTTCCTCCTAGTAAAGTGACCTTTTTAAATGGAGGGAAGTGGGTTTAGATGACAGTCATGATAAATGCGGTCATGTTCACTCAATAAAATAAGGCCCAGTGCATTTGAGGATAAATCAGTGAAATGTACAACCCCACCTGTCTGTCTCCATCATTCATTTCCACTGTCACTTTCACAGTGGCTGATGGATCACAGTTGCTGTAAAATTAGACAGCCTTTAATCTCATTTCATCCTGATTAGCTTCTCTTTACCCTTTCCCTCTAACTCACTGACTGACACGCTAAAAACTCACACTGGGCTGTGTTTGAGCGTGGCGTACAAACTTCTTTTCCAATACCTTTTTTGGAGGGGAAGAGAGGTACTCACCTGAGATGAAATGAAATGTAAAGATGAGGGAATCTGAGACTCATATTAAAATAAATCAGCAAAGCAGAGGACAGTGTGCAATTAATAAGAGCAGCTGTCTGCATCAGCGGACTACACATTGGCCCATGCTTTGCATTATTTACACCCATGAATTCTTAGTGAATGTAATAAGTTGGTCTAAAAGGCATCGTGGGGCAGGGGGGATGAGGGGCAATGTAAAAAGTGTGGTTGCTTCCTTCAGAATGCAGAAATGTGTCATATCTTACAGAAAGTTATTGCAGGTGTGCCCAAGGGCTCACATGTGCCTAATGGAACCTTTAAATTTTGGGGGACGGCGGCAGCTTCTGTCTGAAAAATACATACTCTCAACAGAGCCAGTAATGTAGTTCTCTGAATTGTAACATGCTCTTTTATAAGTTACATTTTGGAACCAGAGTGTTGTTGTTTTTTTAACCTGAGTGACATTTTAGAACTTTTATTTCTGCTTATTCCATTGCAACTTTCATTTGTGTCATTGGAGTGATCATAATACCGGTAATTTTACAAGTCAGATATTCTACCATTTTTACACATGGCATCAAACAAACAGAGTACTATTGGCCATATTTGTTGCCACTTAGCTCTGAAAATCATGTTTAAAGAAGTTTTGCAGCCTTAGTACATTACATGCTAAGAAGCATGCCCAATGGCAAGAAAATCATTTCTACATGATTCAGATGCATTCTGCATGGGGTGCGCATGCGACCTGCCTTAATCCAACCAGGAAGTGCTTATTTGAAGAGCAGTATAAATAAAATAACATAAGAACATGGGCGGAGGTGATCCCATGAATATTTCACATGGAACTGGCAACCTGTGGGGAAGCAAACAATTATTCACGTCACCACCCTGCCCAACTTCTACAATTTGGCATTGCTGTACTATGAAGTGGTTCCCCCATGCTTCTGGGTATGCAATTGAAAGGTGCTGCAATGTAGTAGGAAAGGAGCCTCAGATCCGCTCCTAGTATCTTTGGAGTAAATATGAAGGGTCTCCAGATCTATTTTGAGTGAGTATTTTGTCATGAGTTAAAAAAGAGGCAGAACTTGCTTTTCATGATTTCATGTGATCTGAAGGATTCCACAACTTGTGAGGCGGAAAACAAGCACAGATCACCACCTGTGTATCGTGGCCTTGTTTCTAGTGGACTGCTCACAAGTTGCTCAGGCCTCCTCTTAAGGGAGAGGGTTTTAGTGATGCATGGAATGATGGCATTACATTTAACTTGCAGAAGAAAGCTTACCTGTGGGCTCAAATCTCAGACTTGCCCCTGAGTTATAAATTAACATACTGAGTGTTGTGAACCAATACCAATATAAATCTACACATGACATTAAGCCATTCTACCTATCAATACATTTTCCAAAGCTATAGTTCTTAAGCTTCATCTTCCAAAATATCTCATTGACTTACGTGGAACAACTGTGTAAGTAATTTGAAAATTAACAGTGTCTATGTCTGGCTGCTTAATGGCTGTATAAGATCTACCAGCAATAAGTAACATTAATTAATGCATTTTCACTAGCCTAGCTGCCTAACAATTGCTTTTGCTTAGGCAGCTGTACAACCACAGACTATGAAAATGATGTTTGACCTTTACTGGAAGCTAAATTTGCACCTTGCTTATTCACCATTGCATAGGCAAAATAAATAAAATAAAATAAAAATCAGTAAGAAGCTTAAATGAGACTACTTGATCTTTAAGAAAATGTGTCTTCAACAAGAAAGCTGCACATATTTCTTATTGTTATTTGCATATGCTATACGGCTTTGAGTGCATTGAGAAAAATAAAAGATAATAAAACAAATGAAATGAGAGATATATCACCCAAAATAATCCAAGTGTGAGATAGGCTGCCTCTTTTTTTGGCACTGGCAAAAGAGCACAAAGTAAAAGCTGGCCCTGAGTCATATTGATTTCCCACTGCACTGGTTTCCTAAGTGCTCTGTTGATCCGTTTCAAGCAATAAGTTCCCTGCCTGTACATGCACATCACCTCCCCATTTGTCCTCACCTAGATTTAAGGTGCCCATATGATGAGCTGAACAAGGACATTATTTTTCCTACTGGTGACACCGGGCCAGAACTACTGCATGTAGTATGATAGCTAAACCTGTGTAAGTATGCATTTCAACATACGATTTTTGATAGTGTTGCATTCCACAGAGCAATACATATTATGGCATTAAAATTGCATATTTTTGTTTTACAGCTCTAGCCTTGGGAAGGGGAGGGGAATGAAACAGGAAAAAAAGATTTCCTGCGTGCCTCTCCCCTCCCATCCCCTCAAAATAATCCCATCCAAAAAAAAAAAAAAAAAGGATGTTGCAACTATGGTAAAACAGTTTTGATCTTTCAACAAAGGACTCCCTGATTAGATGGATGGAAAATGTCTGATTGTGCTGCTAATGACATTGTACAGGAAATTAAGCGTATACATTTGGAGAAGGCATTAAATCAGCAGGACCTTAATTTAAAAACTTAAAACTGTATGGAAATGCAGCTTGCTCATTGCTGTGTAAGAGAAAGCTGCTGAATACTTTGACTCTTCTTATGGAAATGTTGCCAACAGAACTAAGCTTGTGGAGGGTGTTTTCTTTGTTTTTTGCAGTGCTGCTTTTATTTAATCTTCTTGCTATTTACATGGTACTTGCAGGACACAGTTGACAATTGCAGGTTTAGCCATGCCTCTTTCATTTTTTAAAAAAGTTGCAAACCTGCTACAAAGTATATTATTGGCCACTTCAACTACAGCATACCTGGGGTCTTGAAGACTACTCAGCCCACAGGTTGTGCAATAGCTGACGACACAACTGTGACAGGCTTGTGAAGTCACATTCGGCGCCCCCTCAGGAACTGCAAGCCTGGAGGAGCTGTTATGACAGCTTCTGTGTATCATAAATCACACTAGCAGCTGTTAAAACAGACCCTGGGCTGTGTAGTCTTAAGATCCCATGTATACCTGTGTTTGCTGGGATTCAGCTTACAAGTGTTGATGCTGAAGAGATCAGCACATCATAGCCCAGTTCGGGATAGTGCGCCTGGAGCACCAAAACATGACAGCAAGCAGATACAAGGGAAAGAAATTGGTGGTGATTTACTCTGGCTATTTTTCCAGTTTCTCCAAAAGGGATATCATAAAGATGGGATACCAGCAACTTTTAGTTTACTTGACATATGTACTAGAACTGAAGCATACTTATATTATGTCTGCATTTATGGTTTGGAGCTTTCCTGAAGTAAATGTCTCAAAGCAGCCATTGTATGAAATGGAGCTTGATAAAGAATACCTGTTTTGTTCACAGTTATGCCGTATAATAGTGCCCACCATTGTGTTGTGGAAGTAGAAAATTTCTTGTTCGTATTGGGAGGAGAAGACCAGTGGAATCCTAATGGTATGTACATACTAACTAATGGAACTATAAGAATATGTGAATAGTACAGAAGTACAAAATATCCATTTGCAGATGTACCTCAAGTTATTTGTCTTCGGTCATATGACTGCAGCCATAGATCTTATATACCCACAGTCAGCTGCCCTTCCGGTGAGATGCTGTTTAAAGGGATTTGTGAATTGCAGTTTCATATCTCTTTTTATGTATGCAAACACAATAATATTCTGTATCTGCAAAAAATGTAGTATGCGAATCAGCCCATTAGGCTGTGACCCTAAATTCACTTGCAGCAATAGAACCTCTGGATGAAGTGGACTGCCAAACAGCTCACAATGGCACATTCGGACATTATGTTAAACCATAGTTGAACATTATGAGAGTGAGCCACAAACCTGGACTAACATATTCATACCTCCTCTGGCGGGTCCCCACGGAATTCAGAAAGTGGTTAATGCTAACAGTGGTTTGTTTTCAATAAGCCAGCTTCATAATCCATGATTTGAAGTTGGCTTGTTTCAGACAGACTATGTTAGCATTAACCACAGTTCATTGGGTTCAAACAGTATGATAAGCTGTGGTTAAGCAAAAACAACTCCTCCTTGTGGTCATGCCAAAGTGTGAGCATGCAAGGTTGAATCTTGCTGCAGCTTGTTCTTCTTATGTTAAACTATGGTTTTAGTGTGATATCTGAACAAGATCAATAAAACTGATTAAAGCAGTTTTGTTTTGGCAAAGTTCCATTAAAACTCTAAGGCCACAGTTCTAGAGAGCTATGTCATGCAGAAGAAATACACAGCCTCGTGTACACAGTCAGGTATTTTTACGGTCTTGCTGAAGCCATTTGTATACTATACTTAAGGCCAATTTTATGTTTAGAGGCCGCTTCAAGCTGAAAAGTGAAAATTTTGAAACACAGAATTGAAGGCCCTATGCTTCAAAAGCTAACTATGTTCTTTCTCAAGCTAACATGGTAAATGGGCTTGGGAACTGAGTGTTACCCAAAAACCCAAAAAAGCTTGAGGATGCTGTCAACAGCATTCTGTGACATACCAAGCCCTTCACCTGCAGCAGAGAAACTCCACATATGGGTGGGAGAATATTCCACAGGAGCAATGAATGCTTTCATGTGAGGAAATAGGAACTCTGGGTACACGTTCTAGTTCCTCTCCATGGGCAGCCAAAGTGCTGATTTGAGGCTTTGGTACCTTTGTCATTCAAGCTACCACATCTTCTTTATATGTGTAGACAGTGTTTTCCAGACTAAGGCATTTCATGGCAGCTGTTAGGAGTTTTAACCAGCATTTCATGCTTTTATATTATTTTATTTAGATTTTTTCTACCCTGCTCTTGAGCTGAAAAAAATCCTGGTTTACAGATCAATACAAACAAATCAGACCCTGCCCTCAGCCTTGCAGTCTAAAAGACATGGCACAAAAGGAAAATAGATTAGGAGGGAGGAAGAAAAAGCACACTGAAGTAGCGGTTCTTAGTTACAAGCTCTTCTGAGGACCAGCTGGTAGGGAGACAGTTCAAAGAGAATAAGAGCCAAATGTGCTGGTCTCAGCTGTGCTGATGAAATGGTCCTGCATCCCTTTTCTTCCATCCTGTACCACAGCCTGATGGAAGGAGGACCCTGGCTTCTCAAAACTCTGTGTATTTCTTACACAATGTTTTACAGTCAGTGTTTTTCTTCCAGTTCCAAGCCAGTCCCTTCCAGGTAAAATGTTATGTATGCAGTATCAAAAAACTCCTGATTGTTCCACTACACATTTATTTCTAATCTTGTGCAAGGGATTCACATAGAGATTATCTAGTAGTATGTGTTCCTTATTTGATTACTTCATAAATTTTCAGCAGAGAGAAATTAAACAATTTAACAGACTTCTGAACAAAGCAAAAGAGAACAGTATGCCTTGCAAAATTTAAAATATTGTCAAGACATTGTTGAAGAGCTTGCACATGAGGACAGAGTTGCAGTTGTAGCAGTCTGTGTAACAGAGATAATTATGACTGGCAAACTATAAAACAGCTTGCAGGTACACATTTTCACTTCAAAATGCCAGAAGATCCAGCTGAAATTACATATACTGCATATATTTTATTGTGAAAGACCCATTTCAGCATCTGCACTAAACCAAATTATATTGAAGCGTTACATCTGTTCCTTTCCTTGAAAACTGAGATAAACTAGTCCATTCCATGAGCCTGTATCCAGTAGGTTTTTTACAAAAATTATTTAAATCAATGTTTTGGAAGAATAGCTTTTCTACTTTATTCCTGAAATGCTACTGCACAAAAGGTTGCAAATAATTACTTCTAGAACTGTAACCTATAGAACTAGTTTGAAGACTTCTGTTGCAACTCCCCAAGCCTTCTCCCACGTTAAAATACCCTTGACCCCCCCCCCAAAAAAAAATTAGATGGCACTCTTAGCAGAACCAGTGGCAAGGATGGGGTATTTCCCCAGCCTTAGAATTCACACTTGAGTTCCCTCTGATTTTTCATGATGGCTAGAGTAGAGCTATGTGGAGCACTGACCTGCAAAGGGAAGCATTGTACAGGAACACCTAACTGCTGGGCTACTTTGCCCCACTTCTTTTCCTTCTATCTTCTCATTTTAATAGTGGCAAGGTAGTTTAATAGCGGCAAGGTAGTTTACCTAACAGGGAAGCATATTAGCGGGGTGGGAGTCTGCTTAGCCCTGCCTCCCCAAACAGAGGGCATCACCAGAGTGAGATCACTGGTCCATCTAGCACAGCCAAGCTCCCTATTATTCAAAGGAGCCCTGCTTGATTTCCCTATTAAATGTGGTGCTGCTTATTTACCGTTCATTTCAAAAGCCCATGTAGTTCACCATTCAGTGCTAAGTTGGAAGGGGAGGAGGAATGTGAGGAACAATTTCCAGCATGGGATTAAGAGGAGGAAGGGAGGTTTAGAGATCAGAGCAGGTGTAACCAAGGAAAGATACAAGTAAGTACCAGTAAGTGTTGAAAGAAGGGACTGGGGAAGGCATAGATGGAAGGTGAAGAAGGAAAGAGGGGGAAGTATAATTGTGGGCGGTTGGAAGGGGGGTTTTGTACATGAAGGGAATTGAGGGGCATTGTTCCAGAAAAACGTTGAATATAGATTACTGATGAACAGAATCTCTGGGATAACTTCCACTCCTAGAATTGTTGTGTAATTAGACGTTCATATATGAGAGCTGCTTAACATTACTAAAATATTATCTTAAGCACTCAAATATGATAACAAGACCAGAATGCATAATTTGCTCTCCTTACAGACTTTATGGTTTCCTTAGCATAGAATGATGAGATTTGGGGCACATTATATGTGTAGTCTGAAATTGTCTGGTAACTAAGTTCTCCACTTGTTTGGACTCGTCAGCTTTGCATGTTCAGTCCCGTAAATAGCATCTACCTATGCTGGATGGAGAATACACTGTTTTCACCCTCACAGGTGTGAAATTTTCATTTCACTATGAACCATTTTCTTAGATCAAACCTTGAAGGCCTGCTGGGTAAGAATGTCTGTTAGAAATTAAAAAAACACAAAAGAGACAAAACTGTATTTTATTGATTAATGCAAATTCAGTGTATAAAGGAAAGAGGTTGTAAGCATTTGGGGTTCCTTTATGTACACTAAAATTATTTACCTGGTGCACTACCCACTACACATTTATTTCCTTGTGAGATACATGATTGGGTTGTCATGTAGCTGTGATTCAATTTTTTTAGTCACACATACAAGAAACAAGAGGGCTTTTTGAGATACTTGTGTGCTGAAGGCTCAGGTGTTAAACAGAAATTGCCATGCACTCCCTTGCTCCAGTCTTCTTGCTTTGATATCAATCTGTATGTAAAATATACTGCAATCTTAATATCTTGAAGGCATGCAGTGCCAGAGGTTAGTAGTCAGGATAATGTAGACTTCCACAATTAGCCTTTGCTTTGTTTTGCTTTATTTGTGACTTAGGGACAGTAGAAATACATTATTTTTAAATGGCACATATAAATCCTTCTAAAAGGCAATATTATAAAAGGCAGTATGTATTTTCCTCTTTGTCCTATAAGGGAAACTCTCAACATTATAACATCAAATCCCTAATGTAAGGATGCCTGAGCACTTAGTAAAGATGTGTTCACCTCCCTATCAGCAATCAACATCACCCTCTTCCCACTGCAAACTGGGGAGACAAGAAAGAATGTCAGATATACCCATGGTTCTACAGATTGCTACAAAATATTCATGAAATGCCACTAGAAGCCCATCTCCCTCAGAACAATAATTTCCTATTGTCATAAGATTTATGACACTTAACAAAAAATGCTAGTGGGTTTCTGTCTTAAAGAGAAACTTGTAGAGAACCTTATGAGACAGAGCTAAAATACTTTGTTTTTTACTACTTCCATAGATACCTATTAAGAACTGTAGTTAGAGGCTGTTGATTTTGTGTGTTTACGTGCTTTGCTCTAGAGAGAAGACCTCCATAAAGATTGACAAGTGCAAGGAATATACTATTGCAGTGATTTGTAATGACAGAAAACAGAGAGTTAAATGTGAAACTAATTTCTTTACAGGAAAGCACAGTACAAACTTTGTTAGCCGGTATGATCCTAGATTTAACAGCTGGATACAACTTCCACCCATGCAAGAGAGGTAAATGCTTGCTATATATTTGGGGTTGGGGAAAGGGTGGCTGTTTTACCTAAGAGAGGAAGATGGTTGGGGTTTAACTTAGGGTGAAAAAAGTGAATGGTGAAAGTGTTGAAATTGATTTGCACTAGCAAATAAAATATAATAGTGCTAGGTTATCTTTCTGCTGACAAGAAGGTACTTTAAAGTAAAAGCTGAACTGCTACATCCTTTTCATAGAATCGTAGAATTGTAGAAACAGTGTTTCTTTCAAGTCTCCAAAATATTTCACAATTACTATTTTCTATTATATTTTTGCTTTTCTTTCGTTGAATTTCAGTGTGCATTGGCAGAGCAACCACTCCTTGCCTTTTTGGTCACTTAGGCTGGTAATGGCAGCACCTGCTGGGTCCCTCTGCCTGCCCACTCCACATAATCAGGTGGTAGAAGAAGCTGGCAGAAGCACACTGGGGAAGATGAGAGGTACCAAAGGTGGTACCTTTCTCCCTTTGTCCTGAACCTTCTCCACCCACCATAAGCATTCTTTGCTCCCCAGCCATTTTACTTATTAAAGTAATGTATTAACCTATCGTCTTGTTCAAGGTGACTGTGAAAAGTTCAGACCTCAGGTAAGCATGGAGGTGTTCAGTAATCACACTAAAAAGAAGCCAAATATAAAATAAGGAACAGTGAAGGACCAGAAATCAGGTACCTAAATGTATAAAATGCCTTGCAAAACTGCAAAGGAGAATGAGGAAGAGCACCAGCAGACAGCAATGGAAAGTGTATTCTAAAATTTGGGCCTGGAAGAGTAAATGTTCCACTTCTAAACTGGGCCTTAAACCAGATTAAAGTGGGTACCGGTATGTATAATCCACTTCTACACCATGTTGTTCAACCTCTTCCATAGAGAGAGACTTGATTAGGGACTCCCTAGATTTTAGGTTGGGGAACGGTTATAAATATGTAGTTAATATGCAAGCCATTATCCAACTCCTAATACAACACAGATGCATAGTATATAAAGCTTTTGGGGATACACTTTAGCTAGGACATCCATAAAAATTGAAGATGTTCAGCTCGTTATCCAGTTGAACAAATCTACTTGTCACAGCCTCACTGCCTCTAACTTAAGGCAGATTTAGTGTCTGCCTTACCATGAGCTTGTACCATGAGGGTTTTTTTAAAAAAAAAATAATGGACAGCTTTAGATTTTTCTTATAAGCCTGTCTGATATTTAAAATATCATTTGAAGTATTTAGAAGTCCAAATTCTGTTTCAAAATGGTGTTCTAATTATCAAAACCCTTCTTTGCCGGGCTCTTAAAGTGAGATAATTAACCTTCACCCTCTTAGCTGAGCCTACATAATTCACAGTGATCAATTATTTCAGTGTTGTACGAGCCTCTGAGGATAAGACAGTATTGCTGAAAATGTGATTAGACATTTTAAAATATGTGAATTGTTTACTGACTAGTCCCTTGTGACTTCTTTGGAGACTTCCAATTTATTAAGTCAAGTGCCTTTCAAGACAGTTTTTAGTCATTCATATTCTTTAATAAAGAGCTTTTATGCTCTCCTTTTTATGACAAAATGTGTGCAATTAGGATGTTTTTTTTCTCCTCCTGTGAAGCAATAGTTTGTTTGTTTATAGTATTGATAGACTGCTCTATAACAAAGTTCTCAGGATGAGTGACAACAAAGCTATTAAGAATTTATTTAACAATATATGTATTATTTTATTTAGAATATTTATATGCTGCCTTAAGAAGTCAAAACTCCCTCAAGATTGCTTCTATAAAAACAGTAATTGTAAAGATAATGCAGCATAATCACAAATAAAAAATGAATAAACCAGTAATAATAAGACAGGCAGACATCAAGTTCGAAACTAAAACAAATATAACCAAGACCCACTGCAGCTTAAAGCACAGCAAATAAAAACTCCTTTGAGAAAAATTCAGTAACACTAGAACATGATAGGGAATAAAATTCTGCGACCCTGTCTGGAGAGCCCATCCACATGAATCATTCTCTGGAGGGAGAGAACATGGATTCACTTCTTCCCCAATAAGTATTCAGCCAACCATCTGTTGGGCATTGCAGAGTCTGCACAGCACTGCACTGGGTGCTGAATACTAATCAAAAAGGGCCTCTGCAATGAAGATTCAGTATTTGTTAGTTAAGAAAACTGGGACATGATCCATTTATGTCCTACTGATTTCATAGGGAGGGTTAAGTATGCATTTAACTTCCTCCAATTGAAATTAATGCAAATTAAATATTTTATTTTTTGCTGGATTGTTTCCATTTTAAAAAAAATTGTTATAGTACTGCACTTCAAGTGCAATTGCACCCTCTTTGTGACGTAAGTTGGCCTTTGCGCTGAAGTCCTAGCTATTGACATAGTTGGTACAATGCTGATGAGGCTGAAAATCTGTGACTTAGATGTACCCCACTTTAGCACATGAGCAAGTTTCCATACAAAGCCAGCCCAGCAGTAACAGATGGTCAGCTCCGCTCACCTGGGGGGCCATTTTGCTGAGAAGTTGATGGAGGGTGGCAACCTGCCTCCCCACCGTGGACTTTCAGAAAGTCCAATGGCCACAGCTATACCACCTCCAAAGAAATGGTTCTGAAAATGAAAGCAGGAAAAGAAGCATGGTGGAAGCAAAGAAACATCAGAGAAAATTGCTATCTAAAGCAGCATGGAACAGTTTGAAAGGCTATATTTTCTTTTATGAGTTCTTAGCAGTCCCACACATGGGGATGCGCCTACACAGATAGGATTTCCCATGCCCTGGAAGATTTGTTTCTCTTCTGTATTCCAAGAGACCTTCAAGGAAGGTAATAAATTTAGTTTTCAGTTGTTAAAAACAGCACAATATAACATCCAGAATTTCAAAACATCAAGAAGCACATAGAAACACAGAGTAGCATAAAAGAGCCACAATATGGCCCTGGCCAAACGGTGGCTTGTAAATTGGAATGAATGGGGGGGGAAATTCCTGCAAAGTATTTGGCAAACTCATCCTGAAAGGCTCTGTTGCAATAGCTCTTTGACCACCTAGAAAAGCTATGTTGGGTGATTATGAGCAGATACAGTGGTGACACAAAAGCCATCTTCGCCATTATCACTGTCTCACAGATTAAGTTATAAAATGGGTCCTGGCCTCTGTTTTATTCAATCCATTGTAAGTCTTCTGCTATGACTCCTACTGTTTCATCACCACCAGTTCCATGGACTGCCATAGAGCTAGCTTACCTCTACATAAGAACAGGCTGCTGGATTGCATGTTACATGGGTTTTTTGTGGTTGGGTGGGTGTAAACAGTGAGGTCAGAAGGAAATGTAATGCAGATAATTACATATTTAACAGTGACCAATCACAAAACTGTTGGTTTGATAAAATGGGGTAGACAGAGTCAGCTTCTTGGTCTTTAATAGGGTGTCCATACCTCTTGAATGGCCTACTGTTGCTGCTGAGTTGCTGTCCTATTTAGGGGGTTGTCTGAGAGCAACTGGAGGTCTGCCACCCAAGGCTTATGTGTGGGAAGTGTCTGTCCTAGATGAACTGTAGATCATTGATGATAGGCTCAAGTGGCTTTGGCTTGGCTGTTGTGACATCAAGTGGTAGTTTGTCATTTTCTCTTCTAGATCTGTTGTGTAGAAGATTGGTACCTAAGAACAATTTGGCTTTGTTGATCTGATTTTTCACTTTGGGTGTTTGATGTGAATTATTTTAGCTGTGAGGCTCTGTCCAATCCTATGAATCTAAATGGATGTTGTTGTATCATAGAGCTCAGCTGTAAACAATGAACTCTTTAGTGTGCTCTGGGTGGAAGCTGGAAGCATGTAAGTATGAGTAACAGTTAGTAGGTTTCCTATATAAGAATGTGCTTATATGTCCATTAATAGTTGCACATTCATGTCCAGAAAGTGAATCTCTTGCACAGTGTCTTCTAGACTCAGGTTGATGGTGAGGTGATGTCCTAGTGGAACTGCACAAGTGATCCCTTACCATAAGTCCAGATAATAAACCATGTCGTTGAAATCTCAAATGGACTCTCATATTCCCTGTCAGACTTTGACAGCTATACCTGCAAAAACTACCGTGGCAAAGTCCTAAAGATGATATTTGAGGCAAAAGCATCCTCATGGACTCCTCCAGCTGTGATTTTCTCCAGCTGTTTCTCCAGGAGCAGCTTCCTTATCCCCCTATTTAATCTGGTGAAGCAGTATAATTCCATTAGATTGAATGTGGGGTTTAGACTTGTTTCCCTGTAACAGGTGTATGTTCAGCAACACATCCTGGCTTCTGTCCCTACAGAAGGAGATTGTCTAGAAGGTCATGATCTAAGTTTTGGTTGTGTTCTCTCTCACGGTCAGAGAAGTGAACTAAGTGGGAAGGAGCTGTCTCTGCCCTCTCATCATGTAAAACTTGCTACTGCACTTAACTGGCAGGATCCTGTGCTCCTAATCTTCCAGAGATGGGGTAGCCAATGTGGTGCCCTTCAGATATTGTGGACAACAACTCCTACCACCCCTGTCCATTGGCTATGTTGGCTGGATCTGATGGAAGTTGCAGCATCTGGAGGATAGCTCTCTTTGGCTGTCTTTTTTCCAGAGCTTTCTAGAAAGTCTCACCAGTAGTCTATGCAGGTGCATTCTCCTATATTCCTGCATACCCACTTTTCAATGTTCACGCTAAAGCAAAGAAAGACTAATTTGTCAAATTACATAACATATATTTTTAGATTAAAATCACCAGCTGATTTTAGGGTCTCTCTAAAAGGGTTCTTGGCATTGGTATGATCAGTAATAACTCTGATAGCTTTTCAATCTAAGACTGATAATCAAACTTCAAGATTCAGGGCATAAATTCATTGCCTTTGGGGATCAGGAAAGAATTTCTTTTACTTTTCCCATGTAACTGCATTGTAAAATTTAGCTAAGTTCATTGCAGAGACTTTTCACAAGCCACTGCAGGACCTGCAGCTGGACTAATATCCTGATCCACAAGAGTAATTTGATGTAATTTCTTTTACTAGAGATGGCAATATATTTCTCAGGACTAGATGTATATGAGAGGATGATTTCTTTTCTAAACTGAATTTTTAGTGCAATATTTTATCATGGAGGACTTTTTATAGCAATTAAATTTTACATTAATTAACTAGAGCTCTATGGCTCAAGTGTAATTTATTTAGTGGAAAAGAAGGATAAGGGAAACTTAAAATCTTTACTATTGGGAGTTTGCCCATAAAATACACATTTAATCTGAAGAATGAAGCAGGCTGACTGTTACATTTCTGCTCCTAACAGTGACACTATGTGGATGAAGTCAAGAATGCACATAGAGGATACATTTATGAGGAAACTTGTTTCTAAAGATAGCTGAGATGGAAAACAACCATTTATCGTCTTAGTCACACAGACATAACCTCCATCAGATGAAGTTTTAAATAATCTGACTCAATCTGGATAGTTAAAACATATATATTTATATATATAAAAAATAAGCATATGTCTCACATACATATTTCTCACAGGATAATAAAGTGTTTTATTCATAACATTTTAAATTCCCTTGTTATTAAGTAAAGCTTTCATACCAAAGGAGCAAATAAATGATTGACGCTGATGTGTGCAAAGCAATGCATACACACATAACATGAAGAGAACGTGTGCATTTCTGTGAGAGAGCCTGAGTCACTGAGAATCCAAGAGCATTTTAACAGTACTCTTTATTTTTGAAAGAAGTGGTTTCTTGCATGTTCACATGCAAATCTTAAAGCTGCTATGCAGATGTAACCCCTGGAAACTGCAATAAAATGTTGAGATGTATCTTCCTTCCTAATAGGCGTGCTTCTGTTCAGGGTTCTAGCTAACTAGTCTCTCCAGTTAGGACATTCCACTCCTCCCCTATTCTGATATGCTCAATCCTCATTGAGCTGGAGGGTGCTTTTTTGTGTGAGGATTGCTTGTCTCAAGTTGTCTTTTTTAAAGACTTATTGTGCTTCTGCAAACTTTTAGGGCTTTCCCACAACATGCTGAGATTCCTCTTGTGTTTCTCAGTGGCCTCATGTTGGCCGTGATCCTGATAGCACTCATCGCCTTAACTTCCTGTTAAAAAGGAAAGATATACTACATTTGCTAGAAAACATATTTGGACTAAAATGGACTTTGTTGCAAGGCTCAGAGGTGCTTTCATGGTTGTGTGGGAAATGAAGTGTCTCCTATTATGTTTTTAGAAATAGATCGTTCAGGAGTACTGTACTAAAAATGACTTGAAAGCACAGCATGGTAAGAAAGTCTCCATCAATACTGATTCCTTGCCCTGGAACTAAGGAGATGTTTAAAACTTTGTTGAGAGTTAGCCGGATAAACCTTTGCTGGATGGCAAGAATGTAATACAAGGAAAGTTGTTCTATTTGCAGTAGTGCAGAAAAAAGAAAAAAATGATAATTGAAGAAAAAAATCTGATGATGTGGTTCTCTTAGTAAATTGGGAACAATGACCCATGAAGGACTATAAAGAAAGTGAATGTCAAGATAATTTATTATTGTTACATTATCTATCCTTCCCCTCCCCCCCTTTTTTTTTACTTTATCTTACTGAGTTGCTGTTATCCTTCCATGGAACCAAATATCCTAAACATTAATGAGTTCTTGCTTAAATCTTCACTGCCAATAAAATTGCTTCTAAGTTAAACTTCTGCTTCACCAAGTGATTGTGTGGTAATTGACAATACTACATAAATTGTTCTTCTGAAAGACTATACACAGAATGCTTAGAGGGAATTGTTTCACAGTCCACTCACAAACCCCAGTTCACCAATAGGCCACTGGACACACTGAGGTCAACATGAGCAGGAGCGCCCGAATTCTCTTCAGCATCTTGTGTATGGAGCATTTGCAGTAAAAAGAACGAATCAGACATTTCCTGCAAATGTCTTTGTGTGTGCGTGTGCTGGAACCCCCCGTATAGGTGTGACCTATTAATCATTTAATACATCTAGCAAGGGGAGCAATATAGTGGGCGAACGTTGGGATGCACTCCAGAATCCTGCAGAAGGGTGTCTCTAATCAGGCATACTAGGAGAAGTGTGCCTCATGAGCCCTTGTGATATCACAGAGGATGCTGATTGACAATAGCCTTCAATGAAGCACCACCTAGACTTTTTTAAGTGTCCACTTTCCAAAGCTGAACTGCCAGGACTAACAAATGCTGTTGCCCAAGCAACTCAACATACTCCCAACATACCCGCAGAATACCCTACATCCTCTCTCTGTCTACTTTCTGCACACACCATCCTTGCTTGCATTTTTCTGAAATCAATAAGCCCCAATTCTTAACTTTCCTTTGTAGAAAAGTTGCTCCAGCTCCCTGGTCATTTTGGTTGCCTTTTTGGTACATTTTCCAGCTCCACGCTATCTTTTTTGTATTCCATGTGTAGCTGTTCCATAAAGCCATTATGATGTTGACATTTTGATTTTTCCTAATGATTCCTTTTTTTGTAAATAAGAAATTGCAATGGATAATCCAGAAATCATTACAAGTGAATAGTTTTGGAAATTTTGGGTGATACTTTGGGGTGGGGAGGTGGGGAGTGGTCCGAGTTGGGAATGCACTGTAACCTTTTTTGGAAAAGTCACCCATATTCTCAGGGATAAATGAGTGGGGGGATTCATGTTAGAGTAGCAGATGATAAGTTCTGTAAGACAGAATGATGGAATTAATTCTAGTCACTAGAAACTAACTGCTCTATTTGTTTTTTCTCTAGGAGAGCCAGTTTTTATGCCTGTCGGCTTGACAAAAACTTGTATGTGATAGGTGGGAGAAATGAGACTGGCTACTTGTCAAGTGTGGAATGCTATAATTTAGAGACAAATGAATGGCGTTATGTATCTTCCCTACCACAGCCCTTGGCGGCACATGCAGGAGCTGTACATAATGGCAAAATCTATATTTCTGGCAAGTTGTTTTCTAAACTCCCCTTCATCGCAAAACAAAATCCAGTTATTCTTTTAAGGTGGTGTGCTTCCTTTAACTAATGAAGGTATATTTAATTTGTAGGAGGTGTCCACAATGGTGAATACGTTCCCTGGCTGTACTGCTATGACCCTGTAATGGATGTCTGGGCTAGAAAACAAGATATGAACACAAAGAGAGCAATCCATGCATTGGCTGTAATGAATGATCGACTGTATGCAATCGGAGGAAATCATTTGAAAGGTCACATTTTTAATAGCAAAACAATGTAATATTCTGTCTTTTGATAAATATTTATTTTGCTAGGTTAGTTAACTAAGTTTAAAACCCTGCCACACAATTTAGCATGATGCTTGAGCCAGCATCTTTGAATATATATATATATATAATACATATATATATATATATATATATGCAGGTTTTGGTGTCCTCGGGTGTCTTCCCGTGTAAAAGTTGGGGTGTCTAGGCGACGTTTCGACGAGGTCTCACTCGTCATCTTCAGGCTGGTGCTTTCGGCTTCTTGTTACTGGAACAGAGCGGGATCTCAATGTTTGAGTTCCTATAAATACTATAGAGGGGGTGTGGTGTCTAGCCTCCAATGTTCTGGGCAGAGAGGAAGTTCCCAGGCTAGTGTGCCTTTTCTTCTTTTGTTCCTTAATTACTTGAGAGATACCTTGAGTGATTTCTTGAGTGATATCCTGAGTACCACTTAGGTGGGTCATTAGGTGTGGATTAGTTGCTAAAGTCTTTGTGTCTTGACCTCTTGAACTTTGTGAAGAGTTTTCTTGAGAAGATGGCTGTATTGCACTTAGTTGTGCTTTGGCTTGGCTTCGTGTATAGGGGCGAGCTGTGGTTTTGTGGCTTGTGTCAGCCAGATCTGTGTAGGGATTGCAGGGGGGTGCAGCATCCGGAGGTGCCACCATGGATTGGCTACTGGATGGTGTCAGTAATTCATCTGTGGAGAGGGTCTGGGTTTGGGTCTGGTGTGGTTGATTGGTGTTGGCGTTCTGTGTGCCTCTGGATCTGGTGTCAGTTTTTGTGGGGAGGGCTAATTTCCAGATGTCTGGCAAGCGGGATGTGTCGTCACGCTTGTTCATGTTGTGAGGGTGTTTCTCTATCTCGATGGCTTCCATGATTATTCTCTTGTGGTGATGTTCCGTGTTAAAGAGCAATTTGGAATCTGCAAAATTAATTTCGTGTCCTGTTTCTTTCATGTGTTGGAAAAGAGAGGAAGTTTTTTCTTCTTTTTTGACGGCATTCTTGTGTTCTGCGATACGTGCATTTATTCGTCTGTTTGTTTGTCCAATGTACGTGGCTGGGCAGACTTTGCAGGGTATTTCATAGATCCCTTGGTTTTCCAACTGGATTTTATCCTTGGGGTTTCTGAGGATATTGGCTATTTTTTGGTTGGTGCAAAAGGCTGTTTTGATATTGTGTTTATGGAGGATTTTGCTAATTTTATCTGTAGTGCCCTTGATATAAGGAAGGAGGGCCATGCCATTGTTTTCTTCTGTGTCTTGGTTTTTGGGGGGTGTTTCCTTTTGGATTAGCTTCGTAATCCTGTTTTGCTGGTATCCATTGGCAATTAACACATTTGAGAGATTCTGTAACTCAGTTGTCAAGTGGTCTTTGTCAGCCAGGCGTTTGGTTCTGGAGATGAGAGTCTTGGCTACGGAGTTTATTTGTGCAGGGTGGTGGTGTGATTGTGCATGTAAGTAGCGGTTGGTGTGTGTTTTTTTCTGGTAGATAGTGTGTCCTAGGGAGCCATCAGGTTTTTTGTAGATTAGGACGTCAAGGAAGGGAAGTTGGTTGTTGGCTTCTATTTCCATAGTGAATTGTATTTTGGGGTGTAAGTTGTTGAGATGTGTGAGGAAGCTATCCAGTTTTTCCTTCCCGTGTGGCCAAATTACAAAGGAACCTGGGAACTTCCTCTCTGCCCAGAACATTGGAGGCTAGACACCACACCCCCTCTATAGTATTTATAGGAACTCAAACATTGAGATCCCGCTCTGTTCCAGTAACAAGAAGCCGAAAGCACCAGCCTGAAGATGACGAGTGAGACCTCGTCGAAACGTCGCCTAGACACCCCAACTTTTACACGGGAAGACACCCGAGGACACCAAAACCTGCATTCCTGTACCCGTGAAAATCTACGAAAGCATATATATATATATATATATAATCTCACTACATTAAATAAATGAGTAATGAATGCTTTAGATAATATAAAAATGGGAACTTCCATTACTCAGAAGCATGGATGATTTGTCATCACCGTAAATTCACTGTAACAAACAGATTATTTCTGACCCAAATTGCCAACAGTATTTCCCTCTGTAAATCATTTCCCAAGCTGGAGAAGAAGCTCTGCAAAGAAACAAGTCCTTAATTTTAGGGGTAATATTTAACAACATTTAAAATCCCCCACTCATCTCAAAAATTGTCTACAATTTATTTCTAACAATCATTATTTGCATTCATCTTACTAGGGGCTACACCCCTGCTTTCTCCACTTGCCAACACCCCTGACCTCCCCCCATTAACCCTCTACAGCTTCCCTTTCCCACTATATGTAACTACTAAGCTCACTATTCATCTCCCCACCCCATTTCTGAAGCCTCTGTCCTGTTCTGCAACCCTGCCTTGCACCTTTTTTCACCTTCACCCCTAGGTCTATTCCTCCTCCTTTCGTGTAACCTTGAAAAAACGACTACCAGGGTAATCTCCTGCACCTTCCTCCTCCCACACCTTATTACTGTTAAGCACCTTTTCCACCTTCACCCCCTTTTCTTGTCCCCCCTCTTCTTCTCAGTTCTCCCTTCCACACAGATAATCCCCATTTCCATGCCTTAAAGGTAAAGGGACCCCTGACCATTAGGTCCAGTCGTGGATGACTCTGCGGTTGCGGCGCTCATCTCGTTTTATTGGCCGAGGAAGCCAGTGTACAGCTTCCGGGTCATGTGGCCAGCATGACGAAGCCGCTTCTGGCCAACCAGAGCAGCGCACGGAAACACCATTTCCCTTCCCGATGGAGCAGTACCTATTTATTTACTTGCACTTCATGCTTTTGAACTGCTAGGTTGGCAGGAGCAGGGACCAAGCAATCCTCTCTTAAATTCTGCATCTCCCTTTGTACACCATTATCACCTTTCATCCCCATTCCTACCACCTTATTTCTCCTTTTTCAACTCTCCCTTGCATACAGGCCACACACACACACAGAGAGAGAGAGAGAGAGAGAGAGAGAGAGAGAGAGAGAGAGAGAGAGAGAGAGAGATTTCTATTCCTCCTGCTCTCTCCTTTTCAGCAGCCCTCTTTGTGCTAACATGCTATGACGGTGTATGTTACTGTATCTTTAAGATAACAGAATCTTAAGAACATGACTGTCAAGTGAGCTTGTTCAGTTAGAGAAGGTTAAGTTCAGTTGATGGATGTTGTACATATGGGTGTTTGGGGTTTTTTGGTTAATAAATTATCTCTTCTAAATTGCTACTTTGAATCTGGAACAAAGAGAGGTGAAATACATTGTGTGAAGGTTGTTATAGGATATCTGATGGCTCCGCATCCTTTACCTCTCACACATGGAAAGAGAAGCTTGTGTACAATGAGAAGAGAGAAACAGTGGAAGAGAAAATACTGTATGCATGTTTTAAACAATGGAAGAAGTTTGAGCAAAGCAAGGGTGGAGAGACCCTCATAAGAAATTTTCAGTTTAAAACAATAGCAGAGGTTTGAGTAAAGAAGGGATGGAAAACACTGAGGGTTTTTTGTTTTATTTTTTAAAAAACAGCTTTAACAAGGAGAAATGGAGCTAGGTATAACACAGAAGCTAACACAATAGAGCCTTTCCCACCTCCCTTCTCACTTTACTTAAATCTTGTTTCAAACTGCTACTTTCCCCTCTCAATATCACCCTCTGATTGCTCTTCTCAAATTTCTGCCATTGTTTAAAATGGTCCCTTCGCCCTCTCATTATTTCTCCATTCTCGCTTTACTCATATGTCTGCTATTGCCTAAAATACACACCTTTCTTCCCTTTCATTGTTTCTCCCTTATCTCTGTACTCTAATTTCTCCTTCTTCCATTCCTCAGCTGCCTTGTGTGAGAGAGATAAAGGACAGGGAGCACTCAAATATTCCATAGTACCTTCACATTTCGGTCCTGGTATTTCACTCCTGGTATCATGGAGTAGAAAAAACACTCTAATCTCATATATCAGTAACTCTCCATGAATGTTCTTTGGCAACTAATGGCAGCCAATATGTGTTTATTATTAAGGAAAAAAGCAAATGTTAGCTCAGTGCTGAATTTTGTGATGAAGATGACAAAAGGAAAATATTTCACTTTCTTACTTTAAGAGGTTTTCTCCTGTTCTTTGCAATTTAGTCTTTAATGATGAACTTACTAAGGTGGGCGAAGTTTTTACATCATTGATCAAGTACCATATGCTCATTCTCTTAAAATAAGTGGTTTCACATCATTTGATAATTGTGTTGTACAGGTTTTTCGCATCTTGATGTCATGCTCGTGGAATGCTATGACCCAAAAGGTGATCAATGGAATATTTTGCAAACTCCTATTTTAGAGGGTCGCAGTGGTCCTGGCTGTGCAGTTCTTGATGACAGCATTTACCTTGTAGGAGGCTACAGCTGGAGTATGGTATGTATCCCTTGTCTGTACATGGATCTCTCGGTTATCATTTGAGAACATGCTGCAACCATTCTGTGAGAATGATACATATCTAAATAAATTGCTGTCAGAATCTTTGATGTATGGAAAATATCTGGCTGATTTATAACCTGCTTTGCAAAATCAGTAGTCATTATTTCTTTTTAAGCTATTAACATCAATCAATCAATCAATCTCCTTTACTGGCTTAAAAAAGTGCATCGTATACATAGATAAGAACACAACACAGTTAATGAAACATAGTAGGAGATACTTTAGGATAAAACTGTCCAGATATCATGAGGTACAAAGATAGCTCTTTGGACCTATGGTGACGTAATTTCATAGTGTCACTCAAAAATCGTGCCACATTCTCCACAATGCCATTACTACAATTTTTCAGCAGATAAGGCACCATGGAAGAGTCAGTGTGATAAATCCCCTCCTTCAATACTTATCATATTTGTTTTGCGTAAAATGGGCAGTAAAATAAAACATGTACGATGGATTCAACATATTTTGTGCCACAAGGGCAGTATATTTCAGAGTATAGGATTTTTGAGAATCTACTTTGCAAAACTGCGGATGGTAAGATGCTAAATCTTGCAAGGGAATATGGAGTGTCTTGGCCAAACAAGGGTAGTATTCCCAACCCCAATGGGGAACAGGTTTTGTTGGCTGCACTGCAAAGAATTTGAAATTCAATCTCTAGAATTCTTCACTTGATTGTCTGGAATGCTTCCAGTTGTGGGAGCATAAGTAGTGACTCAAGTTTTAGGTCACAGGTTCTGATTTTGCTCTCAATGCAAGCTAGCCATTTGGAGTGGAAGGATTCTGCCAGCATGTGGAAAGTGAAAGAAGATGGATCGGACATGAAATGTAGGCAGAGCCAGAATTTTATAGTGATGAGCCACGCTTTGTCCAGTTTCCAGACACATGGCTGCAAAGCTATTTATGTGAGAATGAAATTTTGAATTGAAAGGTGAGATTCTAACCATGCCAAGTTGTATGTGCAGAATAAGCAAACAATCTATGCTGCAGTTATTTATTGCCTTGGTGAATTTGTCCTTTATTCCAGATATGAATTTCATAATCAAGCAGTTTTACTGCTTTGAGAGGAAATTGACTAAGTATATCCCTAAAAGCATGGGGAGAAGAGATGTTATGGGGGAATCTGACTACTCTTGGGCACTGTTATCCAGGCTGGTGACAGAGATTGGTTTTTATCAAGTACCTGCCAAGCCCCTGGCACTCTGTCATGATGCATTGCAACTCCTGAGAAGGAGCAGCAGCAGCTATTGCCTCCTGCATTCTCTCTCTGTTATCACTTCCAGCATCCTGCCGAACCCCCCAATTGACTGTCAGGAGCTCAAGTTCCCACTACCTTGCACTTGGCTCACCCAAAGCCCTACTTTCGAGATGCCTCTACTATAGTTTTTTTGAAGTTATGACTAAATCAAGGCAGTGTGTGTGCATCTTAGTTGTAAAGGTGAATACATTGCAAGTTGCAGAGCAACCAAGGACCAGTTGTTTTCTAGCTGAAGCTGTTCAAATTTTGCTTGGATGTCATTTATCTGCTACCTCAACAACACTATGTTGTGTTACAGGGAGCCTACAAATCTTCTACCATTTGCTACAGTCCTGAGAACGGAACCTGGACAGAGCTGGAAGGAGATGTAGCTGAGCCCCTGGCAGGACCTGCTTGCTCCACTGTCATACTACCTGCGTGTGTGCCATACAATAAATAACATACAGGAAGTACTGAAATGAACACTGTTAAATGATGGGTGACTTAAATATTTTAAGGGACAGAATTCCTGGTACTACATACAACAAGACCCTATCCCCGATACCTGCATTTATGATTTTAAAAAAGGACTAAGTATAGTTCCCACCTCAGACAGACCGGTATCTTGTCAAACAAGTAGCTTGAAAGCATGGAATACTGCACATGTTAACAGATGACCATTTCAGAGTGATCCTCACTTTTCTCTGCTATAAACCCTCATATCAATTCTAAATTTAAAGAGAAGAATTCTAAACATCCAAACACTGCCTGAATGAACAAAATTACTATTGTGCATTGTATTTTACCTGCATGGGATCTGTGTTGAGGTCATGGTGATGTTGCTCACAATAAATTCAAAACTGAGATGCCCAAATGCATTGAACTACAGAATTGCTTCCCCATTTTAGCCCTAATGTGTGGCTGCTGACGTGTTCTGCAAGTAACACAACTTAAGAAGACAGATCATAAGAGAGAAGGCTTCTGTTTTGAACAGATTGGCCCCTCATATAGTCTGCTCTGAAATCCCCATGCCTAAGTGTAGGGGGGAAGTGGAAGTTTTTCAGATGTATCACAATTGAGGTTTTAGGACTGGGGCCAATTCTATGGATTAGTAGTGTAAATCCAGAGTAATTCATAGAACCTCATTTTATTATTCTGTATATTATTTTGTATTATTCTGATTTAAACATTCTGGCCTATACAAGTAATTCTTGTTTGTTTTTTTTAAGATTTAAGTTATTCCTTAAATTAATTCATAAATTTCAGATACAAATTAACAAATATTTGAGTCATTTTGACTAATAGATTTGTTATTTCCCCCTATTTAACACCAAAGAACCAATTCTTTCTTAAAATGTGGATTATGTGCTATCACATATATTGGCAAGTAGCTGTAATTCCTTAATCTGATCTACACTGAAATATTTATAAACTAACTTTGTACCTGTGGTGAAAAGAAATATGGGCATAGAACTACCATAACAGGTATAAAGTTTAGTTAAGCTCAACTCAATTCCAATAGGCAGTGCAACTGAGGCAGTTTTGAGCCCAGAATGGCAGGGGTGTTGAGGATAAACATGCATTTGTGACCTTACAAGGAGAAATGTAGGTGGGAGAGGTTTGGAGCAGAGAAGCAGTGTGTGCAGGAACAGTTAATATGCCTCCCAATCTATAAATTACACTCTCTAGAAGCTGCTGATTCTTTTAAAATAAAAAGGGCCATCAGGGTTTAGTCACACTAATGTTTAACATCAAGTTAGGCCCTATATGTTTTCTTCTACTTTAATGCAGTGGTACCTCAGAACTCGAACGGCTCTGTTCTCGAACATTTCGGCTCCCGGACGCCAACAAACCGGAAATAAGTGCTCCGGTTTTGAACATTCCTTGGAACACGAACGTCCAACACGGCTTCCACTGTGCAAAAACCTAACTGTTGGCCAACCAGAAGCCGCGCCTCAGAACTCAAACGTTTTGGAAGTCAAACAGTCTTCCGGAACGGATTCCGTTTGAGTTCCGAGGTACCACTGTATTCGTCATATTTGTGTAGTGTGCTAGACACAGCTATTTCACATTAGTGCTGTGCAAGTTTTTGTAGAATGGGACACTTTGTCCCTACCTATCTCCATCCAAGTCCCATTGGGCGTCTTGCACAGGAATAAAGCGTACGGGCATAGGAATATGATTTGATTCCTACCACCAATGGATGGAAATAAATTTTCATTTTTTTGCCCTTCTTAGGACTCTTATGCCAGATCCTACAAGCTGCACCACCCCTTCAGCAGCCAGTTCACACACTAACCTATAGTCTGTATGAAAAATAAAATTGTCTATTCAGAAATACAAGACAATATAGAATCAAATCTAGTTTTACAAAAAAACCCCTTTATGTTCAAATCTCAGATGCGTAAGGGAACAACAAAGAGGCACAGGGTACAAGTAGGCAGAAGTCATACATCATAGTTGACCAAAAGGAAAGGTAGGAAACTCAAACTATAAGACTTAGGCTACTAAGAAAGTAGTAAAACTGATAACAATAAAAACTGGATTTCTTAATACTACTGCCACTGTTGTTTTGCTAATGCTAATTCCATTGTTCCAGTTACAGATAGGTAGCCGTGTTGGTCTGCCATAGTCAAAACAAAAAAAAATCCTTCCTTCGTGCATGCACACGAAAGCTCATACCAAGAACTAACTTAGTTGGTCTTTAAGGTGCTACTGGAAGGATTTTTTTTTTGTTTTAATTCCATTGTTGTCACTTGCAGAAAACTAGCAGAGATTCAGTCTCTTCAAATGTTGCAAATGAATTGTTTAGGGAACTGTATCTGAAAGAAAGAAAGGAAACATAGTGAAGTCCCTGTTACAGAGTTCCTGAAACTGGAGTGTTTGTCCTGGAAACTCAACCCATTTTTCTTATGTAGTGCAATCTCTGTTAGTTTTGTATTTATTTGTGTTGTTCCGATCAAAAAAAATTACTTGTAAAATAATACGTCGTGCAATCATAACTTGGGGGGGAGGGTTTTTAGAAATCTATATGTATATATAAATATATGGAAAGGAAACCTGTTACCACTCCAAATGAGAGAACATTTTATGGCGTTTAAAAATACCAGGACTTGCCACTATGTTGTCCCATGCCACTGCTAAAATGCCACTTTAATGGGAAAGATGGGGGATTTCTTGTCCGTTTAAAAGTTCTTTTTTTAAAAAAAGACAAAGATAATTAAAGCATTTATGAGGAATATATGTAAATCTTTCTAATTTTTGGGAAGGCATGACCAAGGAAACCATACAAGTAACCAATAATGTAAATTTTGTACAGTACTAGAATGTGTAAATGAAGCTTGCTTGTAGGGCGAGGGGACTTTAAATAAAAACTTATGTACTAATGCATCTGTCTGACAAATCTCTGCTGCTGACGAGTTTAAATAATCTAACATTTAATGTTTTGAGATCCTTTTGTCATGTAGGTGTGTGAACATTTGAGTTAGGTGACTGTGAATAGATGGAAGACCAAATCTTTTGAGGGATTGAATGTCATTTTTTAAACACCTTCTAAAAGGCCAACTCCAAAGTCTATCCTTGCAACTGAGACCTCGTCTCAGACAGAAAGAAGGCAGCAGAATGTGCAAGTAGCTGTGTGTTTATATTTTTAAAATAATTATCGTAAACTTAAGAGAGGCTGGTGGCGTGTGCATGTGTGTTGGAAGAAACAGAACAGGACATTTCATTGTCTTCTTGCTTTGTTGTAAGTTTTTAAAATTTATGGCACCCAAAGAAGGCTTACTAGCACTGGAGGTCAGAATGGTTAGTGGGAGGGGAAGATGCACTAATGAATTCTAGAGTGCTTGTAATGCCATAAAAGATTCAGTTAATCTGCAGCATAGATGTTGATCAGTGGAACTGAACTTGGCTCCCTGGACCTTGTCAGATTTATTCCGTGCATGTCAATGTTCCACACCAATTACAGATTTTAGAAGAGGCTCTCATGCAAAACTCTGTGCCCTAATATATAAGCCAACTCAAATGTAACTAAAATTAAAATCTGACTGTGGCAAATCTCTATGATCCTGATATATGAAAATCCAAATAAATTATTTGTTCACAGAAATGAAAAATAACTTCAGCAGGAAATTTCAAAAAATTACTTATGCAGGATTAATCCAGTTCAATGAATGCATCTTGCGTTGATTAATAAAGCAGCCATGAATTGCAAAGTAAAACTACAGAAGCTGTGCAAGGACATTATCTTTTGTATCCCTTACTGAAGCAAAAGAAGAGCATATACCTCAAAGAGAGACGTGTCCACTCAGTGTATTATTTTAATTGTAAGGTACTGAATATAAACACATTTTTATTGCATTATTATCACATTGGCTTAGCCTCTGACCAGCTGTGGATATATATTTTTTCATTCATTTTACTTCTCTGGAAAACAAAAGTTCCTATTTTACAAGTCAACATGGTGACTTAACCATGGCTCGGCTGCGTTTGTTTTCCCTTCTTCTCCTTGTTCAGAAGCAATGCTATTCCTCTTTTCCACCTCCCCTCACATTTATACACTTTCTGTGTAGTTTTTGGATAAATGGCTTTGTGCATCCCATGATTCCAGACTGTTTTGCTTCCTAGTTCACTGCCCAAATAAATGCTGTAAACGTAATGAAATAATTTGAAATGTGAGCAGTGGGAATAGATATTTTCCCTCTCCCACTAGATAAGGTAGTGTCATTAGATAAGTGGGAGAGGTATATTTGCTGTTCTTTTTCCATTAAGAAGGGAGATGGGTTGAAGGGAGGGGGTGAGTGTGTTGATCCCTGCCCCGTTTCACTGACAAATAGTGCCTGGAAGTCACTGAAGACGTCACCTTGCACTATATGATTGCAGAGACTGTATACTTTTGAAGCGCATTCTTTCCCTCAAAGAATTCTGGGCATTGCAGTCTACTCCTCACAGACTTCCAATTCCCAGCAACCCTCTAGAAACTACAGTGTCCAGAATTCTTTGAGGGAAAGAATGTGCTTCAAATGTGCTTTGAAGGTACTGTGTGTATGCAACCACACTTTTGTGTGGCTGGAATGTAGCCTTCTGTGCAAAGGTGAGAGTCGCATCTATTGCTCAGACCACTTTTGCATCTGAGCACATCCGCCACTGGCAAGGGGTCCCCAGGTTTCCCCAAAGGGACTGAAGCTGAAAAAGGTCCCCCACCCTGGCCATAGGTCTAGCTACACTGTGAAATCACAGCAGGGGCAGAACTGCTGGCGTAAATTCTAAAATGGCTGCTCAAAGCTTGCAAGTGCTCCCAAAATTTGAAGTGAACATTGTAGGTACAAGATGGGGAAAGTGGACAGATTGCAAAACCCATTTCTAGCTCTTGGCCAGATATAATACTAATACCAACAGGATTAGAGTTTTGCTCTTGTATTATGCAGGAGAAGTGTATGTTATAATTGACAGGGGGTGAAGGGCATTTCCAAACAGCATTTAAAAGCCACACAGACTATTTTAACTCTCAGACCAAATTAGCTGTGACACCTGTCAGATGGTTAGCTCTGGTGTGAAAATGTTTGGAGCTGATTTTTTTAAAAGCAGCTGATACTGGGGTGGGCTCAAATCTCTTTCACCACCACCCTGCCCTGGCTGAAGTCATGGTCAAAATTTGCCTGCCTCTATTTGCAATGAAAGAAAAGCTGTCATTGGCACCAGCTGCAAATAGCAGGTGTGGAAGGGGCAAGCCTTAGAAAAGATTTGTGCACAGTTTGCAGCTACCCTTTGTATATATGCAACTTTTGATAACACTAACTTTGTCAAAGAGAAGCAGCATCCCAACAAGCTGATATAGGTGAGGATCACTGGATTGGGGCTACTGAGCTTCTTCTGATCCAAAACAGGATTTGATGTTGATACTTCATTACCAAAAGAATAATATATTTGCTCTCCCACAAAAATGATGACTGCTCAAATCTTCAACTGGCATAAGTTTCGCTTAATGTAATTTACCCCCCTACATATGTAATAGGTTGTCTGAAGTATTACAATTAAGAACTAGATTAATGATTAAATTCATGCCATTCCATATTAATGTGACACTTCTGAACTACACAGTACATGTGTTACAGGATTTGGCTTTTAGAATTCGCAAATGTAATATTCACTGCTGGGATCAGATCGTAGAATTCTATATGCTTATGTGTCATTGCTTCACTTGAATACCAGTTTTTCCCTTTTGTTATGTGAGTTTTGTGTATACATCATTTTCTAATTCCCTGTAGTGATATTTCTGTGTAATATTTAATTACAGAACATGCAGTTCTATACCAGGTGAAAGTACTCATATTTTTATACATAGTTTGGACACAATCTTTTTCACATGTAAAATAATTTGCAAGGTTCCTGTTCTTTTTCATTTGTACACAGAACTTAAAGCTACATGACCCATCTTTTTCACACAAACAGAATAAAGGAAGAAAAGATTTGCATACAAGCAAGATGATCTTAAAGGAATATGCATTATTCTCATCTCCTTTGGTTGTGTACACTCCTAGTGGGGCTGGTGGTGAGAAAACACGGGCATTTCCATATTCAGAAAAGAGCAGCTGCCTGCCTGGAAAATTCCGACTCAACCCCAAATTCTTGATTCTGGTTTCTGAAGTACCAAACAACAACAGCAACAACCATCTCCTGAAATACTCTTGAGAAGCACAGGAAACTAGATACCATAGTGACTCTGCACCTGAATTGTCTATGCCTAAATCTCCTCTTGCCTAAAAAGTTTAAGATGCAATCTTAGAATCCATCAATGAGACTTTCTGCATCCTGGTAGACCTAATTGAATTGTGTCTGCATATATTAATTAGATCATCTCACACCTCCAGATCCTGGAAATTGTAATTGAGTGCTTATCTTCACTTATCCTAGTAATGAGGTGTTTACCATGATCTATCCCCACTCTAAAAAAAAATTGTAGCATGTTTGTCCATAAACCACCCAACCCTTTGAATAGTGTATGAACAACACCCTTACCATTGTTCTCATCCCATCCCCCTCTGGTTGGTTCTTACTGATAGTCCAGATTGCTACCTTATAGCTGTGATTCTCTCTGCCAACATACAGAGGGGGGTGGGGTTGAGAAAGGAAAGAGTATGATGACTTCAAGGAGACAGTGAGTGACTCAGTGCAAAAAGGGTAAATTTCGTCTGCATATTCCTAACAGCGGGGACATTCTGCACATCTCCAGAGTGCACTAAGTGATGCAGTAAACCAATAAATTAGAAGAATGTAAATTCTTTAGTAGGAATTGCACACAGGGGAAAATGCTTCCTCATCCTCATATTTGTTTTCATGGAAATAATGTACACTCTTTCTAAAAATCAAACTGGTACAAAGCTGAGTAAGACATCAAAACCAGTTATAGATATTACGCTGAACTGCAAAATTTGCAGTAGTATCCTTATCTGTTATGATAAAATGTAAGAGTGATCACACAACATAACCAAACCTCAAGTAGAGGAGTTTCCTCCCCTTCAGTTCCATTACTCTCTGTAAGTCTTATTTATTTCTCATTAGATAGATTTAATTATATACTAAAGGGCCAAGTGGCCTCTAATATTAATTTATGGTTTGCTTTTTATAAGTTTTCCAGGATTGCAACTTGTATAAATAGAGTTCATTTCACTTATCTAACAATGCAATCCTATTTTCTACTGATGTCTTTTTGAAATTGTTCCAGTGGGGTATATTTACAGTGGTGTAGCAATGCTATTGTACTGAAGCTAGCAGGGATTTGTAGAACCCCACACCAGGGAAACAATACCAGTGCAAGGGGGGAATGGATGGGTGTGGTTCGAGAGAGTCAGAAGTGGCCAACGTAGACTTCTATCCTTCCTTGGAGGCCATTCTGACTGCCTATGCAAACTTGGCCCTTCAGATGTTTTGGGACTGCAACTCCCATCATCCCTAGCTAACAGGACCAGTGGTCAGGGATGATGGGAATTGTAGTCTCAAAACATCTGAAGGGCCAAGTATGCCTATGCCTTTCACCTATTGTCCTTCCACAGTTCGGCTTCCATTCTTAGACCGAGGTAAATTTTGCAACACTACTTCCGGTTTTGTGGAGTTCGTAAACCGAATAGTTCGTAAACAGGGCTGTTCTTAAACCAAGTGTTATGTACTGAGTTGAATAGGATCCAAAATGCAGCAGTCTGATTAGTCCTAGAACAATAGGATCCAAAATGCAGCAGTCTAATTGGTCCTAGAACAATAGGATTCAGAATGCAGCTGTCTGATTGGTCCTAGAACAATGCAGCAGTATGATTGGTCCACAGGAGCCACCCAATCCAGCTCCAGATGGAAGCGAATCCACAACCTGATTGGCCTACAGGAGAATCCCGGAATTAGCCAATCATGTGCAGCCCATGGTGTAAATAATGTATAAAGATAAAGGTACCCCTGCCCGTATGGGCCAGTCGTATCCGACTCCAGGGTTGCGTGCCCATCTCGCTTAAGAGGCCGGGGGCCAGCGCTGTCCGAAGACACTTCCAGGTCACGTGGCCAGCATGACAAGCTGCATCTGGCGAGCCATGGAAATGCAGTTTACCTTCCGCTTGTAAGCGATCCCTATTTATCTACTTGTACCCGGGGGTGCTTTCGAACTGCTAGGGTTGGCAGGCGCTGGGACCGAGCAGCAGGAGCGCACCCCGCCGCGGGGATTTGAACCGCCGACCTGACGATTGGCAAGTCCTAGGCGCTGAGGTTTTAACCACAGCGCCACCCGCATCCCTTTATAATGTATATAAAGCAGATATTGTGGGGGAACTTCCATTCCTCCTCACCACTATGAGCTGAATAAAGAGCATGAAATCCACTCTCGACTCCAAGTATATTTCACCAAGGTACCACTGTACTTCATTCCCCAGCAGAGTGGGAGAGCTTTGCACAGCTTCATGGGGCCCCCTTCAAACTATTGACAAGAGAGGGAGTCCAGGTTTGCATCCTGAACATGGGACTCAGAAGTCAGGCGGATTTTTTCAACTCAACTCAAATTGTAATTAAAGCACACTCTCTGGAGGGTATAATGCTAACCCCAAGTTACACAGGCTGCACAGGGATAGATTGAGCAGATCCCCTTGCACTGGCAGAACAAACATTTAAGTTGGTGTAGTGCAGAGCTTTCCAAACCGTATGTCGTGACACATGAGTGTGCTGACCTTGTGAATTTGCTCTCACTGTCCATACATCCTTGTCCATGAGGGCCTGTCACAGGTGACCAACACAGCAATTTTAGTAATATAATTCTGCTATGTTATGTCTCTACATTCATTTACATTTGCCAGAAATATACTTGTATCTCTTAGGATTTCGACCCTTACTCCTTTAAAATGATTGCAGGATATGAAAAATGAGCCCCTTTCACCCCAAAAAATTAATTTCACCCATTACATTAAGAAGCAGGTCTGCACACTTTCTATCTTTCAAGGATTCTATGCCTGACTGCATTTATGTTCTCATTTAGCATCTCAAAATGGGCACTTTCTTTCAAGAAGGATTACTGCATGAATCACCTGCTTAGTTAATCTGACTTATTAGCATACTGTCACCCATTAACTGCATTATAACAACTATAGTTCTTACTATTCTCCACCACCACTCCAAAGCAGATTTCTCCAGGTTTGCAAGGGCATTTGTTGCTTTCTGCCTTTTGCAAACCCTGGTATTTACCAATCCAGCACAGTATCTGCTAATAATTTTGGGAGGGATGAAGTCATTATGAATATCCTGCAGAGCTCCCTCACATAGGCCATAATCTTTCCTGGTGATTTATTGGAACATATTTTAAAATCAAGTCCTTAATATGGCAAGAAGCCACTTTGAAATCCAAGCAGTTCTCAGGCATCTCTTCAGACTCCAAAATAAAGACACGGAGGAGTAGAATTACAGATTTCTTTTTCTTATGTATGGTAATTCATAACAGGCAGATTGGAGCTAACATCCCTAGTAGGAAAATTAACCATTCAGAACATGATCTTATTGCTCACAAATATTTTAGGTGTATATTGCTATTCACAAGGGCACACACTTTAGAATTCACTTAAGATTTGTGGGTTCTTGGAAGCATGATTCCATTAGGTAAGCATGCATTACAAGCTAGGAATATTCTTTTTCATAGAGGTGATTCTGGAAACGGTAGGTGCATAAAAGATTAGGAGAGATGGGCAAAGCCAATGCCTGCAGTTCTGTCTGAAATTTTTATGGCGAGGACCAACTTCAAGAACATTTCAGTTGGATAGACTACAATCAGCCACTAAATCAATATATTGGCCCTTTAGATAAGTCATTTGATTTTCCAGAAGGATGAGAGATATTTCCATTGTCACATTTTTGTACAGTACTTGCATTTTTAAAAGAATGCAGAAGAACACTGGAAGCAGCCAAGTAGCTACTTTTACATCCCACTGTGCATGCACAAGCCACAAAATGGAATCCGCTGGAAAAATTGGAGAGGGTAAAAATATATTATCCCCTTCACACATAGCTTACATGAAGGAGCTCTACATAGTTAAATGGGTGGTGGGTCTGCAATAGGCAAACTTACACACGTAGACCTCTATACATGAAGGCTTCCACAACTGCTGGAAACCTAATCACACAGGCTTCCAGCTACCACAGAGGTCTGTGCGAATGTGTCGGCTTCTTCATTGCAGGCATCCATATGCAAGGCAAGGATGTTTTCAGTGGAACTGGGCAAATTTGCAGTTTGACCACTGCATGGAGCCCCCTTCAAATTATTAATGTATGAAGGAGGCTACTGACCCTTCCTTCTGTCCAATATTTTCCTATCTTACATATATTAAGGTGGGGCCTTCCTATTCAGTTTCATAGAATCACAGAATTGTAGAGCGCAACTGTCAAATAACTTGTTAATAATCCTCCATTCTGAAGACAGATTCCAAGAAAAGAGGGTCAAATCAAAATGTTCAGTTTCCTTTGAATGCCACCCCTGCACAAGTCAGTATGCTTTTGAGTTATATTCTTTCCATATCTAAAGCCGTGGAGACTTTTTTCTTTTTATTAATTTTTCCCCTGTCCCCACCCCCCACTTTTCTGCAAAGCATGCATATGCTAGAAATAGAAATAGTTTTGTAGGAACTATTTCTTTTTTCGATCTCTTTATCTACATACATACATACATACACACACACACACACACTTATCTGTTCAAGAATGCAATGCCTAAAAACCTTTGCTCTCTATTGCAGCATATTTAGTCAACAGGTAGTTGACATCATTGATCAGAACAATAAAAAACTGGAAATAGCTTAAAGAGTTTTTTTTCAGGCAGAAGCTTAAGAGAAAAGGAATGATTGGAGAGTCAGGGGGGAGGGTACAAAATCAAATAGGGTATTTTTGAGGGGTGGGAAAGAGACTACAGTAACACAGTGCATAATATTTAATAAGTTAGGAGATGTACGTATAGAATGGTGTATCCCCTATGCTACTACGAAGAATACAGGATTCCCAAACTGACAACAGAACTGAGTGAAAGGAGGACAACTAAAGCCAACAACCTTTTTAGGAATGAGAGTGGAAATTAAGCTACTTTAGTTTTCAATACATTATTTTTAAAAAAACAAAAACCTGAAGCTGTAGCCATTCAGTTGCCTACCATTAATTGTCAAACCCCAAATAAAGGCACATTACTTGACTTTTATCAAGTGAACATGTTGTGTTATGTTTTATTGCCAGTAAAACAACTCACAGAATTAGACATTAACTTCAAAACCATTAGGGTGATTCATTTCAACTTCTCCAGGTCCTAGCCATCATCCACCTTATGAAAGGAACAATGAACTGAAAAATTAAAAAATTCTCTAGGAGTACTTGTGATTTAATCAATTTCCACACTAACTGTGGCTTTCAATTCCAGCATTTCCCCTGTTACGTTATCTTTTAGATATGATCTAATAAGACAGATAATAACCAGGGGAGCCTGGGTAGCTCAGTTGGTTACTGTGTGGTGTTGATAACACCAAGGTTGCAGGTTTGTCCCATATGGGACAGCAGCTGCTTAATCCTGCATGGAAGGATGGACTAGATGATCTGCAAGGTCCCTTCCAACTCTCATGATTCTGTGATCTATGAAAGCAGGACTTCAGTGTTTTTCCACTGAGCAGTGGTAACATGTAAGGCCACTCCAGTATTGGACCACATGCCTGGGAGTCCGGGCTGTGGCGCAAGGACTTGTGGATGGACTAGTCTACAACCACCATCACCCCCCAACTAGTCCAGAACGGGTTGTCACATCCGCCGTCATGTCAATTCTCCCTCTGTGCTTATTGCTTATAGCAGCTGCGTGGTAGGCAGCCTGGAGCGGGTAGGGAGAGAGGGAGAGGGAGAGGGAGAGGGAGAGGGAGAGAGAGAGAGAGAGAGAGAGAGAGAGAGAGAGAGAACAGCTTGACCAGTTGAATTTCTGCCTGAGACACCACTGTTCAAAGGCACAGGGAGCCCTGCACTGGGGGCATATAGTTAAGCAGCAAAACAGAAGTCGGCCCGCTGTTGCTGGGGGGAAATCCAGCTCCAATCTCTCGCGTAAGCCGAGGCTTGGCGACGCTTCGGAGAGGAAGGCGGCGGAGGAAGGGCGGGCCCTCCTTTGGCCGCGTGTCTGGAGGTGGAAAGGAGCGACGCCCGACCGGCAACTTTCGGTTCAGTCCTGCGCCGGGAGCAGCTGCAGCCACTCCGCTCTCTGGTTCGTGGGCCATGGCTCAGCCGGAGAAAGTACTGCAGGCCAAGATAGTAATGGCCGGGGACTCCTACGTGGGGAAAAGCTCGATCCTGAGGCGATACACCGAGCTCTGCCCAACCAAGCCGTCTCCGCCCCCTTCCTATATCACCACCGTCGGTGAGTAATCGCTCTTCCGCCTGCAGCTGCTATTCACTTGCCCGCCTCCTCCGCTTTCCTTTCTTATCTGCTCCGCGTACCCCTTCTGGCAGCGCCCCACCCGCTGCCTGTGGGTTGGAAAATCGGTTTATTCCCTCTTATAATAATGTGCGCGCGCGCACAGTCGTCGCATTGTAGTTTCATCTATAATGTAGCGTGCAGTCTTCCAACTCACACAGAGTTCTGTCAGAAACTTCCAAGTCTGCCCGAAGATCTCTGTGAAGCTTGAAAACACTGCGTGGTAAAACTTCGCAACTATTAATTCAATTCTCAAACCTTTTATTGGTATCACATACAAACATCCATAGCAAATCAATACAGAATTACCGCCTTCCCAGTGACACAAAACATTTGTCAAATGAAAGAGGCAAAGCAGACTAAGGTTACATCTCTAGGTCTCCTCTCCAGACATCTGCAATGTGTTTTAACAACAAAAAAGGTGCGCTCCTGATTATTCCCCAATACAGTGGTACCTCGGATTAAGTACTTAATTCGTTCCGGAGGTCCATTCTTAACCTGAAACTGTTCTTAACCTGAAGTACCACTTTAGCTAATGGGGCCTCCTGCTGCTGCAGAGCCACCAGAGCACAATTTCTGTTCTCATCCTGAATCAAAGTTCTTAACCCGAGGTACAGTGGTACCTCGCAAGACGAATGCTTCGTAAGACGAAAAACTCGCAAAACGAAAGAGTTTTTCGTTTTTTGAGTTGCTTCGCAAGACGGATTTCCCTATGGGCTTGCTTCGCAAGACACAAACGTCTTGCAAGTTTGTTTCCTTTGTCTTGCAAGTTTGTTTCCTTTTTCTTAAAACCATGCATTCACTTCGAGGAGCAACTCATAGCACACAGTGTGGTAGCCTTTTTTGAGGTTTTTGAAGACTTTGGTGATTTTTGAAGCTTTCCAAAGTCCGTGCTTCGCAAGACAAAAAAATCGCAAGACGAAAAAACTCGCAGAACGAATTAATTTCGTCTTGCGAGGCACCACTGTACTATTTCTGGGTTAGCGGAGTCTGTAACCTGAAGCGTATGTAACCCGAAGCATATGTAACCCAAGGTACCACTGTAATAGAAAATGTATGACCTCTAACTCTAGTTTCCATTTGGGGATGCAGAGTTGACCTAGGAACTGCTGGCGGAGATCAACATATAGTTTACATTTAAGAACCTTATGTGTAAGAGCTGCCACCTGATGGTCTTCACATGGGCAAATTCTTTCTCCTTCCACCATTCCCAAGAACCTTCCCCATAGGAGGTTTGAAGGATTTGAATTAAACCTGGCCAGTGAAAATGCCCTTCTTTCCTGAGGATTAAGTAAAAATTCAAGATAATGGAAGTTAATTTCATGTGCCCAAGAAAGTTGAAAGTTAAGAGGGGGACATGTTTTCTCTGCTGCTGCTGTTAGTTCCTGGCGTTCAGTGTCCCACAACCTAGTTTTTATTATAGCCTTGGCAGATGGTGGGGACAACGATCGCAAAAATTCCACTGACAGCCCAAGTTGCTGTACCTTATGTTAAACTGTTGTAACCCTGGGGAAAGAAAGGGAGCTAGCAAAACTTTACTAAGGTGAGGATCTTTATCTGTTGTGAGGCAGATGTTTAACCAGCATGTAAGAAATCTTGCCCAGGTTATGGTCTCTACCTTGTGTTGACCTCCCTCTAGACACAAGGCTGCATAGGGTACACAATGTGGGACAGCAAAAATCTTAAAAAGGAAAGCTTCCTGCACGCGTTCTACCAGCTGGGTAAACCCTGGCAGCCAGACTGGAATTCCGTAGAGCAACTGAGCTATACCTTTGGTGTTGAAGACCTTGAGGTTAGAGAGGATATGCGAATTACCTCTTGTTATAAAGAAACGCATTGTGGCATGCATAGACATCTTGCTGGCATTCACCGCCGTTGCATGGTGCAAGGACCATAGAAGCCTATGATGGAATGTGATTCCCAGGTAGTTGAATTTGAATACCTGCTGGATAGGTTTTCCACCAAGTACCCAGCTATAACTTTTGTGTGAATTCCCCAAAACCATTGTTTTGCTTTTATCAAAGTTCATGCACAATTTCATTCTGGACAGATAGTCAATACAAGAATTTAACAAACATTTTAGGCCAATTCTTGTCCGCGAAAGCAAAATCACATCATCTGTGTATAGAAGGATAGGAATGCTTGATGCATTGAGTTTTGGGCTGTGGGCATCCACCTGTTTTAGTAAAGAAGCGAGGTTGTTAAGAAAAAGGTTAAAAAGAGAGGGAGCGAATACACAGCCCTGCTTTACTCCTCTGTTTATAATGACAGGATCTATCATTACAATCCCTGGTGTTGTTCTTATGTGACATGTGTTCTTTGTGTAAAGCTTTTTGATCAAGTAAAGTAATCTAGGTTCTAGGCCCATTGTCTCCAATTTGGACCATAACAGTCCCCTGTTGACAGTATCAAAAGCAGCCTTGATATCAAGGAAGGCCACATAAAGACATTCTTTATGAAGCCGTGTGTACTTGGTGGCTAAATGAGATAACACCAAACAGTTGTGTAAAGTACCGTAGATTTCCCTGGCCTGAACCCTGCCTGCTCTGGACCTATGATGTTATTCCCATCAAGCCAAGTAGTTAGTTTATTTAACAGATGTTTAGCATACAATTTCCCGATGTTTGACAGTAGACTTATTGGTCGATAATTGGATGTCAGCTTTTTGCCACCCTTTTTAAAGATTGGGATAATTATAGATTACTGCCATGAGTTAGGTATGGTACCAGATCTATCTATCATAGTGAATAGTTCCGCTAGTATCAGAGCCCACCACTCTGGCTTGGCTTTGATCAGTTCAGATGGAATAGCATCAGGGCTATTAGCATTTACAGTGGCTTCTCTAGTTTGGGTCTGGCACCCACGAACCCTCCTCAAAACCCACCATTTCTGTGAAGCCCTTGACACAACCATGAGCGTAGCCAGAGGGGCAGGGGGCAGCTGCCCCACCCCCATCAAGAAAAACACATCACTAACTGAGGTTCTGCCACCCCCTAACAAAAGCCTGCCCCCCTAACAAAGATCCTGGCTATTCCCATGAGCACAACCCCCATACACATAGCTACTGTAAGCATGTGTAACAGGCTTCATTCAACACACTGACAGTTACTTCCAAGTAAATACATGCAGAATCATACTGTGAAGCAATCAAGTATTTCCCCTATTTAACTTTGCTTTCCTGTGTTTCCTGTTTCAGTTTTAATAGTCAGGGCCATTTAGAGAAGTGTAACTACTTTGCAGATTGCACCTGGAAACTAGACTCAGTGGAAGTGTGCCTGTGAGTGTGAGTGTGTTTTAAACATTGTGGGAAGTTATAATGTAAGTAGTTTAGCATTACATCCCACTACTTTTGTGAACTAATAATCCACATTATGTATTGTATAGCAACAGAAGACACACTTCATGGATTAAAAGTGTACAATATAAGTACATGAGGTGTACATTGTCACACTGGAATCTGCTATATGCATGTATTCCACATGAACATGTGATTGCAAGCTCCCTGAATATTCAAGTGTATAAGGTAAAGGGACCCCTGACCATTAGGTCCAGTCGTGGATGACTCTGGGGTTGCGGCGCTCATCTCGCTTTATTGGCTGAGGGAGCTGGCGTAGAGCTTCCGGGTCATGTGGCCAGCATGACTAAGCCGCTTCTGGCAAACCAGAGCAGCACACGGAAACACCGTTTACCTTTCCACTGGGGCGGTACCTGTTTATCTACTTGCACTTTGTGCTTTCGAATTTCTAGGTTGGCAGGAGCAGGGACTGAGCAACAGGAGCTCACCCCGTCACGGGGATTTGAACTGCTGACCTTCTGATCGGCAAGCCCTAGGCTCTGTGGTTTAACCCACAGCACCAACCGTGTCCCATTCAGGTGTATAGTACATGTGAAATAGTGCTTTTGGACTAACATGCCAACAAGCAAGCACAAAAAGTCCTCATGCAGTAGTGCCCTAATACGGGTCACGTCAAATGTTATTTATGTAAAGCACACACCATCACTAATTCAAGTGTTGTGAAATAGTGACGGTCAAATGTTATTTATGTAAAGTACACACCATCACTAATTCAAGTGTTGTGAAATAGTGACGGTCAAATGTTATTTATGTAAAGTACACACCATCACTAATTCAAGTGTTGTGAAATAGTGATGGTGTGTACTTTACATAAATAACATTTGACGTGACCCGTATTAGGGCACTACTGCATGAGGACTTTTTATGCTTGCTTGTTGGCATGTTTGTCCAAAAGCAGAATTGTGGAAAGCTGTACTTGCAAATAACAGTGTGTTGTGGTGCAGGGATATCTGCACCTACATTGTTTCTTCTGTGTGTAGTTTGGCCACACTGTGGATAGGTAAAGGTAAAGGTACCCCTGCCCGTACGGGCCAGTCTTGCCAGACTCTGGGGTTGTGCGCCCATCTCACTCAAGAGGCCAGGGGACAGCGCTGTCCGGAGACACTTCCGGGTCACGTGGCCAGCGTGACATCGCTGCTCTGGCGAGCCAGAGCCGCACACGGAAACGCCGTTTACCTTCCCACTGGTAAGCGGTCCCTATTTATCTACTTGCACCCGGGGTGCTTTCGAACTGCTAGGTTGGCAGGCGCTGGGACCGAGCAGCGGGAGCGCACCCCGCCGCAGGGATTCGAACCGCTGACCTTTCGATCGGCAAGTCCTAGGCGCTGAGGCTTTAACCCACAGCGCCACCTGCGTCCCTACCCTGTGGATAGCCTGAAGTTATTATCATTCTCTACATGAATAGGTGGAAGGAGCCATTGATCATGGGTGCTCTGTAGCCTGTGGGGATCAAAGGTACTGAATTATTTTTAAATCCACAAAGAAAACTAGCTAACCTCAGGTTTTATTTCTCTAAGATAATACTGAGGTTGCAATGTTTAGCCATAATGTTCATCCCATAAGGAGTGCAGCTGGTTGGGAGAACCTCTTCATTTGAAGCAGAAGGCCCCTGGTTCAATTCCTGGCATATCTAGGTAGAGCTAGGAGAGAGACTCCTGTCTGAATTCCAGGAGACCCTCTGCCAGTCAGCATAGGTAGACCAAGGGTAGTCAACAGGGTGCCCTTCAAATGCTGCTGGACTGCCGCTCCCATCAGTCTTGAGCATTAGTCAAGTTGGCTGGGGCTGATGGGAAACCAACAACATCTGGAAGCTGCCATACCTGTAGAAAAAATACTAAGCTAGATGAACCAATGGTCTGACTCTGCATAAGAGTCTATGTTCTTCCTGGCTTCTTGCATGATTAGTGAACATCTGCAGAGGGAACTTTTGTGTTTTCAGTGGAAGCTCCTTACACATTTGACAGTGCTGATCTCCTGTGCAGCCCCAGCTTTACTGTGTTGGTTCTTACAACTATAGTGCCCGAAGAGGACTTAATTCTATAGACATCTGAGAAATTAATCCTTTCAACTCTCATGTCCAGCTTTGGTGTCTGTGGACATTTCGTTGCCCAGGAGAATCAAGATCAGATTAAGCCAAGGACTGAAATGCTTGCACTGTGTGTCTGTGATTAATTTGAGGAATTATTATTCTGATTGGCACGTACAAAAAAAATGTGTGTGTGTGTGTTCAGCTACTTGAATTATTTTTAAAAGGATGGATTACAGTGGAAGATTCCCAGGGCTTATCATCTTTCCTTAGGCCTTTCTGTGAGGATGACCTCAGACAGCCAATCCCGTTGGGTTGGTGAAGAAATCTCTTTGAAAGGAGGGAAGCAATATTACCCATTGCATGTTGCATCCTGTTGTTCTACTTCTAATAGTAGAAATATTTATTTATGTTCCTGTTAGAAATATTGTGGGCAATAACTTGTAATACAACATTGTGCTGGGAAATCAGGTTCCGCATGCCAATGTCCATTGTAGAGTTGGAAGAGATCCACAAGGGTCATCTAGTCCAACCCCCTGCAATGCAGGAATCACAGCTAAAACTGATGGTGGTTTTAGCTAAGGGCTACAATCCAACAGGTTTGGTGATACCTAAGATTATTGAATAAACTAAATTAAGTTCAACTGATTCTGTCCTGGGTTGTGGTCATGACTTTTAAAAAAAGTAAATGTGTTTTTCATATTGGGAATCACTCTCATTCCCCTCTTATTTTTAAGTGGCATATGAATATGTAAATGTAACAGGTACTGGGTATTTACATTAAAATTATACTGAAAAATCCTCTTGTATACTGAGTAGTACTTTGGGCATCCTGAAGTCCCACTGATTTCCATTTGATTTGTCAAACTGAATAAAAATGTCAGAATCTTTATGAGAGGTAGATGAGTTAAGGCTAGATTCCGTCAATCTAGTTTAAATATGCTAACGAAGCTCTGCTCTTTATAGTCAACCCCATCTGGAAGTTTACAGTTTAAAGCAGCTGCCATCAGACCATTGATTCTGAGAAGGAAAGTGTCCTCTTCCTCTGGGAGCAAGGAAAGAACGAATAGGCCCATCCTCTGTGAAAAAGGGTAATCAGAAAGAATTGGCAGTCAGTTCTGTGATGGGAGAAAGAACAGGACATGTATTGAAACCAGACTGTGCCACTGTAATGCTATTAAACAACTCTGTGTAACCACAGTGAAGAAACGCAGAAGCAAATGGTGTTCTAATTCATACTGGAGAATGAAATGGGTTTTTTGCTGCGTGAACTGAGATAGTCTTCTCATGCATGAATACGTGTTGGGTTCAGAATGGGAGGAACTATAACTTGGCTGAGTCATAGAAAATGACTGCTCGCTTCACACAAGCAACTTTGGGTCAGTGTTTTTTAGCCAGGTGGTTTTTCACCACTATCCAGATGATTGGATCATAGAATTGTAGAGTTGGAAGGGACCGCAAGGGTCATTTAGTCTAACACCCGGCAATGTTGGAATATTTTGCCCAATGTGGGGCTCGAACACACAGCCCTGAGATTAAGAGCCTCATCCTCTATCAGCCAAGCTGTCACCTGAAGCAGTTGTCTCAAGTACAGATCACAAATAATACATGCCGCTGGTTGACCCATATTAGGAAGGTTTGCAGCAGTAGACAAAATGGCGGTTTGTATGCAAACTTTGCTGTTCAAACAATCCTTTCGCTATGAGCACAGTGCAATCTGGCATGTAGAATCGTCATGCAAATTGACCAACCGGGTTGATTTGTATATCTTCTTATTTGAATTCACATTCCCTTTGTGCCATTTTCCTGGGGGACCAGATTGGATATTAGGGGTTCCTTATAGAAACCAAGAAGCAGTATCTAGTTCTCCCTCCATGTGCACAGATCCTGATTTACCACACCATATCAACATTCTGTTAATTTTAGGATTATTAACAGGAGAGTAACAGAAATATCAATGTTTCAGCTGAAGAAACTGCAATTGAAGGTGGCAGGGTTGTTTTTTTATCTCCTGATTTATAGGCCTTCCTGATATCTTTGCCCAATCAATGTTCCCCAGAAACTGTTGGTTTTGAGAAAGACAGTTTTAATGTAATGGGAAAATAATAAATGCCGGGGGGGGGAGGGAATATATGTTGAGTACTGTGAGACTTCAGCAGAAGATGAACAATCAATTAGAGAACAATTCTAGAAAAGGTTGCCAGATTATATTACATTTCTCAAATTTATTCTTCCTGTAATACATGATTCATTCTTTAATGTACAGGTCTAAAAGGTCTTCAACCCAATTTTCAGTTTGAAGTGCAGAACATGATTTCTAGAACTATAAAACAACACTCCTGCAGCAAAGTGATGCTATGGGTGTCCTAAAATGTGATTAAATGAGAATTCCATCTTTAGGAACAAAACTAAATTATATCTGGTCATGAAATATTTTCAAGAAGACTTGATAACATATGTCATGGGCTGGCTAGGCATGGAGAAATGGTGGGAGACACCAGCTGGGGAACCCCCAAGGGAAGAAGGCTCAGAGCCCAGGGATTGGTGGTGGGGTGACACAGAGTGGTCAGAGGGAGCAGACTGGGAGGAGAATATGTTGGATGCTGAAGAGGTAACAGGGTTTAGTGAGCAGGGAGACTCTACGGCACAGAAAAGTACAGAATTGGAGTCAGAAGCTAAAGCAAGAGAAGAGGGAGGCCAAGAGGCAGAGATGAGTCAAGCTGGTGAAGAAGCCAGGGAGCTTCTCCCTACTGCTGCGACGCATTACTTTGCATCTCTTTATATGAGCAAAATATAGTCTTGGTCATAGCAACTCAAGTCATCTCATGGGGGAAATCTGAAGTTTCAGAGGGAATTAATGTTTCTGTGGCTGAAATCCATGGATTTTGGTTCATGTGTTACACTAGTAAACAATATAAAAAGGGAAAGCAGCAAATGAAGCAGAGTGATGAAAAGTACCTTTTAAATCAGGAGTGGAGAACCTGTGGCCCTCTGGGTGTTAGACTACAACTCCCATCAGCCAGCATGGCCAATGATTATGGATGATGGGAGTTGTAGTCCAACAACATCCTGAAGGCCAGAGGTTTCCTATCCTTGTTTTAAATCTACAGCAAAAAAAGTCAGAAGATACTACTGATGGAATACTTGTAAAACCAAATATCTGTCATGTTTATCTATAGCGAATTTCACATAACCAAGATGAGTACCAATAACATAGTTTTGTTCCACATTAATACTAGTGAAATGCCGATTTGGATGGGTAAGTGGAGGAGCATCTGTAAATCACAGGACCACTGCAAGGGCAGTGCAACCCCCAAAGGGAGGCAGTGCCACTCCTAGAGGTTCGTGATAGCTGAGCACCTGTTGATGCTTCTTTCTTTCTCTGCTCAAGCTTAACCACTGCTCAGGCTGATTTTACTTGTGAAGCATCATAGATGCCCTGCTGCTCTTGACATGCTGTGGTGGAAGCTGCTCTGCTGGATTCTTATGGAGAAAGAAAAATATATACACCCATGCAGTCCAACCAGGGAATGGAGGCTCAGTCCCACCTAGGTCATTCTGAGTGGTGGAGACTATCACCTTCTGTCAGCATGGCAACTAGAATAACAAGCCAGGGGAAGGATGGACCTGGAATTGAGCAAAAGGTGGAAGTAATCCTACAGGAACCTTCCCCAACCTGGTGCCCTCTAGATATTTCGGAATACAGCTCCCATCAGCCCCAGCCAGCACAGTTGTGGCAGGGGAAGGCTATCCTAGACTACTGGGTCGATTCCACCCCTCTGCTTTGCATGGCTCCATTCTTCTCATTTGCCCAGTCCTACCCTTTTTTCCTGGTTTTGCTGGAGTGTGGCCAAGAGATTGTTTCTAAGAAACTGTATAATAAATATAATAAAATGAGTTCATTTGGATTTGAAATGAAGGGGCACAAACAAGCAGCATTTTCATTAAACAGGACTGGAACGGTTATAACCAAGAAAGCATTTCAATGTTATAGTAGATAAAAATCAGAATATTTCGTACTCTGAAGTAATCATATTGGCAATACCATCCAGAGCTAATTCTTTAAGGTTTTAGATACAGCAGCTTTGTGCATGCCTTGGACTGAGCAAGGCTTTTCAGCTAGGCTTGATGTTTAAAAGCCCTATTATGTGACTAGCTTTAAAATCCTCTTTTGCAAATTGTTTTCCAGCTAAGGCACAGCTAAGACTGGGTGTGCGCGGGTGAAAATCTGCAGATTGCTTGTGCATTGCCGTGTAGCCAATGTAAAAGCAATCTGCATCACGTACATCTGTTGTATGTCAGTTACATAGCAATGCACAACCAAACTGCAGAATCTACACTATAGACTGGAACACTTGCTGATGTGATTGCTGTGCTCACATCAGCATGGTGTCAGGATCAGTGTTAGTGCAGGGTTGTCCCATGTGATGCTATCTGTGATTTTAAAAGTATAATGCACTTGCTGACTTTTCACCCCCCCCCCTTTCTTCCAGGAAGGGGAGAGTGACAGAGTTTTTTGAAAATGGTTGGAACCCAAGCTGTGATTCCTTTATTGAGGAAGCACTGTTGAGTCTATGGCTAGTGCATTTAATTCCCTATCTCCATATGAATAAAAGTAATGGCCACGACTTCTTGTAGCCTTAGCTGGCTATTACGTTTTGCTTGCTGGGAAATACTGGGTATAGTTATAGTGGCTGCCAGTTGCCACTGCCAGTTGCCAAATGCGATTGCTACCTCCCCCAGATGAACAGGCAAGAGTCAAAATATATCTATACTAGGAGAATTTCAAGACTGAAGAGGAATTCTGTGCACCTAGTTCGTATATTCTCTAGGCATAAATCTTAAAGTATCTTGCAGACAAATGGGGCATGTTGCAATTGTGCAATCTTTGTGAATACAACCAATATTCATAACAAGAGCTCAGATCCAACTCAAAAGGTGTATCTTTGGAAGAAGGCAGATCAGTTCTCTAAAGAGCACATATTTCCAGTTCTTTCCACTCCCAGTTCCTATTCCCATGTCCCCCTCCCACCCCCAGTGTGTAGTTGGGAAGTCGTTGATCTGAGTGAAATAAGAATCCCCTCTCTTTCGCCCTGGTGCAAAGGACTACAGAGTGATGAAGATACAATATGGTAAAATGTCATTTCTCAGTACTTACGGTGCTTTTTTCCTCATAGTTTGGACATTTCAGGTCCTGCTCACAACCCCAGAATTATAGTTGCAAGTTGGTAGTTTGCTGCCGATATTGGGAGGGTTGCAACTGTGGATAGTAGCATTTAGTTGTTCAAGATTTGCTTTTCTTAAAAAAAAAATGCATTCACAGTAAATTTTCATTGAAAGCACTTTATTCAGCACTTAAACTCTCAGGGATGGTTGCCCTTCTTCCTCTTCAATTATGCAGTTTTTGTGAATTATAAGCAGCTATAGTTTTCTAATTAAACTTATACGGATCATAAGGCAGACTCATCACATTGAGAATAGCAGACTATAAAGAATAACTGTTTTTGTTTAAACAATGGCACCTCATTGAACACCAGGGGAAAAGTTTATGGGGGGGAAAAGATTTGCATGTCCAAGTGAACATGGAGATGCCTAACCAAATAAGTTTTGAAATAGTTCCATGACATATTTCCTTGCAGTGGATTTCCTTGTAGTGCTTTCAGATACTGTGTACAAGTTACTCACAGAGATCTCAGAGTGCTTCAGAAGCAAAATTAACTTTTAAAGTGGTGGGAAAAGATCCTAAAGACGACTCCTTTTGACTTGGCTGTCAAAGTAAAAGTAAAACTCTTTTTTTACCTCTTGCTAAAATATAAAAATGTTCAAATAAATATCGTTCATTTCACTTCATCATAGGATTCAAAGTAGCTTTACTTCAACTTGTTTTCTGCTTCATATGTCCTAATTAAGGACTAAAGGGAATATTCTTGCCATTTGCATGGCTACAAAATGTTTAACTGATTTTGTTTTTCTACAGTTGTCAGATGATTTCACCTTTTTTCTTTCTTTTTTGTATCCAAATGAGCCCTTTCTTAAGATTGACATGGGTTTGATAAACAATCGGTACCTATCAGGGGAGCCAATAGCTTACCACTGAGAAATTGCAAAACTACACATTGTACAGTGGTACCTCGGGTTACAGACGCTTCAGGTTACATACGCTTCAGGTTACAGACTCCGCTAACCCAGAAATAGTACCTCGGGTTAAGAACTTTGCTTCAGGATGAGAACAGAAATCATGCTCCAGCGGCGCGGCGGCAGTGGGAGGCCCCATTAGCTAAAGTGGTACCTCAGGTTAAGAATAGTTTCAGGATAAGAATGGACCTCCAGAACGAATTAAGTCCTTAACCCGAGGTACCACTGTATTGCTATGTGTATGTTGCTTATTGATTTTAGAGTTAAAATCCCAAGGTCTTCTTCAGTGTCCGTTAGCCCTTAGCTGCCTGGTCTTTGTGTAAAACACGAAGAGGAGGATATGTGTCTCTCCAAGTAGGGCTCCCAGATTCCAGGACTTCCATGCATCACCAGCACTCTGTTTCTACTGAAAGCCTGGTTGATGGAGCTCAGCATATTGAGGGTGCCATCTGGGCTTCAGTACCAGGTGACTGAGTGCTCAGCTGATTTCAAGGGCAAATCAGTGCCCACTCGGATCAAGGAAACCCTTGCCTCAAGGCTTGCTCCTCAGTACGTCTCACTGATGACATTGCCTTGGTTTCTGCTCTCTTTCCACAATTGTTCCATTGGATTTGATCCCTGCCTCATCTTGACTATATACACTTGCCTTTGGCCATCTCAGCTCCTGCTTGGCACCTTGACTCCTGGCTGCTTTGGAACAGTCACCTGATTCTGGCTCAAGTAGATTGACAGCCAGCTCACCCATCCACCTCATTCATGCAGCCTGACAACTTGCAGCCCAGCCCATTCAGTGGTCTGTCACTTAAGATTTGTAAGCTTTCTGCAGACCGAGATGTTCTGACCACCCTCCAGCACTTCATTTCTTTTGTGCTACCAGAATATATCAACCGGTGGGATCAAGCAAAAGACTTCTGCATTCCCTTCTTCAGCTTTTGACCTCTGTCTGTCTTATTTGAGGAAGTTCCAGTGTTACTCAAGAAAGTTGTTTTTTCCTCCCCTTCTTCAATCTGTAATACAGATTTGTTGTAGGCCCACTTATACTGAACAGATAGCACAACCTGAAAATTCTGTCTTCCACAGAAACCTTTAGTGTACTAAAGCTGAGAACCAATTGCATCAACAGTGTGTTCATGATACAATGAATGATTATAAAATCCTGAAAAGATTTATTAGAATTGGGTTTGGATTGTTGTGTCCCATGCTTGTGATACTTTGAAGAAGCTTGGATGAAAATGCAGGCAAAAACAATATGATCAAACAGCATTTGTCTGGCTAGTAATCAAGCCTACTTTTGTTATCATGGTCATATAATACTATGGCTTAATTTTATCAGCAGTGTGGGGGGCTTTGGCCCTTCATTTCTCATCCCCCTCCCCACAGCCTTGTCCATTTGTGAAATTTGTTTGAAATTTTATATAAAGCTATGAATAACTCATGCATGCAATACTTATTGACTTCTGTTTTTCACTAACATTCATTGACCTTTTAGGTCAATAAATGTAAAGTTGATTTAAGAAGTCAATATGCCTTATTTTAATTTAGATTAAATTTTCATCTGATTCAGCACTCTCTAGTTCTCTTTTTATAAATAAAATGCTCATGTCAATTTATTATTAAAATTTATGTCAAATATAAAATGTTTTCATGTAGGACTGGAAATCCCCAGCTGAGTTATTATTTTTAAGCATTTCCAGCTCGGTGTTTTGAAAGTGACCTTCCTGTGCTCAACTGCATATCATGCCCCTTTCCAGTTATTGTACAGAAGGTATACAGACATAAAATTGTATTGCAAGCTCTATGTGAAAAGAGAAATTTCCCTCTCTCAAATGTTGTTTATAGATGTGGGCATATAAGTGAATTTGGCTAAAGTAATGATCCTTCTAGATTTTCATTTTACGAAATAAATCCAATAAATTAGGTTTTTTACACTTCTTTTACACTGAAGCTTTAGTAAGATTTCATCAACCCTTAGGCTTGAACTAAATAATAGTTTAAAAAAGAAAGAATACAGAACAATCTTTTAAATTCTGCAGCAGTTTGCTTCAGATGGTTGCAAAGTCTCTTCCATATAGGGAGAGGTAAGAGTTCTTTCTAAACTAATAAGGAAGCACAGCTATGGGAATTTTCCTTTTACTGAGTACTTTGGTGAGATTCCGAACTGTTATATAGATGATGGAATTTTTTTTACACCCTTTGACACTTCTATTATTCCTTTGATTTGTTCTCCTTTCATATTTATAGATACGATAATAGTTCCCCCCTTGTTTCTTTTAGGCATTGATTTCGAAGTAAAAACCATTTCAGTAAATGATACAGCAATGAAACTACAGATATGGTGAGTTTTTATTTATTTAGAAAAATGTACAGATCATTCATTCAGAAAAAAAATGTAAGTCGTGTACATAATAAATAACTGATAAATTCCAAACTTTAGAATAATTAGTATATCAAAATTAGTAATCTGCTCTTGGGATTCTAAGATGTGTATTCATATATTTTTTTCCAGTACAAGTAGTTTTCGTCTTTGGTTTCAGTAACAAAAACAGAGTTTATATTTTATTACTTTCAAACCCATTCAATGGGGAAAATACTTTGGGGCCTTTCCGTTGCTTTACTATAACTCCCATCTTCCCTGTTCATTGGCTATGCTGGCTGAGGATGATGGGATTTGAACATATGAGAGACCACAAGTTTACCACCCCTGCTATAGGAAGAAATGTATGTGAACGGATCTTGGCCATGCAGCTGCTTGGGTTCATGTTGTAAAGGTTTGCTAACTACTCTACTCATAGAACCCAATATAATAAAAGACCAGACAATGTTTTTGCTGTTGTCAATCTACTAACACTGTGTGTGAGAGAGGGAGGGAGGTGTAGGCTGTGAGATTGGGCAGCCTTTGAATGCACACCCTTTGTTAATTCTGTGAGATTCCTGACATCCCAATTTTACAAATCCACCTAGCAGCAACTGGCAGACAGAGTAGTTTGTGCTAATGTGGTTATAAGCAAAGCAGGTGGTGGAAAAGGTTTTCTTGCAATACTGCCTGTTTGCAACATTGTGTATAACTAAGAAAAGTAGTTACATCTTGTTTCCTGTATGATTTTGCCAATGTAACTGAGTCACACATAGCTGGGCAAACCTCAACCAATCTGATCCTAGTACAGTACAGTCGTACCTTGGAAGTTGAACAGAATCCGTTCCCAAAGTCCGTTCAACTTCCAAAACCAAATCGTGGCTTCTGATTGGCTGCAGGAAGCTCCTGCAGCCAATCAGAAGCCGTGGAAGCCCTGTCGAACGTTCAGCTTCCAAAAGAACGTTCGCAAATCTGAACAATTACTTCCGGGTTTTCGGGATCCAAGGTACAACTGTATATTTTTTCAAGAAATGTGTTTGGTGCTATAGAACTCATAACTCCACAGCCTATTTGAGACCACTGTAAAATGTAGAAAACAGAATAATAGAATTGTAGAGGAATCTCAACTAAAGCATCCATGACAGATGGCCACCCAACCTCTGCTTAAAAACCTCCAAGGAAGAATAGTCCCTCACTCCTGGAGGGAGGCCATTCCACTGTCAAACAGCTCTTTAACTGTTCTTCCTGATGTTTAGTTGGAATCTCCTTTCTTGTAACTTGAATCCTGAAGAAGTGTGCATGCACACGAAAGCTCATACCAAGAACTGACTTAGTTGGTCTTTAAGGTGCTACTGGAAGGAAATTTTTTTTGTTTTGACTATGGCAGACCAACACGGCTACCTATCTGTAACATCTTCCATGTGACAGCTTTTAAATATTTGAAGATCACCCTTATAACTGGCTCCATGCAGCATCCTAAGTTGATGGTGGTGGTAAAACACAACACTGTCATCAGGTAGTGCAGCCATTTTGTGCCTAATCATATGTATATTTTTGGTGCATTATTAACTCAGTCCAACTGTTCCATTCATTCACAAGTACAACACTGAGATTTAAAGCCAGGGTTATTTGCATCCATAGTATTTTGAATAAAATCTGATCTGGAGAGAATCTTTACTGCAGAAGTACTCAACTTGTATGCCAACTGGGTTTTTATTTGTATGCGCAGCTTCTGCTTTTTTCTGTTTACAGAAGGCTGCAATTAATGATTTAGGACTGTTTGTTCACAATCTTACAATGTAAGCAGTACCAAATGATTCCTTACAATGTATTATAGGGACACTGCTGGTCAGGAGCGATTCCATACATTTACAACTAGTTTCTTCCGTGGAGCACATGGATTCGTTCTTGTCTATGATATCACAAGTACAGAAAGCTTTCAAGGAATTGCACACTGGATGAAAGATATAAATGAGGTACGTTTATACTATTCTGCCTTTGCTCTCAATGTACAATGATCTTTGACAGGTTCATAGAAGCTAGGGTGCCTTTTTTTTTTTACTGCTGCTATTTAGATGGGGAATCCACTGTATATCCCATGATCTATCACTGTTTCTCTCTTCCTGTTTTCTTGTGTAAAGTGTTGCATCATGGTAAAGAGAGGTAAGTATCCGCATGATTTGTCTGGACCAGTCTTGCTCTCTATTCTCTTGGTTCACAACTCCTCCATTCCACCTGTGCATTTACTCACTTAGACATCTTGCTCATTTCATCTGCCAGTGTGTTAAAATCCTGGACACAGCATCATGTTGTTACCCAACTATTTCCCAATGTCACCCCAAATTTCTGTTTTTGCTTTTGAACATGAGGTGGTAGAGGTGGTGGCAAGGACATGCATGTGTGCCCACAAACATCTTAACATTGATTGTGATGGGTTTGAGCACATGGGTGAAGTGATGGGTGAACTACAGATTTAGTATTTCTTTCAAAATTGTATACAATCCTGAATCTGTTGTTCTGGAAGGAGAAAGCCCATGTTCATAGGAAATATGCAAAGATTAATTCCTGGAGAGCAAGGAACAAAAATACATTAATTATAAGAATATTGGCTTTGGCATATAGTAAAAGATGAATGTGTGCTCTTTATTATAGCAAATCAACAAAAAAATATATTAAGTCTTAAACAGTCAGACTTCCACTCCTATTCTGCAGTATTCAGTATTCTCATGCCTCTCTATATCAAATTGTAGGATTATTATAATGATTAATTATTATTATTATTACATTTATTGGCTACTTTTTGCCATGGTAACTCAAAGCGATTTACAATATATAAACAAACAATCATATACATTCCTACCAGCATAAATCAGAAAACAAATAAAAATCTAAAAGACAATCCTGTGCTAAATCTAAAAGGCTATATTAAAACATCCTACTCACTCAAGGGAATTCTAAGTTTTAAAGTCTTGCTGGAGACTATTAATTCTCGCTGTTATCCTATGCCTTACACAGGGTACAACTTAAGCATGTTTTACCTTTATGGGGCAAAGTTTCTTTTCTTAACAGTGAATGGAAATAGTGGAAAGGAAAGGTAAGGAAAAAGAATCAAGGACCAGAAGGAATATTTTATGCCCATATGCTCCAGTATCTTGCTTCCAGCAAGCTGCCATCATGCATCCTGTGGCAGTGAAATCAGCCAACGAGCCCCACCAGCAAAAGCCCATGCAAGGATTTCTTCTAGCACAATGGGGCTCCCTTGGCATCTCCTCCCTCTGTGCCACCACAGATTGGCTGTGGGAGTGGGGTCAGGAGAACTCACTGCACAGTATGGCATGGAAGGACAGGGCAGATTGCTACATCAGCCAAGCAGAAATGGTTGTACCGATGGACTGATCTGCTTAGTGCCGTGTTGAATTCCTCCCAAAATATTTATGTGTAGTCTTATCTCCTCCATGTAACAGATAGGATTATGCTGCCAGTTGTGCAATTTCTACATGTCCTGTTGTGTCCTGATCCTGTGTTGTATTAGTGCTGATGTGCTGTGTAGATAGGTTTTTTTTGAAATTTGTTGTAAGGTCTTAAACCACGACTTCATCACATAGGATATTTGGAGGGGTTCATTGCTGAGTAAAACAAGAAGCATCTGGCCAAATCCTAAGCTGTTCAGCCATACAACTCCATCAGCTGCCTGTGAGTCAGTAATTTTTGTCCCACCGTACATATGATTCCACAGAGCCCTTAAGGCAGCTTCCAACTTGTCAATAAATTTCTTTAAAAATATCATAGAAAAGGAGAAAAACATGTTTAGAACACAGACAAGCAAACTATCTTAAAAGATCATCACACTTTAGGTTGTAAGCTATTTCAGGTGGGGACCTATTCTGATGTACTTGATAAAGCGCCATACACACTGATGTTCCCAGGGACGTGGGTGGTGCTGTGAGTTAAACCACAGAGCCTAGGACTTGCCAATCAGAAGGTTGGCTGTTCAAATCCCCGCCACAGGGTGAGCTCCCGTTGCTCGGTCCCTGCTCCTGCCAACCTAGCAGTTTGAAAGTACCTCAAGGTGCAAGTAAATAAATAGGTACCACTCCGGCGGGAAGGTAAACGGCGTTTCCGTGCGCTGCTCTGGTTTGCCAGAAGCGGCTTAGTCATGCTGGCCACATGACCTGGATGCTGAACGCCAGCTCCCTCAGCCAATAAAGCGAGATGAGTGCGGCAACCCCAGAGTTGGCCACGACTGGACCGAACGGTCAGGGGTCCTTTTTTACACTGATGTTGCTACACACCTAGATTACGGTAACAACTATGAATTGTCCGTAGGAAGAGCCAATTCTCAGGTTAAAGTGTGATATTTAAAAATCAGCCACTGCTTTGCTTTTGTTTGCTAAAAAAAGAGTCTTCATATCTCTTTTAAAACTTAAGAGAGATAGCAGGACAAGCTTTGCTGGTTCAGGAGTTCTGTCATAGGGGTGTCATTAGTGAAAAGGCCCTGCCAATCAGGCAAGGAGGCATTGGGAACCAGCCCCCTTTTAATGATTTTGGTGTACAGTTGTACCTTGGATCTTGAACGCCTTGGCTCCTGAACAAATCGGCTCCCGAACGATCGAAACCTGGAAGTGAGTGTTCTGGTTTTCAAACGTTCTTTTGGAAGCCAAACATCTGATGGGGCTTCCACAGCTTCTGACTGACTGCAGGAAGTTGCGCTTTGGTTTTCAAACATTTTGAAAGGCGAATGGAGTTCCAGAATGAATTCCGTTTAACTTCCAAGGTGTGACTGTACTTCACAGAAGTGCACTCCCAGGTAACCTGGACCTAATCTGTTAAGGGTTTTAAAGGTTGCAATTTTTGCATAATGTATCAGGGTCAAGCTAAACGTTACACTTAATGCTTAGCATGCAGCTATGGCATGTGGGGAGGTAAGGGTTATTTCTGCCTTCCCCAGCAGTGACCCCTCCTGAAAATCTCCACCACCTTGCACATGGCTGCAAGGCTTGGTTTTAAAAAGTTCCTGTTGGGAACTTTCCCCCTAAGTATCATAAAGATGACTGAATGGGATTTGACCTTGTTTTGAATATGTTGGCCTTGTTTTGAATAGGTGATCTGCAAGTACTAATAGTGCAGAGAATTTCTGCATCTTTTAGTTTAGCTAAATGGCAGCCCTTCAACCATTGTTGCATTCCAATTATCCCAGACCAATAGTCATGCTGACTGGGTCTGATGTGAGTTGGAGTCCAAGAACAAGATGTTAGCCACCCATGGTGGTATAATAATAATAATAATAATAATAATAATAATAATAATAATAATACCTCACCCATCTGACTGGGTTGCCCCAGCCACCCTGGGCAGTCTAGAACCATCCTAATACTTTGTATATTTTATTTTGAATATCATTAATCCAATAGTTGTCGATGCCTCTGTGTCACAACTAACGTCTTTGTAGATCTGTCAGAGTTAACCAGCAAGTGCGATATTAAAGAATAAGGTAAATGTTTGTATGCCAGTTATGCTAATAATGTGCAAGGCTTGCAGATTCTGTTGTGGGGAAACATTACTTTTCAAGACAGGTCAAGATATACTGGGACTTTAATATTTAAATCATTCTTACCTTTCAAATGAAGGACAGCTTAATACTCTGCGCTTATAATGCTGATCGCAGCAAGTTTCAAGACAATCAGCATGTTTATTACAGGAAAATTGCTTCAAAATACAAGTTTGCTTTACAAATTTCTCATATGAGGGTGCAAGATTGATACAGTCCTTTCTCTCTCACAGGTGCTCAATTAAAAAATATGAGCACCTGTGAGAGAGAAAGGGCTATATCAATCTTGCACCCTCAGATGAGAAATTTGTAAAGCAAACTTGTATTTTGCAAACTTGTAATCAGTTTTAGAACATCGTTCAGCATGCTCATGGTATAAAGTGGCTTTGAAGTCAAATATGAATTTATAAAGATGAAGGAGGTGGCCATTTTATGACACACAAAGGTATTCTCATAAGTTTGTGGGGCAGAAACTGGGGAGAGGAGAAAGCGTTCCCCGCAACCAGCCCTCCTTGTTCCCGAGGAGTCCTACCCGCACCCCTGCCTGGGAGCTGCAGCTTTCAGGGCAGAGGCAGGTCCTCTGTGTAAAGACTGTCTGGGTGAATTTGCTCACACTTTTCAGTACCCCACAAATCTGAATACTGAGCTAAATATTTAACATGCAGCCTTACTGCAAAGGCCACCCTACAAGTGATGCTTTAAAGTGCTTTTTGCATTTAACATACATGTTTTAAAAAATGCAAGTACCATCAGATGGGGGAGGGCTTATAATTAGCAGGAGTATAACAGACAGGGAGAATGAATTTAACTCAAGAGGGGGGAAATTCTTCTTGATGCTGTTTGCATTGGCACCCTTGTGGGATTTCCTCTCAATGCAAATAGCACTTTCAGAAGCAGGGATTTCTTGCACCCTTCCTGCAGTGCTTCATTCACCCTATGTCCAGCCAATGCTCTTTGCATTATTTTTATTTTTGCAACCTGCATGTTAACATCACAGCTTGTTGGGCCCTTAATACCAGCTTTGGGGCTGATCAGGTACAACATGTCCCTTGCACTGAACCTCTATGCATAATCTATTACTTTTGTGCACTGGTGTTCATGTTATTAAACTGCTCCTCCTTGTGGCCAAAGATCATATAGAATCCAGATGATGAGCCGACTGTTGTTAATCTTCAGAGCTGTAAAATCAGTCTCGATTTTTCCCTTATTGAAGGATCTTCTTGTCCTTGGCTTAAGGGATGACCATAGGAAGCTAATGTAAGTAACTGGTCCTAGATTTCTTAAACTAATTGAAATATACTCGGAGTCCTGCAGTGATTTCATGCTCTTTATTGCAGCTTGTGAAACAGTGATTACATTTCCCCCCAAACCTCAGGCCTTTATATACATTATTTACAGAATGAGTCCCATCTAATTGGCTGATTCTGCTTCCCTCCTGGAGCCTGATTGGTCTTCTCCTGCAAGCCAATCAGTTGTTGCATTCTAAGATCCTACTTGCCTATTGTTCTAGGATCCAAGCTTAGTACATAACACTAATGTTAATAATTTGAATTTTGCAAAACTCTATAAGAGAAGCTACTCACTATTTTAAGATTTTGGTTGAAGCAACATGTATAATTGCATTTTTCTGGGGGGTGGGGGTGGGAATGATTGTTTATCATTGCCCTTCTTTGCCTTTTTGTGATTTAAAAAATGAATTTGGAAGAACAACTCAGGCAATAAGATACATAACTTTCACAATGCAGGAAAAAGGATGCACACTTTCATTTTGTTTAAGTACTACTTTTTTCTATCTCTTCAAATGTGGAACGCTTAAATCAAATGTTATTAGGAAGTATGCTACTTCTCTCATTAAATAATAAAAAGGTAAACTACTCTATTTATTATATGCAGTTTTAGGAACTTAGAATATAATTTTATATAGAAGAATCAATGATCTTAATGAGTAAAGCTCCAGTACCTATTGAAACAACCATCATTTTCTTCTATTAATCCAGGTCAGATTGATTCATTATTTTCAGCTTGTGCTTTGCACCCTTGCAATGAGCTTACTTCATTTGAAAGACTACATTATCCTGAACATCAGCTGCAGTTATGAAATGAGATTAGTTGAGTGGATTAAAAAGATGAAACAGTAACTTTAATAATTTTGCCTGCTGCTGTAGTGCTGAAATGAAGCAACATAGTTGTGAGCCGGCATAACTCTACTGACATTTCATGAATAAAAACCATGTTCCTTCATGCCTTTTCAGATGTTTACATCAACACAGTGGGGTGGGGCTTTGTTCTCCCCCTACAATTCATAAACACAAGGCTGATGTTTTGTGCAAAGTGACTTTTGTAGCTTCACTGAAGCCAAACAAGTCACTTCAACTTGACACACTCAATTCAGTGAATTCTCCCATTTCCCTGTCAAGAATTAGAACAAGTTTTGATGTCCATGTTAAGTATCTGGATATTTTTCCTCTTGCAACTGAAGAAGACCACTGGTTCAAACAAGCCATTTAATTGGTTGGCTCCAGAGGTGATTTGTACAAGCAGAAATGTTGGCTTGCACAAGCAGAAACGTTGGCTTGTTGGTGTGTGTATGTCATTTCCTCACTCTGTCAGCAGCCCACTGTGGCACATCCCACACTGTCAGGACTTACTTTTCAGAAGGCTCTGGCAACTGCAGTTCAGAGGACAGAGTGGGAAAGCCCTGTTCCTTGAACATAACATCATTCACGGTTCTCTGTATCCAGCCCATTAAGTACCACTAACTTTACAATACACATACATTTGTAAATGCCAGGATCTGTTTCAGAACATGTTTCTTCTAATTTAGATATTCATAGATGCCATCAATTGCCTTGAAGTAAGAGAGCTATCCATTATATGCCCACATTGTATGCTTCAGTCGCAGGGATTATTTTACCCTCTGTTCTTGAGGAAATTATTGCTGCGGTTCATGTATGTCTTGACCTAGGATCTGTGAGCTGTCAGAAAGCAGTAGAAGTAAATCTAACTCAAGGAGACACCTAATTGAAAGTCAAAAATAACAATAACATTGTGAATACTTTACTAGAGATAGGATAGTTTCCACCAGTAGGAGCTAGGGACTTTCTTGAAGCAAAAACGTAAAGATTTGTGCCCAGTCCTGTGCATGGGACGTACTTCACAGCATATGTACATAGGATTGTGGCCTTGCTTATTGCTGGATGAGAGCAGTGGCTTCTCTTCTAACATTGATTTCTATGTGCATTGCTTTGCCAAGGCCTTTAGGGGTACACCCTGGGCAAAAACAAGTAAGTGTGTGCTATGATATACCACCCTCTTTCAAGGAAAATATTCTAAACTGGGTGGGCAGGTGATTCAGAGTAGGTCTTGTGATTTGGGAAGCCCTATGGGAGCTTGTCCCCTTCATGGATCACTGCCTTGCCGTGGCGAAGGGGCTTGAAGAACTCAGAGAAGCTATGAACTATGCCGAGCAGGGCACCCAAGATGAACAGGTCATAGTGGAGAGTTTTGACCAAACGTGATCCACCTGGAGGAGGAACCGGCAAGCCACTCCAGTATCCCTGCCAAGAAAACTCCATGGACAAAGACAACAGGCATATAAAAGATATGACGCTGGAAGATGAGCCCCTCAGGTCGGAAGGCGTCCAACATGCTACTGGGGAAGAGCGGAGGGCAAGTACAAGTAGATCCAGAGCTGATGAAGCGGCTGGGCCAAAGCCGAAAGGACGCTCAGTTGCGGATATGCCTGGAAGCGAAAGGAAAGTCCAATGCTGTAAAGAAAAATATTGCATAGGAACCTGGAATGTAAGAACCATGAACCTGGGTAAGTTGGAGGTGGTCAAAAATGAGATGGCAAGAATAAATATTGACATCCTGGGCATCAGTGAACTAAAATGGACGGGAATGGGTGAATTCAGCTCGGATGACCATCATATCTACTACTGTGGGCAAGAAACCCATAAAAGAAATGGAGTGGCCCTCATAGTCAACAAAAGAGTGATGAAAGCTGTACTGGGATGCAATCTCAAAAATGATAGAATGATCTCGATACGAATCCAAGGCAGACCTTTTAACATCACAGTAATCCAAGTTTATGCACCAACTACTTGTGCTGAAGAAACTGAAATTGACCAATTCTATGAAGACTTACAAGACCTTATAGAAGTGACACCAAATAAGGATGTTCTTCTCATTATAGGGGATTGGAATGCTAAAGTAGGGAGTCAAGAGATAAAAGGAACAACTGGCAAGTTTGGCCTTGGAGATCAAAACGAAGCAGGGCAAAGGCTAATAGAGTTCTGTCAAGAGAACAAGCTGGTCATCACAAACACGCTTTTCCAGCAACACAAGAGACGACTCTACACATGGACATCACCAGATGGGCAGCATCGAAATCAGATTGATTATATTCTCTGCAGCCAAAGATGGAGAAGCTCTATACAGTCAGCAAAAACAAGACCTGGAGCTGACTGTGGCTCAGATCATCAGCTTCTTATAGCAAAATTCAAGCTTAAACTGAAGAAAGTAGGAAAAACCACTGGGCCGGTAAGATACAATCTAAGTCAAATCCCTTATGAATACACAGTGGAAGTGAGGAACAGGTTTAAGGATTTAGATTTGGTGGACAGAATGCCTGAAGAACTATGGATGGAGGCTCGTAACATTATACAGGAGGCAGCAACGAAAACCATCCCAATGAAAAGGAAATGCAAGAAAGCAAAGTGGCTGTCCAACGAGGCCTTACAAATAGCGGGGAAGAGAAGGCAAGCAAAATGCGAGGGAGATAGTGAAAGATACAGGAAATTGAATGCAGATTTCCAAAGAATAGCAAGGAGAGACAAGAAGACCTTCTTAAACGAGCAATGCAAAGAAATAGAGGAAAGCAATAGAATGGGAAGAACCAGAGATCTGTTCAAGAAAATTGGAGATATGAAAGGAACATTTCGTACAAAGATTTCCACAATAAAGGACAAAAGTGGAAAGGACCTAACAGAAGCAGAAGACATCAAGAAGAGGTGGCAAGAATACACAGAGGAATTATACCAGAAAGAAATGGATGTCTCGTATACCCCAGGTAGTGTGGTTGCTGACCTTGAGCCAGACATCCTGGAAAGTGAAGTCAAATGGGCCTTAGAAAGCACTGCAAATAACAAGGCCAGTGGAAGTGATGGCATTCCAGCTGAACTATTTAAAATTTTAAAAGATGATGCTGTTAAGGTGCTACACTCAATATGCCAGCAAGTTTGGAAAACTCAGCAGTGGCCAGAGGATTGGAGAAGATCAGTCTACATCCCAATCCCAAAGAAGGGCAGTGCCAAAGAATGCTCCAACTACCGCACAATTGCACTCATTTCACACGCTAGCAAGGTTATGCTTAAAATTCTACAAGGAAGGCTCAAGCAGTATGTGGACCGAGAACTCCCAGAAGTGCAAGCTGGATTTAGAAGAGGCAGAGGAACCAGAGACCAAATTGCAAACATGCGCTGGATTATGGAGAAAGCTAGAGAGTTCCAGAAAGACATCTACTTCTGCTTCATTGACTATGCAAAAGCTTTTGACTGTGTCGACCACGGCAAACTATGGCAAGTTCTTAAAGAAATGGGAGTGCCAGATCACCTCATCTGTCTCCTGAGAAATCTCTATGTGGGACAAGAAGCTACAGTTAGAACTGGATATGGAACAACTGATTGGTTCAAAATTGGGAAAGGAGTACGACAAGGCTGTATTTTGTCTCCCTGCTTATTTAACTTATATGCAGAATTCATCATGCGAAAGGCTGGGCTGGATGAATCCCTAGCCGGAATTAAGATTGCCGGAAGAAATATCAACAACCTCAGATATGCAGATGACACAACCTTGATGGCAGAAAGTGAGGAGGAATTAAAGAACCTTTTAATGAGGGTGAAAGAGGAGAGCGCAAAATATGGCCTGAAGCTCAACATCAAAAAAACAAAGATCATGGCCACTGGTCCCATCACCTCCTGGCAAATAGAAGGGGAAGAAATGGAGGTAGTGAGAGATTTTACTTTCTTGGGCTCAATGATCACTGCAGATGGTGACAGCAGCCACGAAATTAAAAGACGCCTGCTTCTTGGGAGAAGGGCAATGACAGGCCTAGACAGCATCTTGAGAAGTAGAGACATCACCTTGCCAACAAAGGTTCGTATAGTTAAAGCTATGGTTTTCCCAGTAGTGATGTATGGAAGTGAGAGCTGGACCATAAAGAAGGCTGATCGCCGAAGAATTGATGCTTTTGAATTATGGTGCTGGAGGAGACTCTTGAGAGTCCCATGGACTGCAAGAAGATCAAACCTCTCCATACTGAAGGAAATCAACCCTGAGTGCTCACTGGAAGGACAGATTGTGAAGCTGAGGCTCCAGTACTTTGGCCACCTCATGAGAAGAGAAGACTCCCTGGAGAAGACCCTGATGTTGGGAAAGATGGAGGGCACAAGGAGAAGGGGACGGCAGAGGACGAGATGGTTGGATAGTGTTTTCGAGGTTACCAGCATGAGTTTGAGCAAACTGCGGGAGGCAGTGGAGGACAGAGGTGCCTGGCGTTCTCTGGTCCATGGGGTCACGAAGAGTCGGACACGACTAAACGACTAAACAACAACAACAACAAATGGGAGCTTGTATGAGTACTTGTTGAACCAAGAACTCAGCATGTAGTAAACTTGGTTGTGGAGGATCTATCTATCTATATCTATCTATCTATCTATCTATCATCTATCTATCTATCTATCATCTATCTATCTATCATCTATCTATCTATCTATCTATCATCTATCTATCTATCTATCATCTATCTATCTATCATCTATATATCTATATCTATCTATCTAATCTATCTATCTATCCATCTATCTATCTATCTATCTATCTATCTATCATCTATCTATCTATCTATCATCTATCTATCTATCTATCATCATCTATCATCTATCTATCTTTCAGCTTGTGCCTCTGATATCATTGTATTGGCATTCACTAAGAAGTAAGTAGTTTCCTTAGCTCAAAGAAATATAGAAGGGGCACGAAGGCCTGAATAATATAGAACAGTGCCTTGTGGCAGTGAGATTATTTGTTCATCTAGTCCAGAATCATCTGCTCTGACTGGTGGTGTCTCTGGTACGTGATCCTTCTAGATGGAGGTGGCAGGGATTGAACATAGGAACTTCTGACAACAAAGCAAGTACTATACTATCACTGAGCTATAAGCTCTCCATAGGAATAGGTCAAATGAGGTAGCTGGGCTTGAGAATGCTCCTCAACCCCAGGGAGAAGAATGAGTTGTATACATCAGCCATCCTTCTCAGGGTAGACTTATTAAAATTAATATAGGTGACTAACTTAGGTTCATTACTTTCAGTGGGTCTACTCTGAGTTAACCTTAGTGGCATACAATCTCGTTTGTTTGGAGAGGTATATCCTGCTGTTGAGTGTATGTGGTATAAGAAGCTCTGCTAATGGGTTGCTTTTTTAGGGTGCTGATCTTGTCTGTCTTATGTATTGAACAGGGATGTTTGTGTTGTTGCTGCTGTTGTTGTTTAGTCATTTAGTCGTGTCCGACTCTTCGTGACCCCATGGACCAGAGCACGCCAGGCACTCCTGTCTTCCACTGACTCCCACAGTTTGCTCAAACTCATGCTGGTAGCTTCAAGAACACTGTCCAACCATCTCATCCTCTGTCATCCCCTTCTCCTTGTGCCCTCAAACTTTCCCAACATCAGGGTCTTTTCCAGGGAGTCTTCTCTTCTCATGAGGTGGCCAAAGTATTGGAGCCTCAGCTTCAGGATCTGTCCTTCCAGTGAGCACTCAGGGCTGATTTCCTTCAGAATGGATAAGTTTGATCTTCTTGCATTCCATGGGACTCTCAAGAGTCTTCTCCAGCACCATAATTCAAAAGCATCAATTCTTCGGCTATCAGCCTTCTTTATGGTCCAGCTCTCACTGCCATACATCACTATTGGGAAAACCATAGCTTTAACTATACATACCTTTGTTGGCAAGGTGATGTCTCTGCTTTTTAAGATACTGTCTTGGTTTAAGATGCTGTCTAGGTTGTTGCTATTATGCTTAATTACTGTGGCTTTTGTTTTACCCACCTGTACTGAACAATGCATGTTGGAAATATTTTGCTTTCCCAGAGTAGTATATTTCAGTTCAATCAGTTCCATTTAGCTGGTAACTAGATATTTGCAGCCCCCCCACCCCAGGTTTTAAGCCTCATGCACACATCATCCATTTTTAATTTGTGGCTATGGATTGTAACTGATGAACTTCTGCCTTGGCACCTTTCTCTCTGGCTCCCCAAGAATATGCAAGATTGGTGTAAAGTTTGTGTCGCTGGTGCAATGCCATAAGTCATGGGATTGATCTAGGCCTAGGACTTTAACCTTGCATAGTGATTAAGCTAGAACCCTCCATCAGCCTCCATGAGGAACCCTCCATGAGGCTCCAGATACAACATGTTCCGTCCCTTCTTAGTTCCTTAAAGCTGTAGATAATGGTGCAACTTGCCTCAGACTCCGTTTTTTATAATTATTGAGGAAATGATTATTAGGTGGGGAAAGAGCTGGACAGCATGTTTTGGAGTCCACTTTAGTGATACTCATTTCACTTCATTTGTTTATAGAAAACAGATGAAAACGTGGAGGTAATACTGCTGGGTAATAAGTGTGATAAGGAGACCGAACGTGTCATTCCAAAAAACAGAGGGAAAAAGGTAAGGCATTTATCACATTGTTTCACCTCTTCTTCTTTTTTAAACAAAATATATAATATAAACCAGGGGTTGTCAACCTGGTCCCTACTGCCCACTAGTGGGCGTTTCAGGATTCTAGGTAGGAGATAGGGGGTTCTATGGCACAAGCTGAATCCTCCTTCCATCGAGCACTGGTGGGCGGTAAGGAAATGTTACCATCAAGAAAGATGCATTAGTGGGCAGTAGGTATAAAAAGGTTGACTACCCCTGATATAAACATATAAAATACAATATCTGTATGAAGGGCAGATTTTTCAAGTGGTATCTCAATATAAGAGTTCCCTTTTAAAAAGAATGCATTATTTGCATATTTTGCATCAGTCTCTTGCATCTGGAATACGCAAATATTGCAATTTTTACTTGATCTATACAAGTAAATACAGGCCTCCTACAGAAGGTGAGCAAACTGCATGCTTTTTTGGAACCGTTTGTGGTTAGTCAACTAAAAGCTATCATGATGAATATTCAACCAGGGGGCAGTGTTGGCGTATTGCATTTTCTGGCTTCTAAATAGTTCAATGCCTTTTTCAATTGTATGGTTAACAGAGTAACTTTGTGTTAATGGAACAATCCATTACCGTTTCTCATTCCTTTCTAGATTTTGTTTGAATTGCTCTTCCATTCCTTTGTCACAATATAGGAAATAATTCTGATTTCTCCATTTGGTGAAATTTTCCCAGGGAGCAGAACAGCCAATGTAGTCACATGTAGTATTTGCTCTGCTAATCATTTAACTTGTTTTTATTATTGCTTGTAAGCCGCTCTGAGCCCGGCCTTGGCTGGGGAGGGTGGGGTATAAATAAAAATTATTATTATTAATAATAATAAATTAGTAGCATTTTGTCATTTTTACTGTAAACATTGAGCAAGCTCACTATTATCCTTAGAGCAGGGGTTTTCAACCAGTGTGCCATGGCAGCACTGGCCTCTGTCCCTCTTTCCTTCCCTCCCTCCTCTGATGCTCTCTTGTGTCTCTGCCTCCCAAAGGCTTGCACAGCTCTTTGCTGCAGCAGCCCTGGCTACAAATGGTGCCTTTGGGGCTGGCCATGGGGTACTGGTTGCCAGGAGCTGAGGCAGCCTAGGAGTAAGCAAGCAGGCAGGCAAGGGAGCCCAGACAGCCAGTCCACCAACCCTTGCTGTTGGAAATGAACAGGCAAGTGGGGAGGCTGGGCAGGCAGGCAGGAGCTGCGCTGGCCTTGCTGTGCCTACTGTGTGCAAGGCCTGCCTGACAGTTGAGTGCCTGGTGCTGAAGAGGAGCCTTTCTGCCATGCAAGCCTGGCAGTGCCCGCTGCTGCCATTGCTGCCTCCCAAGATGAATAAGGTCTGGCCTCATGTTCACCTTTGGCCAGTCTCCATCGGGCCACTAAGGCTGAGGACATCCTCTTCCCAGGCCCCTGTGGGGCAGTGTGAGGAGGCACTTCTTTTGGGGCAGCTTAGCCCTATAGCATCAGGTGTCTCCAGACCATTCAGAAGGCCTGACTGTAATCCTAAGCACCATTTTAACCAAGATGTAAGGCAGTGGTTTTCAACCAATGTGCCATGGCACCCTAGGGTGCCTTGAAAGATGGTCAGGGGTGCTGTGGGCAACACTGGCCTCTGTCCCTCTTTCCTTCCCTCCCTCCTCTGATGCCCTCTTGTGTCTCTGCCTCCCAAAGGCTTTCACAGCTGTTTATTGCAGCAGTCCTAGCTACAAGCTCCCCAGGCGAATGGTGCCTCTGAGAGGCACCTCTCTTTGGGGTAGTACAGCTCAGAGACCAGGGATGGCAGCAGCTGCTGCCTGGAGGACTCCCAAGGAGAGGAGGCTGAGGGAACACTCCACAAGGGAGAGCATTTGAAAAAGGGTGAGGGGCTGCCAGCTCTGCAGGCAAGGGGCGACATAACTGGGCTCCTGAGCCCCACAGGGGTGCCGCAGAAAGAATGTAGTTGGTCAAGGGAGCCGTGGACTCAAAAAGGTTGAAAATGTCTTCCTTAGAGGACTCTAAAGATAGAATGTATGAAAAAAATCCTTCATTGGTCTTTGGGGGCGCACAAATGAACTTTAGTCTTGTCCTGAGCAGAGTGATTAAGTCATTGAAATCACTAAGCAAATAGATAAATTTTAATTATTTGATTTGAATCAAATTTCCCCTACTAATCGGTTGATCTAATTACAAAAAAAAACATTCACTCAGATCCCAAGATAACTTATCCTAAGATGAGTTAAGGAAGCTCACAGAGAGGAAAAGCTTTCTATCTCCACCCTAGCTACCCACCTGTAGCTCCCTCCCTTTCCATCGTGCCTGCCCACATAGTACCTGCAAAAAGTATTGGTAAATATCCCCACCATGTTCAGTGGAATGTGGACATGTTCAATGTAGGAGAGGCTGAACCAGTGCAAACAGGACCTGAGCAGGAATGCAAAGTCTCTCACGTATTGTGATTTTTGGAGGGAATATTTACTAAGACTTTTTGTGCGTGCCATAGTAGGGCACCCAGTTGGAGATCCCTGACTTTTGTCTATGACCTCCCTGTTTGGAACAGTTGTGAATGTGATCTAAACCAAGATTGAAACACATTTCTTTTGAAAAATCATCATATAAGCTCTAAGTACAGGTTCTAAGAGAGCCTTACACATTCCCTTAATTAAAATTATGAGATGTTCTGACATATGTTGTGTGGGTGGTAGAAATATTAAAGGCTAGACAAATGTGCTATTTTTCAGTCAGAAACAGCTAGGTAACATTTTCCGGCTTTAAAACTCATGCCTTTATGTAGTTATCCATTTCAGTTTATGTCCTGCCTGTTTTCTGTTTGTATTGTTGTTTGCTTGAATATAATAGTTACATCTTTATTAACCGTTATGTGGCACTTTATATGGGGAAGCTTTGAAATCCTGTTTGCCTTTACAGAAACCTTACCATTTTTATTACTAAAAACAAAAAAATTCCTTCCAGTAGCACCTTAAAGACCAACTAAGTTAGTTCTTAGTATGAGCTTTCGTGTGCATGCACACTTCTTCAGATACCTGGTGAGGTTGATGGACTTCCATTTCATGTGGCTCAATGTGGTGCCTTCCATAGTTCCATTTACAGATAGGTAGCCGTGTTGGTCTGCCATAGTCAAAACAAAAAAATTCCTTCCAGTAGCACCTTAAAGACCAACTAAGTTAGTTCTTGGTATGAGCTTTTGTGTGCATGCACACTTCTTCAGATACCAGATATCTGAAGAAGTGTGCATGCACACGAAAGCTCATACCAAGAACTAACTTAGTTGGTCTTTAAGGTGCTACTGGAAGGAATTTTTTTGTTTTGACTATGGCAGACCAACACGGCTACCTATCTGTAACATTTTTATTACTATTTGTAAGATCCCACCCCCCTTTTTTCATATAGCTTTTTTTTAATTGGACCATTGGGCTCCAAATGCTTCTGAAGAGTAAAGGTTAAGGGACCCCTGACCATTAGGTCCAGTCGTGACCGACTCTGGGGTTGCAGCGCTCATCTCGCTTTATCGGGTCATGTCGCCAGCATGACTAAGCCGCTTCTGGCAAAACCAGAGCAGCACACGGAAACGCCACTTACCTTCCTGCCGGAGCGGTACCTATTTATCTACTTGCACTTTGATGTGCTTTCAAACTGCTAGGTTGGCAGGAGCAGGGACCGAGCAATGAGAGCTCACCCCATCACGGGGATTTGAACCGCCAACCTTCTGATCAGCAAGTCCTAGGCTCTGTGGTTTAACCCACAGTGCTACCCGTGTCCCTACTGAATGTCTGAATGTCTGAAGAGTAGCTGACAGTAAAAAGGAAAAAACCTAGATACCGTATAGAACAACATTAAAAGGAGCAGAACATTAAAATAAGAGTTTCATACTTTCTTAGCTCTGGTTTTATTCTGTATTTTAAAGGGTATTAAGCCAAACATCTAAATAAATACAATTTATTTCCTTGGCACTGGAAGGGGATGGCACCAACAGGTGAGCCTCTCTGGGGGAGAGTGTTCTAATGATGGAGTGCTACACCAAAGTGTGTTGGATGTCATCATCCTTCTCTCTTCTTCAAATACAGGTGACCCTCAGAGAATAGCCTCAGAAAAGGATCTGGGCTTGTATTCAGTGAAGTCAACCCATTTATGCAAGGACTTCTGCTTGCACAATGGAATCTCTCCTTCTACTCTCCGCTTCCTGAGCTTGCCCCACCCCCCATCACCACCACAAAAAAGTCTGCTCTGGATGGATAAGGGAACCCCCAGAACAGGTTGGTGGAGCACGGCAGGAGGAAAAGAATTATATGTTGCATCGCACAGTGGAAGTCCTTGCAGAAATGGGACCACTTTGTTGGGTACAACCCCGTGTGCTTTCAGGTATTTACTGAGATTAACAAATAATGGTCTTCATATTAGTGTTTTGCTGTGTTTTCAATTAGATTACCGTACTCAGTTTTAAAATGTTTAATTGACTTAAAGAGTGCCCATGCTTATTCAGGCAGCAATTATTTGTTTAAAAGTTTCTTTCAACTACTACTGCTGCTGCTACTTATTACTATTATTAATTCATGTTATAGCCTGTCCTTCTTCCCAAAGGACCCCAGGGGGACTTTCTTACCATATGACCACTGTTTCTAGATTGAGAGCACCATTTTAACAGGCACTTCCCGCCCCCTTTCCTTGCTTTAGGAAGGAATACCTCTAACTGAGCAATGGGGGACCTTCTTTCCACAAAGAACTAGGTTTCCTCAAGGGTAATGTTTGTTGTTGGGTGGGTCCAGAATCACACCCTGCAACCTTCACTCTCTGAAGATCACCGCACACATGTGCGCGTGCACACACACACACACACACACACCTCTCCCCCCCCCCAGCACACATGCTCCTTGACCATGGCCCATCAAGAATCACCAACTCAAGGCATCCTAGGTTCTAGCACAAAGAAGGGGGTGGGCAAGGAAGCTGGTTTATTTGGAGCTACCACAAAATGCCTTGAGCAGCTTAAAGCAGCACCTCCCCATTTTTTCCTCTCACCTTTCCCAACAGAAGGGCAGGGGAGTAGCTGCTTCATTGCTTTTGGAGAACCAGCTCCACACAAAACAGCTTCCCTCACTCTTCAGATTCCATTTATTTGCCAGTTAACTGACAAAAACTGACACAAAAAAACCACTTGTGGTTCTTATTAATTTTAATTAACCAGGATGACACATCTTTATAAGCCTCTTTTTTACCCCAAGAACACACATTTTTCACCTCAGATTTTCATGCTAACCATCCCAAAATTTTGGCAGTTAGGACCCAGGCCTTTGTTTTGGATGGGATTCTAAAAATCCTCCTAATGTGATTCATTAAATTATTTATTTCCCCATAGCTTGCTTCTATTGGCACGAATAATTCAATCCTTTTCATTTGTTCCTGTAATCAACTATAGAAACCAGTAATTACAGGTGCTCAAAATAGCTATAAATTGTATGCCTCCCTCCCTCCCACACTAGCCTAGAAGAAAGACATTTTCTAGGGAGCCACACTCATTTCAGGAGAAATTATTAGATTTGCTATTCAAAAAGGCATGCATGCTCTTTTCTTTCTCAATTTATTTGACCTTTCTTTTCTCCTTTGTAAGATCTCCATGGGGATCATAAGGCCAAACATGTTTGAAAAGCATGTCTGAGAAATGTCACTGCAAAAATGTTTTTAAAGCTTTGTAGAGTCCATACATTGGTGATATTTTACAACTGAAACCAGTATAACCTAAGATTAGAATGAAATTATTGTTGTATAGTAGAAATATGTTGTTGTTGTCATGGTCATCGTCGTTGATTTATTAATTGCCTTCTAAACGACTATCTCAAGGCAATTCACACATTAAAACAGTTGAAAACCCCAAAACAACAAATACATTTAAAACAAGACTGAAAGCATAACAATGTAGACACTCATGGTTAAGACCCATTTATGTTGCGTTGAGGGGAATAAATAAATGGGGAGTGGGGGAACCCACTGTTTCCCACTCTCCATTTATTTATTTATTTACTTTCTCCACCTGTACACCTAACAGATTTTCCACACGTACCAAGCTTTGTGAAGGTAGCATGAAGACTCTGACAGCATCCCAGAGCCGAGAGTGTCTGCTGTCTGTGCAATCTTTGAGAATGACAATGTGTGGGTCATATTGGTTTGAACCCAGCTAAATAAGGAGACTTACTGTAGGTTAAATCTTGCTGTTAAGGAGATTTGCTTTAGGTTATTATTATCCAATAATAATGGGGGGGGCAGAGGGGAGAGAGAATAGATGATGTCTATGGATATAAAAGCAAACCCCCATTTAGGTGGGCTTATGTTCCGAGGCACCATGCATATGTTTGAGATACAACTGAAAACCCCCACCATATCCCTTTTTGTGACATTTTTTATTCACCTCTGGGTTCGGCGCAATGCGCATGTGCATAGTCATGCACATATTGAACACGGTTAATGGGGGGGGGGTTCCTGTATATTCATTCCCAACCCTAAATAGACTGTGAAATGAGGTCTGTTGATTTCATTCTGTGACAGAGTTTGTAATTGGGATTGTGCAAGCCCCTTTTCAAATTGAGTTTGCTATGAATTGCACTTTCTAGGCATTAGTAGTGTTTGAATTCAGACTCATGTTCCTTTTTTCCCCCCCAGCTTGCTTGGGAATATGGAATACCCTTTTTTGAGACCAGTGCTAAGGACAATATTAACATTGAAGATGCCTTTTTAGTGCTAGCTAAAGAAATATTGAACAAGGTAAGCTCACTGCAACAACTTCTTTTTCTTAGACTGAATCTTATAAATTAGATGGCCCAGAAATACAAATTCATTCCTGCTCTGTGAATATATTTAGCCTACAAATTGTTGTCTTTACCTTAACAAACAATGTTTTGAAGAAAGAAGATACATGTGATAGAAAGGGAAAGTTTAAACATTCGGATCTACTGACTATGTACCTACTGACCTATAAGTTTGGGATCAGAAATCTCCAGACGTTGTTGGCTGGGCTCTGGCTCCTGTAGAGAGGGCCTTCTTAAAGGGATAGACACAGAGCCCATTCTGCCTGAGGATCCTCACTTTAAGGTTTCTGATCATGTTGACTCAGTCTACAGTCTCATCCAGTCCAAAAACAATGACCAGTTCAGACCCATCCAATCTCTCCAATAGTTTGCCTAAAATCTACTTTCCACCCTACCCACCATGATACACCAGTTCCTCTGTCCATACAAATCTATGGTGTGACCACATTTGGAATATGATGTACGGTTCTGGTCTCCTCACCTCAAAAAGGGTACTCCACATTAAAAAATAAATTACCATATAAAACAGCAACATATCTGCTACCACCTGGGACTGATGAAGAGCTATTGGAGCTTTTGAGCTTAAATAATCCAGAGGCAACCGTTGGGGAGGAAGCTAGGGGACAACCAAGTCTTTGGTCTTCTATAGCCTCTTCCCCTACCAACAGTGAAGGATAGGGGGCTTTGCCAAGAGGTTTCCCCTGCTATTCCAGTCATCTAGTGAGAAGATGTATAACAAGTGCACTGGAGGTAACCCTAGGGGGTTGTAAGAAGGGGCTGGCAAGAGGCCCACTGGATCTGTTGCTCCCCAAGCCCTATATCCTGGGAAAAGGGGCTACTGGAGTGTCATGAGGCTCAGAAACTGAAGACACCCTGTCACCAACCCATTAAGTATAGAGGGACCTTGGCAAGTGGACACCACCAAAGGCAAGCCAGAAGTCATTCAGATGGACTTCCGAAACCTACTCTCCAAGCTGAAAAAAACAACTGAATTCCACTGTGGTCAGCATTCATCTCACGTTTGTCATATAGCAGGAATGCAGAGCCTGTGGTCTTCATATGTTGTTGGACTGCAGCTCCCATCATCCCTGATCACTGGCCACGCAAGCTAGGGCTGATGGGAGCTGAAGTTTAAGGAAACAAGCCAGGATCAGAAACCATACTTTGAAGTTGACTTGTTTCCCTAAACTACAGTTTGTCTGAGCTCAGATGTAGCAATAAACCCATTAGTTTAAATTGGAAGTGAAAGCTACTATTTTTTTTGTCAGGAGGGGATGGAGAGCTGATGAGCCCAAGGTTTGTTCATGTAACACAAAACTATAATTTAGCATTATGCCCAAAGGAGGCCATAGTGTCCACAAAAGCTGGCAGTTCTTTGTGTCTCATGGAAAACAGTGTTAATTTGAAAGTGTGGCTTCTGTTGTTAGGAATAGCTGAACTACCTGGAATGGGTATGATTTAATACGTGAAATAGAAAATAACTGAAAAACGGAATAGCTGAACTATGCATTTCTATGACTTTCAGGAATACTGTTCACCCCCCTCCTAAGTATACATTTAAGAAATTTGTGTCATGCACATTCTCTTACATAATGTGTGTTTTGACAGCATCTAGAATCCTGAATTGGCTTCAGCATCTGGGAAAGATACTGAGCTGTCTGACTCATCTCACATACTTTCGCATTGTCGGGAGACTGAGTCTTGTTCTTCTGACATTGAAGTGCTATTGGTGAATTAAATTCCTTAACCTTAGCATAATGCATTTTGCTATTGTTTCTATTTTTAAAAAAGAAAGACTACGTTGAGAGAAATCTAGGAATTCCAGATTGCAGTCAATTCCGAACAGACAGCACTACTTCATACAGTATATAATTTGTGTATGAATTCACTGACGCACAATGCAGTGATGGTCACTAGCTTAGAAGTCTTCAAAGGGGGATTAGGCACAATCATGGATGATAAGTCTATCAGTGGCTGCTAGCCATAATTGCTATATGAAATTTTCATGTTCAGAGACAGCATGCCACTCAGCATTAGTTGCTGGGAAACAAATAGCAGGAGAACAAGATTGTCTTCAAGTTCTGCCCAAAGGCATCTGCCTAGTCATATAGGGAACAGCATGCTGATCCAACAGGCTTTAGCACTGGACTGCAGCACGTGGACAACAGTCTTCAGGCTATCCTGATCCACAGCCTTTCAGGGTTGCTGTAAAGATGTGATTATCCACTGCTAGAGAAGGTAGCTGAGCTCTGGTCAACCACATGTATACCAGGAAGTCAGAATAGCCCAAGGCCCACTGGCCATGAACACGGATGGACTAGCACAGGCCTGCCTGAACTGACAGAAACCTTGTTGTTGTTGTTTTACAACCAGTAGAGCATGAGACTTTTAATCCCAGGGCTGTAAGTTCGAGCCCCACATTGGGCAAAAGATTCCTGCATTGCACTAGATGACCCTTGTGATCCCATCCGACTCTACGATTCTGTGATTCTATGAATGGCCACTCTACTATGGAAGGCTGTTTTTAAAGTCATATTTATTAATGATTATTAATGTTATTCACAACTGTTTCAATTAATATGCTTCTTAATATCGTGAAAGTATTTGTAATGCTAACTTCGTTCACACTGGATTAAATTCTGTTATTCTTTTCCCTCAGAATTCCTGTGCATCCCTTGACTTAGATGTAGTGGATCTATATGAAAAAACACAAAAGAGAAGTTGCTGCAAGCTGTGATGAGCAGTTTTGTATTCTTTCTGATCATGTTATCTATTTTGTACATACCAACCCTTGAATTTTAATATTTTCTTCTCCCTTCAATGATATACAAAATACCCAGTTGTTACTGGTATTAACAAAGCAACAGCACTGTCTGTCCACTAACATTTTATTTAACTGCCTGTTACAAATGTTCAAAATAAACAAAACTATGATTTGCACAGGGGGACTGTAAAGTATTATGCAAATACAAGCATAAGAAGTATCTGTGTGAAAGTGTTGGTTGTTTATACAGGAAATTTATGAAGTAGAAAGGTGGACGCAGTGGGGTGAAACTCAGGTGAAAAGATCTAGTTACAGGTAGGTAGCTGTGTTGGTCTGCTGTTGTCGAAACAAAATTTTAAAAAATCCTTCCAGTAGCACCTTAGAGACCAACTAAGTTAGTTCTTGGTATGAGCTTTCATGTGCATGCACACTTCTTCAGATACACTGAAACAGAAGTCACCAGATCCTTATATATAGTGAGAAGGTGGGGAGGGGTATTACTCAGAAGGGTGGTGGGAATGGGTGATTGGCTGATAGGTGTGGTAAACCTGTTGACGACTGTTAACGACTGCAATTGGTCTTACAGGAAAAAGCAAGGGGTGAGATGGCTAAAAATAGCTTTATGATGTATAATGAGATAAGAATCCAGTTGTCTCTATTCAGACCAGGTCTCTCCATGGTTTTAAGTTTGGTAATAAGTTGCAATTCAGCAATTTCTCTTTCCAGTCTATTTCTGAAATTCTTTTGTAATAAGACAGCTACTTTGTAATCTTATATAGAATGTCCTGGGAGAATGAAGTGTTCTCCTACTGGTTTCTCTGTCTTGTGATTCCTGATATAGATTTATGTCCATTTATCCTTTGACGTAGGGTTTGGCCATCTGATCCGCGTTCTGTACTGTAAACAGAAGCTCTCAGAGGAACTCTCTGTACTGGACAACTCTATTAGGAATCACCCAGCTTGGCAAGAGTTCCACAAGGAAAAACAAACCATTTACCACTCTCAACTGGAGTTACTGAAAAAACAGAAAAACAAAAAACTCTCTAACCTTTCCAGCCTACAGGCTACTAATCAAAACAACAAGATCAACAATATTGTCAATCTCTCACAGCAGACACTCACCCCAGCTGAGGAATCAGTCCTTTCACGTGGACTATCATTCTGCCCTTCCAAATCCCCACACATGATCCAGTTCTGTGGGGACTTGGAAGCATTTCTCCGCCATTTACGCCTGAAGGAGTACTTTCAACACACACAAGAACAAGACAAAGTAGAACAAACAACATCTTCACAACACAACATCTCTCAACCTACTGGGGAACAACTACCACCCTCCCAATACATTAATGAACAGAACATTGGGCACCAACTACCACCAAAAAATTATTACACAAAAAGGGATTCCACATGGACCCCTCCTGATGGACACAATACCACACTAGATCTGTACATCAATTGCTTCCACCACAGAATCCAAACGGATGTGACCAGAAAACACCATCGCTTACAACAAAATCTAAACCATGCTGAAAGGAGAGCCATAGATAATCTCAGGAACAACCCCGACATTATAATTAAAGAGGCAGACAAGGGTGGAGCTGTCGTCATCAGAAAAAAACTGATTACATCCAGGAGGCTCACAGACAACTTTCCAATACCACCTTTTACATAAAATTGGACTCGGACCCCACACAAGAATACAAAAAAGAACTGAACAAGATTGTTAAGGAGCTACCCCCACATTCCCAAGAACAGATCCTCACAAACACACCAGCAGAACCTCGACCAGGAACTTTCTATCTTCTACCTAAAATACACAAACCAGGAAATCCAGGATGCCCCATCATCTCAGGTATTGGCACTATTACTGTGGGTGTTTCCGGTTATATGGACTCTGTTCTGAAACCATATGCCCTTAGTGCTCCTAACTATGTATGTGGCACCACAGATTTTCTGAGGAAAATACAATCTTTGAATAATCTTCCTAACAATACTATACTAGCCACTATGGATGTGGAATCTCTGTATACCAACATCCCACACATATAGGGAACACAATTTCAGATAAAATCACAGTGGACTTTGCTACCAAACTCTGGTATTTTGTCCTTACCCACAACAACTTCAAATTTGGTGGTGACCTGTTCCTCCAGATCAGCAGCACAGCAATGGGCACTCGCATGGCCCCACAGTATGCCAACATCTTCATGGCAGATTTAGAACGTTTCCTAAACGACTACCCACTCAAACCGCTCTTGTACCTGCAATACATTGATGATATTTTTATTATCTGGACACATGGTCAACAGACCCTGGACACCTTCCACCAGACATTCAGTGACTTTCACCCCACCATCAACCTAACAATGAACCAATCTATGCAAGAAATACATTTTTTGGACACTACTATAAAAATACAGGATGGGCATATAGACACCACCTTATACCGTAAACCAACTGACCGACAAACATATTTACATGCTTCTAGCTACCATCCCAAACAATCCATTGTATATAGCCAGGCCCTACATTACAGCCACATCTGTTCCAACCTTACAGACCGAAACTCTCACTTAAGATATCTACAACAAACCTTTTTAGAACTAAAATATCCGCCTGATGAAGTTAAACAACAGATCAACAGAGACTGACTGATACCCAGAGAGAACTTGCTGCAAGACAGACCCAAAAAAGAAAATAACAGAATACCACTAGTAATCACATACAGCCCTCAAGTTAAAAAAGCCAGAGATCTACAACCTCTCCTAGACAATGACAGTTCTCTTTCTCAAGGTCTGGGAGGAAGGCCTTTCATTGGCTACAGCCAGCCACCCAATCTTAAACAACTCCTCACCCACAATAATACAACAACCAGACTTAACATGGACACTGGTACCAGAGCCTGCAATAAACCCAGATGCCAACTTTGCTGCCACATACACCCGGACAACACCATTACTGGCCCCAAAAAACATCAAACATACCATCTCAGGACTATTTAATTGCTCATCTTCTAACATTGTGTATGCCATCAAATGCCAACAGTGCCCTTCAGCTCTCTATATTGGACAAACAGGCCAAACCCTAATCCAAAGGATAAATGGACATAAATCTGATATCAGGAATACAAGACAGAGAAATCAGTAGGAGAACACTTCTATCTCCCAGAACATTCTATACAAGATCTCAAAGTAGCTGTCTTATTACAAAAGAATTACAAAAGCTCATACCAAGAACAAACTTAGTTGGTCTCTAAGGTGCTACTGGAAGGAATTTTTTTTATTCAGCTGAAAAGAGTTCATGTAATAGGAGTCACTTGACAGTGTTGCAAGGAGCAAATGCAGCTTCTGCTGAGATGGTGTGTAGTCTAAAAACAATCCAAATGGAAAAGAGTAGATGGACTATCTAACACATCATTCTGCTGGTTGTGTAGCTTAGCTCAATTTCATTTTAGTTATTTTTATGTTTTTTCTTAGATCAAACAATTTCTTCCCCAAATTTCCCAACTTCTGAATTACCCCTCTCTACCCTTTAAGCTGCTCAGGAATCTCTGGGTCTTTTAAAGAGGCTATACTGAAACAAGAAAAAATAACTGGCTAATATTAAACACCTTCCCCTGTTCCTCAGCCAGTGTGGTGTAGTGATCATTAGACTAGGGCAGGGGTAGGCAACCTAAGGCCCAGGGGTCGGATGCGGCCCAATCGCCTTCTCAATCCGGCCCGCAGACAGCCCGGTGTGTTTTTACATGAGTAGAATGTGTCCTTTTATTTAAAATGCATCTCTGGGTTATTTGTGGGGCCTGCCTGGTGTTCTTACATGAGCAGAATGTGTGTTTTTATTTAAAATGCATCTCTGGGTTATTTGTGGGGCATAGGAATCCATTCATTTCCCCCAAAAAAATATAGTCCAGCCCCCCACAAGGTCTGAGGGACGGTGGATCGGCCCACAGCTGAAAAAGGTTGCTGACCCCTGGACTAGGACCTAGAAGACCGGGGTTCAAATCCCCACTCAGCCATGGAGCTCACTGGGTGACCTTGCACCAGTCACTGCCTCTTAGCCTAACTTTCCTCACAGGGTTGTTGGGGGATTAAATGAGGAGGGGGATAACCATGTACACCACCTTGAATTCCTGGGAGGAAACGGTGAGACATAAATGCAATAAATAAATACTTTATCAAGGTAGCAAGAAGCTCCAGGCTCTGGTGTGAGTCATTGCTAAGCTCAAGCGATCCAGTAGCACTTATGACGCAAATTGCTTTTTTTCAACTCCCATATTGCTTGGGGCTAATCATACAACCACCCTGGATAAGGAAAGAAATTGTTATCATTGCCACAAAAAAAAATATGTTATTTTGCAACCAATAAGATACCTCTACTGATATGCAAATCAAATGTTGTAAAACCGTTACAGAAATTGAGGGACAAAGTATCAGTTTACAGCTTGAGCTGCATCCAAGATTCCTAGCTGCCAATCGTATGCTTTCAAGAGACAAGACATCAGTTTTTAGTACTGGGGTCCAATTCCAGTGTAACCTTTTCCTTACAGAGGAAAAACATTACTGATTTGATGCAAAACCGATACGAATTTTGCAGGAAAGATCTGTGAGCCTGAGCAGGTAGAAATCTAAACTCCTACTAATGTCGCCTCCCCCACAAAAAAAGGGTAATATTTGCTTTCTATGTATGGTTCCTATGAACATAGTACACTTTCCCAGCAGTGTGCCTAGTATAGTTGTCAAACACTCATTATATTTAAGGATTGTTCCAGGACATCGTTATCCCATTCAATGCCATCAGTTTCCTTTCTTTTGGAGCAATGCCAACAGAACTGGCTGAAGTTGTTTTGTCACTATAATTGAGCCATATTTCTCTTTCTGTCATACACATATATCTTACAATAGGCAGTATAGCATCTGTTTCCATCTGAGAAAGACCGGTCCGAATGACAATCAGCCAATCCATGGGAGTACAAGAGATGAGACATAGAACAGAGAAAGAACAAAACATACAAAGGGAACAGAAGAAAAGACACACACATCCCTCTGCGCAGGAAGTCTAAGGCTGGTCCACCGCTGCTTCCTGCCAGCAACACAGCTCAGATAGATGGATGGAGCAGCTGAACTGCCCCAAATCAAAACTGCTAGGAAGGGGAAGGCATATTCCACCACTGAGAGCTCTGCTTCTACACCAATTACAGGCAGAAGCAATGAGCAAGCAAACCTGTCTGTTGTCATCACTGCTGTGCTACACTCATCCTCTTCTCAATGTCATATAACATTGCAGGTGGGCAATTAAAGGAGAGGCAGATTAGATGGATGGTGCTAACAGAAGGATTGGGGTGGAAGATAGGCTGGTAGCTGTAGCTGTGATGCATGTGTGTGTTTCTGCACACGAACAAGAGCACAACCATGGCACAGGAGACTCTTTGCTTTTTTTGGTGCCCCCAGCAGCTACTTGTGCTGCCCTATGGTAAAGCCAGGCCTGAGTGACAAAGAACTCCACTGGAGGTTACGAATAGCCCTATGGTTGTGCAGCATGATCCTACCTATATTTCATAAGAGAGATTTTAAGGGTTACCACTGGGTAACACGTCCAACCACTTCCATTTAGCTTCAGCTGATTAAGTCAAAGGAGGCACCGAAAGAAGGAAGTGTTGCGGTTGTAGTAATGGGTGACTTAAGTTGCCCTTACATCAACAAGGTAAATGTGTATTCTGGTCATGACCAAGAGGTTTCTTGATACCTTAAATGACTGTGCCCTAGAACAGCTGGTCATGGAACCAATGTCAGGGAAGGTGACCAAGTGATCATGGTGCTATTTGGTTCATCTTACGTGTAAGTGGGTGGCGCTGTGGGTAAAACCTCAGCACCTAGGACTTGCCAATCGCATGGTCGGCGGTTCGAATCCCTGCGGCGGGGTGCGCTCCCGTCGTTCGGTCCCAGCGCCTGCCAACCTAGCAGTTCAAAAGCACCCCCGGGTGCAGGTAGATAAATAGGGACCGCTTTATATCGGGAAGGTAAACGGCATTCCGTGTGCTGCGCTCGCCAGATGCAGCTTGTCACGCTGGCCACGTGACCCGGAAGTGTCTGCGGACAGCGCTGGCTCCCGGCCTATAGAGTGAGATGAGCGCACAACCCTAGAGTCTGTCAAGACTGGCCCGTATGGGCAGGGGTACCTTTACCTTTACCTTTATGTGTAAGTGGACAATTGTCAGCAGAGTCACATTGGACTTCTGAAGAACAACATTCTAAAAACTGAGGAGAGTGTGAAAAATAAAGTCAAGAGAGTCAAATCTCTCCAGAGGTCTGGGGGTTGTTCAAAACCACAGAAACAAAGGCTCAGGTAGCCTTTATAGTGTAGGATTTAGGTTTTCAAAAACAGGGATCGTTGAGTCCTAAAGAATCTAGCAGGGTCTAATCCAATCCACAATCCAGTCTTCATTTTGGAACCAAGTCTAAACTTGGACAAGATCTGGGAAGAATCTGGGGATTTAGTCCCCCCTCAGCCATGAATCTCACTGTGTGATCTTTGGCCAGGCACTGTCTCTCAGCTTAACCTACCTCACAGGGTTCTTGTGAAGATAAAATGGGAGATTGGAGAACCACGTACACCACCTTGAAGGAATAGGTGGTATATAATTGTAATAAATAAAACAAAATAAGATGCAGCCTCATCTTTTATAGTTTTCCTTAGTTTGTTTTCGTTGTTGCCCTTGTCCTCGCTCCCCCCCCCCTTTTCGTGTAACATTTCATCTAATGGAGAGTTTTGGAGAACACAGAACGTTGCTCGCTGTCTTGTGACATTTTGTTTGATCCTAATAATAGTATTTATCAGTGGCGGCAGCAGCAGACAAAAAATGGGGGGGGGGCACAAAAGGGGAAAAGCCTATTTCTAGATAGTGGTTTGTGTGTGCCATATGTCGAGATCGCTAAATGAAAAATAACAGTATATATACGTTAATCCAGCAAGGGAGTGGAGGGCGGGGGCGAGAGCTCCTTCTTGCCACCGCCCATGGTATTAACCACGGACATATCGATCTGGCGGCAGCTCACGTCACCTTCGCCATGTTTATTCTGAATCCCATTCTTTCCAACGGGCTTTACTTCCTCCGAGTAAACGGCTTGGAGCTTCTGTTTTTCCACGCGTTTACTTGAGCAGCAGCTGCTTCCGCCGCTTTCCTAACTCGGGCCGCCGCCGCAGCTTGCAGGGCGCCTGAGCGACCGGACGGGGGAGCGAGAGCGACAGCGTTTGCGCGCGTCTCCTCCCGCGCCCGGCGCTGCTCTCTCTCTCTCTCTCTCTCTCTCTCTCTCTCTCTCTCTCTCTCTCCACGCCCCCAGGAGGGAGCGCCTGGGCTGCCCTTTTCCCGGGGAGTGGAGAAGAGGAGGGGCGCCCACTGCGCAGGCGTCGCTCGCACCTTGTTGATTAGTCAGTCCGTGCTGGGATGGCGTTTACTGGGTCAGCTGGAGCTGCAAGCAGAGGAGCCAGCGGGAAGAGCCGCCGCCGTCTGTGCAACCCACGCCGCCGCCGCCGCTGCTGCTGGGGGGCCGGCGGAGGAGCAGCAGTTGCAGCTGTCGGCGGCGACTCGCCTTGCTTTTAAGCCAAGCCCATCATGGCCTGGGGAGGCGGCGGCGGCGGCGGCGAGAGTCGAGGCTGAGCAGGGCGAAGCCGCCACCAGACGACCCCCGCCGCCGCCCGGACCCCAAGAAGGGCGGGAACATGGATGCGGGCCCCTCGCCGGGCTCCAGTCTGAAGGATGTGAAGTGGAGCGCCGTGTCTGTCCCGCTGGACCTGCTGGTGAGCACCTATCGCCTGCCTCAGGTCGTCAGGCTGGAAGGCGGTGAGTAGAAAGAGCGCAAAGGGCCGCGCGGAAAAGCGGCAGCAGCAGCTCGCTTGGTAACTTGGCCGGACTCCGGCGGGTTGGGAGCGGGAGAAGCGGCGCCGGTGGTGGCGCTTGTGCAGCCGGGCACTGGCTCTCCTCCTTCCCCAGCCACTTCGGAAAGAGTCGCCAGACTCTGCCTCTGCTCCACTTGAACGCCGTCCAAACTCCGGGCGCGAGTCCTTCTGGGGAGAAGAGCCCATTGGGGAGAGGGGGCACGTGACTAAAATATGAATGGGGCACGAAGGAGGCGAATGCCAGGGCTTTGATCTTAAGGAGCTCAGAGCGGCGGGGGGCGGTCTCGGGGCCCGGGGAGCTGGGGCGGTCGGCGCGCCGAATGAGGAGGAGAGGAGGGGGCAAGTGAGCTGCGCCCGAATGGCCCCTGGCTCGCCTTTTGCCCACTGTTGCTCCCTGCGCGAATCGGGGCCGTTTTAATTTATCATATCTGAAAGTCGAGAGGCTTTCCCTTAGTCGCCCTGGCTGCGATCCCAAGAAATTCAGCTGGAAGTTAGGTCCCGTTGCAAATCACCTGGGCTGACTTGCGGCTGGGATATTAGATAGCCCCGGAACACAATGCAAATTCAAGAGCTGCGTGCTTAAGAAATCCACTCAAGCAGATGGGCTCAGGTGTGTTATGTTGGCTTGTGGTCCAAAACGCAAAGTATAGGACTCTGCGTAATCTCAGAGCAAGAATTGTGCTCGCCCATAGATTTATTGAGATGGCTATTGGCTCTCAGCTTCTCTTACTGAGGGCAACATTAACAGGAGTGGTACAGGGAAAGAAGAAATGGTTATAAATCCCCTCCCAAAGGGGCATAAACTAAGAATTGCTTCTGTAGCTTGGTGCAGAAATCCAATTCCCTTCAAAGTATGGTTGATAGGCTCTTCTGTTGAAGGGCTATTCTGGCAAGCTGTGTTTAACTTTGAAAGGGTTAGTATGATGTGCTTATTTTCCCCCAGCTCCTTTATTATGGAGATGCGTTTGTCAAACAAACACATTATAGTAATTATAACCATTGCAATTACTTCTTCAGTTATCTGTGCTCTCTCAGCTAGCCAAAAGCTTTTTTTTTTTTTTTTTGGTAGCTTCAGATTGAAACTTATATTTGATTTTGCTTTCCCCATCCCCACACAATCACACAGAATACCCATTTTCTTGTGTACCCATCTCCTGTGCCAGCCGTTGAATTAGATTTATTTACAATTGAATCCTTTGAAAGCTCTTTTTAAAAAGCCTTTTGCACAAATTGAACTTTCAAGTTATGAAAAAAAAAAATTCATATTAGAATGGCAAGATATGGAATTGCTAATCATTCTCTGTCTTGGAGAAGTGTGTTTGCATCTGCCTTGTTTACATATGCAGTGCAGGAGAGCAACAGCTATGATGCAATATTTATGCCTCTTTAAATATTGAATAGATAATGGTTCCAACCCTGCATCACCTATTCGCCCAGATCTATCAAGGTATTCCCAATTGATTAAGCTAGACATTCATTAAACTAAAGACAGCACATTTCATATGGGCACCCTGCCTGAATTTTTCTTCAGTATTCTCTAGTTAACAGTTGACTCTTCTGTTCAAGTGGTTGCATATTATCGGATGACGTCTATGAATTAAAACGAATAGCCAAGTTATATAACGTGTTAATAAAGGAGGGCATAGAAGGGTTGTTGACTGGTGCATTTCTATTATTAGGAGCCGGTCTACTGGGTTTTCATCCGCTTTTCCTCTCCTCTCAAATGTAGCAGTGCAAAAATAGTTGCTGGTGTTCTTCTCTTCCCCTTGCATTGGTTGTAACTACTGTGTGATCGGCAAGCAGTTGGGAAGTGGATAACTGAGCTGGGAAGGTTTTCCACTGCAGCTTTTGAACTGTTATGCTGCTCTCCATAATTTTCTGCTATCTCCTTCTAATCATAATTTCTTCCTGAAATTCAACCCTTGATGTCATTATAACTTTAGGATTAAGGCTTTTTTCCTCACTGTATTACAGCTCTTGTGCAAGTCTCTTTTCTGAATGCCCTTTGCAATCCACCTAGTCTCCTGGTATTCACACATCTCCGTTTTCTATGATCACTGTCCATTTGTGTCCAAGACTTTCTTCATGGCTCCAGGAACTGGAAGAAGCCGTACATGGCTATGGGAATCTGTTCCCCTCTGCAAGTTGGAGGGTGACTCGTGTTGGCTTCCCATGTAGTAAAGAACCCTGATTTTCTGGGAGTTTATGTTGTTTGGGAGCCGACATGAGGTTCCTTGCTTTGGGCAGTTGTCTTCTAACCCATGGACAGCAATGTGGGGAGGCAAAAGTAGCACACTCACCCCACATCCTCCCCACGTGTTTCTCTTCCAGGTTCCTGCTTGTCTGAAGAGGGGTTAAGTTTCCAATTGTTTCCTAATTTTTAAAAATGTGAAACACTCTTTCCTATTGTCCTTCTCACAATAGACTGCTGAAAACATCATTAAATAGTATTGGCCCATTTGCCTAATGCGAAAAGTGAGATACTAAGGGGTTGACTTGATAAAATTCAAGATCTGCTCATTAGCAGCTGTTGTTTCCAAGAATTTAGAATTTCTTCACCTCTTTCACCCTGATAGAAATACACGGCCCGTATTTTCATTCTGAACGGCATCTATGTGAATCTGGATATATCGAGTGATGGCAGCACTGGACACACTTCAGTCTTTGATCTTGAATATCTTTAAAAGTAGTTAAATAGTTACTTCTGATGGTATACATAGAAAAAAAATCCTCTGTATTTGCATATTCAGTAAAGCACAAGTGCTTCCGATGGCTAATAACCCAGCTCCTTTGTGTGAGTGTCCTAAGGGCTATCTGCCCATATACACTTAAGTAGAACACTTTTGGTTTAGCATGGAGTTTTGGAGAACTTGAAAGCTTCTTCACTACCTTGTGACATTTTTGTTGGATACAAATACTATCCAATTGCGGATTTTAGACTTTGTGTGTATGTATCAACCTGACCCTGATTGTTATACTTTGTCACTGAATAAATTAGGATAGCCAACATCATCACCATCAAACTTTGCATTTACAATAATTTTCCTAACTGTTCAGTGTTATTAACATCCACTACTTTAAGAATCCTTACATGCAAAGATATATTACAAAAACAAAATCCCTACAATATTCTTGTGCTAGTCATTACCCCACTTTTGTACAAAAGGAGTACCTGGTGGTCATCCCATGAGTTCATAGTTTTAGGAAGATTTGAACTGGGATTCTCTGAGCCCACATTTCATTTTCCTAGCCACTGTGCTCTGCCAGCAACAGTATATTCTAATCCTGCCTCCCGTGCTGGCTAGGATTGATAGGCGATGTGGTCCAGAACCTCTGGGAGACACCAGGTTGGCAAAGGATGCTCTAGATCACTTGGACTGTTCTGTGGACTGTTACACATGTAGAATGTCCTTGGTTGGTCTGGTGCATATTGTTAACTTTGCATTACTTCCAGAGCAGTATCTTTGTGAGGAGTTTTGCAGAAGACATTTCCTTCAGCATGAGCTTATTTTCACAACAAGGTTTTGCTTAAGGTTGTAGGACAGTATCTTTTTGTGCAGAGCTATTAATAAGACTGAATGAATGAATATGAAAATAGCTCTAAATAGATGTGTGTGCGCGTGTGCACGCTTTCCTCTCTATGTTAATAATTAGCCTTGAATGTCTAAGGATATGGAGAGGGGGAACAGACATGTGCCCAAATACATCCGGAGTCGGAAAGCCACGGCAAAGAAAACTACAGAATGTAGAACTTAAGTTGCATTTTACATTCTTGAGGTAGAATTCATTTTACTTGTGCAGCATATTATTTCCACTGCAGTATCTTGGCTTTTGGGTGCCCTACTCGGCATAGTTCATAGCTTCTCTGAGTTCTTCAAGCCCCTTCGCCACGGCAAGGCAGTGATCCATGAAGGGGTCATTACCCCACTTTTGTTCAAAAGGAGTACCTGGTGGTCATCCCGTATCTTGGCTTTTTGCTTTTGAATTATGGTGCTGGAGGAGACTCTTGAGAGTCCCATGGACTGCAAGAAGATCAAACCTCTCCATTCTGAAGGAAATCAACCCTGAGTGCTCACTGGAAGGACAGATTGTGAAGCTGAGGCTCCAGTACTTTGGCCACCTCATGAGAAGAGAAGACTCCCTGGAGAAGACCCTGATGTTGGGAAAGATGGAGGGCACAAGGAGAAGGGGGCGACAGAGGACGAGATGGTTGGATAGTGTTTTCGAGGTTACCAGCATGAGTTTGAACAAACTGCGGGAGGCAGTGGAGGACAGAGGTGCCTGGCGTTCTCTGGTCCATGGGGTCACGAAGAGTCGGACACGACTAAACGACTAAACAACAACAACAACAACATCTTGGCTTTTTATTAACCATTGGTATTATTCTTTTTATGTGTGGACACTTCTGCTAGGAGCTCTCTGTATGTATTTTTGCCTGGGTGACTTTGGAAATTCAGAAAGTATGCAATTAAAATGCATGAGGGTACTGGGAAGCCATGTAAGTGTCATTCCTGCAAGGGAATGTTGTGGAAACAATAATGAATGGTAAACAAGCAAATTGCAGCAAGTTCCTTTGAAAGAATAGCAAGCAGACAAAATAGGGTCTGAGGAAGGAAAACATATCTGTGGATCTGTTCAAAAATGATGTAGAAAGCTGTGTCAAGTGAACACACACTTCTCATTGTGTAGTGTACACTTCACAGCAGTGACTAATTACAGTAGAGAAAGAATTTTTCTCAATTTTTGTAGATTCATGCATTTTTTTCAGTCTAAAAGCAGTTTTCATGCTTTTTCCCTATATGTACACAAAAGTGCTGTAAAGGAATCTTGCATTGTTTAGCATGGCCCTGAATTTCTTTGTAGAAAGGAGCTCTTTTATTACAGTACACTGATGGTACTGTTTTTCCAGAAGAAAGTGATTCAGTGGGAAAATAGATACACATGACATGCTGGTGTCTTGCATAAGAACTAGGGAGACATGCTGATGTTATTGGCTCCTTGAAAAGATATGATGGATGTGTAGAAAGCAATGTAGTATTATACGAGTCCATTATTTTTCTGGCAAGGATGGTGCCAGATAGATTTTGAAAAGGAATATGTCCCACCATACTTAGCAGTTTGGATATAAGAGCTTTGGTTTTTTGGTTGACCAACACAGTCTGGGGCCGGTGAGCATGTTCTTGCCACGGGGGTAATTCCTATGGCACTTAATTCTCACATTAAGGTATTTTGCACAGACACACTCATTTGAGGCAACCTACAAATGAAATATTGTGGCACTCGTTATGTGAAAACAAAATGTTGTAAAAAGCCTAACGCCCTTGCTTCTAAGAGCCATGAAGCTGAATGTGGCCCGTTGTGCTCAAGTGAGTTCTTTCTCCTCTTTCCACTCATCATGGTTATAACTGCCTGACAAACTACTTCCTCCTGCTTCAATGCAATCCTTTGGAGATTTAATTGCTACTGTAGGTCATCTTCCAATGCAGTAAAGCTCATGTTAGCTCTTTGCCTAGTGATGTGATGTCTAAAGCTGCTTTTATTTTAAACAGCTAATTCATTTTTATTGATTAATATGGAATGGTTTCCCCCTTTCCTCTATCATAGCTTTGTACTAAGCCTTGTACTTTCTCTGGTACTTGAGGCAGTTCTTATACTTCCTTTTCAATGTCTTTGAACCCTGAGATAACCACCAATTTTGGTATCCTTGAAACTGCTGTAGTAAACTTAAAGAAGTCCTTTTCTTGTGCCAGTAAGATACTGCTTTTTTGTTAACCACCTTAGGATTGACACATTTTTAAATGAAGAGCAGTATAGAAATGACTTAAAATAAGTGCTGTTCCTTCAGAGCTGCTGGCCTTGGTAGCTCCCACAGGTTCCAACTACCATGTTTTTAAACAGATGGCTTTGGCTATGCATATATACATGCTATTGTTAAAATGAGAGCCAGGGCAGGGGAGCTGGTGTATCACGGCGGGAGGAGTGGAAGCTGGCGATTAGGCAAATCATTGGAGAGATTTGATAGGTCTGAACTGGGCAGGAGGCTGTGTAATGAGGCCATAATACTGACATGGAAGAAGGCACGTTTTTTGAGGAGGTGGATTAGGGTAATTCCAAGCAACTTGTAATTGCCAAGTTGATGAAGAATAACTGTAGGCTGTGAAGTCCTATACTAGTTTCATTAAGAGAAAGCTAACTTCACTAAGAGAAAGCTAACTTCATGTGCCATGGGGAATATCTAGTACACCATTCACAATTATGTGTACAGAGTCCTGTATGTTGGGTACATGTTATGTGTGCTATCCACTAACGGGTTGTAAGAAGAAACATACAGCTCAGTCTGTTGACAGTTTGGAATACTGTACTGTTGCTGCTGTTTCCCAAACAAAAAAATTCCTTCCAGTAGCACCTTAAAGACCAACTAAGTCAGTTCTTGGTATGAGCTTTCGTGTGCATGCACACTTCTTCAGATACCTGGTTGATGGACTTCCATTTCATGCGGCTCAATGTGGTGCCTTCCATAGTTCCAAGTTGCTTCCATAGTTGCTGTTTCCCAAGATAGCCATTTCTGAAAGCATTTTTACCTGGTATGGTCTGCTGTCTTTCCCTGGCATATGTTATTTCCTTGGGGGGGGGGGGAATCTCATTTCTGTATACCTAAGTGAGCTGAGCCCATTTTGCCTATACCCAGCTTGCAACAGTTGCTTGCAGGTTTGCAAAAGTATAAAACTTCATTAGGGGCGTAAATATGAATTGTTGGTTTAGTTAGGTGATGGTGCCTGTTCTAGTGAATGAATTTTTCATTAGTTTTTAGCCTTATTACAAGCTGCCACAAGAACCCCTGTTATAGCACTGGCCAAAAATAAAAGAAACATGTTTAAGTACAAATAAACATAACTGACAATAGCACCATTCTGGTATGAGTCACACATATATATTTTAGTTCGGTTCTGACGGTTCCCTTTGAGTTCTTGTGAAGTTCATTTTCAGGAATGAAAAGGGCCTTGGAGGAAAGTGCTTTTCCCTTATTGGCAGTATAAGTGTGCATTGTTCAAGGCTGCTCTGAGAGAAAGAGAACTATGTTGCACTTGAGAAGTAGAAAGGCTATTACAAGAGGATGTTGTAAGGCAGGCAGCTATGACTTGTGACCTCTGGTTAAACTGATCTTTTTAATAACTGCAATGGGAGATGGCTGCTGTTTAGAGAGAGAAACCAGTTATTATTGTGTTGTAAAGTCTTATTCGTCCACATACAAGAAGTTCAGGCCACATTCCAAAGGTGTTATTTAGCATGTTATAAGGGGACACTATGCCCAGGGCCAAACTACATGCGGCGTCAAATCCATGATTTGATGTCATGCATCTCTCTGAAACAGAACACTACTATAAATAGCCATTGATAAAGACCGTGGGGAGACCCTTTCAACCCTTTCCTCACAGGCCACGATCCCATCACCCCCTTCCCAAAGCTCCCATTAGCTTGAGTGGCTTTTGAAGATTTCTCTCTGCAGTAGTTCCCACTGTTTCAGAGGCCTTCCTCTCTGATTTGTTCCTTAATTATTTTCTTTCTTTCTTTCTTGTCTTACAGTCTGTAAGCCCACAGTCAGGGCCCGTCTTTAGATGATGATGGTGATGATGCTTCTACAGCATCTGGTTGAGTTGTTTGATTTAGACACTGAGCAATATTTTATACAGCTTAATATTGCTTAATTAATATTTTCTGTAAGTTGCCTTGAGTTACTTTTGTGAAAAGAGTGATTAATAAAAATAACAAATAATAATAAACATAGCTTTTGTAAATTGTTTTCTTTGTATTGTACAATTGAATAGAGAAGAGGAGGAGCCTCCACATGTTCAGTACCTTATTGCTCTCAGTGCCAGACTGTTCCCTGCAGTTTAGTCTGAGGTCTTATGCTGCAATCCTATGCAAACATATCTGAGAGTGAGTCCCACTGAACCCAGTACTTGCAAAGTAGATGTGTATAGACAGTTGGGCTGAGAATAAATTTGCCTCAATGTGTTTTGACAGACAGTCAGATATGGGCAAAGGATGTGACTATAGCTTTCAGTGTGACGGCATTGCTTTATGTTCGATCGTGTGCAATCCAATATGCTGTATTGTGTTAACTTCCTGCTTCAGTAATAGATAGATTTGTGGGAAGCAATACAACATAGCTTCTTGCCATACGTAATACGAAGGTGGTATGATTGTGAATTCAGTCCTTCTCCCAAGTTAAAGCCTCTCTATTTTCTTTACTTTACTTGAGGCATACTAAACATTTCCAAAATATATTAAACAACTTCCCACAATGAATTGTTAATGGCCTAGTTTGCATGTAATATCAAGCCATAGTTAATGTTTAACTGTGGTCTAGCACCAGGGTGCAATGTGTTAGTGCAGGCTGCTGGAAGTCTCCACTTTGCTTCTCCCCTACTCTTTGCTGGAAGCAACAAATTGAAAGGGCAGGTCAACACCAGAAATTTAAAGCACATCCAACATACATTTAAAGCATATGACACACACCCCTTGAGAACATCAGGAACTGTAATTTGTTAAGGGTGCTGAGAAATGTAGCTCTGTGAGGGGTAACCTATAGTTCCCAATGTTCTTTGGAGGATGTCATGTGCTTTAAATGTGTTTTGGGTGTGCTTTGAATTTATGGTGTAGAACAGTCATGTGTATCGAGTGTGTTTTAAACATAAGGTGTGCATCTCCCCTAAACGTTTGGGTATCAGGGCAAGTGGTGGGCATGTGAGAACTGAGAACACACCCTAAAAACCAATTTATTTATTTAAATTGATCTTATATCCTGCTCTTCCTCCCCAAAGGATTCCCGCTCCCCCACTGAAACTGTTTAGAACTTCTATAAAAAACCTCGTGCTAATATTTTACATCAATTTAATGCAGCGAGAAATCTGTGTTAAGATTATCCTGCCTCTGCAACAGTCATATAGCAGCCTTTCTGTAATATGCCAAAGCAACACGTCAGGTTAATAGCATCCCCTAATGGAAATAATTGTCAATGAGCTCTAAACCATTTCCCAGCACATATACTCTAGTCAGGAAAGCCTAAATGAGTAAGTGGCGGAGCTGGACTGTAGTTGGCCAGTAGGGAAATCCTTATAGAGTAGGCAAGTCAAAAGGCTCAATTAAAATTCTCAGGAGGATGTGTCTGCAGATAGTACTAGAACTTTGGTCTGAATCCTTTGTTAGCCTGGGTGGGGCCTCAGTTTGATAAGGGGGACCACGATATACCTGGCAATAATTGGATTTCTCCAACATTTAACCTTAATCTTAACCAATAGGATTCAGGCTGATCATAAAAAGAGCCCTGTGGAATCAGACCAAAGGCCTCAGCTAGTCCAGAATTTTGCCTCCCATGGTGACTAAGCAGATGTCAAGAGAATTTCACAAGTAGAAAGACAAAAGGAACATAGGAATCTGCCTTGTACCAAGTCACACCGTTGGTCATCTAGCTTGGCTTTGTCTACAATACATGAACTGGCATCAGTTGTCCAGGAGTTCAGGCAAGGGACATTCCCAGCCCTGCCTGAAAGTGCCAGGGATTAAACCCAGGATCTTCTGTGCACAAAGGAAATGCTCTGCCGCTGACCTGTGACTCTTCCACCAAAGAGCTCTCTTCCACTGTTGTTTTCACTAGGTATAGCGCCCTAGAGGTAGTACGACAACCATCACAAGCAGTCACATTTAATAGCCTTTTCCTCCAGAATTTGTATATTCCCCTTTTAACGCCTCCTAAGCTGGGCGCTGAAAAGTAGTAGAAGAGCAGTTAAAAACTGACCTTGAGCAAAACCCAGCAGACTTTAGGTTAAGCAAAGGGTTTTTTTGTGGTGTGCGTGGTTGAACCGCATATTTCATTTGTTACATTTCTATCCCACCTGTTCCCCTGAGAGTTCAAGACACAGAGTACATGGTCCCTTCTCATGTTATCCTCACAACATCATGGTGAAGTAGTTTAGGATGAGAGCTGGTAACTGGACCAAGATCCCTTTTGAGCTTCATGACAGAGTTGGATTTGAACCAGAGTCTCCCCAGTTCTAATCCGACACTCCTATCCTTGCATCTTGTATCATGCCATCCTACACAATATATCCTCTGTGTGGAAGCCATTGCTACCACCTGTTGAATAAAAGGGTGCTTGTGAACTCGGTTAACCCCCATTTGCAGAGGGCTGGAGGGAGGCATTTTTGAACGGTTTGCTCATTGTCAGGGATAGGCTCATTTTGATGCTAAAGACTGTCCTAAAGTTGGTTTATTTCTGAGTACCCCCCATCTTGAATGAGGTATCCTAGAAGTGGTAAAGCTGCAGCCAAAATGAGTCAGGGACTGGAAAGCCTTCACTACAAAGAGAGACTAAAGCATTTGGAGCCAAGGGCATAGCCAGGATTTTTGTTGGGGGGGGCGCGCAGAACCTCAGTTAGCTATGTATTTTTATTTACTTTTGTTGATTTGGGGGGGCAGTTGCCCCCCTGGCTACACCCATCCTTGGATCTTTTTACTTTTTAGCAGGTAAGAAAAAGCCAGGTAAGAGGGGTGGGGTAGAGTTTTCTAAAATCGTGCATGGTGTGGGATGAAAAAATTTTCTCCATCTCCCATGTTACTAGAATTCTACATTACCCAATTAAACTGGTATAGCTGTAGACAAGAAAAATTGCTGCTACGTGCAGCAGATAACTTGTGGATTTCTCAGCCACAAGGGGTGGTGACAGCTGCAGAGTTGGATGGCTTTCAAAGGAGAATTGGACAAATTCATAGAAGACAGCCCTGTTAGATAATGTAGCTTACTGCAGGGGTCACCAACCTTTTTGGACCCATGGGCACATTTGGATTTTGAGTGAGTGCTATGAGAGCCATCCACTCTAATTACTTCTCTTCCAGATCAGCATGTGCACGCACACACACCCCTTGCTTTTCCAAGGGTTCTGGGTGAAAGTTGGATCCAGTAGAATTAATCTGACCCCTGGAAAGCACATAGAGCTGAAAGAGGAAGGGGGAAAGAATGCCACTCCTATAGCTTCCTCCTTCAGTTTTATGTACTTTGCATTGCAAGGGGTTGAATTAGATGGCCCTTGGAGTCCGTTCCATCTCTACAAGGCTATGATCCTATGATATTTTGCAATGGGGAGGGGGGAGAGTTTACCATCACTTTATGGCCAAGGGAGCCATGAATAGAGAGATTTCAGAGGCTGTGAGTGCCAGATGGAATCCTCAAGGAGACCACTATGCTCACACATGCCACATTGCTAACCTTTGGCTTAATAGAACCACATATTTAAAAGGTGTGTGTTGTTGTTTTTTGTTGGACATAGTATAATTAAATAAGTTACTGCAGATGAAAAAAATCTTTTTTCTTGTCAAAGCACTGTCTTCTAATTAAATGTGTTAAAATCTGTTGCTTTGCTCAGTGTGTGAAATTTCAGGAATAGGTATACTATGTGAAATAACTGTCAACCAAATGGTATTTAACCCCTTGATTTAACACATGTTCAGTAAACAGCAGTTGGCATAAAGCTGATCAGTAGCAAAGAGGAAGTAAATCTAATCTGTCATTTAAAAAGATAGCAGCTTTTTCATACCCCTTAGTTGAAATATGGCATTACTAAATTGTAGAACAACTCAAAGAACTTGAACAGTACCTGAAAATTCTATGTAACTTTTCTGCTGGTTTACATCTGTCTTTGAACCTTCTCTGAACTTCTGTTCAAGAGGTCAGTTCTTCCTAAAATGCAAAATAAGAACAGAAAATGCTGTCCAACTCCTGCCTTCCTCCTCCCTTCTGTTTCCCTGGCCTCTAGCCAAATCAAATTATCCCTCTATCAGGCTCTCCAAATTAGTTCAGCATTCACATGGAGGGAAATTTTTCAATACGTTTGGTAATTAATTGTATTGGACCATTTACCCATTGCACAAACAGACTGCAAAAACTTAAAAAATAGGATATGTGTTGTGATTTAAAAAACCAAACCAAGCCAAGTTCTGTATGACTTGCAGTTAGAGAACTTTGGCCGAAAAGACAGCGAATATATTCAAAGTTTCCTTCTAATGTAGGTCCACCTAAATGGGGAGTTTGGGTCTGCTGCTAGCCAACCTGCCTCTTCAAAACTGGGAGGGGGTAAGCATTTCAGAAGGTAAATCAGCTGCATTAGAGAGAGAGAAATTACTTTCTACTGGGGAGCATAATCCTCTTCTTCCAGAACTGAATTGTGAGACAAATAAAGATGGAACATGTGCTTCCCAGCTATCACACATCCTGCTCTGTGTTCATCTTCAGGGCTGGGTCAAGGTTTCCATACCGCTGAGTGTCCCCCTCTCCACACCCTCTGCAGTGGGCACCAGGAAGCCTGCGCTCTAATACGTCATCCTTTCACCCTTTTGCTCTCAGAGCGAACAAATGAGTTGGTGGGACTTCTCCACACAAAGTAGAGGCAAAGAGGATGTGGGAGCAATGAGAGAGGTTGTAGCATCGTAGGGAAAGACAAATGAGAGTGGCAGCTGTCCAACCCATGCTACCTAGTGCTGCCAAGCTTCTGTGTGGGCGCTCATTTGCAGAAGCCATGGGGAATTCACTGATTCCTATGAATTACTGTCACATGAAAACATCCAATTAATTGGAGAGAGAAGCATAAAGTCATTTGGTATTCAGCACATTCTCACTGGAAGAAAGCTGACCAATGTTTCAGTATTAGGGCTCCTGCGCCTTGAGTGCAGGAGCTGTGAACCTTTAGCCCTCCAGATGTTTGACTACAACTCCCATCATCCCTGACCACTGGCCATGCTGGCTGGAGCTGATAGGTTTTTGTGTGTTTTTTTAAATGATATTTATTGGAGTTTCAAATAATACACAGAGGCAAAAAACAACAAAACAGTTTTCCAGAAAAGATAAAATAATTTTAAAAAGTAAGAAAGTAAGAAAGAAAAAGCAAAATTAAAAAACATTCAACATTTACAGTCCTTATTTTCAATAACTTTTTTCCGCGACTTCCCCTCGCCTCCCCTTCTTGGATTCCATGACAGAGTTATTGTTATGCTTACCAGCAAGAGCCTCTTAAAGGACTAGCTGGCTTATGAGTCAGTATTCATGGTCCTAGTTCCCCTCTGGAAGAATCAGTTGGTTGGAAAAGCCTTATACAAGCTAATAGTCCTGCAAGGGGAGAATAGAACTTAAAAACATCCGGCAGCTCTTTAGCTAGCAATACTAAAGTCTTGTGAATATATTCATAAAGGAAGCAATAACCGAGGTTCCACCCACCCACCCACATTCATTTCTAGGTTCTCCAGCCTTTGGAACTGCATACTTTATTCTTAGCTGTAATTCCTTCATTACAGGGGATTGGACTAGATGACCAAGCCAAAGTACAAAAAATCTTAGGAGATGTTTCTTTCATCTTTCTACTGACTAGGGGGAGAAAAGCTTTGAAGGAAGTTTCTTACTATTGAAGGAGTTATAACAATAGTAGCCATGCATCATAAATAAAACAAAACATTTGTGAAGTTCTATTGATCAGAAAATTAACATTGTTTGGTTCTTGGATAAAAAAAGAAGGCTGTTTTAATTTGCACACGTGTTTCAGCTGTTAGCAAAAGGCTTCAGTTCCTTTTTGTGTCTGAAGCACAGTAGGTGTCAGGATTGTAAGCAAAAAATGAATGTTTATATTAAAAAGGCTCTTGTGACATCTAACGAACAGAGTATAAATGGTGATATACTACTGTGCTGCTACAATACAGGAATTATTTCAGCACTGTAGTAAATTTTGCCAGTGGAGTGTAAAGATGTCTAGCTGGCTGGCTGCCATCTCAAATAAAAGTGGAAAAAAATGGGTCACTTTTGTCTTGTTCAAGTCAGCAGTTATTTGCAGTACACAACACAGACCCCCTTTAAATGTCATCTTAGTTGCCTTTGTAGAATTCAGTTACATTGCTCAGTAGTACTAAAAAGAACAAAGATTATACATTTGTTTTGGCCGAATATATTGTGCTCCTCTGCTTCTCTCTGAAAGTCAAATTGTGAAATAGGATCACCACTAATATACCGTAAGAATGTAAAACTGTGTCCATTCATAGTTCCCCTCAAATACTGTTGAGTGGCCCTCATACCAAGAAAGCTCATCTTGATACAGAACTCTCTCCTCAGGGTGGCTGAAAAGGACAAAGCATTTGGCATTGACCGCTGCTTTTCTCCACAGTGAAATTTTATTTGTTCCTTTTGCTGCTCTGTTGAGGTTAAAGTCAATCCAACTAATGGAAAGCCTTTAAAATTATTATAGAATGCCAGTGATCTCCTCGTGTCTTAATTGACATGAAGTTTGCAGTCCCTGAGCTTGGAGGGACAATTCACAGTATGCGTAACTTGCTGTGACACTGTGATATGTTTTTGTAACGTAGTACATAAGTACACAGTCTGTTAATTTTGAGGCTTCAGAAATTGTTGACCAAAGATGGTCAAAGTGCACAATAACTGGCTCCTGCTTCTCCATTGTTATCCTTTTATCCCAAGTGTCCAGGACGAATAACAGTATCAAAGAATCATAGGCAATCCCAGTAAAACAAGTCTGGTTGAATGTTATAGTGACATAATCACACTCCTGAAACCACAAATATCGTTTCTAGGGTTTGAAAAAAGTTTTAAGCAAAGGTGCTTACAAATTCAACCATGCACCAAAAAGCATGGAACTTTTAGGTTCTGACATCCATCTTCACTTCCATACCATGTAAACAATAAACTTGTTCTGCACATTGTGCTGCCTTAAAGCTAGATCCCAAGCTCTTACTGTGTGGCCTCATTTACATGTGTTGAAGAGATGCATGAGTACATGACAAACATATGTACATTGAGGAGAAACACACAGTTATGCACATTTCACAGGGCAAATTATGCTTGCATTACACTTATGCCGGGGGAAATAGTAATCAGACAGCAGATCAAAGTTTATAAACAATTGCAAATGGCAAAAAAATGGATTAATGTGCGAGCTGTTACAGAAATAAAAAGTTGATTATACAGGCAGTATTTAAGCTAGGTTGGCAACTCTTTGGTAACGGTAGTAAAATTATAACAGTCGAGAAGGCAAAAAAAAAATCAGACAGGCATGCATAGAACGGAATTCGTTTAAGAGGAAAGAGTGGATACAAATGTGTGTTGCTGCAAGTCAACTTAGGTAGCTGTGAGAGCTAGAGAAAGTGGAGCATGGATGTTGTCTGTTCAAAGGCAGGAGGAATGGAAAGAAGTTCTTTATTATAGGCACTTATCACAGTCACCATTTTTGTGGGCATTTTTAAAATAAAAAAAAATCAGCTTTTGGTAGGCTTATATCACATACTGCAGCCTATTTCTGTGAGTGAATGAGTCACTTGTTTTCTTACTTTTGTAAGTAAAACTACTTTTTATGGTGGGGGGAAATGCTCTTAATGTCACTCTATATTTGGCACCTTTCAAATAAATTGGCTCTAGTTCTGCCTGGCTCACTGTAATTAGAAAACATTTTGCAGCCAAGATCCAGAAATTTTAGGTGCTGCAAGTTTTTCCTTATATGTGCCAAACTCACCTTCTCCCACAGCGACTCTTGGTTTCACTCTGTGTTGGAGGCTAAGCTGGAAGTTCTTCTAGGTGTTGGGAATGGTTGGTTGGTGGTTGGAAATGCAGCATAGTGCAGTTTCCCTTGGAGGCTGGTGCATGGCCCGTTAGGGTCAAGGTCAAGGTAACACTTTTCCAAGGTTCATCTTCACCAACCAGCCCCCCCCCTCACATCCGCCTCTTATATCAGAGGTTTTCAACCTTTTTGAGTCCATGACTCCCTTAATCAACTACATTCTTTCTGCAGCACGCCTGTGGGGCTCAGGAGCCCAGTTATGTCACCCCTTGCCTGCAGAGCTGGCAGCCCCTCACCCTTTTTCAAATGCTCTCCCTTGTGGAGTGTTCCCTCAGCCTCATCTCCTTGGGAGTCCTCCAGGCAGCAGCTGCTGCTGTCCCTGGTCTCTGAGCTGTCCCACCCACCTGCCCCAAAGAGTGGTGTCTCCCACAGCTCGCCTCTCCATGTGGCTCCCTAAAGTGAAAGTGGTAAGATCACTTGCCAACTACTTGATAGACCTGACGGAGCCCAATTTGAGAAGAGCGTTTACCATGGCCCATTTCCATTCTATACCCACGGCCTTCCTGCAGGGGATTTACTCTAAGACCCCTATTACACAGCGTCTATGTCCATGCACAATGAATGAAGTTGAGGACTTCATACATTTCTTTTTCTACTGCCCTATTTATGAGCTAATAAGAACTAAGCTCCTCCTCTTGATCCCGTCCACCATCACATCCAAGGAAGACTGTTTGAAATTGCTTCTTGTGGATGCAAATCCCCAAGTTACACGTGGGGTGGCAATCTTTATAGTGCAGGCCTTGAAACTTAGGGCTACTCTGACGGGGTAGTGTGTCCTAGACCTGGTCCTGTCTTAATTCTTTTATTACCTTTTTATTATTTTATTTTTATTATTATTATCCTGCTATGGCTGTATGCTAATGCAATAAAGGATTGATTGATTGATTGATTGATTGATTGAGTGGTGTCTCCCAGAGGTTGGGGGGCCCCAGCCAGCTTAGCTTTCTAAGGCCCAGGGCAAGTGTGCTCATGCAGAGAGAGGGAGAGAATCATAGAGCTGTGGGACTCTGAGGATCATCCATTCCAACCCCCTGAATGCAGGAATACAGAGAGAGAGAGAGATTGCCAGAGTGATCTCATTAGCCTAATATTTCTCCCTTTGAAGGAACCAGATTGCATTCTTCCTTGCTATAGCTTCCCTCAAAGATCATATGCCAAACTATGTGGGAGTACAATTAAATGAGCCGGAGTGGGATGTATTTCACATCTGCTGATTTCATTCCTACGTAAGCATATAAAATTTCATCATTATGAATGGAGAAATAGGTTTGTTATCACTTGCCTCCATACTAGAGCAATGAGCTCCATTTTTATCCCATTGATTTGGGGAAAGAACATATTTTTGTCGCCCCCCCTTCTCAGATTGATGGAGTGTTTAGGGATTTGTAGGGCATAAACATAGACTGAGACTGTTGGTTATAGGATTCTTAGAAAATAGGTTTCTGCTCTGGTTGCCACCCTCTAATTAACAAATGCAGTGTGCATTTTGTACGTAGAGGGAATGGTTGCTGGCAAATGGTATAGCTAGATGCCATCTTAATGAATGCATTACTAATGAGATTTTGTAATATTAGCTCATCAACACCCTCACTGTTCCTGTCCAGTTTTAATTATGTGTGGCAATCAAACTTTGAGAAATCATTATATAAGCACTACAGAGGCCACATCGTTTTTTGGCACAGGGCATTCTGGGATGGTTCCCCCCGCCCACAAACACTTTTTACATAGCATGTGATCCGTGTTTGTGTTATTGCTTAACAATTCCTGAGCTTGTCTACGTTCTAAAAAGATTTCCAAAATCCAAATAATGAACTTTCAGGAGAACACAGAGAAATATAGTAGTGTTTGCACTTTCACGTTTGAGTGCTAGCAAAATGCCAGTAGCTAGTTGAATCATTGCACAACAGTCTGTAGGCAAGAAGTGCTATTTCTCACTGACTATAAAAACATGTATTTAAGTGCATAAGCCATATGTCTGAGTTAAAAAAAAGTAATTAAATGTCACATTGAATATATTTGTATGAAAGATTTGAGGATGTCTGAGATACCAGAGAGATGTAAATTGTTTTGGTAATGTATTCATACTTGATAATAGCTGATGAATATAGAAATAGCCATTTTGAAAAAGGGAGTGCTTATCAGTGTGCTGCTCCACATTAAACAATTGATTATGCTCAGACTAATGTGCTAAGAATGTGCTGAGGTTTATAGAAAGATTAAAACAGAAATGGGCATTACTAAAGTTTCTTTTAAAAATAACAAAAAGCTGTCTTTTGCCTGCCTGTATTGTAAGATGTGAGGAGTATATGACTCGCCTGTTATATTATTGATGCATTATTTATATTTATAAGCCATGTCCTGGCCCATAGGATTCCAGGGTATACATAAGAAAATGGTTAAAAAACAATAATTTAAACATCACTTAAAATCATACTGTGTCAATGAAAACAGTTCACCAACAGTATCAAAAATAGCCAAACTCACTCACAGACATAGTCTAAAATGCCTGTCTGAACAGATGCATTTTGTGGTCTGAATAACTTCCTTTTTCTTTTAAAAGTTTTGAGGTTGCACAGGTTCTTATGTGGTCTCCTGTCATGTTTTAACTAGGCCCAGATCTGGTTTAGCTCCACATACAATAATGCGGAACACATTCAAACCATTTCCAGGGTTGGTGGTAAAATAAAGGAAATAAAGATGCATGGCAGAGAGGAACAAAACAAGTCAGTTTCATCAGATTTGAACAATAGGGAAGACTACTGTCTTGGAGAAACTGCATTCATAGGAGCCATGGCAGCATACAGGCAGAAAAACACTTCACCAATCTGGTTGCAGAAAGAATATTGGGTATTAAGGAAAACCTCACTGGATGTGATTCCCTAGCATCCAAAGAGAAGAATCATGTAGCAAAGTGTGAATCTCCTTGGTATTCATATCCTGGATTTTTCCACTGCCTGTAGCAGAGAAAGTGTGCTTATGTGTAGGCAGATGGGTGTCTGCCCTGCACTGCACTTTACAAGTGTGCCACCCAAGAAGGGAGAGTAGGAAGGAGGTACAAGTCATGCAGAATCACCACAAGCGCAATATTCAGTGACCTGGTTCCCAGACAGGAGGGATTACAAAGCATCTAAATTACATTGTGCTATAGCACCAGTAGGTGTTTCACAACAAAAGGATTGGCTTGAATCAGAAAGCAGGAATTCGGGATGGGTTGGGAGAGGATGGGAAATGCAGTAAATTTCTTCCTGAAATCATAAAACATGTCTACAGAAAACCAGTGCCAAATTGAAGTATTAATAAATTTCTTTTGGTCTCAGTTCTACTAACACATCTTGATCCATTCTGCCCCATTCCAACAGAGAGAGACATTAAAAGAGTTAGAAAACATTGTGACAGGATAGCTTGTTTCTAATTATACGGGTTTTGCTCCACCCTAAGTTACAATTTCAACTAATTTAGGCCTGTGTCAGCCTGCTTGGTTTCTTCCAAACTAAAGTTAGGAATTTGCATGACTTTGCCATGATTTATCAAGATGATTCTGTTTTCTGTGTTAACATAGGTTATTTCAGCATATAATGTGCATTCGGGTGGATCCAGAATAATAGTAGCCTTGAAGTAAAAGACTAGTAGACAATTTCTGAAGAGACATGGCTCAGATGGATGGCATAGTAGCTCATAGGATCAGGTGTTTTAATGGCATCTCCTTACCTAGTGGAGGGGCACAATTACTGCACCCCCAACTCCAGTGATGGGAACAGGGGCAGCCTTTGACATGGTCCTTTGTTGATGGCATTATTTTTTATGAAATGGGTTAATTTTTTTAGAAATGGAAAAGATCCCTGCACAGAAAAATATAACTGGGAGGGGGGGTGTCATTATGGAAAATGTTCCACCCTACATCACTGCTTACCTATCAAAAGCTGGCTTCAGAACACAGCATAGCAATCCAAGGATCATTATAATATTCCTGAAACCTATAAAAGAGGCACAGCTTGCACTTTTTTTTGCTGTGGAGAGAGTAGGGAAAGATTAGGAATTTCAATGGAAATTGAAGATGGATGGATTTGCCCTGCTTGCCAGACACTGAAATGGCAATGTCAATAGGCCAAAACCAAAAAAGTAACAGTATCATTGTAATATATATGTTTGCATTAAGTTCAATAAATCTTGCTGTAACCCTGTGAGAATTTGGCACTGTATTGACCCACAATGCAGATGCAGTCCAAAAGCTGAGACAGCTGTTTGCCTAAGACCACATACTAAATTCATTGCAGAGATTAGATTTGCACCTGGGATTTCACAGATCCACCAGTTGGCCACTATACTAATATAATATATTAGCTCAAGCATTGTATGTGGTATCTGAAAGTATTCTACATGTTGATTATGGTATTGATTGTTTGCTCTCTTTTTTTTTTTTTTTTTTTTTTTGCAGGAGAAGCTATAGAAGGTCTTAGGGAGAGTGAATACCTTTTGATTCATTCATGCCGACAGTGGACCACAATTACAGCTCATAGTCTGGAGGAGGGACATTACGTCATAGGGCCGAAGATAGAAATCCCTGTGCATTATGCTGGTAAGTGTGGCTTTGGCTCTGAACTGCAAAATAAAGGGTGACTGAGTTGCCCACCAATTACGCCACCTTTTTGGTTGCTTGGCAAAGGAAAGCAAAATTGACAGCAAAGGTGACTATTACTTTAAGAAAATAAGTGCAGAAAAGGAGCTGCATCTTATTCCTACAAGCTGATGATACGCACCAGTATAAACTGCTAAATCGTGATTTTAACTAGGAAAGCTTCATTAGCTGCTGGAGAAAAGTGGTATAAGTCTCATGCAAAACAGTCCTCCAAAGTTGTTTTGAAAAAAGATCAGGTGCCCAACTACATCATGCCTGAAAATGTACTGAGCCACATGATAGCCTACTTATGCCTGTTCCTGGCAGCAGTGCTACGTGCTTCTGAATAAGCATGTGGACTTGGAACGGATGCCAATCAGGATCATTTTTTAAAAAGCTTACTTTCTCTTGTAAACAACTATTGTTTAGTCTAACCTATGACATCGCTGCAACTTCATGCATGCCTTCCCTTCTAAGAGTTCCCTGTTGTCTGGAATAAATAGTTGTGGCCAGTCTGTTGCTTTTCCTGGGGACTTTTTTTCATTTCTCTTTCTTCCTCTGTCACCAGGCCCCTTTTCAGTGCAGGGTTTTTTAAAAAAATTAAAATAAAGTGACAGCTATAATTTGAAATTTCCTTAGCTGCATTTAAGCTTCCTTTCTCTTATATCTTTTTAAAACTGGGTCAAGACTGCAATTCTAATCAAAACATTGTCCTTTTGCTTCACTGTTCCAAAAGATCCCTTGGCCTGCAATAATGAGTGTGTTGGGGCAATCATGTCTCTGCTTAAGAAGACAAGATAGAAATGAGCCTGAGAATCACCTGGGCAGCCCTTTTGATCCTCCCATTGTGCAAGCAAGTGAACAGAGCAGGAGGTCTTCCATTAATTATAGTTAACGATAGTTCAGACAAAATGGGAAACTATAATTAATTGAAGAGTTGCATTTAGGGAGAGGCTATAAGGACATTCATAGCACGACTGAGTTATGATCATATGAACTCTCCAACTCATTCTTAAAATAGTAACCTCCTGTTTTCAGCAATATGTGAAATATATCCTTTTTTCCTCTCCTTATAAAGGAAAAATAATTATAGGGTAGGGGTTGAAGGGACAGGGACCTGGGGTAGCCTTCCCCAACCTATTGTCCTCCAGATGTTGTTGGACTATAACTCCAATCAGCGCCAGTCAAGAGTGATGGGAGCTGTAGTCCAACAACATCTGGAAGGCACCACGTTGACCACCTTTAAATAAAAAGTGGTATTTAGGAACACAGGTGGCAATAATAAATCCTATTAGCATTTTACAGTACTGAAATTTGCCAGAGTTACTGGTACATCTATTGTGGGGCAATCAGAGGCCAGTTTCCTGCTATGTACATTCAGTAGCTCTATGGATCAGTTGGCAGGCTTTTTCTTGAGAGACTATTAGACTTTAACTGCAATTTAAAGAGTACCTCTGAGGGCCTTTATAATTTGATCACTATCTGATAATGTTACTTGTGTTTGTCATAATGTGCTCTCTCTCTCACCCAAACAACTCATTTATGAATTTAGTGATTCTGCAAGGAAACTAAAAAGCAATACAGAGGTGCAGTTCAGATGAGTAGTATAAAAAGCAACTTCCACACTTTCTCTTCCTATCTTCAGTTTCTGAATCTTAATCCCCTGCATTATATGATACAATTACTACGGGGAACTCATCCAAAGCAGTTACTGGTGTGGTATATTTGTTGTGTGGTTTCTGCATACATTCCACTTGTAACATTTCTTTCTTTTTGCTTCCCAAACCACATCTACACCATCAGCAGAAAATAGTTGTAAAACATTGATTGCCATGGCCTTTCCTGAAGTCCCCTGGTTATGATTGCTGTGTGAGTGCTGGTTTTCTTCTGCACAGTTACCAAGATTCTTTGGAGAAGTTATTAGTCTAAATAGCTTTGCTTTGTGGTGCAGATACAAATCCATGAATGGAATCTAGAAATTGAGGCTCTACCCAATTCAGTTTAGAATGATTAAAAACAGAAGACCAGCACCACATATACCCATGTGGAAATAAGATCAAAAGTATTGTGCATAACGTGAAGTATATATGGGATATATGCAAAAGAGTAAATATTGCAGAAGTTCAAAGGCAAGGGTTTCCTCTTGTTTGACAGCACACAGTGTCTTTTCCCAGGGTTAGTGATGCCAAGTCTGTCATCATTAAAGAGTAAAATTCTGTGTCAGGGAGTTAACCATGTTACGAAATGATTAAAGGAGCACTATGCTTTCTGAAACTTTGTTTCCTGATCCAGCTCAAGGTTGAAAATGGGGTGGATTGACTTAAGCATTTTCCGGCTTGTGTGTGCCCATGTTACGGATTTAAGAGTGTGGTTGACCTCTTGAAAGAGCAGTCATGCATTTTTTCTGCTTGCCTCAGAAAAACAGAAATGTAGAGCTTCAACAGGGACATGGGTGGTGCTATGAGTTAAACCAGTGTTTCCCAACCTTCAGTCTCCAGCTGTTTTCAGACTACAATTCCCATCATCCCTGACCACTGGTCTTGCTAGTTAGGGATGATGGGAGTTGTAGTCCAAAAACAGCTGGAGACCCAAGGTTGGGAAACATTGAGTTAAACCACAGAGCCTAGGACTTGCCGATGAGAAGGTTGGCGGTTCGAATCCCCGTGACGGGGTGAGCTCCCGTTGCTTGGTCCCTGCTCCTGCCAACCTAGCAGTTCAAAAGCATGTCAAAGTGCAAGTAAATAAATAGGTATCGCTCCGGCGGGAAGGTAAACGCCGTTTCCATGCGCTGTTCTGGTTCTCCAGAAGCGGCTTAGTCATGCTGGCCGGAAGCTGTATGCTGGCTCCCTCGGCCAATAAAGGGAGATGAGCACCGGAACCCCAGAGTCGGTCACGACTGGACCTAATGGTCAGGGGTCCCTTTACCTTTACCTTAGAGCTTCAACATGGATCTATGCAGTGCCTGTGGTTGATGGATGCTGCTCTAGGAAGAGGAGAGAGACTATGTGTCTTGTATGCAGGCGTATTGTGACAAACTTTAAAGGGATACAAGTTCTAAATCCAGAAGAGGGAACAAGGAGTTGATAATATTGTTGCCCAGTCTGTTTGTTTTTATTAAAGTAAAGCATACACAGACCACTTCCTGTGGAAAGATCTTGAAGTATAAAATTCCAGCGACATATAAATTCCAGTGTTAACATATAAAACCAAATTTATTAAAATATACATGACATCCAAAGGAAATGGATGAGTCAACTAGTTGGGATAAGCCTGAGCAAACTTACTTTAACTGTCTTTGGTATAACATTTTATTTATTTTGTACAGTTTATATACTGCTTGACTGTAAAACAACAACCCTCAAAGTGGGTTATTGCTGCATTATTCAAAGTAAGTGCAAAGTGGCTACATGTGAAGTCCAGGTTCTTCCATTGTGGCATTCAAGTGCCTTGAAATCTGACTGCCGTGGTGGTGGGGATTACAGCAAGCTCCAGGTGATCTGCTTTTTATCTTAAGAGCTGCTAGAGGGGAAGAGAAGGAAGTTCTTCCCCAGAACCATCTCCTAGATCTCTCTATATGTTGGGTCTTAGAATGCATACGCTAAAAAAACCCAACCCCTTAAATCTTATAAAACTCTTAATGTTCAGACCTCACTATAACCCTCAAACATAATTTGAGAACAAGCTTGAAGCCATCCCATGGTATCTGGGCTTTCTGCCAGATGGGGGCATGCTCTGTCACAAGGCATCTAGCTCTCTTCCTACTTCTTTGCAATGAAGAGTGCCACCACGGCATCACACTTCAGTGAGATCATTATTAAAGTATTGGTTTTAGGTGAGGGGAACTATTCTCCCTTATTTACAAAGAAACACACTACGGTGTGTTGCAATTCCTTGTTTACAAAGAAACACACTACGGTGTGTTGCAATTCCTTCAGACTACAGAGTAGCTGGAACTACTGTTAGGGCATTAATCTTGCCTACAGCTCTTCTTGAAACTCTTTAGGTTTTTTTCAAATTGGTGGGGGAAACCTAGCTATTCATTAATTTTAAAAAAACAAAACACAACCCTAAATAAAGCTTACTTCTTTGTGTTGTATGGAGAGTGATATATGCACAGTGCCTCTGAGTGCAGTGGAAATAACACGATCAGCACATGTCCTAACATGTTGCTTTTCTGAATATTTTCAAAGTTTCCCCCTGTGCAGCTATACTTGGCTAAACTTGAATGCTACTTTGTACACAGATTTGATGAGTGAAGCAGTTGAGCTGCAATGAATCATTGTCAGCTGAGCTAGTTTCTAAAAGGATTGGACTACTACTTTGGGCACACTGTGCTATGGTGTCTAGATCAAGGGAAGTAATAGTACCACTCTATTCTGCTATGGTCAGACCATACCTGGAGTACTCTCTAGTTCTAGGCACCACAATTTAAGGAGGATATTGAGAAGCTGGAACATGTGCAGAAGAAGGCAACCAAGATGATCAAGGGTCTGGAAACCAAGCCTTAGAGGACCTTTGGAGGGAGTTGGGTATGTTTAGCATGGATAGGAAGAGACAGAGATGAGATATGATAGCCATCTTTCTATTTATCTGTAATCATATCATTAATTCTGATTATTCATAGAATCATAGAATCATAGAGTTGGAAGAGACCACAAGGGCCATCGAGTCCAACCCCCTGCCAAGCAGGAAACACCATCAGAGCACTCCTGACATATGGTTGTCAAGCCTCTGCTTAAAGACCTCCAAAGAAGGAGACTCCACCACACTCCTTGGCAGCAAATTCCACTGTCGAACAGCTCTTACTGTTTTTCCCCATGCAACAGAAGCCTGTTACACCAAAATGCAAGCAAGTTAATAAGCTGCCTTGGGTGCCCCATGGGATGACCTTTGCTGAGAGGGGATGGGGGGGCAGTACAACCCTGCTGATTCTCTTGGATGTCTTGTGGCTTTTGATGTTATCAGCTGAATGGGCTGTCCAGGCTGGGTGTAGGAGGCACCACTTGGCAATGGCATCAATCCTAAGTGGATGTGCTTTGTCCGTTCTGGGGAAACTTGTGGAAAACATAATTAAAAATAAAAGTAGCAAGCATTTAAGAACATATCTTGCTGGAGAAGAGCTGGCATAGCTTCTGCAAAAATGATAAGCATAGGGGTGATCTAGTGGGCATTGTGTAATCTGGACTTGCCAAGGACTGTTGAGTAAGCTTAGCAGTCATGGGATAAAGACAGATGTTTGTCCACACATGTATTGGTGGGGGGTGTTTTATGGACAGCATTTTAAAATTGGGGGGGGGGGGTTAGGCAGGTGTTTGGCATTCATAAGCAATATATTTCCAGGCAGGCTAGAACCTTGAAGCTTTTCTGCTTAGAAAATGCTATAGGGCAGAATGTTAAGTAGGGGGCAAGTCTTTCCACCTGGGGGGGAAATGCTGGCTGTGGACACAGGAATTTGGTGTTTTATTTCAGCATCGCCATGCTTCCACTGCAGATTCGTATGCATGTATATTGCTTTGGGTCTGAAGCTTCCTAGTGAGAAGAGGAGGGTAATCACTGTGCCAAATGACTAATATTTGGGTCAGGGCAAAAACTTGGCAGGGAGCTAATTGTGTGAGCCAAGGTTGCTTCCTGCAAGGATCACTTAACAGCCAAGCATAAAAGAACAAGAAGGGAGGATCTGTGCATGTGTGGGAGGAAGAGGGAGGAAGAGTGAGACCCAACAGCTGGGCTCCAGCTGGCTAGGATTGTCTTAATCCTGGAAAAAGAAAACCAGCCAATCTTGCTTCTACATTTGTCTGTTTGCTTGCCATAGTGTTTTCAAGCCTTTAACACTGCTATTAAATATAATCCCTATTATGTAATCTGTAGGTGTCTACCTCTCCATTATCTCTTCCTCCATAGTCATTTCCAACTTTGGGCATAAAATTATAGAACTAGAAATTACCCCCTTGAGGCTACTCTTCCCCTCCCCGCAACCTCCCTTGCCGTTTTCTGGGGGTGAACTGGGAATATGTGTGCTTTTACATAGTCCCTGCTTTCTTCCAAGTGTTTCCAGGGTGGTCACATTGGAAAATGGAGCAAATGCACCCACTTTTCTGCTCTTCCATTTCTGGAAAAGTGCTGGAGACCTTCCTTCTATTTGTCCCCTCTACTTCAGAGCCTAGTACATCTGTGTACCCCAGATGTGTCAGAATGCTTTGAACCCAAGACTGCTCCAATTCTTTTTCCCTTTCCTTTTAATAAGTCTGCTCAGTTCCCTTGCCTGCTCCTCACATTTCTACCCATGCATGTTCTTTCATTCACAAACCCTGAAGTCTCTTCCTGGAATCATTTGTCTTTTCTGCTCCTTGTTATCAGACACTCCTGCATAGCAACCTGAAGGAACAGGTGCAGAGTTTGGGCGAACTCCTGGATCTAGTTCTGTCATTAGAGGCACCCATTTCCTCGGTGGCTAAGATCAGGATAGTTTGGCTCACACACACAGGGAACTTCAAGGTTGGATATCTGCAATGTAATCTTTGTGGGGCTACCCTGAAGCTTGATCTGGAGACTGCAGCTGGTGCAGAATGCAGTGGCTACATTGCTAGCTCATTAACTTGCTAGTCTCCTTCTGGGCCGAGTTCAAGATTCTGCTACTCAAATATAAAGTCATGTCATTCATAGACAGACAGACAGATATAGACCTGGTTACTCAAGAGGCTGCCTTATCCTTTACCTCTGTTCACTCTCTGAAGCATGGCCTCGCCTCCTCTCCTCTCCCCTTACAACTTTGTCTTCATTGGGGTTGTTTCCCCTGTCTGTAAATTGTTGTAGCAACCCAACTATCCTCCAGCCACCTTTCGAAATCATTGGTAAAGGAGACCAGATAAAGCCCTTGGATCCCAGAAATATTAATTCCACCGGGGAAGGAACTGTTAGAATTGAATGGCTGTTTCAATCTGTAATGGATTTGGGACTCCTGATGCTTTTAAAAGGAAGGCATTGAAAACACCTATGGTGTCAGGTTACGTCATACTGTTCAATGTTTGCTCAGATGTGTATGTGTGCACGCCTTGGTCTAGAGAATGCTGGTAGGAAGTGTGGTTGGAATACCTCAGTCAGCAATCCTCCCCATGGAAACCAGAAGCGCTTCATGTCTGGGAGTCAGTGCCAGGCACGTCAGCCTGGCCTATTAAAGCAACTGACATCATAGATTTCTCGGACTGTGACTGAATTGTGGTACTAGGCAGCGGCTGTTGCTGAACTGAGGCTCACTGCTTAGCGGTTCATTGCAAACAAATACCTATTGTGTGCATTACACATAATGTACAATCACTGAAAAGTCATCTATAATGCTAGAGCATTTTCTCTATGCATTGTGGGGGGAGAGGGGGGCTCTCCTTCACTGCAAGAAACCAGAAAAATCGAAGTAGTCTGAAAGCAGACCGGAACAGATGCACTGTTCGTACTCAATTAACCTGGATTTATTTAAAGTGTCTGAGTACTAATAATCTTCTTGCTAGTATAGCAAAACACTACCTGCATCACTCTCTATGTAGTGTGAGAGAGCCTGGGGGAAGTGCATGATCCATTGTCTCTAACAGTTGCAAATAACAGATGGCAGCATAATGTGATTCCGTATGAATCCTAAGCACTTTGGCCTTTTATAAATTAGGATTTATCAAAGAGCCTGCTCTTTCCAGACAAGTATTGGTGACCCACTGACTATAAAAGTGCACCTTGCAACTTAATAGCTTTTCTTTCACACAATTGGCTTCCTGGCCAGACTGAAACCTTAGCAGGAAAAGGATTCTTTTAACATGAAAGCAATTTTGTGAATTTATTAGCAAAATTATTCATCTCTACTGAACTTCTCCTCCTTCTTCTTTTCATTTGATTGATTGATTTTTAAATGCTAACTTGTATTACTTTCCTTCAGGGCAAGGACATCAGCCCTGTGACCTTCCAAAAGTTGTTGGACTACAACTTCCATCATCCCGAGCAATTGGTCATACTGACTGGGGCTGATAGGAGTTGCAGTCCTGCAACATCTGAAAGATCCACAGGTCCCCCATCCTTGCTATATAGAACAATATCTCTGGCTATGGAATTAAGGAGCTCACATAATTAGTAGGGGGTTGGTTCGTATTTGATGACCTTGATGTGTTCCTGCCCCACTCACCTTTGATTTCTCAGCAGGGCTGCGCTCATGCAGAGGTGCTGATGTACTTGGGGACAAAACATGATGCCTACACTCACATTATCACCAGCAACTCTTTACCTCTGTTCTATCCAGGGTTTAGATCCAGAACCTGGCCTGGGAGACCAGGGTTCAAATTCCCCACCCTGTGAAGAAGATCACAAGGGGACTTTGGGCCAGTCACTCTCCCTCAGCATAACCTACCTCACAGGGTTGTTGCAAAGATAAAATGGGATGGGAGAACCACATAACACCACCTTGAGTTCCTTGGAGCAGGAGGTAGTATATAAATGAATGAATGAATGAATGAAATAGCTAGCTGCAAATTCTATAAATGAGTTTGAGATGGATCATGCAGCTAATGGAGGAATGTGCACAATTCATTTCCTTTACTCCTCTTATTGGCAATGTGCCCCTACAGCCGCAGCTTTGGGGCCTAAGTTTCAGCGGGTGTAGATAACTCCTTCTAAAAAAAGTTAAACCACTCGTTCTACTACAGATCCACTGCTATCTATCAAGTTTCTTTAAACTAGACATTGGATACATTTTTCGTTTGCAGTCTTAGACCAGTTTACTCCTGAAAGTAATTTGTCTCCATCTGCTTGGAAAAGCTACATGTGTTTTACATAAATGAACTATTGAAGATTTTTCTTTTAAGGTTCTCCTTTTGTGGTGTGATTTGGTTTTGTTGCTCTGATTCCCTTCAGTTTTACACAAGTGCTATGACAAGTCAAAAGGGACAGCACAGTTTGTATCCTAAAGCGACACACAGAAAATTGTGTACTGGAGAATGTAGATTATTCCAAGTAAGAGTGAGCTAACATTGGGAAGGGATGAAGATGGTTTTAAATGCATCACTGACACCATGATAAATGTTTTCAGCTCGTATGGGTTAAGCAGCAATTTGCTTAAAATAAACTCCTGAGCAGCTAGAGGAACTCTAGCATTCTTTTGCTTCTGAGCCTACCCTTGTGACTTGTAAAATAGAATGGCATGTTTCTCCACCAAACTGCTGCGACCATCTAATTCTGTATAAGCTTCAGGGATATTGCATTCCTTCTTGCTCTTGGTTTCAGTATCAAAGAAACACCAAACATAATAACTTGAATTATAAGAGTCCTATTTCTATCTGCAGTAAAAAATGAAATAAAATATGGATGCAAGGGGCAAAAGATAGTGTATGAAGGTCAGGGAAATCGGAGAGGTACCAGTGTCTTGATGAGCAACACAAACAGAAATAGGAGTTTCGAAAATAGAAATTTTTTTGTAGTTCTCATTTCATATTATATTTCATGGACCTGAAGTCAGGTGACTATATGACTGCTGGCAACCCCTGTCTTTCTGGCAAATTCCCCCCCCCCTTCTTCAAAATATGAGCGCACATAATGTTGTTGTTCTTATTGGACACTGCTGGGGAAGTTCCAGCACCTGATAGCCACACCTGGTTAGGCCCTAAAGGTCTGTTTCCTCTGTATTACTACTGTGGTACTCACCATGTCATTTCTGTCATGTTTAACAGTGTTTGAAAAAGCCCATCAAATGCATGTAAAGGAGCATCCATTGTGATGTTCAGGTGTGCTTCTTAGGTGCCGTTGGATTCCTTGATGTTTTTCAGACATTATAAAAAAGACACAATCGGACTCCAATGAAAATATTGAGTTATTGTCATGGACTGGTTGGATACAGAGGAATGGTGGAAGGAAACAGCCTGGGCACCCCCAAGGGAAGAAGGCTCAGAGCCCGGGGATTGGTGGTGGGACAACAATGAGCGGTCAGAGGGAGAAGACTGAGGGGGAGGAGGTGTTGGAAGCTGAAGAGGTAACATGGCTTGGTGAGGAGGGAGAGTCTGTGGCAGGGAGTAGTCCTGAATCAGAAATAGAAGTGAAACCGAGAAAGTGGGATGTGGGAGGCCAAGAGACAGAGATCAGTAAAGTGGCTGAAGAAGCACAGGTGTCCCCCTCTCCTACTGCAACAAGATCTCCCTCCCCCCTGGTCTCCCCAGGACCAAAAGAGACATGAAGTGGGAGGAGCAAAGACAGACCTGCAGATGCAGTCTCAGATTACTTGAGAAAAACCCACTTAGGCCTTCAGTCTCCGCAGTTGCCTTGGAAGGACAAGGCCTACTGAAGAAGAGTTTCTGTACTCATTCGGCCTGGCACTCCTGTGTGGATCCTATTTCTTCTAATAAATAGTTAACTTCACTTACTCAGTGTGATTTGCTGCTGTCTCGCTCCTGACAGGATCTTCCCTTTTCGGCCGTGCAGCCCTCAAATGTAACCTTAAGGTTTAGAAAACAGCAAGAGGAAATTTTATATAAGTGTTCCAAATTGGATCAGTGAGAAACTCTCGCAGAGGAATGTGCTCAGTGGTCTGTAATGAAAAAGAATTATAATTATAATAATTGCCTTATTTCTCATGTATTAATTTTTTCTATGTTAAGCTGCATCCTCAGACTCTTTTGGTGCTGCTCCTGGTAATTAGCAAGGGGCATTCATGGAGGTAACACCCATATTCTAGTAATTGTTCTATTCCTATATATAGCAAAGTATCTCTTAGACTGCTGATTCCATGTTTAAATGGTTCGGATATTTATTTCTCTTTGACTGTGACCCCAGTGGAATACCATGTGCCTGTTGCAGAGAGCTTCCTAAGGATACTTCCGAGAACTTGCAATAGTAGACAATACCTTAGGCTGCCCGAGTTATATTTCTGATGCTTTATCTTGTCATATTTGTCTGAGTAACGGTGAATCCTTAATGGATCGTCTTAAGTGGCTACTGTCAGGAAGGTTAGTCTTCTAACTTTTAACAAGAGAAGCATAATGCAATTTCAAAACGAAAGCTTTACTCATACAATATATCAATGCTCTTTGTTCAGTTAGTAATTTTAAACTATATACAATATAATATCCTTTCCTTTCAAAGCAAATTTTGGCTTAATCTTTATATTCATTTATCTTGCACTTCTCATCTTTTAAAAATTAAAATGCAAGTTCTCCCCCCCCCCCACATCAGCTGAATTATCAAAAGCAGTGAAGTGCTTGCTCATAAAAATTTGAATGGGAAAGTTTCCCAGAAAATGTTCTGTTGCTGTGAATTGGTGGATATAGGATTGGGCTTGCTTGCTTTTTAGTTTTGTTTACATAGTGAAGTATGCGGTGTGAATTTTATGTGCCATATGAATAAATGAATCATTACATGGTGGAACTAATTATTTGTTCTAAAGTTGAATTATTTGTCCTATGGTTAAGTTGGGATACTTTTTAAAAGGGTTCAGAATGCTGTTTTGTTTCTATACATTGCACAATCTGTGTTTAGCATGTCTTATAAACGTCCAGTGCCATGAAACCTTTTGTACATGTTTTAGATTTGGGGGGGGGGGGTAGTTTTGTGTTTGTTGTTTTGTTATTAACCAACCCAGAAATAGAGGCATTAAGTCACCATGAAAAGTTCTCCAGTGGTATGGTTTTGGGGGATGAATGGAAAGGGGAAGCGATAGCTTGGAGCACTGCTGAGCCCAAAATTAAACTTGTTAAGAAGCCTAATTTTAAACATGTGATTAGCAGAGGCTGGAGAGATTTAGAAGTTGGCAAGCAATCAAAGTAGAAAAAGTACTAGAAGTTTCATTTTTAAAATTTTGATGTACAGATGAGGTAATACAGCCCCACAATTAAGTGTGGGGAGGGGAGAGCACCAGCTGTGGAATGCTAATGTAGGAAATGTAACTTGGAAAATGATCAAAAATACTGAAAACAAGTGAATTTTGTATTGTGATGGTCAAATTGTATTCACTTAACATTTAGTATTAAGCATGCATAATATAGTGCCCAATCCTATACATCTGTTTTTTCTCTGAAGTGAGGGCTGGATGATCCTTATGGTCCCTTCCAGCTCTACAATTCTGTGTGTCCAATAAAGCTTCCTCCCAAGTAACTGTACATAGGGATGTGCCATTCTCTTAAATAACGGCAGAGCAGTAGATTTTTCTGGCTCAGAAAAGTGATTCTTTTGTGCATCAAAATCCAAACCGAGTTAGTTGTACACAAGGTTGAATTCTGGGATGCTGTTTCATGGTGTTTTACTTTGACATCAAAATATTTCTTTAGGGGTTGAATTTATTTCTCTAAAATATTTGTGCTCAGAATGACTCTCAAAAGCAAAAAATTAAATGTTGCTGCCTTAATTTTTATTTTTATCAATTTTTCATTTCCCAGTACAGTCAAACCTTGTTCTGCATCCGCCTCTGCGAACATCCGCGGCAAACCTGGAAGTACTGGAACGGGTTACCTCCAGGTTTGCCACTTGTGCATGCACAGAAGCGCTAAATCACGCATGTGCAGATGCGGCACTTTGATGTGCGTTATTTTCGGGTTACAGCAGGACCCCCGCCGTAACCCGAGGTTTCACTGTAGTTGGAGAGCAGCAATAGGAAAAGGCTATGTTGCTCTCGTGAAGCTGAGGCTCCAATACTTTGGCCACCTCATGAGAAGAGAAGACTCCCTGGAAAAGACCCTGATGGGAAAGATTGAAGGCACAAGGAGAAGGGGACGACAGAGGACGAGATGGTTGAACAGTGTTCTCGAAGCCACAAACATGAGTCTGACCAAACTGCAGGAGGCAGTGGAAGACAGGAGTGCCTGGCATGCTCTGGTCCATGGGGTCACGAAGAGTCGGACACGACTAAACAACAACAACATGCTGCTCTCATGACTTGTTTGTGGAGCTTCCTGCAAGCTGGACTAAATAAGGCCCTGAGTCTGATCCACCTGAGATCGTCTTACAATTCTATGATGAAGAGACTAATATAGTGCATTTATATATATATATATAATTATATTGACAAACGGATGCCTTGATTGATCAGGAAGTTTGTGTGTTACAGATATAGACATATATAGATATATCATTGTTTTTCCCAGCATGCACACTTGTTTGATCAACCCAGGGCTCAAGACAATTGATCAAGGGTTTTTTTTTTAATTGAGATGATAGCACTAATCTAAAAATATGTATAAAGAGAGTTCCTTTAAATAACAAGACCTAGAACAGTAGCAAATCATGATCAAGAAGACACCCCTCCTCTTAGCTATACAAGGCCTTTCCAACCATGCGGTACTTAGCAGTTTTGTCTAAAGTGTATCTAAAAATCAGCAAGCGGAGGTGGGGCCATCACTGAGAGGGTCCTGCTCTGTACTGTTGTTCTCTCCTATAGAAGGTTTCCAGATCAGCATTATTGAAGATGACCTCCCATGTGGAGGTACACTTGCCAAATGCAGCTTAGTGGCTTTGTAATGGCATGTGGAAGAAGGCCAAAACAGGGAATATGTGGTGTTTAAGAGAGACTTAAGTTTACTCCCCCGTATCCCTTCCCTTCATTACTTGACATGCTGCTGTCACCAGATTTCCTCTCCAATTACCTTAAGGGCAACTTGGTGAAAATTGGTTGCAGTAAGCTCTTTTTCTTGTAGTATAGTTTGAAGTCTTTGTTCCCCAGAATTCTTCACCAGACAATATGTTATCCACAGCAGGAAGTAGTAGGATGAATAAAAATAAGGCTAGATGTTGAAGCCATGAAGTCACCCTATAGGCTCCACTTAAGGATACCATTGCTCTGAAATTTTTTGCTGCAACAAGGGTGGAATTGAATGACATAACCCCACATTGTATTGAACTATTATTCAGATAAGATAGTGTTCTGCCTTTTCAGAATAAAAACTTTTTGCCTCTTACCTCATTAAGTCCTTCCCCTCTTCTTTGAAATCCTTTAGTCATTGTTGGAAGCAAAACAGACAGCTCAGCCAGTTCTCAGTACATTTTGCAAAAGAGGGCTGAGTTCAGCCATAAATCACCAACATTTCTTTATTTCATTTTTTAAAAAGTGTGTGCCCTGTTTGCTCTTCAATATTTCTATTGCCAGGGTGCCTTGCAGACTCCTTGGGGAGAAAGGGCAGGACATAAATCCAATAAATAAAATAATAAAAGAAGGGTGATGTTAAAAACTGCAGATAACCTTTACCATTTCAGTGATTAGTTTATGAAAGCACACAAAGTCAAGTTAAAAACCAATGCAGATAAATTAAAAAGTTTGGGAGAGTAAGCAGGTTTTGACCTGGTGCCAAAAATATAGTAAATTAGGCGCCTGGTAAGAGGAATCATTTGTTACTACTATTAACAAGGCCCCCTCTCCTCTTCCCACCTACCTAACCTCAGAAGGTGTTAGCAGACAGGGAAGAACCTCCAGAGATTTTTTTCAATATACAGACAGGCTCAGGTAGAAGAAAATGGAATAATTTAATGCCAAGGAGGCTGATAGCCAACCACCATGGTACTTTTGGGGGGCAGGGGGTTACATGCAGCTCTACCAGGTACTTTAGGAACTGAAGTTAAGGTTTGCTGTCTGAAAAGCTACATAGTTGAAACAGGTATGTTTGGTAGGTATGAAAACCTTACAGTAGTTATTCCAAGGTATTCCAGACAGGTGTAAGTGGGCTCATGTGCTTTCAAACTCTTAATGCAATCCAATAGTTACATCCTGCTTTTTAGTATGCCCAAAACTGCAGCCAAGCATTTACACCTGCCAACTATAGCAGGCTTATTTCCCTATGCACAACTTATGTTCCACCACACAGAGGGTGGGCAAGTATTTGTGCTCCCCCTTCCCCCACTCCTTTGGAATGGCTTTAATTAAACATTTCCAGATTGATGATGATCCATATTCCCACCTCCTCAAGAGTTTTCTCGAAGCCATCACTTTAATCAGTTTTAATTATAAGGATGTTCCTCCTCTTCTCACCCTTAATTGTCTGCTGTTCCCTTGCTTTTTATTTTTAATTTGTGCAGTTTCACTTCAGCAAAATGGTGCAAACAGTAGTAAGTATCCAAAGGATAGGACTTACTTAGGATAGCAGCCTTCTACTGCTGCCTATTTGTGGCTGTAGAACAGGTGTGGAGAACCTGTGACCCATGGACCAAATTTGGTTCTCCAGGCTGTTTCAGCCATACCAAACCTGCCTGCCCTACACCTGATGTCATATGAGTATGGAACCAACAAGACTGAAGTTCGGCTGAAAGGGGCTTTACAGACAATGTATGTTGGCAGTGCCTCAAAAGCTTCTTCTGCAGCACTTCCCATTGACAGATGTCAATATCTGGTGTCATTATCACATCAGATGATTCACTTGTCACAGTTGGCCCCATGGAAATGAGGAGTGCGGGGAGATTAAAAAATCTGGCTTGGAGGTGGGAAACAATTTCAGCTAATCATTACTTGCCACCTGCTGTGGGGAAGCTTTTTGGTCCAGCAAGCCAGATCTCTCCCCACCCACCCTGGCCACTAACTGAATTGTACTGCTGTGCTCAGGAGCAGCATCAGAGGGAGGTCTCAAGTAAATGTATGTGTTTGGGGCAGGCATGATCTCATGGCAGTCACTGGGCGAGGGAGCGGTGTTGGTCATCAGGGCCACTGTGGGGCCAAGTTAGGAGGTGGAGTCACTGTAGCAGAGGGATGCTGCAGGGCAGAATCCTGCTAGCAACAACCAACCCAGCTGGTGCTTAGCTCTCCAGCTTTAGAAGAAAGACAAAGGTCCTTACTACTTCCTAACCATAGGCTCCCTCAATTTAGTTAATTGGGCAAAAGCCACCAGGAGGAGCAACAGGAAGCAAGTAGTTAGACCAAAGACACCAGGAGCAGGCTTGAATTGAAGAGATTATTTCCCTGAAATTGCACTTTGCTGGGCTGCACTGGTCATAAAAGACACAGTTCATCTGAGGACACTTTAGGGCAATCGCTTTTAAAATGTAATGATAAAAACAGTTGCGCTAAACATATTCCAAAGAAATTAATCAATGTGGACTTCTCCCTTCTCCATAGAAAGAAATGTCTGACATGTGATTGCCAGGCTTCCTTCAGTGTTAAGCCAATAAAATAATATGCCATTAATTAGAGGCAGTTTCAGTATGTTATTTAGCTTAATTTTTACTGTCTCTTCAGCTCTCTTTCCTGTAGTGATTTAGATCGATTGGTTGTGTTAGTGAGAATCGGTCTTTAAAATCCATTAAGTTCTGGTCTCTGTGAAAAAGATTCTTATCTGGCACCTTTCAAAGGAAATGTACTCAACAAAAAGTTTCCTTGTTCATGACTTCTGAAATAGATCTTTTTGGAGGAACAGTAAGTCCTGTGATTCCAGCTTAAGCCAAAACTTTGCAGGTTAAGGGTGAATCTACTATTTTTTTATGTTTTGTGGGAAAAGCACCCCATTTGCAAAGCGTCCGGGGGGGGGGCATACAGCACAGTCCAAACCCAAGATCTGCCAGGATGAGTAAGTTTGGAATAGGTGGATTTTGGGCTTTCCCACATGAGCCAGGGCTTCATTGGTGTAATACTTCCTTCATCCCTGCTCAACTTGGATGAACCCTGGGCTATGCTAACTCTGCGGGCGAAATTGACATAAGTTTTTAAAAAGGAGTGTTCCAGAGATGTGGTAGGGGGAGGATGGGGAAAGGAGAGGCTTACACCTATTCAGGTTGCTTTTAGCTCAGTCACGTGACCTGGCAAACTGGTGGAACATGTGCAGACAAAAGGACTGGTGCAAGGCAAACTCTGTTTTAAAAGCTTGGCTTCCCTCAGGCATGCTCAGCCAGCAGAAGCTCCACTCCTAAAAGGAGTTTGGAATATGAGTAACTTATGCTGGCTTAATTTAAGATGATGTAAATTCTGATGGCTTCCTATCTGTAGGACTGCTCTGCCCCACATTGAAATTGGGTCATTCAGGTTTTTGTCGTTTTTTTAATTACCAGACTTCGCCCAGAAAGGTTAAATCTGAATTAAGGGGAGGAAAAGAATTGAACTGGCCTTTTTGATGCCAACAATGCTGCATGAATATTGTGAAACAGTTCGTGATGAGAACCCATCCGACAATAAGCAGCTGTCTAGAAGCAAACTGTCTGTGTTTGCTTTCTGTATTAAGAAAGGCCTGCTTGGGGCTGCAGGAAATATATACTACTTCACAACTGGAATTCCTTTTTAAACAAACTAACAAAGTCATCACCTGGTTTTCCAAGTTTCCAAAAGCTAGATTTTAAAAAATATATTGGTGGAATTAGTTTTCAAAATAATTGAAATAATATCTAGCCACCTGGCTGTAATAAACTCAGTGTCTACAGGGGTACCTCGGGTTACATACGCTTCAGGTTACATACGCTTCAGGTTACAGACTCCGCTAACCCAGAAGTAGTACCTCGGGTTAAGAACTTTGCTTCAGGATGAGAACAGAAATTGTGCTCCGGCGGCATGGCAGCAGCAAGAGGCCCCATTAGCTAAAGTGGTGCTTCAGGTTAAGAACAGTTTCAGGTTAAGAACCGACCTCTGGAACAAATTAAGTACTTAACCTGAGGGTACCACTGTACTTGCTTCAGTTAATGAGAACCTGAGACAAAGGCAATATTGGAGCACTCGCACACCACAGGTCAAACACCTAATATAGTAGAGCATGTTGCCGAGGAATGTTTGGCCTTTATGCGGGGGCAGAGGGAGGCAAATTTCAGAGATTAATGAAAGGTGAGATATGGCAAGCCTATTATTTACTATTCCCAGTCCATGCCTGAAATTCTGTGGTCTGATTAAACAATGAATTGCTACTGTTCAAGGAATGGAAGTCTTTCCTTTTGAGAAGTTAGCATTGCATTGGTTTTATTCTGAGAATTGTGCCACGTCTTCTGCCAGAGAGCACTGGAAAGGTATAACATCTCCTGCCTGTGTGTTCCTCCAGCTAGCATCTATCCACTGACACCATCCCTAGCTGACTATGGCAGGTGCAGTTGTGCTGCTGTCTAGCACCTGCCCATTCAAGAAAGAGATCAAAGTGCTGCAGATGCTTTGTAGCACAATACTACTTATAATGTCATATTTTTATAAATTGCTTTCTGGTCATTGACCGTATTAAAGATAGTTGATTTGATTTGATTGCAGTGCACTTGCATTCTGAGCATGCATAGGTTGTAGCCTCGTCTGGGGAAATAGATCAGTGGGTAATGGGTGGAGCCAATCCATCTGCTGGCAGACAAATAGAGGAGACTGGCCACAGGGGGCCCTCTTCGTTTTCCACAACATAGTACAGCATAGTACTACAAGGCACCAATGGGAAATGTGGGTGCTGGGTGTTACACTTTTCACTCTGCATCTGCAGCAATAATACTTGCTTAGCGGAAGAAGAGTTCACTATTTGAAAAGGGAGGTTTAGGGTGGGATGAATGAGCATAAGCTGTTTCATTGTTTTCATGAAGGTTGTTTTGAGCGCTAGCTGTATACTTTTTATGGAAAAGTATTCGTGCTTTTCATCAAGTACTGCTGATGGCACTTTTGACGGGGCAGGGGGAAATTCACAACCCTAAGCTGCAACCCTAAGCTTATGTAAAAGGCCAACTAAATCATGTGTTTTATTTATGAATATAAATACAGTATGCTTAGTTTATGTGTTTAGGATTGGAATGCAGTTCTGTCATACTGATCCCCATGTATATAACTGCCCAGTGATTGTACCAAAAACATCCCCATGGGCGCCACAGTGTGGAAGGCAAGTGAAAACTTTGCGATTAGTTACAGGTTTTCCCCCTGTGCATTTTAGAATAGCAGGATCAAGAAAGGTACTTGCTTCCCAGAAACCTTTTGTGCTCCCCCTACTATTTTCTAAAATCTATTGTATAGAGATCATAATACAAGCTGCAGTGGGCAAAATATAGGCTTTCCACAGAGTGCTATATTAGCCCGAGTTCATATCTCATAACCTAAGACGGCTACTCTGTCTTGGTTAACTGTGTGTTCATTCAAGAAGAAACGCTTCGGGAATTGGCAGTGTACACGACCGTACTAAAAGCATACAGCTTAAAGCTCACAGGTGACAAATCTCTGGGAAATGAAATTCTGGTTCTCTTGATAAGTTCACAGCACATGATTTCTAGCATGCTTGAATAATTCCTGACCGTGACACAGCTGCTTCGCGGCCCACCTGAATATGTCATTCTGAACTCCTTTGTCAAGTAATTTCCACTCTGTCTGGCACTGGATGAACAAATATCTCACGCTGCCACAATTCTATTTGGGTTGAGAAGAGTTGAAATTTATATAATATTCTTTTCCCCCTGATCTAGAGCACAGCAAGTGTCACCAAAGCTACTGCTCTGTTTGTACTTGGGAGCAAGTCTAGTTGAAACAGGTGACTGAATTTGAATCACGTGTGTATATAATCAGGACAGATTTCTTTGGAATCAGTGGGACTTGTTTTCACTTAAAATATTTTGGATTGGAGTATTTGCATCTTACGGGTCTTCTTTTTAATTTGATGGGATAAATTTAAGGCAAAAATAATCAGACATACATTTAAAAATACATTATTTAGAAGGCACCTAACATTTCTTAGTGCCGTGCAAAAGGTTTGTAACCTAAGGATAAAGACAAGGCACATTGGTGAGGAAGGGAGAAAGAAAGCAAAAGGGGAGAATGGTATTAGCCATGTGAACTGATGTGTTCTAAGGAGGCACCTAAAAAGGGCAGTCTAGTGATAAGGAACTGCAAGGGGAAAGGGGTGTAGGTAAGGAATAGAGAGGTTGTGTTTTATATAAGCATTTATTCATTTTTATTAGTTCCATATCTTGCCCTTCCTTCCAAAGGGATCCCCAAACAGCTAACAACAGAAAATAATACAAATGATAAAGCATCAGTCAAAACATACTATAAATGACAACAGTTAATATCTTCCATCAATGCAATTGACATCTTCTTCAGTTATGCCCCCCCCCCCCGGGCCTGGTAAATATAGGTACATTTTAACATGCTGCCTAAATGTAGCTTAGGTGGGGGACTGCCTGATTTTCACCTTGGTGGGAGTTGTATAAGCAGGGCACCACCACCAAGAATGCCCTGCCCCTTCCTGATCCTGCTGATGGGGCCACCCAGGGCCTTTCTCTCTCTCTCAATTGTACTTTCTGGGTCAGAAAGTACAGGGCTAGATGCTCCTTCAAATACTTTGGTTACTGCCTTTTATTCTTTGCTGAATTAGTTGTGTTGTGGTTCCGTTTGAGTCCTCCCAGGAGTGGGAGGCACCAGAGTATAAGGAGGAGAGGGGAGGGGGATGAGACTATGCAGCAGCATCCAGCAATCTCTCCCAGGGACAGGTGGCACATCAAGGGAAGTGGGGAGGCACATTTCTCGGGTTTTCTTCCTCTCCTTAATAGTTTGATGGGAGAACTTGTTGGAACAACGTTACAGTTCCCATGCAGTCTTGGACCTCTTGCTGTAATCTTGAACTCTTGAGCCTTGGCCTTGGCCCTTGGACTGGATTGTTGTTGCTGTTCCTCTGCACTGTGAGAGCACCTGGACTCAATTCTACCCTTTCCTAGTTGCTGGGTTTGTACTGTTGGACTGATATAATAAAAGTTTACTTCCTTACTTAGAAGAAAACTCCTCGGTTGCCTGGTTTTGGATAGGAACCAGAGCAGGTTCTACTTTACACTTCACTTAATATGCCTTTTCTGTATTTCATTCCTGTCAGTTTCTTGACTTTTGTACAGGATCTTGGAATCTTAAAGTTTTCATTTGAGTAAAAGAACCCAACATACATAATAACCTAGTTTCTTGTCTGCATTTCTGGAATGAGAGCTTAAGCTATGTCCCTCTGTCTCTGAAATGAGGGCAATGAGCTCGGAATCAGGAATGTTGTGGAGCATGGTAATCTTGTAAGATGGAAAATGCTTGAGGAAAAATCTGTTTAATCAGAGTGCCAATGCATGAAACAAACTGAAGTTTTGCATGGTCTATAGATTATGTGGTACTAATTTCACATGTGGCTAAAAGCCAGAAAGGATGAATCAACCAAAGTAATTCTTGACATCTTAGCATTAATGGATTTTCACTTCATTAAAATGCATATGTGTGGAGAGAGAAAATAAGGCAGTAAATTTGAGAATGAGTACAAGTGCATTTTGTATTGACTACAGTTAAAAAGACACCACCCAGCATTTGAACCCTTGCGTTTCAGCTCTCCTTAAAATAAGTAATTGATTCTGTAGAGGAATGCCAGTTGCAGTTTAATTTCCCTAATCAGTACTACAGCACTGCTAAGTAGCTGCAGTGCAGTTAGCAGAGAAGTAGGTTAACTACACCTCTGGTCTAGTATGGTAGGCAATTTGGTTCAAGAGTAGCTGTGTTCATCATCTGTGTTTTTCCTCTCCACACAGGCACTCATGAGAGCACTTCTAGAGGAAAAGTTGCATCTGAACACATATGAGAAGCGGGTGGCGCTGTGGGTTCAACCACAGAGCCTAGGACTTGCCGATCAGAAGGTCGGCGGTTCTAATCCCCTTAACGGGGTGAGCTCCCGTTGCTCGGTCCCTGCTCCTGCCAACCTAGCAGTTCAAAAGCACGTCAAAGTGCAAGTAGATAAATAGGTACTGCTCTGGTGGGAAGGTGTTTCCTTGCACTGCTCTGGTTCGCCAGAAGTGGCTTAGTCATGCTGGCCACATGACCCGGAAGCTGTACGCCAGCTCCCTCGGCCAATAAAGCGAGATGAGCGCCGCAACCCCAGAGTCGGCTACGACTGGACCTAATGGTCAGGGGTCCCTTTACCTTAGGTTAACTACACCTCTGGTCTAGTATGGTAGGCAATTTGGTTCAAGAGTAGCTTAGCACGTCATCTGTGTTTTTCCTCTCCACACACATGAGAAGCAGTTCTTAGGTTTAACTGTTCTGAATATTTTGAATATTATAAATGCTTTGTGGAGCAACTGCAGGTATTTCTTGATGAGACTGATTATCTAGATCCACTACAACCTGGGTTCAGACCCAAATCCATGAAACTGACCAGGGCCAGTTAGTGGGAAATTCAAAATCAGATAATCTGTCTTTTGAAGTATTGAATCCTTGTTTTGTGTTTTCGTCCGTTGAGAGGATGATCAAAAAGAATGGTCAAGTAATCACTTCTAAATCAGCCACAAGATAACAACCCTGAATATTATCAACCAACAGCCATGCTTTGGTAACCATAGCAAGCTTGATTATCCTTATTTGAACTGCAGGAATTTCAACTAATCTATAATCTAGCTTGAAATTCTAGTCACATTCTCTTTTGTTCATGATAAACTATGAGTTTTTGTGGTTAAATTGACATTTCTTGTTTAGTCATAGTCTCCTTTTGATTGTTAACTTGTAACATTGCTATAACAGAGTCATGTATCTCTCATTGCTTTTGTAATAGATCATTTCAAGTTTTGGACTATTGTAATTTGACTATGTAGAATGAGTTAAGCATTGGAAGCTGCCTGCTGGGTTTGATTTATGCCTCTGAAAATATTGGAAACATCTGACATTCAAGAAAAAAGCACATTTATAATCTAAAGAAAGGTACTCAGTACTTCCTCATGGGATATTCATCCCCCCCCTCTACATTTAGAGGTCCTATGATATTCTCACTCAAGAGTTGTGGAATTTATACCCTCGACACACCAGTGCATAGTGAGAAATTATTGTAAACCATCTTAAGCTTTCTTCTCATTTGTGTAATCTTGCCTCAGAATCTTGAAGAATCAGATCCTTGTGGATTCACAAAATGAGCAGGTGGGTGGTCAAGCATACACAGACCTTTCTGTCCCAGGGGAGGGACAATGTATCCTTGTGCAGGCTGGTATGCCAATGATCATGTGTCATGGCTGTAGGCAGGCAGGAGAAAAGATAAGAATCTCTCTCTTCTACAGGCAGGATAGAAGTAGTTTCCTCTCCTTTCCCCACACGTAGTTGGTTAAGTGGTTTGTGGTCAGTTATTATCTCTAGCAGCCAAGTTGTTGAATGAATCTCTGATAATTTTCACCTGTTCATTTTTTATAACACTCCCAGCTTCATTAACAAAAGCTGCAGGGACACATGTTTTGATGGTTTAAAAACCAACTGGAACGCAAAACCTCAAGACATTCATACAATAACGCAGGGTATTTTTTTGTTTTTTGTTTTGTATTCTTCTGCTCTTGTTTGAGCCATTCGATATGTAGAAAATGTGACCTAATCCCTGCTTTGTTAATGAGATATACTTCAAAACATGTGGGTTTCTCCTTTGTGTTGAGCCTGGCTTCCTCTTGCCTTTGCAATGAACAGATGTACTTGTTTCAGATTCCAGTATTGATTTAGTCTTCAGTTTTGCTCTCTTTTTTTCCATCTATGCTCCAGATAAGCACCCTGCCTCTCCCCCTACAGGTAAGTCCAAATAGTGCCTTATTTTTTTAAAAAGGAATTCTGTGTTTCATTTAAGGGTAGCAATTGATCCAACTTTTTTTGTAACTTAAATTTAAATTTACACCATGTGGCATATAATATTAAAGCCCATGAAGTTCTGAAGATACTGGTGTTTTTAGTTTTGACATCTATCAATTATGGGCTGAGTTTTTAAGGTTTTTGTGTAGTCCGACAAGGCCCAGATCATCAGTTTTTTGAAATTTCAACCCCTCATAACTCAAAAACGGGATGAGATTTAAAAAAACCCTCTAAAAATGCTGTTGGACCACAACACCTATTATCCTTAAACAATGGCCATGCTGGCCAGGGTTGATGGAATTGAACATCTGAAAGGCTCCATGATGGTACCCCCACCTTAGAAAGAAATTACCATCTCTCAGCCATCAACCAATGTTACTTAAATGACAAGAGGTCCACTGTTCTTATAACTAAAAATATGACTTAGCTTTTTCAAAAACAATTCTCTTTTAAAAACCTGACCTAAATGGGCTTAAGAAGCATTTCATAGATGGAGCTTCCACTCACGGAAGGACTTCTTTCATGAGTGCAACTCTCCTTCTGTAAGCAGAAGCTCCTTACATAAATGGAATGAAAAGTTATGAATGAAGCCAAAAGGCTTTTATTTATCTACATGTGCAAAAGATCTAAATCAGTAATCCTTTGCACTCTTACATGGGTGTAACTCCCATTAAGCCCAGTTAACCTTAACATCTGAATAAACCTACACAGGATTGGACTGTAAATAGAAGTGGGAAACAAGCAGTAGATGTTTGATTACTTAGATTTACGGTAAATTAAAACTATCATGTGTTAAGGAAGATCCTTGCAGTAGCAGAGAAAAAGGATAGGATTAGATAGCTTCATAATTATTTTCCCTTTCAAATTCCCATGAGAGTTTTCCAGTGCTTTGTGCCTAAAAAAGGAATATATATATATATATATATATATATATATATATATATATATATATGGAAGTTGTTAACTTCTTCTGCAGACAAATAAATGTCTTGTAAGCAGAATTTCAAGGAAGGCAAATTACCTGATGAGAGATACAGATGGAACTTTCTGACTTACCAGATAAAGCAGAAACAGCTGTCCATTCTGGGTGTATTTCCTAGAATCTTGACTAGTTCCAGAAGCTGAAACTAATATGCCGGTAGCCTGTTTTGTGGATTTTAACTCCATGGTTCTTGGACAACTTTTGAGGTCAGTGGACAAAATGGTGATTGTTTCATAATAGAAGCCAGCACTGCTGCACTGAGCATGCCAAATCACACGAAGGTTGAAATATTATGCTGCAGGATTTCTCTTCTTTCTTCATCTACTTCAGGGATGGGGAATGTGTGAACCACAAGATGTTGTTGGACTACAATTCCTATCAGCTCCAGCCAGCATAGCCAGTGGTCAGGGATGATGTGGGTTGTTGTCTAATAATGTCTTTGGGGTCACAGTTTCCACTCCCTGGGCATATCTGAATCATCCTTGGAGTGGTGGAGGGATGGGTAGTCAAGAACATCCAACTTTTACATGCAGAATACCAGCAGAATTCATTAATTACCCCAATGATTTTTTTTATAGCTCCTCTTTCTCCATTTCTTATACTGTTGCCATTTGCAGTATATAAAAAGCATGTCTGATGTGCTGTTAAAGTAGTTCAAACATGCCTATTTGTACCATCCTATAAATGTTGTCATTACATTTTTTTTTTTTTAAGTGGAAATACTTAATAGATGCAAAGAAGAAGCAACTTGGTACTTTTTGTGAGCTGGCTGGTTTATATTCAGGAATAATACACTTTAACACTGCACAGCGAGGTGAACAAGGTTTTGTCTGGCTTTGAGATTCTGTCTGAGGTGTTCTACCAATGGAACACAACAGTTACTGGCTCCCAAAATCATGTTGTGGTTCTTTCTGAGTTAATATGTTTTGGGGTTTAAAATTTCCATGATACATGAGCATCTAATCTAAGGAGTGAAGAAGTCAGGACAAACAGAGATTCCCCCCCTCCCCCAATACATGTTAAACTTCTTCAAGGTTTACAGGAAGCTCATGTTGTAAGTACAACATAAGTCTTAAACCAACAGCTACGCTTATCTTCTTTGAAAGTCCTTGTTCTGTGTCTGCAAGTCTGGTGGTGGTAGGTTGTTTTTTCCCCTGACAAGGAACAAATGAAATAGCTACATAGTGGGTCCCAGCTCTTTTGCATTCTACTTGTCTTGAGGGATATCACTTGTCACTCTTACCATATTATTTGTAAAAGAAAAATGGGAAGTATCAAATTCTGTTTTGTTTCTCAGGTGTGAGGCTATCTTGCTGAGCTCAGGAAACTGGTATTTTCCCCAGTTTTATTTTACAGGTTGATGATACTAAGTTACCGGTCTGCATGCATTTGACAGCAGCTTCTGTCATAGCTCTTGGCTCTCCTGCGCCTTTCTCACCCTTTTCTTAAACTTAATAAGTTTTAAAACTTACTGTGAGTCTGGGCACACTGCAGAGTGCAGTGTTGGTAAAACCTGATCCACTCAACATCTTAATTTTGTGGAGGCAGCTACGTATATAAAACAGCATATGTGAAATTGTGCCATGGGACTTGGTCCTGAGTCCTTTAAGCGCCTAGTGATGCCCCTGTCTGTTGGTTTGTGGCAGTTTTTTATCTTATCGCTCCAGAAGCCCGGCAAGGTTCAGGAGCTGTAGGGTGTGCTAACCTATGTTTGAGTGTCGCCCACCCAATAAGCTTGTCCTACCCATCCAAACTAACCAGCTGAATGCTTCTGGGATAGGGAGTAACTTACAGGTAGACCCTGACAGAGATTACTTCACTTTGCTCCACCCGTGGTCTTGAAATATGGGGCAGTTTTGTGTGACCCTGGGTAGCATGAGAATTTAATTCTGTGTTCTATTTTAGGCCATTCTTCCTACACAGGAAATGACCTCTGGATTTGTCTGCTGATAGTGTCCTTCCCACACCAAATTCATGGAAGCTTAAGCAATAAAACTGTGGCCTTGGGGTGTAGGAGTTTGTGTGCATGTGTTCCCTGTGCTTTCTCTCCCTGCTGCAACTGCAAGTCAGTTTTAATTTTGTTGTGGCTTACTGTATTTAGTAGTAAAATTCCTCTGAACTTTTTTGTCTCTTCTCTCCCCCCCCCCCCCCGCCTTGACGCATATCCATGCTTTTGCTGAAATGCCTACCTGTGTACATTTTTGGTTCCTTCCTGCTCAGACAGGTCTTTCTTCTACTCCCTAGCAAAAACCTAGAACTGGTTAATTTCCTTGTCTATACTGGAAAGTGTTTTTAATTGTACGTGGAAACACAACTTTCACAGAGAGAATGCAGTTCTGAATTAACCAGTGGAAATGTGTTATCAACAACTTTCCCCAAAGTTCCACAGTGCCAGTTGTTAAACTATAATTTGCGTTTTTCAAGCTGTATACATCTTAGCATCTGAAATGAAATATGGGGACAACTTGCCAAAGGTTAGCAATGTCATATCTTTGACAATGCTTCCTCCCTTCCTTCATCCATAGCTCCACAAATTTTGACTGGCCATCAAGATCCTGCTCCAAGGGCACATATAATCTTTATCTGATGTCATACTGATCTCCCAAAGGCAAGAGCCTCTAAAATTCACAGCCGCCTTTAAATTCTTGTTTGTGTTTTAATGGTTTTTGCATTTTCTGTTTTAAATTTTATATACACATACATGCAAACATACAAACACGCACAAACACACACACACACACACACACACACACATATTAATTAAATGATAGTACTCATATAGGTACTTTTCAAACTAGTCACAATTATAGGGGCTGCCCTGGGGTGAATTTTAACACTCAGAGCAGTACACCAAAGTCTAGCTCAGAGAAACGGTTATCATCCCTTCCCTTGCCATACCAAGAGATGAGGTTTCTGGAGTTCCAAAGCTCTTAGGAGTACAATTTACATACAGCTATGCAGTGCTTTCTTCTTTAACTCGTTGGCCTTCAGCCTGCTCTTTCTCTTTCTCTTTTATGATATACTGAAAGCATCATGTTTTGGAATAGTTGGATAAAGTGTTATACATGAAAAGAAGTAGGGTCAAATAAACTGTTAAAACAAAAACAAGATTAAAGGGAGGGGGAAATGCAGTTTCAGATGTCAAGTGCTATTTTGTGTTTCTGTACCTTGTTGGCTTTAGATGTTAATGCTCATTGTCAGGATGCCTGTTTTGCAAATCTCATTGGCAGGAGTCCAATATAATGCATCATATTATTAAAAAGTGAATGCTCGTCTGTTTCTCAATTACCGTATTTTTCCTTCTATAACACACAGATTTTTTCTTCTAAAAAGGAAGGGGAAATGTCTGTGCGTGTTATAGAGCGAATGTGTGGTCCCTGGAGCCGAAAAATCATGCAAAAATCAAATCGCGGCGCTGCACGGAGAAGCGAAACCTGAAAAGAGGAAGCGGCTGCTTTCCTGCATTCTGCCTCAGGGTCTTACTGCCCACCCCCTCTGTTTCGTTGCTGTGTTTGCTGAAACGGAACAAAGAGCAGGGAAAGCCCCTCCCCTCCAGGCAAGCTCCGGTGCTGCTGGGGGAGAGGGAGAGAGAGGGGGGAAGGGAGAGAGAGGGGGGGAGGGGGAGGGAGAGAGAGAGAGAGAGAGAGAGAGATGGCTGGCTTGGGTGGGGGGAAACTTTTGCCTTTCTTTCCTCCCTCCCGTTAAATCCCTCTCCTGCATTCTTAGCCAGCTGCTTCTCTGCACACCCCTCTAATGTCCCTTCTTTGTTTTTCCTTCGCTCCCCACTTAAAATGTGGTTACAAAGCATGGATCCTCAGGATCTTTGCATTGGGTCACCCCAAATTCACCATCAGATCACATAGCATGTCCATGGCTACAGCCTGCACCAAAAAAATCACGCACCCACTGTTGCCTGGGGCTGCAGTGGTGCAAAAATGTGGTTAAAAAGCATGGATCCACAGGAATTCTCAGGATTTTGGCATTGGGTCACCCCAAATTCACCATCAGATCACATAGCATGTCCATGGCTACAGCCTGGCCCCCCCACAAATCACATACCCACTGTTGCCTGGGCCTGCAATGGTGCAAAAACGTGGTTACAAACCATGGATCCACATGGATCCTCAGGATCTTTGCATTGGGTCAGCCCAAATTCACCATCAGAGCACATAGCATGTCCATGGCTACAGCCTGCCCCCCAAAAATCACGCACCCACTGTTGCCTGGGGCTGCAATGGTGCAAAAACATGGTTACAAACCATGGATCCACAGGAATTCTCAGGATTTTGGCATTGGGTCACCCCAAATTCACCATCAGATCACATAGCATGTCCATGGCTACAGCCTGCCCCCCCCAATCACATACCAACTGTTGCCTGGGGCTGCAATGGTGCAAAAACGTGGTTACAAACCATGGATCCACATGGATCCTCAGGATCTTTGCATTGGGTCAGCCCAAATTCACCATCAGAGCACATAGCATGTCCATGGCTACAGCCTGCCCCCCAAAAATCACGCACCCACTGTTGCCTGGCGCTGCAATGGTGCAAAAACGTGGTTACAAACCATGGATGCACAGGGATTCTCAGGATTTTTGCATTGGGTCAGCCCAAATTCACCATCAGATCACATGTCTGTGGCCACAGCATGAAGCACAAAAATGATACATCCACTGTTTCATTCAGAATGTTTTTTCCCTTGTTTTCCTCCTCTAAAAACGATGTGCGTGTTATGGTCAGGTGCGTGTTATAGAGCGAAAAATACGGTAGTTTGCAATCATGGCCAAACCAGTCCCTCAAGGCAAAGGCTGTCCAGCATTCTTCATGCTTATTAGAGGAAGACTCTAGGTGCCTTCAGCCAAAAAAACTGGTTGGATAGCTCATATCTACAGTGAAATTTATCTGCTGCTTGACCTGCGTGGCCACTCTGCACTCTCCATGCTGCTCCTGGGCTTCCTCCAATTCTTGGACCTTCCTTAGAATATTTGGACTCCTTCCTAGTTCTCCAGCCTCCCTCACAAAGCTGCCTCTGTCCCAAAGGCCTGTGTGAAGTATAACTCCACCCAAACAGAAAAATACCTCATTCCCTCACAGAAGGTAGACAGCTTTATTATCCCCTAAGCCATGGATGGGAAACCCTTGGCCCTCCAGATGTGATTGGACTCCATCCTCCCATCAGCTCCAGCAACATCTGCCCTAAGCAGATTTGGATGTTGATGGACATTTTGTGACAGCCCATCAACTCAGCCAGTTCTCTGTTAGAGTCTTTGCTACCACAAGCACAACAAATTGGAAGCCCTTAGAAGCCGCAAGTTGAGCTTCCTGTTGTTAATGAGTCTGTCCCTGCTTACGTTTGTTTCAAACTCAGAACAATACCTTATGATGGTTCAGATTTCATAGGGAGGAGTGAGGTATGAGCTTTAATAGGTTGAGACTTGTTACTCAGAAAGTAACTAGAGATTCTATGCCTGCTTGCTATGGCACTGAATATACATATAGCTGTGAAGTGGTGGTGGTGAGAATGATCTAGACTTAGTATATCTTAGTATATATAGTATATATAAAGTATATCAGAGATTCTATTATTTGTATTATAAGCAGCAAGTGCTCCCCCCCCCCCCCGATTTTCAAGTAAAGGCTATGAAACAATTCATTCTATCCTTGTGCTGTGTTCATGAGATGAATCCACTCCGTCACATAAATTTAGCCCTAAGTTGGCAGCAAAGCTCAGAACTCTGAATTAAAGGTTTTTCCATTCTTCCCAAGCAATGCCCAGGGCTTGCAAAGTTTTGTGTAACAGTGGAGCAGCTGAACCAATGGCAACCAGAGAACCAGATAGCTGATGTTTCAGATCAGAGAATAGCCAACTCCAGGCTATGTATTGCAGACCTCCCGTCTGACAGGCAGATTCCTTATGTATGCCATATCCCCATGACCTCGCAACTAATCTGTCAAAACTGTGGGTAAGATAGGTTAGGAAAGTGGTGATATTGCATTAGGCCAAGGCTTTCATTTTTACTGGGGTGACAGTAATTAAAGGCTACTTAAGAAGTCCTTCTAAGTAACATTACTGGAACCAAGGTGATAAATGAGAGCCTAGCACCAGGCAGGAAAACTGCCTTTCCTGTTGGTGCCTCATTGTCTTTTTTCTATGTTCCTCTGCTATCCTTTTATAACATCAGCCAGAGGGCTTGTCCTGCAGGATTGGTTAAAGTCATGTAAAAAGATGGTTCCATGTGCTTCCAGCTATTTTATTGTAAACTGTTATCTGAAACAGTTTTAAAGTGTCTTAAAATAGCTTCTAAAAAGATCCTGTTCAAATGTCAGTGCTAGTGCTTATGTAGCCAAAAAGGCACCTCCCACGCACAGGAAAATGCCATGATTTGCAAAAGTACAAAATGGGGGGGGACCTCCTAGTCAGGGTGGGGAACAGAAGAAGCCAATAGGAACCAAATGTGTTCAATGACCATGGAAGGTTGACTGTTGGGGGTGAAGCGAGGGTGGTGGGTGGGAAAGGGGAATGGAACGGCATATGGAGGAAGGCAAGGCTGGCTGGCTGGCTGGCTTGAACACTAAACAGAAATTGTGACATGCTGCAGCATCATGTTGCAGGTCCCAAATGTAGAGAAATGTACACATTCACAATTCTTACATCTATATTTTTATAATGTTTATCCAGTGCATTAAATGAGTGTTAATAATGGTCTCATCTCTTGAGTTTTAGGAGTGAGGAATAGATTCATTGCAACTTGTTTTGCTGATAGAATCATAGAATTGTAGAGTTGGAAGGACCCTGATGGGGAAATGTTTCCCAGATTCATTCTACTGTGGGTGTTCTATGAGGGAGAAACGTATACAGTATGCATGCTACAAAGAGAATATAAATCAAACACTGCCTGTGTTCAAGAATACACAGGAGAACCTTTTTTAAATAAAAAAAATCTATTTTAATGTATGTATACACTTTAGTATGGCTACTGGGTTTTAGAATGCTGAATGCTGGTTAAACTAGAATTAATTTCTTCCCACATTATAATGTACTATGAATACATATTGCCAAAAACTATATAGCCATATAGACTCTTTTTTGGAATTAAATCCTCCCATTCAGTAAATTTAAAAGCTTCCTCCTTGTGAAACAAAAGCAGTCTTTTACATGGGGTTGCTCTATGTACATATTCAAACATCCTGCTTTTCGAAAGCAGTTCTTGTTTCAAGGCTTGCTTGATCTATCCAGAGTTCCAGGCAGAAGCAGAAATGTTTACATAACTGTCCCTGTCAAATGGAATTTTTTACTATAGAGCATCCTACACTTCCACCGCAGCCTGTTTAACATGGACCAGGGTCAAAACCTGAAAGGCACAGAAGAATGTGCAATAAGCAAGATGTCAATGAATGAACTAAGCCTTCATATTTTAAAAAGGAGGCTCTGATGTAGGAGTAGCAAACTCAGCAAGACTTTTCAGCAAATGAATAAAAATCAGAGGAAGTGGGAGTTTGCTGTCAACCCACCAATTCTGTCCTCTGTAGCATGGCATCAGTACACTGAACAGTTGCAACAATTTCAATATATATTTGTATGTACGTATTGTGTGTGTGTGCGTGTGCCAAATATGGTGTAGTTAAGAGTGGGTGAAAGCAAACTGTTTGCCACATCAACTTGGTTCACATGATATAGTAAACTATAGCTTGCTGGAATTGTCCAGGCTCCCAGAGAGCAGAATTAAAGTTGGTTGGAGCTTGTGGTTAATGAGTGAGTTTTAACTATAGGCCTGGATTCACACAACTCACTATGCCAAATCTGGCATCGCTCAGTGCAGCATGGGAGCAAAAAGGACCAGAGAGGAGCAGAACAGCTGTGAGCTCATCTCTGGGAGCCTGCATGTTTGCAAAATCTTGGTAAACCATACTTTGGCTTGGCATCTTGTGAGAACCCGCCCATAGTCCCTGCTGTACAATGCCATATGTGGTTACTTTTCCATACCTGTGCTTCCAGAGATACAGCTCACCCAGAGACTTGAAGTCCCATGTAGTTAGCATAGCCATGCAGGATTTCTTAGATAGGAATATTTGCTAAGTGGGTAGTCTGTTTTCACTCAACATAACAGGACAGTGCACTTGTTGCTGTTTCCCACAGGATTTTCAATCAACAACAGTGCCTTTCAAGTACTTTATACGCAATCTGTATTGTATATCTCTATTTTTTTCTTTTATATTATTATCTGCCATCTAAAGGTTCATGGCACATAAATGAGATTCCACACTGAATAGAAGGGGGATTTAGTGCTGGGTTGCTGTGAACGTGGAAGCACATTTGAAATAGAGTACTTGGGGAGAGGGCTCCTGTGTTCAAATTCTGCTTGCAGGTTTCCTACAGTCATCTGGTTTGGTCACTATGAGAAATGAGAAGAGGATATGCTGGACTAGGCGAGCCATTGGTCTGATCCAGCAGGCTCTTCTTATGTTCTCTATGTCAGGGGAAAACAGCAAAAAGCTGTTGTTGTTTAGTCGTTTAGTTGTGTCCGACTCTTCGTGACCCCATGGACCAGAGCACGCCAGGCACTCCTGTCTTCCACTGCCTCCCGCAGTTTGGTCAAACTCATGCTGGTAGCTTCGAGAACACTGTCCAACCATCTCGTCCTCTGTCGTCCCCTTCTCCTTGTGCCCTCCATCTTTCCCAACATCAGGGTCTTTTCCAGGGAGTCTTCTCTTCTCATGAGGTGGCCAAAGTATTGGAGCCTCAGCTTCACGATCTGTGCTTCCAGTGAGCACTCAGGGCTTATTTCCTTAAGAATGGATAGGTTTGGTCTTCTTGCAGTCCATGGGACTCTCAAGAGTCTCCAAACACAGTTCCAAAAATGAACATATAAATTAGTCCTAGGATAGCCAACTGTTTTCAGCATCTTGGGGAGCGTGGTAATCTCAAGTATTGTTTTTGCAAAAAAATTTAATCTTTTAAATTAGTGTAGAATAATAATATTCCAAATAATATTTCAGATAACTGTATTGAATTAAGGTTTGTGGTAAGTTGGGGTGGGGGTGGGGGTGTATATACCTATATGAAAAAAAGGTTTAAATTATTGGTGAGTTCATGACTGCTACATTCTACCGCACACTATTGATATTTTAAGTGCATGTTGCTGATAATTAGTTTCTATAGATTACAGTCACGGATGTCAAATCCACAGTATTGCATTGGTGGTATTTATTGCAAATTAATCTTATCATTTGATAAGCTTATCTTCATTGATTGATATTGTGTCCACATTATAGCAAAGCCAGTACCATGGTTGAATTGTAGGAATTGATTCATGCAATGCTGTATATCAGTTTCATGTGCTGGCTGTTACCACTGATAAAATGTTCATGTGAATAGACCCCAAACAATGGTGCTTTTACCATCCAGATCTTATTCCAAGCAAAAGTAAATCTTACCATACATTCCCAGGTTTTTTTAAAAAAAAAACTGTATTGTGCTAGTTCTATTTGGTTACAGCAAGACATAATGCAATTAGGTTTTATTTAAATAAACTTCCCGTATGTGACCCCAAATTTATATACAGAGTATTGGTATGTGGAGCAGAAAACCCTTTGTGAGTGTTTGTAATGTCAACAGGCTTTATTTCCAGACTAGCTTGTACTGCCCATATACAGTAAGTATCAAGCATGGGAAATAAAGACTTAGGTTTCCCAAAAGCCATCTTGCTGGGATCCTGTTCTCCATATGTTTTGGACTACAATGCCCATCACCCTGATCATTGGCCGTGCTGCCTGGGGCTAATTGGCATCGTAGTACAAAACAACCAGAAAGCATATCAGTGCATTGTGATAAACAGTAATAACACTGCCTGTTTTCACGGAACTCTAGTGACTTGACAGTTTAACCTATTATGTGGCCATGAGAGTGGCTTCAAAAATGCAATGTTTTGTGAAGCAGCAGAACAGAAATTCTGAAAACTGGTGAATATCCCTAAGCTTTGTGCCCCTCAAAAGGGGCTCTTGGGAACACTGAATTGGCCAGTGAAATTTCTTCAGTTCTTACACATCTGTGCTTTTCTTTTTCTGGTGTATTTTCCTGTAAAAATTGAGTTTGTGCTTTTAACACATAAAGTACTGTAACGTGTTGGGGAAAGTTCTAAATGTGCAGAAATCTGTGTGTAATTCTACCATGAGAATGCATTTGTGCTTTCAGTCCACTTTCAGAGAGCCCGCCTGTAAATTCTATTAAATTTCACGTCGGCCCACACACATTCTTCTAATTCCGGTTTAGCAAAGCTTGGTAACTCTTTCCTTTTCAGGTTTGCAAAGAGTTGTGCAATCTGTTCTTCCATTGCCTAACTGTTAATAATTGGAGGAAACTGACCAAGTTAAATAGCGTAGGGAATGCGTTAGCAGTTGCCACAGAAACAGCCGTCCAATATAAATATCTTATTGCTCTTCTATTTTATCATCTGTTTTCAGGGCAGTTTAAGCTGCTGGAACAAGACCGTGATATTAAGGAGCCAGTGCAGTATTTTAACAGTGTGGAGGAGGTGGCTAAAGCATTTCCTGAACGAGTTTACGTCATGGAGGAAATAACATTCAACGTTAAGGTAGCCCCTAAACTAATATTTATCCCTAGTGAAATGATTTATGGTTAAACCCTTTTTATATATATACATGGCAGTTGAGCAACTGTGCTCTGTGGGAGAAGTAATTTTGGGTTACTGAGTTGTCTTAGTCGGATGGTATTTAAACTGCAACTTAATGTGTACATTTCCCCCAAACCCATTTTGAAATCTTTGTGAATCAGTGTGAGATACGGTACATACGAAGACTTTTTCAAAGAGGGAACCACCTTCAATAAGCAATGTTCTTTTCCGATCTGTTTAATTGCCTCCAAATTTTAGACAGAGATTCTTTTGTTGTTCACTCCCCTTCCCTCTCCCTCCCCTCCGACCCCTTAGATTTTAATTGGTGAGGGAGCAGCTGCTTCATTCACTCCACAGAATGTCTTAGGCTACATAGGGGCTGTATGGACTATTATTGAAACCCCTCAATACTGGTGAAGATTATCAGCATTTACATGGAAGCAGAAAGGACTAATGATTCCTTGATTTAAAATCTATGCAGCAACCATGAGAAATAACATGATTCAAATGAAATGTTGTTGCTCTTTTCTTTAAGCCCTGCAAATAGGGAGGCCATATCACTGTTAAACAGAGTATTGTCAGAAACTACTACCCACATAAATTCTGACTACAGTGTCTGTAAACTGTTCCTCCCTCCCTCCCTCTCTCTTCCCAATCTTATATGTTAGAGTGTCTTAGCCATATAGAATGTCCTCTAGCAGTTTCCATGTTTGTTCTGGATGTACCTTAACGGTTAAATGCCACAAGCTATTTCCTGTTGCCACAATCACTTTAGAAAAGTAAGTACCGGTAATTGTTTTCGAGGGAGGTGCACATACGGCATGGGCCTATCCAAGATGGCGGTCTATCACTGTGGAAGGGCAGTAGCTCAATGGTAGAGCACTGGTTTACATGCAGGAAGTTCCAGGTTCAATCCCTGACACCTCCAAGTAGGACTGGAAAATGTTCCCAGTCTGTGAAACCATGGAGGGCTGCTGCCGCCAATTTAGAGTAAACAGTAAACTGAGCTACATGGAGTGGTGGATTGTTTAAGTACAAGGCATAGTTCTATGTTCCTATGTACTTTGGATGTGGCTATGTATGCTTGACCTCTCATTTGAGCAAGTTCATCTATAGTCAAGATAACATTATTAATATTCAGGAAAATTTGAGAAGAGGGTGTAACATCTAAGTCAGAAAGTTAAGCATGTTAGAATTGGATTAGACCCTGTTGATCTTCAGGTTTATTCCTACACACACACACACACACACACACACACACGTTTAGAGAAAAAGCCAAGTGAGTCTCATGGGAGTTCTAAATCGTACCAACTGGGGGATCTCCTGCTAGGATCTCTTGGGTTATGTCTGTACAACACACAACACACAAATGCTGCCTGAGCCTTTTAACTGGCAGTGGCAGGCATTGAACCTGGGAATGAGCTACAGTCCCTCAGCAAATCACAATTTGAGGGTCTAGAATGTAACACCTGAACATGGCAACTATTGTTGAAGATAGAAATGGAGAGCCCCTGCCAAGAAGATATTAGGCTAGTGAGACAATCCTGGTTTGGAGGGATTAATTAAACCACAGTTTGCCAGTTAGGATGTCACAGAAAACTGGTTTGAGGAAACCAGGTCTTCTTCTCAAGGTGCAAGTGAGAAGGAAGAATCAATTTTTCTCATCACCTATTCTTGAACCACATTCTAAGCAAATAATTTGAAGAGCCAGTAAGGTGATATCTGAAAACAGCTAAATTGCCAATGATCAAACTTATGATAAAATCTTCCTGTTTGGTATGCCCTTTATAGTCACCAGAGTTGTTAGGAGCTAATTTTCCCACACTGGAAGGCTATATTTGGATGTAGAAAATCTAGCTTCAGATCCCATCTCAACTGTGAAGTTTATTTGGTGACTTTGGACCTGCCGTTATCTCTCAGCTTATACTATCTCACAGGTTTTGTCATGTGGCTAAAATGTGATGACCTCATGAATAGCAGCCCTGAACCCCTTGGAGGAACAGAGGGTTACAAATGCAACCAATACATCAGGTTAATAGGGGTGGGTTAGGTGTTAAATCTGAGGCCAATACTGAAATCTGCCAGTTAGTCAAGCCCATATGTGCATCCTATAGGTGCAGAAGTGGCTAGCCTTTGGCCTTCCAGATGTAAATTGGACTCCAACTCCCTGACCACTGGCAATGCTAGCTGGGGCAGATGTGAATTGGACTCCAGCAGTACCTAGCCCCCCATCCCTGCTGTAGTGCGATGCCTGAATCGCAAAACTGGCCAGATGGGAATCAGTGACATGAATCATACCCAAGTCTAATTTAAGTTACTGAGTGTCACCCATTCCACATCTCTTTCTTGAAAGCAGAAAGCAGAGAAGAGGGACTAGTGGGGTGCCACAGGGTTCTGTCTTGGGCCCGGTCTTATTCAACATCTTTATCAACGACTTGGATGATGGACTCAAGGGCATCCTGATCAAATTTGCAGATGACACCAAACTGGGAGGGGTGGCTAACACCCCAGAGGACAGGATCACACTTCAAAACGACCTTGACAGATTAGAGAACTGGGCCAAAACAAAAAAGATGAATTTTAACAGGGAGAAATGTAAAGTATTGCACTTGGGCAAAAAAAAAAAGAGAGGCACAAATACAAGATGGGTGACACCTGGCTTGGGAGCAGTACATGTGAAAAGGATCTAGGAGTCTTGGTTGACCACAAACTTGACATGAGCCAACAGTGTGACGCGGCAGCTAAAAAAGCCAATGCAATTCTGGGCTGCATCAACAGGAGTATAGCATCTAGATCAAAGGAAGTAATAGTGCCACTATATTCTGCTCTGGTCAGACCTCACCTGGAGTACTGTGTCCAGTTCTGGGCACCACAGTTCAAGAAGGACACTGACAAACTGGAACGTGTCCGTAGGAGGGCAACCAAAATGGTCAAAGGCCTGGAAACAATGCCTTATGAGGAACGGCTAAGGGAGCTGGGCATGTTTAGCCTGGAGAAGAGGAGATTAAGGGGTGATATGATAGCCATGTTCAAATATATAAAAGGATGTCACATAGAGGAGGGAGAAAGGTTGTTTTCTGCTGCTCCAGAGAAGCGGACACGGAGCAATGGATCCAAACTACAAGAAAGAAGATTCCACCTAAACATTAGGAAGAACTTCCTGACAGTAAGAGCTGTTCGACAGTGGAATTTGCTGCCAAGGAGTGTGGTGGAGTCTCCTTCTTTGGAGGTCTTTAAGCAGAGGCTTGACAACCATATGTCAGGAGTGCTCTGATGGTGTTTCCTGCTTGGCAGGGGGTTGGACTCGGTGGCCCTTGTCGTCTCTTCCAACTCTATGATTCTATGAGTTTGGAGCTGCAAGTTTTAAACACACACACTCCTTCCAGCATAGTGGCAGAAGAAAATGAACTGGCGCCTCCTGATCCTGGAGGTGGTAATTCAATAGGTTTATTCTCTGAAGAAAAAGGGGGAAGTTGCTGAGGATTCTTACCTAATTAGCTAACTGCAAGGTATTTCAGGTCCTCTGGGCAAAGCTTCAAGTCCATGAATGCAAATATTTTCAGCACACCTGAAGCATTACTTTGTTGATGCAAAATTGAATCCAATCTTTCTGCGATGTAGTCTCATACAGTTTGCCTCGAGACCAGCAAGGGGCCCTAATCCCAAATTCAGCTCTAGAAATGTGTTTCCAAATGTACGGGGAAAGAGGAGGCTGGAAACTGTGCAGTAAGGCAACAAAAGGAGTTATTCTGCAGCCGAGACTCCAGCGTGGGAGGGAGGAAGCAGAGGAGTCAGACCAAGCACACTGGGACCTTGATCTCAAGTTGTGACCACACTGCAAACACTTTCAGAGCGCTGGAAGGTATTAATAGAGGTCTTTGACCATTGCAGTATAATGCGGAGGTGGCGGCAATGAATGCACATCATCACTTCTTCTGAAGTCTCTTATGTGTACCACCACGAAAGGAGGAGATCCGGATATGAGGGTGGCTGTGCTAAGTGATGTGCTCATTAATGCCATTGGCATGCCAGAGGGTGGAAATCCTAGACAAAGCAATTAGCGTTGCAGTTCTGAGCTATAGTTCCCCATGGCATTTCTAAGCACAACTTCACTGTGTTTGTCTTTAGATAGCAGTTGTAGCTTAAGCTGGAGAGGAGTTAGATGCCATGACACATAGTTTAGAAGAAACTTTGCAAATGTCATTTTTCTCTACCCAGTTAATGTACTTATTGTTAGGTGTTTTAAATACTGTTTAGGAAATTAGGTTTCCCTGATACCTAGCATTTTATTTCAGTTCATTATACACACATAAGATAAATTGCTGCAGTCACTTAATAGCTGGCTGAGCCTGATATCTGTGGTAGTGCAGAACTGTATTTGAGCTATGTCAGAAATTACTAATTTATAATGCTTTACATATCTCTTTTGTCTCTGCCATTAATAATTGAAAGTGCAAATGAACACCTTTTTATGTGCACCTTTGCTTCAGAATAACAAAACTGACCTGAAATTACTTCTCTAAGCAAGGGACTTTGTCTTCAGGTGTTAAACTTGAGCAGCAACAGTCTTGCCCATCCTGTCAAATTTGCAGTACAAGGACTTGCATATCTTTGCACTCAGATGTGTGTTGAGTTCATATATATCACCATAGAGCAAGTGTGCAAGCTGCCTATTCACACATGACATGGACCATGCCAAAAGAGGAATCAGGGGCCACTGATTTCTCTGTTGCTTCTTGTTTCTCATGGGAGATGTCACCGTGTGTGTAATGCAAAAATGTGAGGAGAGGGGAGTGTTCTGCAAAGTTCAGAGTGTTCTTATCTCCAGTTGATATTACTTAAATTGAAACTAAATCCCATCTTGGAAGTCTACATCACACAGGATATCTGTCTTCAATGAATACTGTATTTCTGTAGGAAAATGTGTACAAAACATGTGAGGGCTTTTTGAAGGGGAAGAAACACTCCACGTGCCTGTTTTACCATGTCTATGTTTAATTTAAAATACTAATGTGTCCAAAATGCCCCTTCTCCTTGCAGCACTGATGTTCATGGAGCAAAAAAGTCTTGTGTGAAGCAGCTCTAGAAGTGTGTGAGTTTGAGTGTGTGTGTGTGTGAGAGAGAGAGAGAGAGAGAGAGAGAGAGAGAGAGAGAGCGAGCGAAAGAGAGAGAGAGAATAGTTAATCACGGTGTGAAATCTACCATTGTTTAATATTAATGTTTCATAATACTGCCATGGCATTGACCTGAATTGTAAATGAGTATCACGTACAGGGAAATCCTGATTGTTTCCTGGATTAGCTCTATTGAGGATGTGTAGATTTGAACACAGCATTTGAATTACTTCCTCTTGGGAAACTCTGAAAGTGCAATACTAGCCAGGCATGCCAAAGTATTCAGCTTTAAGCACATGCATAAGCTGCATCTCTTCCAGTTCTGTCAAGTTGTTATTCACACTTAGCAAGGGCTTTGCATGTTTTTGAAGGTAGACATACACTAGCAGAACAACACTTGCACCAGTGGAAAGTTCTGCTGGCATCGAAGTTCTACCAGTATTGGCGCTCCATCAGCAATGTTTGACCAGGAGAGAGGAGGAAAGCGGATAGTGCCATGGGTAGGTGTGGGCATGATACAAAGCCCCTTTGTTTCCCTAGCATGGTCTCAGTAATGGTTCACTTAACTATGGGGCTGGTACAGTCCATTCCCTTCTATTTTAGTCAGTGGAGGTAAGATTCCCATAGGGAATTGGATGTGGCAGTCTCTGTGCAAGCAGATCTCCAGGATATTTCACCTTATCCCCAAACAGAGTATAAACGCGAGTTAGGATTGCTATGCTCATTACTTATGTGGTAGCATGAAGTTAACAACTACAAATACTAAGAAGCAGAAACTGAATGCCACTCTGAATACGAACAGGCTTTTGGAACGAAAGGAATATATTATGCTGCGTAATTATCTGTGTTGGGAAAAGGTGCAACCCAACTCTCTGATCCATTGCACTGGAGGCAGCTGGATGGGCCAAGGCCTCCCGCCTCCCTCCCTAGACCAGAACCAATAGGGTGGCAGCTCATTCGTTTCCCATGCACTCTCTAGCATAGGCATGTCCAAAGTCTGTTTCAGGGGCCTAATCCGGCCCCTGGGGTAAAATCCTTTAAAAAGCCCAGCAACTTCAATCCTAAAAAAAAGCTTAACTTTGGTCAGCCCTTTGTCGGCCCTCATGGCCCTTCACTTCATCAAATCTGGCCCTCTTTGAATAAAGTTTGGACACCACTTCTCTAGCATAAAATGCCAGGTCTCCTATAGCTATCAGGCGAGTTGTTAATTACAGGGGTGGGGTAAAATCACACATACATACATTCAAAAACACTGGAGGGGTTGGGGAAAAGGCCATCATTCTTGTCCTATCTCATGAATTCAAGGTGAGTTTATAATATATTCTTACTTTTCTTTTTCACATTCCTGTGTAATATGTTAAGCTTGACAGTAACTTGCCTAAAGCTACGCAGATGAATGTTATGGCTCAGCAGAGATTTGAACCTGGATCTTCCATGACCAAATCTGGCAACCTTTTGTGGGGGGGGGGTGTATTTTCCTACTGGGAAAAGTATAAGTTATTTGTGATTTCTTAACTCTGGCAATGTGTTTGTGGGAGGTATTGCGAACTCAATATTTTTGCTCACTAAGGAACAATGGCCTCAGTAAATAGGAAAGGGTTGACAAAGGACTGGAGAGTGTATCAAGAGCTAAAAGTCTGTAGCCCATTTGTTTAGTTTGTGTGGATGCAATTAATATTATTATTTTGAATTACATGAATATAGTGGATGCCCGAACACGTCTGATGGGTTTGTTCTATTCCTTCTGCATTCCATTTGTGCAATTTCCAGTGTGACTGGAAGGAGTGGTTCTTAGGCTGATCATCAGATTGGGATCTCAGTCTACACTTAACTCAGTAACAAAAATGTATATGGTGTAAAAGAGCCGACGATTTTAGGCAGTACTCTGTTTATGTGTGGAAATGTGATGCTTTCTCACATGCCATGCTCTTGGAGCCCTAGCCATTACTAGCTCCATTCCATTCTTATTTATTAGCTTATATTTATTTCTTATTTTTAAATTTATGAATCTCCTTCCATATAAGTCTCAGGGTGATTTCCAATCATACAATAAGAACAGGTTTAATAATAATAATAATAATATTTTTTATTTATACCCCGCCTTCCCCAGCCAAGACCGGGCTCAGGGCAGCTAACAACCAATAATAAAAACAAGTTGATTAAAATACAATTTAAAAGATTAAGATACAACATTAAAACATTAGGATGCAGCCTCTTCACAGGAGGAGAAAGGAAAAAGAAAGAGGGGGAGGGAATCAAACTGATTCTAAGCCAAAGACCAGGTGGAACAACTCTGTCTTACAGGCAATTAAAAAGCAATTGAGAAAAACAAATTAAATTTAAAACATTTTTTTAAAAAAATTCCCTATGTATTTTTATATTTATAACCCACCCTTCCTCCAAGGAATCAAGGTGGCATACAAAAATATGGTTCTTCCACTCCCCATTCTATCTTCACAACAACTCTGTGGGGTAGGATAGACTGAGAGACAGTGACTGGCCCAAGGTTGCCCTGTGATCTTCATGGCTGCATGAGGATTTGAACCCTGGACTCCCAGGTCACACTCCAGTGCTTTAGCCACTACACCGCACAATACAAATATACACCCAAGGCTGAGACCCGAGAAAACCTAGCCTTCCCCGCATCCAGCTGAAGAAGCTTGCCTCTGACACTCTTAAAGAGTGTAGACCAGAAAAGTGGCATTTTTCTATGAAATTGCAAAGTTTCATCAAGGGGAGGCAGGCTCTGCAACCTAACTTGTGCATTCAGTATTGCTCACTCCTGATTCTCTGTGTCTCTTGGTTCAGCCGTGTAGCTTGCCACTTGGGTACTTGCCTTGGGATAAGCTGCAATTCCTCCAGGCCATGATCAGTCCAAGTAGTAAGCTCTACCTGTCACCTTTCCTACAACAATAGAATTTGATTGTTTCCTGGGCTTAGGAAACACTAGCATTTGTAGCCCAACTCTGTGTCATCTTCACTGATAGCACTTGTATACTTTCCTTTATGTTTTAACCTCCTACACACACACACACACACACACACGAGTATTCAACCATTGTAGTACTCCATTATATCCTTGAAGCACAGATCCACGGCAGAACTATAGAGGCTGTCTTAAGCCAGAAAAGAGAGAATGCAGCTGGCACCTGCCACACTGCCAGTTATGGGAGTGGGATGAAAAATTCAGCAAAGTCAGAGTGACTCAGTCCTAATTTGCAAGGCTTTGCAGGGGGTGGTCTTACTCGGTTCAAATGTTTGCTTTCCTTACATTAATTGCATTGTTTTTATTCTTTGGCTGGGGCATAATTTTTTCCAGGATATGTCAGAATTGCCTGTGTACATATGGATTCATAGAATTTCATATTCAGTAAAGAAATCAGGTTGGTTGTAGAGGAAATTTAAATGAGACATTTTAAATAAATGTTGATCCGTTATCTGCAGTTTCAATAATTTTTAATTTGTTGTTTCTGCAGCTGTTGCTTTTATGCTTCATGTTCAAAATGACTTATCTGGGCATCTCTTAAATTTTCTGTGCTACAGGTGGCTTCGGGCGAATGCAACGAAGACACCGAGCTTTACAACATCACCCTCTGCACGGGAGACGAGCTGACGTTAATGGGGCAAGCGGAAATCCTCTATGCAAAATCTTCCAAGGAGAAGTCACGGCTCAACACCATCTTCAAGAAAATCGGGAAGCTCAATTCCATCAGCAAGCTGGGCAGAGGCAAGATGCCGTGCCTGATCTGCATGAACCACAGGACCAACGAGAGCATCAGCCTTCCTTTCCAATGCAAGGGCCGCTTCAGCACGCGCAGCCCCCTGGAGCTGCAGATGCAGGAGGGCGAACACACCATTCGCAACATCGTGGAGAAGACGCGGCTGCCCGTGAATGTGACTGTGCCCAGCTCTCCGCCGCGAAACCCTTACGACCTGCATTTTGTCCGCGAGGGGCACCGCTACAAGTTTGTCAACATTCAGACCAAGACTGTGGTGGTTTGCTGTGCGCTGCACAGTAACAAAATCATTCCCATGCACTTCCCTTTGCATTTGGCTCTTCCAAAGTTCACGCTCCCCGAAAGCCTTGTGAAAGGGGAGGTGGGTCACGAAGCCTTTGTCAAGCACTGGTTCAGTCTCTGCCAAGAGCAGTTTGACATAGACGAGTATTCCCGTGGCGTGAGAGATGTGAAAGCCGACTGGAATGAAGAGTGCAAAAGTCCGCAGAAAGCCCGGCCCCACAGCCACAACCACATGCCAAACTCTCTTAGCTACGCTCGGGACGAGTTGACGCAATCCTTCCACCGCCTCTCGGTTTGTGTTTATGGAAACAACCTCCATGGAAATAGTGAGGTGAACCTTCACGGCTGCAGGGACTTGTGCAATGAGTGGGCTTTATTCTCCCATGATGCCCTGCAGTGCCAGGACTCTGGCGATGGCAGCAGCGACTACCTGTTCCCTGAAGTTTGTGAAGAATCGTTGTGTTTACCTACCAAACCAGAACTTCCTTATGAGGAACTGTGGCTGGACCAGGGGGGTGGGAAAATCAATGATCAGCCTTTCACTCGCTCACAAAGTGAGAAGAACAAATGTGACAGCTATAGGAGTTCTTTCCGGTCCAAGTGTGGAAATTCTTCTCTTCCAGCACCTGGGCCTATAACAGTAACATCAAAATCTCCAGAAGTTTCCCTACCTCCACCACCTGTGCCTCCTAAATCAGAAGCAGTAAGTCATGGTCTTTCTTTTTTCTAATAAAGATGGGTGATGGTAGGTCCAGATCATATACTTAAAAGTGTTGATCTGGATATTGGGGTGAACTTGATTGCAAGTCCTACTGTCATAATTGTGAATTCAGATGCTTTGGGATCCCCCAGATCTTCTGCAGAAAGAATTATTTCCTCAATTAGCCCATACCCATTTCATAGTTCTTGAAGGCTTAAGTACAATCCTGTATATATCTACTTAAAAGTATACCTCGCTGAGCTCAGTGGGTCTTACTCACACTAAGATGGGTATAGGATAGCAGCCTTGGTGTTCATTTTCCCCCCTCTAGAGTTTGCACTTTTCTAGATTGGTTTGGAAGTAAACCACATTTGAGAACAGGATTTTATTGCGTCCAATAAAAATGTATCCCTGTAGAGCATGCATTTTTCTGTGCATTGTGCAACTTCACATGTAAATTTGAATGGAGAAATGTTTTTTTGCTATGCAAAGAATTTTTGCCATTTTTAATGGTAAGATGAAACTCAATGCTGAATGAATATGTCCTCCCAAGAACAAAAGGTTACCAACTTGGAACCTGCTTAATGCTCCTGGGGAAGAAGAAAAATGGAGAAATACTTGAGTGATGGAAATTGACTTAGCAAATTGAACAGGCGGGGTTTTTGGGGTTTTTTTTTTAAAAAAGGGGTCTCTACGTTGCAAACCATAAGTATTCCATGTAATACTTTGCATCAAAGAACAGTATGATTAAAATTGCATTAGAGCTGAGCATATGTCTGGTGTATGGGTCAAAAAATAATAGGCCCTGAATGGAAAAATCAGCAGTAGAAATCAATAAAATGGTGGAATTAAATAAAATATGGCGTAGAGATAGACAATGGTTTTAAGGAGTTAAGGGTCACTGGAGACTCTTTTTTGGCAGCGTACGTGCATGGTTTTTTTTTTTTTTTTTTTTTTTGGTCCCAACATTGACTCTCATCAGACAGATTTTCGAAAGTATGCATAATGCTACAAAACTGAGGTGAAAGTAAGAACAGAAAACTAGTCCAAAACTAGATCTGGATCAGACCCTAAGCTCATCTAGGCCTACATCCTGCTTCCTATACTGAATAACCAGTGCCTGTAGGAAGGCAGCAGGCAGGTCATGAGAACAATGGCTTTCTCCCACTGTTGTTCCCCAGTATGCTCCCTCCGATGCTGGAGCTAATGTATAACCATCACGACTTGCAGCCATTGATATCCTATCCTGAATCTCCCACCATTTGGTGTCATTTGTTGGCTCCAGTTTTTAATATGAGGAGAGAAACCTTTTTCTCTACCCACTTCCCCCACACTATTCTTTCTCCCTCTCTCGTCCCTTCCAACTTGCCTTTTTTCAAAACTTAAAAGCCACAAATGTTATAGCCTTTCCTCATAGGGCAGTTATTCCAGCCCTGCACTCATTCGAGTTGCCTTTTCTTCATATTTTTCCAGCTCTACAATATTCTTTTTGAGAAGTGGCAACCAGAACTGTACACAGTATTCCAAGCGTGGCCACACAATAAATTTGCCATTACAGTGGTACCTCAGGTTACATACGCTTCAGGTTACATACACTTCAGGTTACAGACTCCGCTAACCCAGAAATAGTGCTTCAGGTTAAGAACTTTGCTTCAGGATGAGAACAGAAATTGTGATTGGGCGGCGCGGCAGCAGTGGGAGGCCCCATTAGCTAAAGTTGTGCTTCAGGTTAAGAACAGTTTCAGGTTAAGAACAGACCTCCAGAACGAATTAAGTACTTAACCCGAGGTACCACTGTATACCTGACATGGAATTTGCCTTTTGTACAGGACACTGGGTAGGCATTTTCATTTAGCTATCCTCCACACTCTCAAAATCCATTAGGCATGTAGAAACTCTTAGACACATCAAAAATATTTCCCTGAATTATATAGCCATGGTGTTGTAGCATATTGTTAGCCTAACTTTAGAAGTTATTTAAATATGCCTTGGTTTAATGAATACCAGTTGGTAGTTGCACGCTAAAAAAAATACATGTTTCTGGAGGTAAAGGCATTTCTCTATATATTTGGTTTAATGCAATGAGTAAGTAAGACTCTTGTTTATTCCTGGCACAATATTTACAGAGCATGTTTGCTTCATTTGTTACTGCTGAGCATACATTTTTTACTCTTAAAGCTTCAAAACAGTGCCCTATGGAGCCTTTCTTGGTACAGGACGGTCTTCTGGGTTGAAGTTCTCTCTAGGACTGAGCTACTTCTTCACAATGAATATGTAGACAACATTTTATCGCACTTTATAAAAGCCTTATTATTGCTCTGCATACCATACTGATGCTCGAGTCGGAATTTAATCAATTTATTGCAATCTAGGGGGCAACACTGAAAGCTCGTTGGTGCTATGGCTGAATTCAGTAACAGCCACAAAAGAAAAATCATTTAGATTTTTTTGCTTGGGAATTGAAGGCCTCTTTAAAGATTAGCTCCTCACATGGAGGTCATCAAAGTGCTATCCTCTGGCCCCTCACTTCTACTCAGTTGACACAGCATTGCCTTGACCACTGTACAGCTAGTACCTCTGTACCCACACCTGTCACCCCTATTATTCTGATGCCCTGCCACAGGTGGGATAAATTGGTCTTTGCCAGGAGTGTCCACTTTGTATTGTTTTAGTTTTACTATCTCTGCTTTTTGTGTTTTAAGCTCTGTTTTGGTGTTTTAATTGTACATCACCTTGATGTGTAGAAGGTGATTAATAAATTGATGACGATGATGCATGGCTGCTTGCACAATGGCAGGTATAGTGCTGCATTCTGGATATATAAAACATTTTAATATCTTGAAATAAGCATTAAAAATCAAAGCCTTGTATTCACTGCTAGTATTCACAGAGGGAGAAATTCTCCCATTGTTGTAGTATGCTATCTTGCACCTTTAAAACAACAACTTAGAGTTACAAAACCTGCAATCACAATATTGAAGGGTGGTTACAACCGAAATGTGCAGACTGTCTTGCCTGGTTTTTAAAACACCAGTTTTAAAACGCTTGCAGTTTTCTGTGATAGCAACTCTAAATGATTTCCCATTTCCTACTGGGTAGTTGCATATTTTAATATTTTACCATGGCTTCTAGTTATGGAAGAAGAGGTTCTCCTTTACTCTAGTCTCCTCTACAGACGTTTCTTGCTCACATAGGTAGACTGTTTGTATATGGGCAGATGACCAAAGTAAGCTGGGTCCAGTAACATCTGTACCAGCTCATGCAATCCTTCAGTGGCTACCATATGCCCTCTGCTGGCAGCAGATAAGTAGACAGGCTGTGCTTTCATATCTGCTTCTAAGAAGGCAATAACATTGTATTCCATTACTCAGGGTTTGCTTGTTTTTAACCACCTTTGTGGGCATTGCAGGATGAATACCACTCCTATTCCTCTTGTTTTGTGATCCTTAAAAAACTGGGACCTGAGCTGATGCATCTACCTCTGATTCCGATGAGGTTACCCACCTGGACTCTCAAGCCTTGTCTTAAATTCTTGCACACCAGGTGTGATGCGGGGGTGAAGAAAAAGAGCTGGGAAGTCACCCAGGAAATCCAGATCTTGCTTGATCAGTGCACTCATAAGGTGGGCTTAAGCAAGTCATTCTCTCACAGCTTCTGTTCTGCATCTGTAGTAAGTGCTTTTTTCTGGGGGTACTCAAGGGTACACAGTACCTTTTTCCTAGAAGAAAAGCACTGTTTACAGGGTTTCTGTATGTTTACTGGTTACTTATGCAGTGTGCTTTGAACATACTAAAGTTCTGCCGAATGATAAAGTTTTATTTCCCTCCTAGGTCAGAGAAGAATGTAGACTCCTGAATGCCCCTCCTGTTCCTCCACGAAATTCAAAGCCAACATCCACCAGTCCATCTGTTCCTCCGCGGGCAAACAAACCAGCACGGCAGCAGACTCGTTCTCCTAGTCCAACACTCTCATACTATTCATCAGGGCTGCACAACATGTAAGTACGGAACACTTCTGGCTCTCAGCCTTCTCTTGTTCATGGATGCTTACAGTAACTGTGGAGAACATCCTTCCAAGTTATTTCTTCAAACAGTTTTGTGCAACTTTCCCTGTAATAACTATACATTTAATAGGTAAGGTAATTTAGCCTCTTGTCTTAATAGATACCTTTGGGTTTTCCTTACAGCTTAAACAGTGGTACCTTGGGTTAAGTACTTAATTCGTTCCGGAGGTTCATACTTAACCTGAAACTGTTCTTAACCTGAAGCACCACTTTAACTAATGGGGCCTCCTGCTGCCACCGTGCCGCCAGAGCACGATTTCTGTTCTCATCCTGAAGCAAAGTTCTTCACCTGAAGCACTATTTCTGGGTTAGCGGAGTCTGTAACCTGAAGCATATGTAACCTGAAACGTATGTAACCCAAAGTACCACTGTATAAGGGAACAGTCACTGAAGTGGATTACTCCAGCCATTTAAAAAAACAACCCAACTCATTAGGGAAGTCCAAATTACTGTAACAAAAAATCCCTGCAGTTTTGCACTCTGCTTTGAAAATTGGTCCACATGTAGATGGGTATACTATGGATTGTGAGGCACTGGATATTAATGTCAAAGGAAGCATTACAGTGCACTGTCATAGAGCACATGTTTTGCAAGTTCAGTCCCTTAGAATGAACTTGAGAATTATCTCTCATATCTGTCTAGATCCTTCTACCTACTAGGTTTAAGGTACAGGGGCCAGACATCTGTTCTTTATTAAATTAGCAGAGTCCAGATTTCATTATTTCAGTTCAGAATACACAGTGTACCACCCTATTTCCCCCTATACATTTAGTCTAACATGCAATGTTAGATAACTTCGCAAGCTTTACTGGCATGATGAAAAGTGATTTTTAAAAACCTCCCATTGGTGTATAGCAGCAAGCTTAATCAATGTGGTGCCCTCCACTTAAGTGAACAAATTTGCTTAGAAATTACAAAATAATTGTCAGTACAGTTAACTGCTTTTCAGGGAATGTGGGTGTTGTTTGCCTTTGCATGTCGCCCCCCCCCCCAAGTCTAATTCCTGTGTTTGAATTTGTGATGTGCAAACAGTTCTGCAGAAGGGAAATTGTATAAAGACACTGACCGCCATCTTGACATAATGTAAGGCAAAGTAATAGCTTTCTCACATGACCACCAAGTACCAAAGTAATTATCTTTTTGCTTATCTTTTTTTAAAAAGCAGCAGTGCTGCAGAAGGAGAAGCGGAGTCTGCCTCCGAGAGTGCTCCTGTTGCTTGCTATCCGTGCAGCACCGTGAAGGCTGACCTACAAGATTTTGGCAACCTACTGCCTTTTGGAAGCCCCTCTGCTGATGCTCTGTCCTCCAGGCTGTCGTGGCCAAATCATTGTTCCGGAGCTGCTGAAGGCCTGAACAGGGGTGAATTTCTATTGGACCCAAGCAGGAGTTACAGTTATCCAAGACAGAAGACTCCTGGCACACCAAAGAGAAACTGCCCAGCAACTTTTACATTTGACTTGGATAGAAGTGAATTTCCTGTAGGGGACACCCTACCAGCTGCAGCAGAACCTGGTTGTGCAGTGCCCACTTGCCCAAAGTCGGCGAGTTACTCTCTCGAGTGCACCGATGAGAAGAGCCTGGCAGTCAGTAGCACACCGCAGTCTCTCTCGTGTCCTGCCTTACCCCCTCGTGCACCAAAAGCGGCAGATGAGAAGCCCGGCCTTGACTTGTGTCCACTGCCTTTCAGAATAGATGGTGCGGAGGAAGAGCCGCAGGCAGGCTCGCCAGACCTTTCTGAAGATCAGTACCTTGGCAAAAAGGGCATGCAAGACATCTTTGCCATCCCTTATCCTTTCTCATCTCCCCTCCACCTTCAGCTAGCACCAAGGTCCTGCGGCGACGGCTCTCCTTGGCAGCCCCCTGTGGATCTGTCTGGACTTTCAATAGAGGAAGTTTCTAAATCTCTGAGGTTTATAGGTTTATCTGAGGATGTCATATCCTTTTTCGTTACAGAGAAGATTGACGGCAACTTGCTTGTTCAGCTCAATGAAGAGATCCTTTTGGAGGACTTCAAGCTAAGCAAGTTGCAGGTTAAGAAAATACTGCAGTTCATTAACGGCTGGCGACCTAAAATGTAGTGCTACGAAGCCGGTGCAATAAAACTCAGAGAGAGGTGTGCCAGAAGCACCAGGGCTAACACACAGTCTCTCGTTTTCGTTTTTGTTTTTGCACTAAAATCCTCTGTTGCTCTTATGTAAATATAGTAGCAGGAAAAAAACATTCTTACTATGCAGATATTCTGAGTGGTGAGCAGACTCTTTTGTACATAGTAGAAACAGGGAGGTGTGCCTTGTGCATCCCTGAACATTCAGAAGCTGCTAAACAGTGGGCTTTAAAGGGAATTTAATTTGTACTCAGTGTAGTCTATTAAGACATTATATTTATTATTATTGATTAGGCAAAGCTGAACAGCACACAAATCACCTTGATTTTTGTGTGTTTACCAATAAATGTATTTCCTCTTGGGGGGGGGGTTGTTTTTGTTTTTTGTATTCTGATGGCTGCATACCTTGCCTTCAGTTCTGATTTATCCAGTGGTTAGTGTCCTTCTCCCACTCGTTCTAATTGTTGGGATAGCATTCCTTTTATATGTGGGTTGGGATTAGAACCCTTTTCCTTCCTTCCAGAAGGAAATTCAAACCGCAAAAAAAAAAAAAGACGAAGAATTTAGTAGCTTCGCGTCACCTCCAGATGAGTGCAAATTTCTCATTGAAAAGGCAATACAAGTTCACCACTTATTTCTCTGCCTAGTTGAAAACAGGGTTGGTTTTTATAGAGTTGTTGGCCTTTAGGAGAGCAATACTTACCGGTAATCCTCTGCTCTTAAATCTCTTGTGAGCTGTCACTGCCCTGCTCACACATGCATTGTTTTTCTTTCTGCCTTGTTATCCACCTGTGGCCTCTCTTTCTGCTCAGTTATAATTTACAGGGCGACGAGGGGAAAAGAGAGGTAGCAAAAAACACATTCAGCTTCTACACACATGTATTTATAAAGGGGCAATGATCTATGAACGCAGCATAATTTTCAACCTAATAGCACTTGAGGGAGAAGGAAGGCCTTGGTCTTTCATATAGCTCTGTGGGAAGGGCAGGATTTGGGGTAGTTCAGCCCAAACAGTTTAGAAGTCATAGCCCTACCAATCTACTTCTCAGAATGGCCCCAGTTTGATTTACCATCGTACTGTTTCTCTTAGAAACTGTCGCAATCAAGGCAGGTATTCTTTTTTACCCAGTCGAGTTCTCTTGCATAGCAGATAACAGATAGAGAAAGGGAGAGAATAAGCATAGGTTCCTTTCAGTGTTGGGGAGCAAAGGGGTTCTGAAATGCAGAAATGTGCTGTTCTGAAATGTGCTCTTTGTTTTACAGAATTTATTTTGGAAAAGGTTTTGTATTAGAGGAACAAAGAAAGATTTGGATTTCAAATGTGATTGAAACTACTTTGCATTCAATCTGAGCAAATTTTGATGGCTTGCCTTAGTACAAATAACTGTTAGAGAACAATGCACCCATTGGCTTGGGTGTAAAATGCACACAAGATGAGAATGATCTGCCTTGGAGTGCAAATTTTCAGGAAATAAGACATAGATGCAGCAGTTCAGTGGTTCATCCTAGATGCTTTGTATTGCTGCTACTTCTCTAAGGTTTCTTAAAAAAACCATAATTAGGAAAGAGTGAAACTTAAACACTAACCTAAATTAAACGTGTTCACATTTCCCAAAACTAAATCTAGTCTAATCAAAATTAAGCTGATTAAATGATGATTAAAAAATGTTTAGAGGAAGTAGAATAGTTGAGGTTACCCTCCTATTCTTGAAATAATATATGAATGTTTTAGGATCCTAATCTATGAAATGCATTTGACTATTTAAAAAGTGGGGTGAGGAGAATGCAAACTTGGACCACATGGTGTGTGATGTATTTACCTAGCCAGCCTGTTTTCATTATGCTAGACAACAAATACATCAAAGTCTTAGGAAGGGAATCCAGGTCTTAACACAACACTACTAATCCCATTGCTCATTCATAAGAGTTAAACAGCTAGGATAAAGGATTTCATGTTTGTATTTAAAGCTTCCCCCCCCATCCAATCCTTAATGCAGTGTTTCTTAATGTGATATTTTCATTAATTTTTCTTCAGTTATCTTTGTTCATTGGGGGGAAAAACTACTTAGGAAGCTTACAGAAGACTGCATGCTGTAATTGTGGGAGAAAGCTGAAGAAAGTTCTTGCCATTAGGGGGGAGATTGTAAACTGCTTGATTTTTTAAAAAAACACACACTTTGGGAACTTGATTAAAAGTACTTTCTCCATACATGAGTAGACTAGTGTAGTTAGGTGGATTCTCATGTGAGGAGATGTCAGTGATGATCCCAGGAATTCTCATGATGTAATGTCCCCGTCCCCCCCGTATCTCATAGGATTGCAAGCACTTCAGTGGCCAAGTACAGCACTGGACTGCATTTGTATAGGAAGAAATTCTATGGGGAATAGCCTGTACTTTAACTTCAGTGGCCCAGTTCACATGGAATGCTAAACCATGGGATAACCCTATGTGCACAATCTGGAATGAGCCAAAGTCTCTAGAGAACATCACCAGTACTTACTTTTATTTTCCCTTAATGTTGACTTGTTGTGTTATCCATAGTTCCTTTTTACTTACCGGTCCTTTTTTCTGGGGGTAATCAAGGTACACAGTACCAACACCTCTTTTTCTAGAAGCTTTTCTAGAAGAAAAGCACTGATAAGCACTATGGTTTAGTGTTATGTGTGAACATGGCCAATGGTTTCCGTTGTAAGGTCAGTTAACGTAAGGAAATTAATGGAAGGAGAGTTTCCTGACTCTTCCTCCCCTTGCAGCCTCCTGTGCCCCACGAAAAGACTCTAGAGCAGGCATGGCCAAACTTGGGCCTCCAGCTGTTTGGGGGCTACAATTCCCATCATCCCTGACCCTTGGTCCTGTTAGCTAGGGATGATGGGAGTTGTAGTCCCAAAACAGCTGGAGGGCCAAGTTTCGCCATGCCTGCTCTAGAGCAGTGTTTCCCAACCTTGTGCCTCCAGCTGTTTTTGAACTACAACTCCCATCATCCCTGACTAGCAAGACCAGTGGCAAGGGATGATGGGAATTGTAGTCCAAAAACAGCTGGAGGCACAAGGTTGGGAAACACTGCTCTAGAGGATCATTGACCCTTCTGAGCAATAGGGGGGCTGCTAAGGAAAGAGAAAAGCCTAAAATTGTCTTAGGATCCAACTTCTCTTAGAGTCAACTTCTCTTAGCATCCAAGCCAAGCCAACATTCTTTCGGTTCATTCAATCATGTCAAACCATTGTTGAGAAATTTTAACTGTGGTTTGGCATCATATAGCAAACCTTGGCAGTTGAGTGCTTATCAGTTTGGAAGTTAAATTGCAGTTGCCTGACATCTTTGTTTCTGTTTTCAAAAACCTATTTGTACTTCAAGCAAGGGTTCCTGTGATAGCTCCTCACAGTGTATAATCCTTTGTGATTTGACAAGGGCTCACCACATGGTTAAAATCTTTTAATAGTGAAGGGTTTGCAGGATGATGGGGGGGAGGCAATGTTTCCAATTTCTAGCAAGTTTTCTCTTAATGAAAAACAATTCTGTGCTTTGGGCAACCTCAGTCCTACCATAATCTTATGCATGGATTTACTTCAATAACAAGTGTTTGGGATTGTGGTTCTGGTCTTGGTGTGGCATCAAAGCAGTTAATAATCCCATACCTTAATTTAATTTACAAATAAATCCATTCAGTTCATAAGTGCTATATGGCACACTGAATTTACCGTACTCTGTTTCATGTCTGGTTGTAACTTTATTGCCTTCTGGGTCATCATATTTAAGAAGTTAGTGAGAGCAGGTGTGGGAAACTGGTGACCTTTCAAATGTTGCCGAACAACTTCCAGCAGCCCTAGCAAGCATGGTCAATGGAGTTGTAGTTCAGCATCATCTGGGGGGCGGCAAACATTCCCCACACCTGACTTACGAGTGGTGAAATTAGTAGCGCACACACACTGCATGTCCTTTTATCACAGACTTTGTAGTGACTCTCATTTCTGCATTGGAATGTTGTTGGGTTTTCCCCCCATATTCTGTTCTCTGCCTTTGCTTCCACAGATCATTGTTGTTGCCTTGTAGCATTTTGAGAATTCGTTTGTCCCACCAGCATCACCCAGTAAAATATTTTTAACAATGTTAGTCAATTGGCGGATTAATGGCTGAGGGAGCATTCCTAAGCATTTGTGCACCACCCAAGGAGCAATACTAATCCTTTCAACCCTGACCACTTACACAAGGACTCCAGTGTCTCCTCGCTCCCGAAGTATGTTCACAGATCTTATTTCTTGCAGGATCAGAGATAGAATTTTTCCATGATGCCATGCGAATAGCATTCAGAGCAAGGGGAAGCACCCAGGCTGGCAGGCAGCATTCTTGCCGGGACAGTGCCTGCTCCTTGGCAGATTGCAACATAGGACTGGGAGGTGTAACAAGGACCTCTCATATGACTCAGTCCTCAACGTTAATCATGCAGCCTCCCATATATATTCTGATTAAAAGGAGTATCCCATCTTATAGCCCCTGATGATGATGATGATGATGATGATGATGATGACTGAAACTTTATTTGCATCAGCCATCGGCCATAGCAACAAAAAAACATTGTGATTTACACAGAAGAAAATAAAAAGTCAGTTATATAAAACACAGTTTAGGGTCCTGAATCAGCCATCAAATAGTGGACCTTATTCTGATTGCCCCAGCTAGAAACCTTGCAACCTTTGTAATCATCTGCTCCTCTTGATCTGCCAGGAGAAACAACACTGTGGCAGTGGTTGGGTGACCCAGAATGGTCAATAAGAGAGGCATGATAATATTGTTCCTCAGGTCTTTGTAAAGTATGAACGCTAGGAGGGCATGTGCCACTGATTCGCCACTGATTATGGCCCCTGTTCTCTTCATGTTTGATAAATAACTAAAGTGCTGGCTGAAAGCACTTTTTGTTTTGGAGCAGTGCGATGGACATAGTTTTGTATTTAATCATCTTGCTGCAAAATCCCTTTATGTGCAGCACATTAATACCTTGTATAGTAGTCCTTTAGATATGGGTGTTCTTGTTTTCACAACAGGACAGGACTTCAGTAGGTTTTCCTTTAAATAGGAGGCAGTCTGGGAGTATTGAGGCCATCCATAAGATACCTGTAACTGTTGCTCTGGTGTGGCTAATCCTATAGTGCAGTGTAATGTGTTTAGTTTCTTTAAGATGCTTACAGTGCAGCCCTAAGTCTGTTTTCTTGGAAATAAGGCCCATCAAGTTCAGGAAGATTCCTGTGTGCATACTTGGGATGGAGCAGCCGTGCTTAAGTCTGTGGAACATTCTTCCAAGTAAGAATGGATTGTACATAGGGGCGGCATCAGACTGCTAATGGCAAAAACTAAAGCTTTAGGGCAGATGTGGAGAACTTTGGCCCTCCAGATGTTGCTGAACTACAGTGCCCACAGCCCCAGCAAACATGGGCAAATGCCAGAGATGATGGGAGTTGTCGTCCAGCAACTTCTAGAATGCCAAAGGGTTCCCACCCTTGTCTTAGTGAATGTTTGCTTAATTGCATAAGGAAAATGCACTTTTGAAAGCCAAGGGGGCAACTAAATTTTTTTTTGGGGGGGGGGTGTTTAAGCTAAATTTATAACAAAGTCCCATACTATGTCTATGACTATGGTATATATAATGCTGTATAATGAGATTTCATAATGGCAACAGTTTCACTGGTTTGGGTTGTAAGGTAAGTTAACTTCAGGACGTTCAGGAAAGGAAAGTTTTCCATCCCTTCTTCCTCCCTGTAGGTTATTAATGCAACCAGTTTGTTTTCAGATACAGTAGGAGGTGGAGAGATGTGTTGGCCAAACAGACTTAGGCACTTTACAGCATTGCTGAATGGATGTGGCTCCATCTCTCAGTTGATCTGCATTACCAGCATACACAAGTGTAAGTGGGTTCTTAACAGTTGCATTGAGAAACACAGTAGTAAGTCATCCCCAATGCAGTCTGGGCCATGAAAACTTCTTAACGTCAGCCCAAAATCCCATAAGAGGTTTGGAGAAACAATCCTGCATCTGATTAATTACTTGTACTGCCTCCGGTAAACTAGAGGTGGCAAGAAAACCTTTTTAGTATGAGGAACAAGCTGCCTCTTAAGTGGCAGGGTGTGAGAGTGGGATGGATGCAGCTCAAAAATAAAAATAATACTCCCTTTCCTACCGCCACTACTAGTATTGTACTGGGGCAGTTGCAATATGAGCATTAACTTCCACAAATTTAAGGTGTGTCAGTTATGAAACTGAAATGTAAGTATTTCAGCATGCAGTTGCCTTATAGTTGAAACACTACAAGATGAGACTATAAACAATAACATCAAAGTAGTAAAAGACCATTTTCATGCATACATCGTGCATAAATGAAACACATAAGGCTCAATAATATCTAGAACAAATGAGCTTTTTTTAAAAAATGGAACTCCTTTAATTCTTAAATAAAGAAGCTGATCAGACATTAAAGGATAATGGCACAATTTTAGCTTCTGGGCTCAACTATTCAATTTCCAAATGGGTTCCATATATGCCAAAAATAAACAAATTTCAAAACAAAACCCAATTTATTGGCTTAGTAAATATATTCTATTGTTAAAACTAAGTATGTGTTTGTGAAAGTATGTGCCGGTTTGATAATCTCTTTACAGGTTTTGGGGTGAGGAACATTTATTTAAACCAGAAGCAAATAAATAACCCTACTATGTATATGAACAAATGTCAATGGTGTATTGTAAGTATATATATAACTGTATATTAAAGATATTATTTTCGTGATATTTTAAATGCGTAGAGTTTATTATTTCATCCAGAAGTTAAATGGACAGATTAGAAACACAGTATTGGCATGCTAAGGTCTTAATTGCTAGATTCTTTGGGTAAAATAATTGAAGTGAAACACAGGAGTTCTTAAAATGAATTTCTTTCATTAAGTTGGAATACTGCCAAAGTGCAAAGCTGATCAATTTGTCTGCATACTTATGAGATCTGTGTTTTTTTAAAAAAAGGACTGCTGGTTTTATTGCACATCTTGATCTCATCTATTTTCAGGACTGTTTCTTGGAATCTTTTTTTAAAATACTCTTGTGCAATCTTAATATATGCATCTGTGTCTCAGAATCTGTACAGATGTATGGTCTGGTTTCTGTCCTAATTCAGAAGTAATGGGAAACTGGTATAATCACAACTTGTTATCACTAATGATAGTTTAAACAAACTACATCCTCGGAAGCTGTGATTACTTTAAAAAGGAGGCAGACTCTTTGCATTTCCTGTGGCATATAAAAGAGGGGGAAATGTATGAGCCTGAGGCTCACCACAACTTGTTGGGGACTGTGATTTCCTGTTAAACTAGCCCTGTCCACTGCTAAGATCAGACTACTTCTGCTATTTCACTATTACTTGACCGCCAGTCACAAGTATAGATGCACAGGTGGGTCTGCAACAAAATGTAATTGGGTGTTATGCCATGTGCTCCTTCAGTAGTTCATTCCATCACTTCCCCAAGTTTTCCATTTTTCTTTTCCGAATGACAGTAAAAAGTCCATGGCTCCTAAGTACGCTCAGGCCTAATTTGGGTTTTGGAGAAAGGGTTTGCCCTCTTGGGCTTTTTGTATTTATTTATTTTACCTTCTGCAAACCTTAAGAGTTTTTTCTGAGAATACTAACACATCCCTTTTGTTACAACCCTGCTGGCATTAACCATCCTAGTTTGCTATCGAAAGAGTTGCATTTGGGGCTGTGTTAGTGTTTAGAAGATTAGAGAAGATTTATGATTAGAAGATGGAGCATTTCCTCAGTCAGATGGATTTCTCCAACTTCGCATTAACTGTGATGCAGCATTTCATCTGAACTCACACTAGCAGCCTGAGAAGCTGTGAAGTTGACCCATACTCGTGCTGCATTTCCAAGTGGCTTTCTCCCATCACTGTGCACACCAGCGCAAAAGTCTGTGTGCCTTCACTTGACTTCTTTCCCTGCGCCATGTGAAGCCATCATCTGTGCACCTGCAAAAGCCGCCCAAACTGTCCACAGCACAGCGTCACTTCCATTTTCAAACTGGATGGGAGCTGGTTTCAAGAAAAACACATCAAAGAGTTGTTTTCCCTAAAAGCTGCAGGACACAGGTGGATTGAGGCTGATGATGTGTGAACCCAGCTTTAAAAAAACAGTGGTAGGAGCATGTTGAGAGTCACAGTAAGTAGTAACATGAACATACCCTAATATTGATCAACCAAGATTTGCAAACCTATTTCTAACCCATAGTAGGTTAGTGCATTAACAACTTTTAAGATCCAATTTTTCAAAGGCTGAGTCACAACTGCCATAATAAAGGGTTGCAAATTTCAGTCATGCCTACCATATGCAGCTTGACATTTTTAATCTGGGTTGTGTGAGGAGAACAGAAAGAATATAACCGCTAGCTGTTAGCACCCAAGAAATTGTGCAAGTGTTTATGTCATTTTAAAGAAAGCCGGCTTAGAAACTACCTGAATTTTTCCCGTGCATCCTGAACATCTTTAGATTCAGTTTCATTTTTTAATGTATGCTGTAGCCTAATATGTAGAACAAGCTCTAGGAGGATACCTTTTATTTCCCTCAAACACTTCTTCCAAGGAGCTAAAAGCAACCTAGATGGTAACCCCTTTTTATAATTACAGCAACCCTTTTGGGGGGCTGGGGAATCCAAGAAAGGCAGTAAACTTTGAAGCAGAGTGAAGATTTGAACTCTGTGCTCTCTAACTACAGTACTCCACTGGCATTCTCATTTCTTTGTGTCTTCCACCCTCAGAGAGGCTAGCTATTGTACTCCAAGGGGAACTCAGGTGCAAATATTTGAAGAACACTGCCAGCAGCTATTTACGTCCTGATTATGGTTGTTTGGATCCAGCCAAGGTTTGTCTGCTGCCTGCCCACCTGGCAAGAGAGGAGGAGAGGAAGATGGTGGTGGCAGAACCATCTGATGTACAGACCGCATACTTTCTGAAGATATGTAAATGGTATGCAATTAATCTGTCCTCCAGTTCAGTGTGTTTCTCAGATGGTCGATAATATTTTACAGCTTAACCACCCCTGCCATAAATAACTTTATGGATGTAAATAGTCTGAAGTTTTACCTAATGTTCGTGTGTCTGATTCCTATTTAATCACTAGCATTATCATAATGGTATTACTGCATTAGCTTAGATCTGTTACAGAAATATTTAAGTATTATTCCAACAGCATACTGATATGGGCAATTTTATTTTATTTTTCAGTCCCTAATTATCCCTATTTTTTCAGTTCCTGCTTACTGAGCTGATATCTTTATCAAGATAGCCACCCTGACTGCAAGGTTTCATTTCTGGTCTATCACCACCAGTTCAGATCCTATTAATGCATATTTGAAATTAGAATTTTCTGCCTCAAATGTGCATAATTTACAGTGAGTTGCATTGTGCCATTTTACTTCCCATTCACCTCAGTTTTGGAGAGATTCTTTTAGAGCTCCTTGTAATCATTTTTTGTTTGTTTTGTTTTAAACATCCTGAATGATCTGGTATCATCAGCATACTCTGCACGTCTTATAAGTTAAAAGGAATAGATTCTCAGAAGACTCCACTTCCTACACCCTTTCACTGGGAGAACTGTCCATTCTTTTCCCAGCTTTCCAATCAAAGACAATAATTTTAAATAAATTATATGGCAGCCGAGTTGGCAAAATTAACTGGGAAAATTTGGAACCAGCAAGACCAGAATTTCCTGAAAGATTGGAATAAATTTATGATATATTATATTTGAAAGACAATTGTAATCGCTTGTAGGGTTGCAAGAAGTTTTGTAAAGAAAACTATATGAATTATTGCGAAAAAGGACCAAGAAGGAGTTTGTTTAATATTTGGATTTTATAGCAATAACTATTAAAATAAAATGCAAAATCAGAAAGTAAGTTAGAAAACCATTAGTCGAGGTTGACAAAAGTCTTAGGCTGTGATAGCCAAAGGTTTGTTATATTGTATAAGATGGGGTGTTGTGTTTGGAAAACGTGCAAAAACTACTCTATATATGGCAAAGATACGGTTTTCAGAGAATTCACATTAAAGCAACTGATTAAATTTCATATTTTAGCTAATAAGACTAACAGCCTATAGTTAAGATGATACATACATGTTTTTCTTCACTGGCACCTTTTAATACAATACATTCATGGCTGCAAGTATATTAAAGCTATTTTGTGTTTGATCTTTGAAGGTAATGAGAGTTCTTTACAATGGGGACATTCAGTAGAGAAGATCCATCTCCTATTAATACATAGGAGCATACAAAGTTAATAGGGCATTGATGTTTTTATTATCCTTTGCTCATCATACTTGTACAACTCAGTTATGCAGTGTTAGCAAGATAATAAAGGCTAACCTCAGTAATACAACTCTTCTCCCCATTTTGTCTGATGGTGCCTACAATAAGCTACTTTTATCCTTGGGCACATTTTAACAACCTAATAAATAAAATTGGGAAGCTCTATCATTCAGTATATTGGAAGAAAGGAGGCAGGTTCTGTTATCACCAAAGAGGTTTTGCTAATATTTTGCACAACTGATATAGACATCCCCCGTGGAAATGCCCTAAACATATCTTAGAACTTCGGTTACCTCCCTAGAAGGGAGGTTAACGGCTTTTTATACCTTTGAGTTCACAAAGCAGCCAGGCAGTTGATGAGTTTTTCAGAAAGGTCTGCCACTGAAGCATATGTGATTTTCCACCCACTTTCCCCCTTGAAATGCTATTGTGCCAAATCCCCAAACAATTTTTTGAACTCAGATGTTTAAAAAGCCATTTAAAGATTATGGAGAGGAACCACCTGCAAATGACACCCCTCTAGAAAAAAAAGTAGGACACATGTCTTCACTCTGGGTCCATATTGCTTATACAGGAGGGAAACCTCCCAGTTTCGTTTCATAAATTATGTGGTGGAAATAAAGAAATCTGACCACTTTGCTTATCCAGGACATGTACCATGCTAGAGAAATCCTTAAACTTGCACCATCTCAAAATTTAAAATATCACTTTTAGCCGCCTTTTTTTGCATTGATTTAAACTCACACGCAAATAATTTCCTTTCCCTTTTTTCCTGTAAGTAAAATGTCTGTTGGCAAAGGAGAAACTGTGCTGGACATGAAGTTATGAATAAGGTGTTCAAGTGAGGCCATCCATTTTGGTTTCCAAACTTTCACTATCTTCAAAGAGGTGTTTTCTGTCAAGAGAGCAAAAGGCATCTTCTAAATCACTTGGATAGAGTACAATTATAGTAATTGCAAAATAAATGTGGCTATCCTGCATAGAGCATAGTATATTGAACACATAGCATGAATCAAGCTCAGGTTAATATTTGCCGGCCTAAGTTCATGTTGCTTTTCCATTCTCTTAGATGGGAAATGGGAGTCTCAAATTGGAGTTCCTTTGCAGAATTTTAGGTCAGAAAAAGTCACAGCTTCTTTTTAAATTTTGAGCAATTTATTTCAATTAAATCCTAGAAGTGGCATATAGCTTTTGTCTTGTTTTTAATGCAAAAGAATGGCTGTTTCCCCTAAAATCGTTTCATCCGAGAGGAGTTGCAAACCCAGAATGAGAAATACAAAAGGTGATGCTTTTCAGTAGGCTAACATACTGCTGGCAAACTATCCAAAGTTGTATACTTTGTTTCAAAACAGGTATAGAAACAGACATTTCTATGGCAAGATGGCTGATTGCTGCAGATGAGAAGAAAGGAGATGCAACTGCCATTTTGAATCTCTTTTGCGGGAGGCGAGGGGTGCAATAAAACATATTATGTACTGCTACTTCTAAAATTATTTGATGCTGCTTTGATAAAATATATTTAAGGACTGGTAAGGTAGTTTGAGAGAGCCTCATTCTTTGAAACTTGTTTACTTCTTATACAGTTTAATCACATTTTCAAGGTGCAGTCCTTGGGAGGGTAGCCCAGGGCACACAAGATTCTGTGACTCTATCTTCACATGCCAACCAGGAGGTCTGCCCACAGAGGCCTCGATGCAGTTGCGGAAATTTCCAATGGCAGAAAGAGGGCAGGAAGTGTTTGGGTACACACTGAGGCAAGTTTAGATCCCAAACCCTTCACATTCCTGTGACATGCCACTGGAAGGCGGGGGGAGTAGAGAAACCCAATACTCCAGTTGGGGAACAAATTTTCATTTCCATTGCATCAATGGAGAGAAAAGCCCTTTTACCAAAAAAAGGGGGGGGGTGTCAATGAAGTTCAGTGGAACTTACTCACACATAGGTTTGTCTAGGAATGAAGTCCAAAGAAAGGAGAAGATGGGGAGAAAATCTACATTTCCCCTCCCACCTTCTACCCTGTGCAATGACCCTGGGAATCTGGTTGTTCTTCTGCCTCAGTTTCACCCTCACTCACTTGGATTGCTGTGTCAAAAATGTAGCCGCCCAAATAAATGCCACACTATTCAGCATAAGCTAACAGAAGTTACTGGGGCTCGATAGATAGTGCATCCAGAGTTGTGTTAGCCTCTGTGTGTGTTGGCAAAGGCCACACAACCTTTCATCACAAGTTCCCCTTATTTGTACAATTAGAATACGTTTGAGGGCAGGCTAAGTATTGCACCTCACAATCTTACCTAGCAAGAAAACAGGTCAGTATTGCAAAGCCACCTAAAAGTTTGCACCACCAGAAGTGCAATACTTACATTTTGTAAACCCAGGCTTTCCATTTTTTTCCTATATTTCTTTTTAATACAGCTGGTTGTTACAATGGTGATGATCAACATAACGGCAAATATAGACAGAGACGAGGCAACTGCTATCACAACTGTGTCCTGTGTAGATCCCTTCTGCTCGCATTTTTCTCCCACATACCACCAATCTGCACCTACAGGGCATCTGCAAAGCATGGCAGTGGTTAAAGCAAATCACAAACACAATTCAACACACTGCAGCCCCACCCCCGAATTAAGCTCACAGGCCAGAAACCCCCCATTCTAAGCTAAATGGCCCACAATCCTTTTCACCCAGAAGTGAGGAACCTGTGGATCCCCATAGCTGAAGTGACAAAACTCTACACAGTATCATGGAACTACAGAAAGGCATTTTTATACAGTGGTACCTCTGGTTGCGAACGGGATCCGTTCCAGAGACCCGTTCACAATATGAAAAGCCCGCAACCTGAAGCGCCGTATCTGCGCAGGTGCGCAGCGCAATTTAGTGCTTCTGCACATGTGCGAGCAACGAAACTCGGAAGTAACCCTTTCTGGTACTTCCAGGTAGCCGTGGGACGCAACATGAAAAAACATAACATGAAGCAAACGTAACATGAGGTATGACTGTATTGGTTGCTGGAATGTTCAGTCCAGCTTTAAATAAGACAGAGCACGGAATGTGCTCTCCACCATGACCCCAGCATATCTTTCCTCGTGAATTAGCACTCATATATTAGTGTATGTATGTGAGGTTAGGATCTCCTACCCTACCTGGCATCTCCTTACGTTGGCATGCACTGCCTGTTGGTGTATAACCTAGTTAAGCATGCTTAAAGCCTGTCTAATTTCTGGGAATTGTAGGGGGAAAATATGTGGCCATTCCTTCCAAGCCCATACTGGATGGAGGGAGAAACCGGCAAAAACAGATGAGCATGAAGGCCTAAAATAGTTAACCCCCATGCAACAAACAGAAACCTGGACTGGATACTGTTACTTGTTGTCAAAAACAGCTAAAGGAACATAGCAGATTATTAGTGACAAATGTGGAATGTGCACAAAATGTAGCACAACTGAAGATCAGTTCAAAATGTCCTCTGTGGGAGTACCGCAAGATGAAGATCTTGGGTTCTCTCACCCCCACTTCACATTGGATTTTTAAAATAAAAGATTGCTAAACACGATGCCTCTCTAGAAGGAATTCCACAATAATGAACACTTAAGAACACATTGCTTACCTGCAAACTGGCTTCCCCTCTTCAAGAATGCAGATTCCACCATTTTGACAACCATAGGCCTCACACACACTAGTGGCTGTAGTTGGAGTGACGGCTGTAGAATTTGGCTGAGTTGATATTAAGTGTGATATATCTGAGGTGAATAAATGAGACAAAACATAAATTCTTGCAACTTAACCAATACATCTTAAAGTACTTGGTGCTATTAATTTTATCAAAGTAGGTTTGGGGCTCAGAAGTTTAGAGATCTTTTGTTTATAAGCTTAATGGCAAAGGAACAATCCTTTTCCCATTATAGAACAATTTGCAATTAACTAACTATGAGTGACGTATAACTGCTTTTTGGAATAAATGTTAACCTGTGATTTTTGCTTAGTTACATAAAGGTGTAATACAGAATAATAGTTCAGCATTATGAAAATGGGTTGCAGCAAATGTCACATTCTCCATCCTTCTCTGGAGCAGCCATGAGGAAGAGTTGGAAAGCTTCCAATTTTAGACTAGTCACATTATGCCTGAATCCAGATAAACTGCCGTTTGTCTCAACTATGGCTAGTCAGAAAAAGCCACCTCTAAACCTTTGTTTATGCAGTTGGTTTCTTAAAATAAAGGATAGTAAATATTCACCACAGTTTGGGCTTTGGAAGTAACACTGTGTTTAACCGAAAAGTGAAAGCTGCTAAACTTCGGACAGCTGCTCAGGGGAAGGAGAGGGGAGATACTGAATGTTTAAGTCCAAGCCTTGCCCAGGTTCATTGACAAAAGGCCTCTGAGCAGCTATATCAGTTAAACTAGGGAAATATTACATAAGTTGCAAGTTCCAATATGTGGCAGCTGCCATAAAGGTTGATCTATTTGCCTTTCGGAAAAATTAACACCTCCAGATGTTGGAACTCTGCATATTCAAATGACTGCCTGTCTAAGCAGCTCAGCATACATTTTGCAAAACATTTCAACCAGTGGCCATCAGCAGATTCATAAGCAATCAGGACCCACCTTCTAGTCTCAACTCTTAAGTGAGAGAGAAGAAAATATACAGAACTATTTGTTTTAGGGAGACTCCCATTGCCTATCATAGCAATATCACTCATAGCAAAACCCACATACCTTCCACTGTTGTAAGAATGAAAATACTATCCTCTTTAACAAACTCACGACTTTCAAGCCTTTGTTGTGTTATAAAGGAACTGAATTCAGTTGCAGGACCTCTCATGAATTCAGTGCCATTAGGAAAAGTAGCGACTATTCCTACGTTGTCTGGTCTATCGTATACTGTGAAAGAAGAAAAAATTAGTAAAGCTAATATTTTTGGTAGAAAAGGGGTTCAGCAAAATATGAAATGATACTAACTATATACCTTTTTTTCAGCAAAATAAGAAGAAAAAAGAATGACTCAAGATTCTTGTGTAAGCAGGAAGACAATGTGACTCAATTAACTCTTGTAGGCTGTGAACATCAAGACACAGTGACTACCTAAGCTGGGCTGTCACTTCCAACTGGGGCAGGAAAACTATGTAGCCTGGGCAATGCTAAAAAGTCCAAAGATAACCTTCTGGATGGGCACTGGCTGTGAGGATTTCCACTGAAGCCACAGCGGCACAAAAAAGTTACCAACCTCTAAAAACATTTCAGTTCCAACCTACTAGGTCTACTGCCTGAAGGCTGCAAAACATTTGGAGAGGGAAGGTTTGGCATCTCCATTATTCATCTTCCTATTCCAGAGGCTCCCTCCACTGCTACCACTACTCAATTAGCTTTGTCTTGGTTCTCAGAGGAGCAACTCAAACAAGAGACTGTAAGCGTCCTTATTGACCACTGTTGGTCTCTTACTGCCATTTTTATCTCATCCTAAGGAGCAACCTAGCAGTTCGAAAGCACGTCAAAGTGCAAGTAGCTAAATAGGTGCTGCTCCGGAGGGGAAGGTAAATGGTGTTTCCATGCACTGCTCTGGCCACATGACCCAGAAAAACTGTCTGCGGACAAATGCCGGCTCCCTCGGCCAGTAAAGCGAGATGAGCGCCACAACCCCAGAGGAGTTCGCGACTGGACTTAACTGCCAGGGGTACTTAACTGCCAGGGGTCCTTTACCTTTAAGGAGCAAGTGGAGACCCTCCAGATACTGAGGCCCAAAGCTTTGAACAAAATGGGAAAAAACTGGATATCTCATGTATAGTGTTTTAAAAACAAAATGTTTTGCTATCAACCTACAGAGACTCTTCAGTCCTACAATAACTGCACCCAGCTGCAGATAAATATGTGAAAGGAAATGTAGTGCAGAATAGGGGTTGGCTTGGAAATGCTGGCTTTATGTAATCCTGCCTTACCTTGTCCCCACTCAACACCATTAAGGTCTAGACCAGTGAGGTTATTATTACTGGCATCTGGCAGATATACTTGATTTATGCCAGAGGTGGCCTCCACATGTAGACTACAACTCCCATGAGTGCAGTTATACTGAGGAGTCAACACACATGCCTTTGCTACCTCAGGAGAAATAAAGGATTCTTACTTCTTTTTCCTGAAAGAGGAATGTAAATCCCAGGGGGGAAGAAAAACAGACCGGAGGGCTAAAAGTTTACCAGAGGAGTATGGAACACATATATATATAAAATAAAGAGTGGAGAATGATGACAGCCACTATATACCATATTTTCCCATGTATAACACGCCCCCTATTTTGGGGGACTCAAGAAAATGGGGGGAGATTGCCGCCGTGTATAAGACTACCTCGCCTTTTTAAGATTATTTTTTAGTAAAAAAAACCAAAACCTAATCTTATACACGGAAAAGTATGGTATTTCACAATGTCTACACAAGGAGGTAATCGGCTCAACTTTTTTTAATATAGATTATTTTGTTTTGCGTTATCTGGTCTGGGGGCAGTTTCTCATGCACCTTAGGAATTTTAATACACTACTGTTGGCGAAAGAAAGAGAAATAATTTTAAGGCATTATTGAAGCATGTATATATATATATATAACCATAACCATTAGGGTAAACTGATCCAAGTATTAACCTACCTAGTTGGCTTGGGTCTGTAGTTATACTCCTTTGATTTGACATACGTTGGCGGATGTCTGGATGTTGATCAAGCAGAAGCACTGTAGCTTGTTGCCATGCACAAGGCCACTGCAACTGGTCATCATTTGCACCAGAGATCAAGTGCAAATGTATGTTTAAATTCAATGAACTGGTGGGGAACAAACCAATCTGAAATGCATACCCTTTGGGAGAGTAAAAGGGTGGACTATATTGTATTGTAGCGCTTGAAACCAGCTGAGTGAAATTTCTTATATGCCAAACATGGTGAGGGCACTGAGTTTCTGACAGGTTGATATCATCAATGGAAAGGCCTCCATTAGATGCATCGGATCCTTTTATGCCTTCAAATATTACTCGGAATTTACTTGCAACATTTAAAGACACATGGTGTAACTCCCAGTAGCCTGCAGGTGAACCTGAAAAAGAATAATGAGGTGCATTATATTGACAACATATTTCAATGTTACACAAACAGATTTTCACATTCCCCATGAAATTTAAAAGGGGTTAAATGTTGAACAGTTCATTTAGTCATTCATATTTGTGTACTTGAGTTTTATGCAGGTCTTATCCTTAAAGACTTTTCAGTGCTTCCCCTCACGCAGACTACAGTAGCCTGCCTCCTGACTGTGGTGGATCACAGGAAACATTACTTCACAGATCTCAATGTACTGGTTTTTAAATGTAATATATTTAACAGTTTAGGCTCAAAATACAATTTAAAAGTCCATCACTACAGTGTCCCATAATAATTTCAGATCAAGACTTCCATGGATCAATACGGGCCTCCTTTTTGTGGGGCTGGGGCAAGAGGAATCCATTAAAAACACTACGGAGAACCCAGACCAAAGAATAAAATACTTGTGGTCTCAGAACTATTCTTGTCAAATGAGAAATATTAAACTCTAGCCTAGTCCTCACCAGCAGAGTAAACTGGTGTCTGGACTATACAGCTTCAAACTCTACATTTTTTAATTGATCTCCATTAAAAAAAACCACACACACCTCCACATCAAAAACTTGATGTTATGGGGTGAGGAATGTGGCTTAATCTTCTCTCTGACACGCTAGCATTCTATACAGAGGAACGTTTTGTTATTTTTAAACAGAGGAGCCTGCAATAATTTGAGCCCCCACCTGCAGTCTAAAGTGATACAGAGCAGGCACAGATTTACTACCCCAGTGTTAACTAGAACAAGAGCATATACATATTAAAAATAATGCTTTCGTACCTTGTATCATTTTTACAAGCCTTTGGGTACCATTGGGGCTTGCATCAGTGTATTCCTTGACTAAAACATTCAGCTGATCACTTTCACTTCCGCTGTTGTAATAATAGAATTGTAGGCACTGGAAACCTCTCTTGGGATATAGAAATCGGCTCTCTAAAACCGCTCGTTCTGACACACTTCCAGCACTGGTGTTAAAATGCATAAAGTAGCCAGTCTCTGTCAAGGAGAAAGAGAGGAGAGAAACTTTTAGAACTTCTTCACCCTCCAGACACTGGCATGGAACCCCCTGGAACTGTTGGTGCTTAATGTTCCTCAGTCAAAGCAACATTTTACCATCTAGTGGTTGCCTACAGTGAACCCTAAAATTTTGAGTGCGCTTTAAAGAAAGCATGGGTGCACATCACCCCAATCTCTGAGCAGTGTGAGATTCCAAGGTTCCTGGCGCTTACTCAGGGTTCGTGTTTCCTTCAGAATGTGGCACAATGGAGACTCTGGTGTCTTTATGATATATGGCTTGTTTACACATATATGCAACCTGAGCCTACAATGGAGGGGTTCACAGGATTAATACCACAAGAGGACCTTGCTTCCCCCATAGCTGCAACCTTGGATTCAAACAGGAATCAAACATTGCTGTCTCTCTCTGTCTTCTCAGCTTGCTGGTTTGCTTCTAGCTCACATCACTTTACTCTCAACTCTGGTTTTGTCTTTCTAACCAGCTGTGATTTGGGGGATAGGCCCCACCCATTTGCCATCTCGCACAGATCCACTTCCTTTGTTACCTTAGAAACCCAGAACTTAGTGAGTCTCCTGAGCCCTGTACAGGTGTGTCTGTTTTGCTGGCATATATACTGGCTAAGTTTTAGAGTTTCTACTTGGGTGTCTGTTCTTGCACCTTTGAACTGTAGCTGATTCTTATGTGGTAAGTGCAGAAGCACAAATTCCTGCTTTGTGTGCTCTTTTTCTAGACTCCCAGTTCCATCAGACTCTGCCTGGCAAAGCCTTGCTGGAAAGAGGCAAGTTTTTTTCGGTCTTCTTTCTGGATTTATGCTAAATATTCCCCACTTCTCCTTCCTGCAGTTAGGACAGGAAGGAAAGGAATAACCCCCTCTTCACCTTGCTGCCTGCTTCTTATCAATTTTCCAACTTCTACTTTTCCAACTTCTACTTCTACTATTCTCCTCCCATGCAAAATGAAACATCACTGTGCAGCTTCCTTGGCCTGCCATAGTTTCACACACACCTCTCCTCCAGAACAACTTTCAGAATTAAATTACCATTTTCAAATATTTTTAAAAATAAATCCCCAATTCTTGAAAAACTCAGGTCTTGCCTCTGTTGCTCCCCTGTGTATCTTATGAGGGCACTTCACTATCCAGGCTCCAACCCACATTTATGCATGTTCTCCAGCGTATTTTGGTAAACATTCTAGTTTATGGAACAGCTCTACAGAAGGGGCAACATCCTGTCTTCCCACAAGAACCAAGGTCACAGTGGGAAGTGGCTCCCCCAGCCATTTAAGTTCTGAAAACAGCTTAATTCCCTTAACATGGAAAAGTAGGTTGCAGACATGTATAGAGATACGACTTGAAATAATACGGTAAACATTCTAATTATCTAACAGGCTTGGTTAACAATGCAATAGCAATTTATCAGCAAGTTAGTGAGGTTATGAAGATCAGATACATCCACAGAAAATACTTATCTAAGAGATAATAATAATTGCTGTACATTACCTTGGCAGATTCCAACATAGGTGTGATCCGTTTGTGGTCCACTAGGAACCTGGGTTATGCGCTGCCAGTCAGCATTATCTTCTGTACTTTGAATCATGCCACACACGTTTTCAACTTCAAAACTGCACGTCTCCATAAAGCTTAAAGACGAAGCTACCAGCATTAAAAAACAGAGCAGATACAGTGTTTGTTTACTTTAGTGGGACTATTCAGTCAACTGCATCAGGAAATAGTTTGGACCCAACTAGATATGCCATCAGGAGATCTGTGACTCATTTGTACTTTTAAAATACAAAAGCTGCTGTAAACAGTGGCGAAGTAAACAGAGTCAAGGAGCCTGCAGGTGAGATGGCTAAACCCTTTTCCATCTCACTTTTTCCCTAATCTATATCCCCACCAGCTGCTAGCTGCCTTGTGGGAGGAAACTTGTCTGTCTGGTATTGTTTTACCTCTAGTAGACAAAACATTTTGGGCATGAATGGCATGAGAGAAAGGTTAATCTCCCCTAGGACCATTGTTCCATATAATTCTCAACCTTCACCCGGCAACTGCTGTTAAACTTTTTTTTAAAAAAAAAATGGGAAATCCAATTACAGATCTTCTCATATCTCAATTAGTTAGAAAAACCACAATGTCAAAAGAACCAAACTCTGTTCTAACTCAAGGTGGGTTCACATCACAGAGAAGTTTCTGTTTTTCTGTGCATTTTAGTGCCCCCCAGCTATTCACAACAGTATGGCTTCTTTAGTATCTGATTCACATCTGTTGGGGGGGTGTTGACAGGCAGGGATGTTTTTATAGTATGCAAAGGTTTTCACACCTTGGCTAGAGATAAATTAGGAATGGCCTGAGGACTCTGATTGCTGGTTTGGGAAATAACACATCAAACACTAGTATTTTATAACAAAGAACAGGATATATACGCATTTTGCATGTTGTCATGTGAACACGGATTTAAAACCCAGTACTACACATGCAATGAATGCATGGTATCTGAAAGTGTGAACACAGCCTTAGTCACCCTATGATCAATCAGTGCTATTAGCTGAATCCATAAACCACTTCAAGTAGAAGTAAATGAGTTTCATTTTAAAAGAAAATAAATAAGCTGGCTTGTTTTATAGAATGAGAAGTATACTTCTTTCACTACTAGGAAAATCAAAAGGACCTTTAAAGGGCAGATTTTGCACGCTCAGCAATTTAGGGTGTGGGTGTGGGTGTGGGTGTGGGTGTGGGTGTGTATATATATATATGAAAGAGTCGGGTGGCACCTTAAAGACTTACACCTGTATTATGGCATTATGGCATGTGTTTTAGTGGACCACATTCCTAACTGAATTGGATGTAAGTAAAATCAACTGACCATATAATGACCACCAGGCCACTTATACTGCTTTTCAGCCTTAATTTTTTTCTTCTTCCTTTGTTTAGCATCCTACCTGAGGAAGCAGCTGCTTCATGCAGAATCCGACCATTGGTCCATCTGGGTCAGGTGTAGTCAGTGCAGCACCTTTCAGTTATTGTTGCACTAGAATTCCTATCAGCTACGGTTGCCATATTTCAAACAGTGAAAAGTTGTTGAACTTTTTTTTTTTTTTTAGTTTTGCCCAAAGTTGTTGAGGTTTTTTGGGCAAAATCACTTTAATAAACGCAAAAAATGGCACTGCCAACATGAGCACCACCCGGACACTGCTGCTGACAGTGTCCAGGGAAATCCAGAAGCATGAGAACCTTATATCAGCCTCAGTCACATCAGGCAATCCCAAACAAACAATCCTGTGATCCTTTGCAGCGCTGGTTTCAGTTCAAACCACCAAAGCACAGGGAAACTTATGCTTACAGCACATCCCACTCTGGGGTCTGCTGTAAGTGCAGATCCCAGCCAGCTTGCTGTAAGCACCAATCAGCCGAGTGGCATATACAGGCAGGCATTGCTTGCGCTAGAGAGTTCCTGGCTAAGAGTACAGTCAATCCCAGCCACCTTGCCATAACCGCCAATCTACAGTCCTTACAGGAAGCCAGCTGGAATCAGTTTGTGCTTCTGAGCTGATAAGTGCTAACAGGAAGTTAGCTAAGGCACCCATTTGTTTTCTGGCAGCTAATTCTCCACCTCCTCAAACCTGACACCACAAATTATGTCAGGTATGGGACAGGTGGGTGTGCTTTGGGGAGAAATGGCACTGGAAACCCAATGGGGACATGTGCTGGGCCTAATTGGGTCCTTGGGCTGGAGGTTCCTCACCCCTGTCTCAGATGCTAGTGGGGAATTTATTTGCAACTATAAAGCTACTGTAATCCCAGGCAAAAGACCAGATTTAACTAACAGGCACTGCTAGTGGAAGCCTGTGCAAGCACTTCTGCTAGCACCAGAGGACTCTTCCCCTCTCCTCCCCTTGTGTGCCCCCAAAATTGTCTAAGGGGGAGGGTTGGGAGGAGAGGAGAGATTGCTCCAGCAGTGCAAGCATCTCTGGCTGCCAGAAGAGGGCAACACTGAATTCGTCCCAAAGTAAAGTTCAGAAATGAAACCTAAGCAAACAAATCATAGAATTGTAGAGTTGGAAGGTATCCTGAGGGTCATCTAGTCCAATCCGCTGCAATGCAGGAATCTCAGCTAAAGCATCCATGACAGATGACCAAAGGAGGCTGAAAAGATATGATGGGGTTTCAAACACTTACTGCAGTTGTAGAGTCGACTCAGCTTCCGGATATCATATTCACTGAAATCCATGCGCTGTCCAATCACATCAATGAAGGCTGGTATATTTGTTACTATTGTTGGTTCTGTTCCATTCCTGAAGGCATTTTTACTGTAGTGCATTACAGAGTTATAGTCATATGGGACATTAAGGAAGTCAGATGTTTTATCATTATATTTGTTGAAGTTTCCTTCCTTACCTGAAAGAAGCAGAAAAACTTACCACGGTGACTTATACAGATCACAATCCAGCCAAAGCTAAGCCCTTTTCAGTCCCACTGGTTTAGGTGACAGATAAGAACACTCTTCAATATCTCTCCCATTGCAATGTAACAAATTTATAATTTATGTGCTTAGCCTGCTGTCCCATCGCTTCTTCTTTGAATTCCAAGTATATCATACAAAACCACAGAGTATTTATTTATTATAGCAGTTCCCAATTTACAATGCTTTGCAAGCAGAAAGAAATGAGAGAGACTCGATGCAGCAGGCATACACAGAATTCCAGATAAGTCAAGCTTCTTGGTAAAAGGAGAGGGGTCAGATGTAAGGTACATGTACAAAGAAACAGAAGTTTCCTGTTTTAAAGAGAAAGGGGAGTTTCTAGCTGGAGCATGGTGAAATTGGAGGTGCAGCCTGGAAGTAGATCAAGATGCAATTGGGGGGAGATCACTGTAGAAGAGCCCCGTTTACCTTCACTCATGCTCTGCTCACATATTGAGAGGTAAAGCAAATATTCTAAAGGTGCCGCAAGTGTGTGTGCCGTCACCCAGAGGGAAACCTAAAGCTGGCACCACTGCCCCTTGAACTTTTCCCTGCTTGGAGGAGCAGGGAGTATATAACAATGCATCAAATTTTAGACATTGCCATCCAAGTCAGAAAGACTTAATGAGATTCAAGTTGAATGAGTACAGATGAAATCTATCAATGGTTTTAAATTAAAAGGAAGGTAAATTAGCTTACCCTCCTGAATTCTGTCTCGCATTATTGTGACATAATCATCTCGATCAGATCGTGACTGTTCATGCCAGAATCCCAGTGCATGAAGGAATTCATGCTCAATTGTCCCAATCCTGTCACAGTTGGCTCCTATGGAGAGTTCTTGCCTCCCTTTTCGGCGGTTTCCCACAGAGGACCAGCAACTGACAAAAAATGCAAGAGTGTTCAAAATCTGTGCTGTATACAATCTTGCCCTAGTCTAATTATCCATCAAAGGGTTCACTCAGAGGAAACCCTTGTCACTTGGTCACACTAATTCTGCAAGGCAGAACTTGCAGAGACTTTGCTTCTGCCCAGATTCCCATGCTGGATTGGGTACTGTGCATACAAACCAAAGGAGATGCACACCTGTATTTAGAGAGTTTAGAGAGAGATCTGAAACACCTTCCATTTGCTCCACAAGGCGTGAATGGTGATGGCATAAATTCCCATCTGCATTGTAAGGCCTTAAGCTGTGTACATGTCTTTGTTTATGACTATGTATCTAGTAAAGCTTTGGTGTGAAAAGCCTCTTATGAATTTTATATGGTTATAGAATTGGGGGTTTGGTCTAGATGTCATATTTAGGACCCCTCAAGGCCTGTGGTTTTACATCTGTAAGATGTGATTCTATAGCAGAAGGACTGACTGAAATGGTCAAACCAGTTCCTTTATTAAGTGAACGGGGCTAGCTAAGTCTGTTAAGTTAACTCTTAGCACAACTAAAGAGTTGGTCAAGTATAAGTGTCTTGCTGTAGAAATGACTGGCTAGTGATGTTCCTAGAGGGGAACAGCCCCCCACCCCTAATGCCTGGATATGCAGTGATGATTGCACTATGGTGTCTCATAGTGAGGTAGACTTGGGAAGAGGCTTGACTTGCTCTCTGTGCTGAAAGCATCTAGAAACAGATGCAAAAGCAAAATATGCTGAGGTGCTAATGTTGTGAGCCCTTTCATTTTATGCTTAGCTAGTGTATGTGTGTGAATAACACCACCACAAAGATATTCCAGTGACCTTCTTTCAAAGGAAACCAAACCTGAAGTGTGTGCTGGCACCCCTTACATCTTTCATATCTTGGAAATTGGGGTGTGTTTAACAATATTGTATGCCTTGAAACTTTATTCATTCAGTGATTTGCCAGTTCCAGGTTTTGGGAAGGCCTTAAACAAGACGTCTTCAGTGCCTCCTCCTGAAACGAGCCCTTCTCTCTTTGGCACAGTCACTGCTGCCCATTCACTTTCCTTCTTGCTCTGGGCTTAATCTGCATGGCCATCTCTAGAGGGAGAAGGCAAAGTGGGGTCCTCTTGCTCCTATCTCTGGGCAGAAGAACAGGCCATGGCAGCAAAGAGAAGCAGACTTCAGGAGTTGAGAGTGGGGAAGCAACTAAAGATATGGCCCAAGCAGGTACCAGGGAATACTGACTTCTGACATATAAGCCAGATTCACTGGGTTGTGCCCAACCCATTAATTTCAGTGGGTCTACTCTGCATAAGAGTAGCATTAAAATCAACTCAGCATCTGCAGAATGCCTACAATACAGCCAGAATGCCCATTGAATTATGTGCAGAAAGGCTCTGGGATGGAACAGGATGTTGAAAGTAAACACATGGTCACTTTTAGGAGTGTTCCATATGACCAAGCAGTCACACAGTAAGCACACATGGCAAGCAACTATGCATGTCTGCTGTACAGCATCCTCAGTTTTACTATGCCATTCAGAAATGTGAGTGGATCCAAAACCCAGAATACACACAAATGAATTGCCATGAGGATCAACCACCATATAGATCAGTGAGCAAACAGGAATGCTGTTCTCCAGCCTTTGTTTCTCTCACAGAGAGCCAAGGCAGATGGTTTAAATAGATCAGTATGGATCCGGCAATGTCCTCCAGCAAACACCATGTTTTTTAGAGACACGGGGAACATTACTCAATCCACCAGGCAAGCTGCTTCTCATAACTTGCTGGCTGTGTGGGCCATCCATTGTAGGAGGAATTTTAAGTAGCCTCCACCCAGCCACTTATTCTGTTCAGCCCTGACTATGCAAAACAATGCAGACATGGATGAAAGGATAACAACAGCCTTTTGTGGTTAAGGGACTGAATACACCTATTGACATTCTCTCAGCGACTTACAAATTTTAAAATAGAAAAATACAATTAAAATAACAAAACAATAGAAACAAAAACAAGGAAACAAGTAAAACTTACCCACCCACCCCCATATATAAATCCTTCCTCACTCAACTAAAAGATGAACACTGAGATGAGCTAAACATCACATCACATCAATTAATATTAATTCCTTGCTTATGAATTTTGTAAAGTTAGCTCCTGACTTTATCTGAACTTCAAAACAATAGCCAAAAGACCAGCCTCCATATCCTGCAATAACCTTTCAGAAAAACTTACAGGAAGTTCATGATCTTTTATCTCAGCTGATTCAGTTCTCAGAATCTGACAAACTCTGAACTTTGAACTCAAGGCCCAAAGTGAAATACAAGTTTTATTGCTTTTCACAGTTGCAAAAAAAATAAATAATAATGTTTGAAGTTCAGCCAAATCTTAAACAGTTTATCACCTTTGATTGGTCAAACATTCCTTTAACAAATGGGCATTGAAAACTGTGATTTTGCAAGGCAATGAGAGTGGAATCGGTTTTTTTTAAAAGTATTTCATGCAGCCATTCCTGCAGACTATAAATTCATATTGGCTGGGTAAATAACTTTTATCACCAGTTTATCACTGTTGCTAACAAGCCACCATAAAAAGCAAGAACATACAGCACTTCATAGAAAACAGAATTCTGGATAAATGTTATTTATAAAACGATAAAACAGTCTACTCTTGTTCAGCATTCTGGGCAATGGCAAGAAAGTTTTGGTTGAAAGGAAGACAAATTCCAAGAGCAGACCAGATGAATAAGCAGCCTAAAGTAAATAGGATTCCAGCAGAAGAAAGAAAAATACTGAGACTTAAGAGCGGCCCTGACTCAACACAGATTTCTTCATTGGTTCCCTACATTTATGCTTTAATGTAATCCAAGCCTAAGGTTTGCAGTATAAATCACAGACAACTCCAGGTGACCTGTTAATGAACATTCAACCTAATTTGCTTGCTTATGCAGAGGTTATACTATGACTGTCCTTAATTGGGTATTCCTTCTGCTTTGCTTGCAGGGAGGTTATACCATCTTCCAGTTATTCATTTGTTCATCTCACTTTTCAGTGCATTTTCCCATCACACAAAATAACTTGTTGTTTTTTCTAACTAGGCTTGCTGCATAAGGTAAAGGTAAAGGTACCCCTGCCCGTACGGGCCAGTCTTGACAGACTCTGGGGTTGTGCGCCCATCTCACTTAAGAGGCCAGGGGCCAGCGCTGTCCGGAGACACTTCCGGGTCACGTGGCCAGCGTGACATCGCTGCTCTGGCGAGCCAGAGCCGCACACGGAAACGCCGTTTACCTTCCCGCTGGTAAGCGGTCCCTATTTATCTACTTGCACCCGGAGGTGCTTTCGAACTGCTAGGTTGGCAGGCGCTGGGACCGAGCAGTGGGAGCGCACCCCGCCGCAGGGATTCGAACCGCCGACCTTTCGATCGGCAAGCCCTAGGCGCTGAGGCTTTAACCCACAGCGCCACCTGCGTCCCTGCTGCATAAATCCCCTTTAATTGGGCAAACCTAAATTTCCAGTATGCGCTTGAATCCCTACCACAAAATGTTGACAGTCTGGAGGCAACCGTATAACTGCTTCGAATGGGATGTACAAAATACTCTTATCAGCACAATGCCACAAAGAATTAATGTTGCACCAACGTTCAGGCTCATAAGCCCAGAGTTGTGACTCAACCTGACAAACATCTCTATATATAAGCAAAGTTTTAAAAAACTCAGGTCAAATGCAGCACCTATAGAGTCTTGGAGAAAATAGGATACAATCCCTGGCATCTCCAGGGAAGGATGGGGGAAATTCCATTCTGAGTCCCTGGAAAACCACCAGCTGTCATTGTAGACAACACTGAGCTAGACAAACAAAGCTTAGACTAGTTGGTATAAGGCAGCTTCCTAGGTTCATCACATTTGTGACATGTGCTTTAATCAGAAAACATTTACTAAAAAGAATGCCATGCTTACAGATCACAAATTCATACAGACAGAACCAGAGCCATTGAGAGGCAAAACCAACTAATGTTAGTTTTGCCCCCATCCTCCTCCTATCTGTTGAATTATACAAGGGCAACACTAAAAAAAATTCCTTCCAGTAGCACCTTAAAGACCAACTAAGTTAGTTCTTGGTATAACTTAGTTGGTCTTTAAGGTGCTGCTGGAAGGATTTTTTTTTGTTTTGACTATGGCAGACCAACACGGCTACCTATCTGTAAAGGGCAACACTGTAACTGAGGAAGCTGACAAGCTGTTCCATCCCCTGACCTGATCTATGTAAGAAGGTGGGTGAGGGCCAACTGAGAGGAGATTGGAGTTGGTGGGGCAGTGCCCCATTTGCCCTAATGAGCCAGCCTCCACTGACAGGCACAGATCTCATATGTGAGACTGTACACAGACTATGAAAAAGAAAGAAACATTACTTAAAAGGATGATTTCTCTTACCCACTCCCTTTGAAGACAGATATGTAATTTGCTTCGCCTTCCCAGGGTTTGAAATCAATACAGGATTTTAGGCGATACTGTTCAAATGCATTGAGGATCAGCCCCTTTGCATTCATATCTGGAAGAAAAAACAAAGAATTGGTTATCGCTCACCTAAAGGAATGCCCTTTCAGCTAACCCTCCACATAGCAACTAGAAACTCTGCTATTAGTACTAATGAGTATAAATTTGGTAGACTAATATAATTTAAATTGTCGGGAGAATTATTAAAGCCTTTTCAAGTATGCCTTTAGCATAGGAAAGTGGACTATAAATACCTATTTTAGAAGTAACCCAATTTGCTCTACAAATTTCTCTTTTGCTTCCTTGGACTGTTGATTTGCTACAAACCTTCAAGCTAAGCAACTACTTCTATTTTCCAAGCCATTATACTCTGAAATGTACTGGGATCCAGTTGAGCTGCTTTAACACTGAGTTTCTGTTCTTCCTGTAACTGGCTCTGGTCACCAGTCTAGCTGCAGCATCTTATAAAGTGATAAGCAACCAGATATTCACTGTTAATCCCAAATTGGCACTTTTGAGTCTGAGAGAAGGTGCAAGATAACGACATAATTACTTTATTACTACAGGCAGCATAAGTGGAGTTTGTTGTAAATTTGGAAGTTGGGCAATCTTTTGCCTCTATTTCTTTGCATTGCTACTCTCACCCCAAATCTCTGAGCAGCTAAGACACGGCAACTTTCATCAAGGCTTGGTTTCTTTTAGAAGGAGGTCACTAGAAGCTTACTGGTGAGTCATAATATTGGAATGTAATATTTATACCCCTGTTTGTATACAGGCTGAGCTTAATGAGGCATAGCTTAAACATTCAAGCAGTCAACCCAAACCCACTGCTTGCACATCAGACCTCTAGGGTCCTGGCCAAAACCCTAAGATGCTTACAGAGCCCAATTTCAACTCTTTGTGTTTCTATGCCTTTTCAAGTCTCTGTTTCAAAGTATGAATTGTCCTGTTGTTCTTGGTCCTCCTTCAGGCTATAAGAAAAAAGAATCTGGAGGAGTCATCTCTTCTGACAGCCCATAAAAATCTGATAGAAAACTCATAACTGCTTTGCTGACTCATGGCACATTGCTTATAATGAAAGATACAATGGTACCTCGGGTTACAAACACCTCGGGTTACAAACACTTTGGGTTACAGCTAACCTGTAAGTAGTATGTCAGGTTAAGAACTTTACCTCAGGATGAGAACAGAAATCGCGCCACCGCAGCAGCGGGAAGCCCCATTAGCTAAAATGGTATCTCAGGTTAAGAAAAGTTTCAGGTTAAGAACGGACCTCCAGAAGGATTAAGTTCGTAACCAGAGGTACCACTGTATATCATATCTGTCCAAGGTTTGACTAAACCAGATGTATCCTTTACAACTTTTTGGAATTCCTGGATAGCGCTGTTACCTTCCACATGCAGGCCTAGCTGGTTTTATTTACAAGTTGAGCTTGCATTTTTATGAAATGCTGAAGTTGATTTTTCTCCATATTGCTGTATTGAAAGGTGGGTTTTGTAATATACTTTTTAAAATCGTTGGTAAAAATCAAAGTTTAAGAAATTACCGTATATCCCATTTGTTCTTATGAAGTAAGCCTTTTACCCCAAATCTTGGCAAATATACCACCAAAATTAATACTGAAGAAAAGAACAAATGTTCATACTGAAGGTTGCTTCTGCAACAAGTGATCTTAAGAAATTAACTGCCGTACCTAGGCTGTCCTCAAGGACATATGGAATGGTGTGAGGCCATCGGTATTCGTTGCCAATAATGGAGTTACGTTCTGGTCTCTGAAAAGGAAGGCAAATACAAGAAATTCAGAGAAAGAAAGCACAAGAGTTGGCATTGTGACTCCTCTTGGTTCAGACTTTTGCTCTTTAGGCACCTGCAGTGTGGTGCATCCAGTTCCTCATTGTTCTTGCCACTGGGATTGGATAATTGGGGCTGGTCTGTTGGAAGTGCCTCAGTATCGTAGAGTTGCAGCTATATGCAAGACTGAATATTCTGTGCACCCCTGGGATTTCTTTACAAATGTAGACTCAAGACTCAAGCACTGGATGGAACATTTCAGAAAGCTGTGCACTCAAGTGAAAACACACACACTACCTTCATGTTCCTTATAGCTATTACGAAAAGGTATTCAAATGTGTGCCTTCCGCATGGTGCAATTTCTGTTGCAGTAAAAAAGCACCTGATCTTACTCAAGTAGTCAAGGGCAAAGCTCACATGGTTTCCCACTGGCAATCCTTGAAATAGTGTATTAGTCATAGGCATGAAATCAGTTTATTTAGATGCTTGATTGTGACATCCCAGAGGTCTTTTGGAAGGCCCTTAACCTCACATCCCACACGTCATCGCTTGATATGCCAAATTAAATGGGGGTTTCATTGCTCCAGTTTTTCTCTGGGACTAGATTCACCCTACAAAGAGTCAACAGCTGCTGCCACATGCTAAGTTGTCAGAGCAGTAGAGCTATTAAGTATTACAAGGTGTAAGATTTAACTGGGGCACCAAGTCACTGCCATCTTCTAGTATCCCTGCATCAAATTCCCCTGGAGGGTCGTCAGTACTTGCTGTTTACTTGGAAGGGTACCAAAGTAATCACAGGGAGTAAGAAACATTCTAAATTCTCTTGGACCGGATCATACCAGTTAGCTAATAAAAAACTTAGATTTATTAACACAAAGAACACAGAATTCCAAACAATGAAAGAAAAAGATAGTATGTTTAAATCATTGCTCTTGCCCAAGTTGGTGGAACAGGCAGGCAGGTCTTATCTCACATGCTGCACAGGATTCATTTTTAGAAGTAATAGCTGGAATTGGGGCGGGGGGGGGGGGGACTGTATCCACTTGTAGTTGCAACATAGACTCCAGGGAGCATTGCTAACTAACTCCAGCCAGACATTAAGAAACAGCATGGGTGTTTGTTTATACGGCCTTCCCTGAAACACTGAGGCAGTGGTATGTCTGCCTGGGCAAAAATCAACAATGGAACCACAATTTAATCTGCTGCATCCCAACTTTGCATGACACTTAAGTACAGGGTTATAACTTTCTTTGGAATCTTCTGGCCATACAAGCCTGTTAAATACAGTGGTCTAATCATTGAACTGAATTGAACTATCAGCATAAGATTGGATGAGATGTACAGGCTGTAAATCTCTCTCTCTCTCTCTCTCTCTCTCTCTCTCTCACACACACACACACACACACACACACATACATACACATACACATACTATAAGATATACTGTAAACCTCTCCCATCCACTGTGGTCTGCACAGGATTAGCATTTTTGCTTTCAGCGTTGTACTGGCATCTATCTCAATGCAAGGGAAATTAAAATGCTAATAATGGTAACCTAATGGCTGAATTGATTATATTCTGTGTCATGCTTCCACATTTTTACAGTACTCTTTCCTCTTTTATTATCTCAGACATTCTATATTAATTCCTCTCCAGACACTTCCAGTTATAGCTTCATAAAGAAAACATTTATAGCTAATAAACAGGGTTAATAGCTCCTCACTCTGATGGAGCTCCTGTAGCCTTAGGCGTCACATGGAGGAGGAAGCTCCTGGCTCAACCTCAAGGTCCAACTTTCCCAGCCACTGGACTGATGTGACCTTTATGCCCATCTCATCCTTCCTTTCAACTGCCTGGTGTAGTGCAATGCTAAAGATGTAGCAGTCTCCTTCGGCAAGGCACCAAAAATAATAAAGTGTGAGGAGTAGAAGGATGGGAAGCTTCAAAGGGGCTGCAGTGAAAGGCGGGCATTACAAAAACAGCCAGGAGCTTCTTCATCAGGAAGCTATGAAGCAAGGGAAGATCTCAGACTAAGGCAAAATCTTATTACCTTTTTACAATAGGGAAGCATGGGCTCATCTTCCCCAAGTTAGCAGTCATTTATACTGCTGCTTGTCATTTCAACTCACCTCATCAAGTTTGATATCACCCTCGAACAAGTTCAGTCCCAATGCTAAAAAAGAAACCCACAGAAGGTTAGTGCATTTTAATCCATGATCACACACACACAGTATTATAAAAGACAATAATAATTAAAACATTAAGCTGAAAAAACCTTCATTGATATCAAAGATATCTTGATCTATTCCACTGTCTTCATTTCTTTCTGAAAAACAAAAAGAAAACAGAGATAGTTGCAATTATAGCCATTATATTTTATCCATTACAACAAGCAGGCTGCAGTCCCTGGCGGGCATCCTAGCAGTGGCATACCAGGGTGCAGAGGTCAACGGAGCCCACCATGCCATCTCAGTCCTTGCCACCACCACCAGAACAAACCCCCCACCGGAGCCAAGCGGGCTGCGCTGCACCACCTGCCCACCTACGCAGAGGGGAGCCCAGCCGGCCAACACAGCCCTTGGGTCATCCCAGCCTCGTAAAGCAGCTTGAGGATAGCAGGGTGATGTGGGAAGGATGCAGCAGCCATGCACCCTTTGATCCCAGCCTCGCAAAGCAAGGGCGAGTCTGGGATTGAAGGCCACATGGCTGTGGCATCCTGCTCACACCGCCCAGCCAGCCCTGCGCTGCCTTACGAGGCTGAGATCCAATCTGCATGATTTGCCCTGTGAATCATTCAGATCTGATCCTAGCCTCACAAAAAGCAGCACAGGGCTGACAGGGCAATGTGAGGAGCCAAATGCGCAACACCTCCTAAAACAATGTGCCTGGGGCTATTGCCCTGGTAGCCTCCCCACACACTATGTCCCTGCATCCTAGAGGCCATACCTTTCTGTGACTGTTCCTCTCCACAGGGGGGGGGGAGAGGTCCTTCCAGAGAGAGGGAGATCAGACCTTGTAAGCCTCCTCCAAGAGGCTGCGGAAAGATGCATAGCCAATGTTTTTTTCCAGTAGAGCCCCAATGTAAAGAGTTTCAAAAAGGAAGCATGCAGAAGTCATGCTAGGAGAGGTTTTGGATTTGCCAGATCCTAATTCTTTCTGTTCCCCCAACACAACTCTGGAACCAGGGACAAACCACACCAGACCTGGAACTGTTGTAGCCCCTCCACGGTGATAAATGGAAGGGCAAAAGTTGTTCAGAAGGAAAGCTTCTGGAACTGGGGTGCGGGGTGGGCAGAGGAAGAAAAACAGGCCCCACCTTCCATCTGGTCAGTGCACACCTTTGGTTCTCCTCACCTCTGTATTGTTCTAGAAGCATACCTGTTCAGAGGCAAGTTCCACTCAACTCAATGGTACTTAATTTCCAAGTAAATACACTTAGGATCAGAATGTCAATGTGCTAACCATAATTATAAATCAGCTTTTGCGTCTGCTGTGTTCATGAGCAGCTGCTTTTGTTGCCCCTATTTTGTCACAATAAGTAAGATACAAAATAGAACTCACCCTGTAGTTCTTGAACAGGCTAGAATAAAAGAAAGGAGGAAACAGTCAGATGTGCAATCTGTTCTTTGTAGATTACAGGTGATACCTTATGGCAAGTGCAGCCATAAGCCAAATTCATTTGGCAAGTTTTGCATCAAAAGTTTAAAGTCAGATTCACTGCAATATTATACACCTATGATTTTCTGTGCATATATGAAAACATGTTCTACCTGAGACATGGGACTAAACCCCGTTTCTTGCTATATTTTAAAAATATTGGTTAACCATTGCTTTCTCTTGTTGATATATTTATATATTATAAACTGTGGTGATAATATTCCTGATGGTGTGCTTAGCAATTGCGTGGAGCTGGGATTAAAATCCCTAATACTCATTCTATCATAGAACAGTTTAAGAGAATTTCTTTTTCCATAATCCTACAATTGCACAACTGGAAAGGAAGAGGAACTAGTGTTGTACAAAACAAGAGAATGGTGTGCATATGGAGATGCAAAAAAAGACACAGCATCATTTCCCAGGCCTCAGCTCAAGAAAATCACTAGAGCCTGGATTAGGTGTTTAAACAAAATTAAATATTGGTCACTAGGATACTGGGATATTATACATAAGCTAGCATATATGAAAATACTGGATCATTAAACTATATTCATTACCCACACTTCATAATAAGGATATTTAAATAGCTGGTGTGCCGTATGTCTATCATGTTGTTCTATGGATACAACACTGTGGTTTATACTAGCCTCTTGGACCATACAGTTTAGCCAGTTTGTTATATTAGAACACATACCATTATAATAAGTGGGAGAATACAAGTAGAAATAACGCTATGGTACAAATGTTATTTCAGATATTTATTCATTAACAACTTATAACAATGCAAGCTACTTGTTCTTTTTTGTATTTGTATAATTACACTTTGAAAACTTTAAAAATTGTTTTAGCTTTTGATATATAAAACAACTACTCTAAAATAGGGGACAGGACACACAGAGACAGAGGCTGCATTTACTCTGATGAGAACCAACGTAACCTGCCCCTAGGCTCATGCACGTCCCCCTTCTTTTCTGGCATAGATAAAATTAACCACAGTTTAGGTTAAGCCACGATGCTAAACTGTTGTGTAAGTTGGAAATAAAAGCTTCTGATCTCATCCTTGTGGCTGCACCAGAAGTGAAGGGAGGGAGAAGCATGCAATCTTGGGCAGAAGTTAACTCCAAAAGAATGATTTTTGTCAGAACCACAGCCAAGGAGGAAATGATTAAACTCTCTCTCCCCACTGCAACCCCAATAATTATGACCCCTGGCCCCGATTTACAGAAACTATTCGCATTTTTAAAAAATGTGCACATTAAATACAAATGTGCTAATTCACTCTAGTCTTTAAGAATTAAAGTATGTTTTTTATTGTCTTACCAGACAGCAAACTATCTGCAGAATAACCCCGCTCAGCAGCACATAAAATAGCCAGAAATCCATGATGTACAACTTCAGTAAGAGCTGTAATCTTTTAATTTTTGTGCATTTATATCTAGAGCGCCATCATAAATGAAAACTTTGACCTTTGTATTGCAGGTGTTTGATACATACCTTTTGCCAGAATGAAGCAAGAGGGCATTTCAACTTTTTCATTGAACATCAGTGCCAGAATAAAACGATAGTTGATTGGTCTTCTTCTACCTTTATATACTTCTCGTTGGATAAAGATGGTGGAAGTAACCAAATGCGATGCCTCAAACGAGGTATCTTCATGATGAACCTAGACAAAGACTCAGTTATTTGCACAGCCACATTCAGCTTAAGTTTGGGGGGAAACCCAGAACATTTAAGAGAAGGAGAGCAGGGATCATTCCATTTGGGCAGCTAAATTGCTTATGCTGACAGAATTTTGGACACAGTACATTTAATTCCTCCCCTCCTCAAAATCTCTTTGGTTACCTTGATCAGCCTAGGTCTAGGATCCTATATATCAGATCCATGACCTCCATAGGTCCAAACCAGTGGCACTGATCTGTACTGCTGATCTTTGTAGAAGTGAAGATCTTTATTTAGAAGCCAATCTTAAAATTCTTCATCGGATTTTGTCTGTGTTGCCTACATTTCCCTTCAATTACTGTTATGGGAACGCCTTGGTCAGGATCACACTGTAATCGACTCCACCCCTATCAGTACTATTACGTGATGGCTTATCCAGATAGAGTTATGGGGTAACTATTCATCAACCTTGAAGATTTTTCCGTGGTGACCCTCTTTTCCATTAACTCCACTGAAATAAATCTGTTTCCTGCCGATGACTAGAAGAGGAGCTCACCTTGGCCCTAGCCTGGAACATCTCCCAGGAAGGGAAGAGAACCCTTGCAGTTATGGCGATCTGACACTTCCAAAATGGAAACTGCCAATCCTACCTTGTCTCTTAAGTAAACAAAGTGGGCGCAGCATCCAAAGTATGAGAAATACAGATTATGTCTAGCATAAGAGGATCCATCTCATTACAAAGGCGTACATCTTCAATGCCAGCCTTTGGACCTTTCGAAGTGTGACTTTCAAAGGATGTTTGTGTTTCGGTTGCCATATTGTTTCAGAAAGCATGAATTAGGGTAGGTTGGCTTTGAAATGTAAACTGAATGAAATTACTCCCCCATCCCTACTCTCAGGTAAGTGTATATATAGGATTGCAACCTTAATGTGTGTGATGAAGTAGCAGGCTGCTATGTTAGAGAGAAAAGTAAATGTTAAAAATTATATATCCATAGATCAAAGAGCCCACAAAGAACAGAATAAATTCCAGTTGCCAAGCAGATAACATGAATGAAATTATTGCTTATACTGTAATAATTTACTACCTACGGTATGTTGTACTTCTCCCTTACTCAAAAGCTAATTGTTCATTCTTTACTTCTCTCTCCCAGCAGTTATGAAGTGAGTTCAGCATGGTTATTTTGAAAGAAAAACACTCAGCTCTCAACTTGTACTTTTCCTGTATTGTTTTTTTAAACAGTAGAAGCCACATAATTCAGTAGAAAAACTTACAAGGGCAATCAATAACCTTCTCCAATCAATTTCTCCTACATTAACAAGAGAAAGCCACCAGATTCACAGAACTAGTAAATGGGATCATAAAACTGAAAATGGAATTATAGGCACATGTAATCCATGCAATCAGTCTAATGCACATAGCTAGACTTCTGCTCATAAAACCAGTCAAATGAAATGGAATTAAATACAAAAACTGCAAACTGCATCAGTGCATTTTTTTTATATTAGTCATTGCCATATATTGCAGACTGCCTGCTTTCTTGGATATAAGCTGCTTTGTAGTATGCACAAAAGGTTAAAGTGAAGTTTTAGCATTACTTTCTTTTCCCGCAGGCAATTTTGCACTGCTTCTTGGAACGTGGGGGGGGGGGGGCTGGACTCAATGAAGCACACCTTCCCAACCCTTCACAAAGCTGTGCTGTGGCAGAGCTGACAGGGGCAGACTTTGGCCTTCCACATTTCAGCAATGCTGTGCGAGGACAAAATTCAGCCCAACACACACACACCGCCTCTCACCTTCCATTCTGCTCAATTCACGATGTCATAGTTGCAACCCCCTGCAGCGTCCCATAGGCTTGGCACCCAGTGTGGCAGAACCAGCCATGCTGCCCTAAATTCGCCTCTGGAGCAGTTTCTAGGAGTATCTCAGTGCTTAGCATTAGACTGGCGAGGGAAAGGGCTTGTACTCACTATAACAGGCTGATTCTTGCCCTCATCATCTGGTAGACTTTTGTTACAACAGTTTTGATGGGAGGATTCCCTAACGACTCAGGTTACTGGCCATTTCATTCCCATAAAAAGTTCCAAGTCAATGTTGAAAAACTGGAAAGGCTGGCGGAGTGGGAATAGCTACGGGGGCAATCTAGTTATGTATCCACAGTGGTGTACCCGCATATGTGCAAGAGAGAAAGAAAATTAAGTCTAAACACAGTACATAGCTTTACACCATTGATATTGTTGTGTTGACAGATATAGCAGTGTGCCTTACCAAGATAAATGAACAAGACGGGCGTCTTGCTAAGTTGCCTGTAAGTTGCAATGTGCCAACATAGAGTGATTATGGATTGTATTTCTAGAACATTGGGTTGGAGAGCTTGCCTATGGGCATGCCTTGAATCTTCCCGGTTCTGTCACGTACAATGATTTTGTTTCTGGTTATGGTGGCTGTTTCTTGCGGAACATTTGTGCAGCTTCTATGATCATGCCAAAGGTTTAGAAAACCTAAAACACTAAAAGGGAAATTCTGTTTATCAGAGATGCGTAAAAATCCAGTTTACTGCAGTCTTACCCTGCATAGAAAAAACTAGCAATGTTTGCTGCCTCAACGTCTACCACTAGGACTGGGAGTGTTCCCTGTTTGAAAATCCTGCAGTTGCTCCCAGTCAGTGTACACAATATTGAGCTAGATGGATCAATGGTATTGTATATGGGGCTTCAAACGTTCCTTCTTTTCTATATACTGTGAACACTCTTGGAAAGCACATTTCATTTGCAGTACTGCCATGCAGATATATTCACAAGCTGTACAAGACACACATTTGACTGAAAAACGTGCAAATTAAAAAACACCACAAAACCAGAACAAACACTTATGGAATGAATGTAGAGGACAAAAACATTTTCAGAATTTTTTTTTTAATTGTATTTTAGAGCAATGTGTTTGAAAAGTGGTTGGTGCCCCCTAGTGACTGAATCATATTATTTTTAGGGAAGTTAGAAAAGTCAATACTGTACCATTCAACTGCTGAGAATCAAACTTTTACATGTGATATTCAGAAGAAAACCAAGGATGGTACTCAACAAGTTTGACTCAGAATAGACCCACTGAAATTAATGACTAAGTTAGGGCCATTAATTTCAATGGACCTACTCTGAGTAAAACTTGGTGGAGTACCATGTGTCAAATTACCAAACCTCTCAATCCCCTGGCAGCATTGCCTTTATAAAGTAACCAAAGATGTTTTAAGTAGTGATCATTTCCAGAAAAAATATGCAGCCAAAAAGCCAGGGAGAAAAAGTATGACCTTTGTGGAGAAAAGTTTTTGACCTCTACTTCTGTTCCACAAGTGTCTGTTCTGGTGAGTGAAACCACACATTGCCTTCCACAACCCACCCAAAGGAAGCAAAAGCCTGAGCTAACCCAGCTTCAGTCAACAATGGGTGGCACCTGGCTCAGGAAAGGCCCAGGCAAAGGCCTAAATTTTAAAGCCACAACAGTGCTAAAACACAAAAAGGTAGATTCATTTTTGCTAATGGCAAAACTAAACTGACAATTGGCTCCATATATGCCCTAAACACAAAACAACTACAGTTCATCCAGAAAACACTAAACAAATTCCTTCTCCAAAGGGTAAACAATCCTAGGAGGTAACTTCAACCTCAACAGGGGAGGCATCCCGAAAAGACACCCATCCTACAACCCCCTGGGCAACCCTCCTCAGAGGGAAACCCCAAACAATTAGAGACACTGACCAACTACTGAAAATGCTAAAAACAAAGGCCTTTGTGACATCTGGGGAGAAAAGAACCTGGGAGACACCAGACACATTCCAGTTTGGACGTCCCGGCACCATGTCCAACTGGACAGCATTCTGCTCACACAGAAACAACAAACATTGGTAACATAGTAGAAGCTACCCTCAAGGGAGGAAGCACAAACTACCCCAGCATGGTCCTTCAGCCCCATCCTAACCATAACCCAACTAGCTAGAGAGAGTCTCTTAAAAACTACTTTTAAGGACAATGAAAGTGGTCACCAGAGGAGCCTGCATAAAGGAGAGGGCATCTCTTAAAAAACAAACCTTCTCAAAAATTGGTAAATTAGAACAAGACATTACGACCCTCTCATCACACTACAAACAAGCAGGAGCAAAAAAAACCAACCAGCTCCTTAAACTCATAGAACAAAAAAGAACAAAAATTGACTCTCTAGAAATCAGTAAAACAATGATTAATATCTTATGCTCTAAACAATGTTTTTATGAATATGGAGGAAAGAACTCCAGACTATTAGCAAATAGATGCAGGGGGGAAATCACTCAAAACAATAATACACTGTCACTAAAAAAGATGGTAACATAACATCCTCCACCAAATAATAATACGCTTCAGGTTACATATGCTGCAGGTCACACACTCCACTAACCCAGAAATAGTGCTCCAGGTTAAGAACCTTGCTTCAGGATAAGAACAGAAATTGTGCTCCGGTGGCGCGGCAGCAGCTAAAGTGGTGCTTCAGGTTAAGAACAGTTTCAGGTTAAGAACATTAGCTAAAGTGGTGCTTCAGGTTAAGAACAGTTTCAGGTTAAGAACTGACCTCCGGAACGAATTAGTACTTAACCCAAGGTACCACTGTACACTATATAAAAGAATATAAGCCTCACCACCCCACCCTCTCCCACTTTCTTCCCCAACCTTATATACAGTATCAACACTAATGTATCACAACAAATGTAACTGATTTGCAAGAAATACTGTATAACCTGAAAAAAGAGACAAGGCATGTACTAAACCAATAAAATCTTTAATAAAAACAAAAACAAATAAACAAACAAACAAAAGGTTGCCTATAGAAGAGTGCTACACATAAAAGATTTTGGCATTTTTCAGTACAAAAAAAAGACAAATGTGGATTATTTAATAAATTTTATTCAGAATTACACAGCTCACCATCAACGTCTGTGTTTGCTATCAATGACTATTTAGATAAACTTCATTAACACAGTTAGAAATGGATCATATGCAGTCTTCAAATAAATCTATTATAGGAAGTGCAAATGGCTATTAAAAAACTATGAGGATACAAAGCACCGGAGGCTGGCAGTTTTACAGAAACGTTCTATAAACATTTTAGAAATGAACTGTCTCCCCATCTAGCCAAGTTGTTTAATGAAGTTCTTTTGGCGGAACTTCCACTGTATTACTGGCATCAATCTAAAATAACAGTACTACCAAAAGCTAGAAGAAACCTTGACCTAGAGGAATTGTGGCATCCAATTAGCCCTGTTATACCAAGAAGCTAAGATGTATACAGCCATTTTAGCAAACAGATTAAATGTGTTCATTACAAATTTTATCTCCCCAGACCAGGTAGGCTTCTGTATCACTGGCGTAGTGGATCCAGTAAGACACCCATTGAATGTCATTTATTATAGTAAAAAGAAAGGTAAGCCACTTGCAATAATCTCATGGGATTTTTACAAGGTCTTTGACAGGCTGAGTTGGTCGTTTTTTAAATCACTGATAATAGACGACATGAGAGTGGTTTATTAACTCGACTTTTGAAGTATACAAACGTTCCTTTGCTACAGTCTGTGTAATGGTCTCAACTCAGAAACCTCTATAAAGAGTAAAACAAGATTGTCCTTTGTCTCTGCTTTTATTTGCCTTGTCTATTGAACCATTGGCAACAGTCATTAGAAACAATGTGAATATAGAAAGTGAAAAAATTTAAAGTAAAATGCATACTAACCTTTTTGCAGATGGCATAGCTCTCATGTTATCAAAACTGGAATTGGCAATACCTGAAGTTATTAAAGAACTGAATAATTCTGAAACCAAATCTGAAATTATGTTTATTGTGGTCTTACCAGTCTCAAACTTTCATACAAAGAATTGAGGGTTTTACAATCTGTCCTCAAAAGCTGAAATATCTGGGAATATTTATATGAAAATTCTTGCACTCTTTAAGGAAAGCAAATTTTGAGTCCTTGTTATCTCAAGTTAGACAGGAACTGAAATCCTGGGAAAGTCTAAACCTTTCTTGCTTGAGACACATTGTGGCTATGAATATGTTGATCCTTCTCAAGTTTCTCTGCCTATTTCAGGTCCTTCCAATAACTATAATGCCTAACAATTTAAAATTTGGCAAAGATAAAATTTAAAATCTGGTCTGGGAGTGTGCCACTTGCCTATATACTATAAGGCATTCCTTATAGACTTGGTGTCTTTGATTCAAGATCCAGGAGGAAAACAGCAGCTATAGAATTGGAAGATCCTAAGTTTGGAGCATGTTTGTCAATTTTGGGTTTTGGTATTTAAAGAATTGATTTTAATATACAAAATGGACCTACAACCTTCCCCTCAACTTGCTTTACTTGGAATAAAGACCATGTCTACTCCACCAGTTGCTCATAAATAACTCTTAATGTTCTTCCTCTCTGCGAAAATAGGTGCTCCGAGCATGGACAATAGCCCTGAATGAAAAGCTGATATGCCAGATTCATGCAACCAAAGGGAATTCTAACCCCTTTCTTTTCTGTGTGCGACAACCATTTTTGGAGTATATGCATCAAGATTATATTTATACCCACACATACACACCGAGATTGCATGGTAATATGTGGAAATATTTTTTTGGAGTGTACTGTAAGAATCTGAGTTGATATTTTTAAGCAATATGGTTTGTGTGTTGTGAATATGTTGTTTTACGTGTGATGTGAAAAATGAAAATTAATTTTAAAGGGGGGGGGACTAACCTGATCGCACTGTGCTAGACACTCAGAACTGACCTCAGTTCTACAGAGGCAGCCTGACCAGCACAAAATAGAGTAGAGTAGAACTATTACCACACATGACTTGCATACTAAGCTTTTGTTAAAGCAACCTAATATTGCATTAGGCTACAGAGACAAGAGGCAACAATGACACGGTACTGAGGGAATCTGCTCATTCCTAATTATACCAATAGCACAACTACTACCCAGTGTCTAATACCCTTTATGGGCAAGGTGCTTCAGGACTGTGGCAATGCAGCTGTAGACACTCTTGCAAGAAAACTATTAACTGCCCCCACTTCAATACGGGTTCAGGTTTTTTTTAAGACAAAATCAGCCTTGGTTGCTCTTATGAATGATATTCCCCAGAGGAGAGATGGGGAGTACAACTCTGTTGCTCTTGCTTATCTCTCTGCAGCTTTGAATACCACTGACCATAGTACCTTCTGTGAGTTGGATGTTGAAGGAACTTCTCTATGGTGGTTCCACTCCTATTTGTAGGGCCAATCTCAGATAACAGTACTGAGGGACTATGTATGAGTGCCCTTGTGATTTAGTTGTGGGCTACTGCACAACACTATTTTATCCCCAATGTTATTAAACATCTATATGAAGCCAACAGAAGCAGTCATCAGGAGACTTGGGGCAGTGTCATCAATGTGCTGGTGACACCCAGCTCTTTGTTTAGTTCTCAGTCAAGAGGGCATGCACAAGATGAAGCACTCAGGGTGGGTAGGATGTGGACCAAAAAATGAAGCTGAATTTTGCTAAGACAAGGACGCTCTGGATGACCAATTCCCATGCCTGAGAATTTGGGACTTGCCTGTTCTGGATTGGATTCCACTCTAAAGGAACATGCAGAGAGTTTAGGAGTATTTATGGAACAATCTTTGTCCAATGAGGCCCGTGTGGCCTCCATGACAGAGAGCCTACCATCAGCTTTGGATGGAATGTCAACTGCACCCTGTCCTGGACAAGGATAGTTTGGGCACTGAGACTCATGAAGTGGTAACCCCATGTTTAGAGTTTTCAAATGTACAATGGCTTTTGAAGATGCACAGGTATTCCCATGGTTTCCAGGACTAGGCTTTGAAGCAAGTTTTCAGGAGATAATTTAACAGAAAGCTCATATCTAAAATCAGATTAAGTTGATATTGGCCCAAGACCAATTTCCCCCTAAAACAGCACTTCCAATAAAAGACCTCTTTATTTCTTACCATAAAACTTCCTTAGTAAGTTAGTATTTTCAACATACTAGCAGCTCATTATTCTGACTTTTTTATCCCAAATTTTGTTAAAGAACTGGAAAAAGTTTTTATAAACTTTCTCAAGTGAATAATGGTACAATCCAAAAAGCAGTTAAGTAACCAATCTCTGAATAAAATAAATTAAACCTATCAATTTAAGATAGGCTACTTTATAAGTAAGTGGCTGGTGTCTAGAAAATGGCCAAGTAGTACTCAGTATGCCATAAATAGGAAGCCTCCAGATTGTGGCTATTTAAGAAATTCTTGACAGCATTGAGAAAACCCCTGTGTGCATGTTCTTTTATGTAAACACTAGCTGGGGCTAGAATAGTATTGGGCTAGAAATTGGTTTTTTTAGCTTTTAACATACATTTAGTAAGCATAGAAGAAAAGTTATTTAACTCATCCAAAAAAGAATAAAAAACACCACCCTGTCCTTATTATCTGTATGTCAATACTCTGTCCCAGTGCAATTTTTTTCTCTATGGTGTAACACTTCTTTAAAAATAACAAAACAAATGATGCAAAATGGCTCTTAATAGCTTTATCTCAAAGACAGTAACGTTTTTGCCAGATATCTGAAATATTTCTAATATTATGTGGAGGAAAAAACACCCCATATTATTAAAGTATTATAATATAACATGCTTTTTTGTTAGTTTAAATAAAAAGCATTTTAAAATAAATTCAAGGGAAAGTAATACTGCGATACAGTTAAACTGGATACAAGCGTTCCCTTTTATTAACACTGAGACCACTGATGCAGCTTCTCCCCTCGCAGAAAGCAATGGTGTGAACAAATTAGAGATTTCAAAGGTTCTCTTGACAAGATTCCTCAACAGCATTTTGGAACAGAGTTTCCTCATCCAGCTGAGGATTCTAAATACAAACAACAAAAATGGTTTAGAATTTCCCCCCAGACCAAGTTATTACACTCTACAGTTCAGAATGTACTTTGCATTAATTACTACAACAAAGAGCACACAATGGGAAAATGTATATGAATAGTCTGTTAAATGATATAAGTGATCTTTTAGAAAAAGTCATTCCAGCAATTAACATGCTAGTAACAGCAAAATAAATTACTAAAAACTGGAACCTTCCCCAAAACATTTCCAGAAATGAATGGTTGCAAAATGTTGATTATGAGTGATGTTATGGCAATGATTCACATCTAATCAGGACATTTAAAGGAAAAGCAAGCAATGTTGTTGTGGAACAGTATTTTTACTTGAGATAATGTTAAGGAGCAATTATTAGTTATGTTATTTGGTATTAATTCAGCGGAAATTTAGGGGGTATAAAACAGAATTGGTTTTGATATGCTTTACTCAGAAATAACTCCGGTGAAATAAATGAATCCTCCTACTTACTGAGAAAAAAATGGATTTCCCTCCCCACCCCCCTTTCCTAGTCTGCTTGACATCACTGGGCCGTTATCTAATACATAATAACATAAAACCAAAATATAAGATACAAAATGAATTAGCAAATAGAACCATGAAGTCATGAAACACCTTACACCAGAAAGTTAAAATTCCTAGACCATACTTTTAACACAAGGATAGTTTTTAGTTTATTAAGGTTGGCAAAATGTTGTGTGTGTTTTGTTGAGAGTTGTGAAAGTACACATGCTTAAGAGTATTTGTTGCTGCTTGGGTATTTGCAACTTTCTTTTCCTGCCAGGAGCAAAAGCCTGTGTACATTGTCTTCCCCTCCCTGCTTTTACCTTCACAACAGCCCTGTGAGGTAAGATAGGCTGAGAGTTGGTAGTTCAGACACCAAAGCTGTGAAACTGCACATATTTAAGAATATTTTTGCTTGTTGTTATTTATCAGGATTTGCAAGCTTTTTGTTTCATTTTAGTATTTTGCTGTAAATATCAGGATTATGGCAGAGTTGCCATATTTCAAAAAGTGAAAATTTGGACAGAGAAGCGCTTTTTTTTTAGTTTTGAACTCCCTTTATTATTTTTTTTGCAATATCACAAATAAATTTTTCGTTTATGATGTATTTCTGAGGGAAATGATTTTCCAGGACATTTCACCCATTTCTACTCATACACTGCTTGCAGCTGCAGTATTCTGGATATGTCCAGGAAATTCTGGACCTATGGCAACCCTAGATTATGGAACATTGCAGTTAAAGCAAGATGGGAACGGCTTTTCTGGATTTGAGCATGTTTATTTTTGTTTACATTATCTGTGATATATATTTATATCTTGCTCTTCCAGTGAGGAGCTCAAGGTTGTGTATATTATCCTCCCTTTCATTTTTGTAATGGCCCTGTAAGATATAGGTTAAGGTAATATATGTACTTAAGCCTAAATTCTTCCAACAGACTGCTGGGGGGATTGCAGAGGACCCAATCTAAGTAAAGTGTAACAGGTCCAGGAAATCCTGTTGGCATCCCAGCACCACAGACTGTTCCCAAGCCAGGCAGCAGAAGTAAACAGTTGACATTTGACAGGGGAAGAAACTAGACCTGCTGAGACACCATCTGCCTTTCACTATCACCACAGCCATGCTGTCAGGCTACAGTCCAGAGGAGAGGAAAGAAGCTGGGCTATCTATTCTCATCAGGTTTGTTGAGACTGGCTGGTTCTCTTTCAACAGCAGTCATTCCATGAAGCTGCCTGAACAACTTCCAATTTAGCTGGTTGTTATATGAACTGTAACTTTTGAGAAGAGTGACCAAGTCTGCTTTTCCTGTCCTTTCCCATCTTTTTCCTTGTGTGTCCTATCTTTTAAATTGTAAGCTTGAGGGTAGAGACTAGTGTATGCATGGTTTATTGAGGTATAAACTGACTTTGGAACCTTTATGCCCAAAGCAGAGAAGTGTTTTAAATGCACAAAATCCCCTAAGTGCTTTTCTAGCCTTTTCTCCAAATTTACCTAGGAAAGAGATTTCACAATTTACCAGGGCAGCTGTAGAACCTGGGTAAAGCAAGTCTTCTAGGTAATTTAAATCTGGCAATCTAATCTAGAAGGTGCTTTTACCCAAATTAATCCAAGATGAATAAGGCTCTAATTTAGTCTTCCAGCATAGAGATTTTAAAAATGTCAACATTTTAAATAGGGAGCAAGAACAAAAGAAAAGCTCTTACCATAAAATCTCCATACTCAAACTGATGCCTTAGATTTAAATGGCCAACAAAATCTCTAGTAACCCGGTTAGGATCTCCCCATGGAAAAGAGACACAAATAGGACAGATCTTTAAAAGAGAGAGAGAGAATCAAGAGGCAGACAATTGCTCACATAAATTGCATAACTAGATAGTAGATCAACATTAGTTTCTATGAAAATCATACTACATAGAAATGCTTTAAAATGGACACATTCTTAAAACAAAAGGATACTCCTGGAAGGAATGTGAATAGAAGAGATTAAACTTAAAAAGTTAACTACACATACTTCAAATTCTTTAAAGGAAATGACACTGAACATTTATGTTTCTAAAGAAGGCACTACTTGTCTATTTCTGCCCTTAATCTTAAGCAATCTTTTTACAAAACGAATCTTGGAAAATTGGACTTAAGACAAAAAGCTTTTAAAAGAGTACATGTCTCTAATATATCCCATTTAAACAATACTGGGCACTTCTTGTAAAACAGGACACCATCCTGCCCAGGCTGGGCACTCCTTAAGTGCTTAGTACTTCCACTGAACTCAAATGGACTTAAATGTGTCTAATAGCAATGTATTGTGCGACACATTGAGAAAAAATAGAATGAAGGGCAGTCCTTTAAGAAAACGTAAAGGGACCCCTGACCATTAGGTCCAGTCATGACCGACTCTGGGGTTGCAGCGCTCATCTTGCTTTATTGGCTGAGGGAGCCAGCGTACAGCTTCCGGGTCATGTGGCCAGCATGACTAAGCCGCTTCTGGCAAACCAGAGCAGCACATGGAAATGCCGGTTACCTTCTACTTGCACTTCGACATGCTTTTGAACTGCTAGGTTGGCAGGAGCAGGGACCGAGCAACGGGAGCTTACCCCGTTAAGGGGATTCGAACCATCGACCTTCTGATCAGCAAGTCCTAGGCTCTGTGGTTTAACCCACAGTGCTACCCGCGTCCCTTAAGAAAACTTATTGAATACTAAATAAAACAATGATAATCCCAAACTGAAAATGGACATGTCTTGTAATTACAGATCTAAGTACTTCAAAAAAAAGATCGGAAATGGGAAAATGTCATTCAGTATAAAACTGAGGAAAATGCTGTAACTGCTAGATAAATCACTGAAGGGAGAAGAGAGTGACTCATTCTTTCTGAAAATATTGCTATTGTCATAGAATTAAGATAATTTTTTTTAAAAAGAGTGCTTAATTCACACATACTAGGATAAAATCTTCACAAACTTTCTTTTTTATATACACATACTCACTACTGGAACTAGTTGATAAAGGTGCCTATCATTACAGTGATCCAATAAGTTCTGCCTTGTAAAGTTACTTTCTTGACACAGAGGGCATTTGAATGTAGGCTGTCCACTGAAAACAAATATAAGAAAGAGGCGCACATGGATGAAAATCCCTGCAACAGCATGTTACATGTTCAAGGAACTCTGTCACCCACAATCATTTCCCCATTAAGTTCAGCAAAAGGAGGAAATGCATAAAATGAGACCAAAACACAGGCTTGCTGTAGTGAATTCATGTAGCACTAAGTCAAAATTTAACATATTTGAATGCAGCTTGCTGATTTATTTAAGGTATTTACAGTGGTACCTCGGGTTAAATACACTTCAGGTTACAGACGCTTCAGGTTACAGACTCCGCTAACCCAGAAATAGTACCTCAGGTTTAGAACTTTGCTTCAGGATGAGAACGGAAATCGTGCTCCAGCGGCGCGGCAGCAGCTGGAGGCCCCATTAACTAAAGTGGTGCTTCAGGTTAAGAACAGTTTCAGCTTAAGAACGGACCTCCGGAACGAATTAAGTACTTAACCCAAGGTACCCCTATATATAGTCTGTTCCTAATATTCCGGGGCAGTTTACAGTGCGATTTAAAACAAAAGAATAACAGAATATCTACTAAGCCAATGGAAGAGAGGTCATGCTATGTATTTTTCAGTTTAAGGCTTTTTTGGTGTGTTTTCTTAAGATTACCTAGTCTTTCAACAGGATCTCTTTCATCTATTACCAGCAGCTTTTGCAGTAAATCACAGGATTACTTTGCACTGCTTCAAATATAAAAAGTTGTTTTCTTTGGAATATCTTTTTCTAAGAAACAAATCAAATTCCATTTTCCTGATTTTACCTGACCTAAATATATGATAAGGTATCATATACCTATTTATACTTTACCTAGACACAAATCTGTTTTAATACCTTAAACCCAAAATTCAAATTTTGATAGAATCCAAAATTCTGCCTTCTTTTGAAGTTTAACTGTAGCGTGATGTGCTTTGTGCTACCTTCACGTTAGTGGTCTCCAATGGCTGAAAACCACTTTTATACAAAATATTCAGGTTACTCATACAGGAGTATAATTCTCCATGCCTGACACATACGTGAAAAGACCTGAAGGTAGATAAAGAAAGCCAAATGGGCCCCAGTCCAAACGCCACGAGGCAGTCAATGCATGCATGTTCTAATGAGAAATAGCTTTTTTATTTACTTTGTCACCTGGTAATCTAATACCTGACACTGAAATCAGTAAGGAAGCATCTCTTATTCAAAGCTTGGGATCCACACATTAAAGTCCCTGCATGAGCATACATCAGAGATACTGGACTATGATATTTGTTTTGAAATTTGTCTTCTACTGAAGATTCCCTTCATTTGTTGGCACTCCTTCCCACCAATACCTAAAATCACACAGTTATTGATTTCAAAGGTAGTCCTACCTTGTAGCTTCTTCAGGAACATGTAGATTAGAATTTTCTCCAACTTCCGAAGTAGAAGAGTCACTTCTAAAACTTCATACAAAGCATGAAAATTTATTTTCAGATTAAATACAGGAGAGGTTGCAATTCAAAGCAGATGAATAAATTAATCCCATTGATACTAGTGGGACTTACTTTCAAAAAATGCGTGTTTAGAATTGGACTATAGATGTTCTTATCTAAATAAACCTTTTTTTAAAAAAAGTTACTTCAGAAACATTGCATAAGGTGTTGGGTGGCCACCATGGATGAAGCTGAGCTTAGCTCCCATTCAAAAGTGCTGCTGCATGCCCATGGAAGTGCATCTGAGTGGAGGACAGTGAGTGGCAATGGGACCACCAAAGCAGCAGAGAAGGATGTAGCTGCCACCTAAAGCAGGAATGAGCCCTGCCTTTGTTTAAGGAGGGGCACTATCAACATTATGCCAAGGGCCGCTGAAGCCTGGTGCCCATACTGCAAACAAAACAAAGGTTTGCAATACACAAAGTATTTTTTGTTGATTTAAATAGTGATTTTTGGCATTTCATAATCAGAACTAAGTTCCAAAGCCTAAAAGATAATTATAACATCGTGTTGGAAGTTCTCATTTGGATATAACATAATAAAATGTACTTTACTGTCACACTTCAACCACCCCGTGAATAAATTCTAAGCTACATTGTTTAACAACTTCCCCCATGCCAAATCTAAAGAACGCAATATACAATAGTTTGGGACATTTTTTTAAAAAAGCAAGCATTAAAATGTATAAAGCTGCTTGCAAATAGGTATTTACCTGTTTCCTGTTGAATCCTGAGATATGTCTAAGCTTGGAATTACAGAAGAAACACCATACTCATCTTGATACTTTTTACACGATTTATAGTGCTGTCTCATACGCGAGAATCTTATCTGTAAATAAAGTTGTGTCTCATTTAGAGTTGAATCTCATTTATGGGCAATCCTATAGTTACCTAAAAAAAATACTCTTGTGACTAGTTGAGGAAAATCATGTCAACTAGTTTACAAAACTTTCTTCTAAATTCCCTTGATTTGCAATATTGAAAGCTCATTCAACTAAGCATTAACACATATTTTCTTACATGCCTTATAAATATTTTTGTTTTACTGAGCTCAACACAGGAGTTAAACAACCAGATCAGGTGACAGATCATAAAACTCTAAAGTATTCTATGGTTTGAGCTTCCCAAGACCTTAAGATAGATAAAAAGTTAATGCACATATGGTTAGCTGCTTCTTTGTATATTTGGGGATTGCTTTGGTTCAATCAGGTAATTCAAAGTGTATACTGGTTAAGATAGTCTTACAGTCACTGCTCAAGCCATTCTTGTACCTCCACGTCTTCTTCAGTATTATTAACAGTTTTAATTTACTAGAGTGCTCCCAAATCACAACAAAAAAAGTGAAGGAATACATTCTATCAGTGCCTAGTTGCAACACTTGTTTGTTATTCAAAGTCAGTCTGCTTTTTCTCAGAATCTTCATAATGTAAAATGTGGTAGCAGATGATGGTGCACTACCCACCTGTCTGCAATAAATATTATTTCAATGTAATCCTATGCATGTTTTCAAAAGGGCTTACTTCTAGATAAGCATACAGAGTTTCACTTTTAACACTATTTTACATCTACTATACCTGTTTGTCACAGCATCTACAGCTCCCCACTAATTTCTTCATGTTGTTTTCAACATCTAAGGCTCTGTTAGGACGTGCTTTTTCTTTTCGGGTGACAATGCCTCTGCATAGTGGGCAATGTGTTCCACCTTCTTTCATAGCCATTAAGAAACATTTCCTGCAAAACCTGAACCCAAATATAAAGTTGAGTACAAAAATAATGTTCTGCTTTACCAATTAATAGTCATTCTAATCCCATTATTATTACTACAACATGCCACTTTCACCAGTCTGTGATAACTCATATACTCATGATTTAAAGTTGGTGAGAGCAGTGAAGCAGTGAAATTTGCAGATTACGGTATATATTGAGGATGGTAAAAATCCAAGCAGACTTCCCAAACATATCAAAACGGTGTGAATGGGAGGTGGGGGTGACAAAGGAGATTCAAAGTGATGTACACTGAGACAAAAAAAAACCTAACTTCAGGGAATCAAAACTGCCAGTTACTCACCAAGAAAGATATTGAGGGGTTATGACAGAGTACAAAATGAAAAATGAACCCAGTGCACACCAGCTGTGAAAAGGGCAAGCTGTACACCAAGGATAATTACAAAATACATTCAAAATTAAACCGCTTTTCAAAAAAAAAACCACTTTTATATAGATCTGCATTTGAGCCAGATCTGAAATAGTAAGATACAGATAACTACCAGAGTGATTAGAGCACTTTTCTGATGAGAAAAGTCATCACATTTGGGGCTTTTAATAGTGAAGAAGGCAAATGAGGGAGGATGGGTAGGAATCACTGTAGGTTTATAAAATTATGCTTATGTTGAAAAAGTGAAAGGAAGTTTTCTCCATCTCTCATAATATTAGAACTCAAGGTCATCCAATGAAACTGAATGACAGAAGATTCAATACATTCTTTAAAAAAAACTTTATCACATAGCATGTAATGAACTTATGGAATTTGCTTTTATGAGATATTGTGCAGTAAGGCTATTCTTATCTACATCCAAAAACTGGAATTATTTCCATTCTGAGTAGCTTTAAGATTATCTGGGTTACAACACTGAAGATGCTTAGTAAAGCTTAGCAAATGTTCGAATTTGTGCTGTGCATGGGAACAAACAGAACTCAAAAGGACGCAGTACAGTAGATGAATTTTAACAAGCAAGCACAAACTTCATGGAGGGCTTCTGTGGTGATTTTTCAAGAAAAAGTATCTTATGCAGCATATACAAGAGTAGAAGCACTTACAAAAATTTATGAATTGCCACTTGTTTAGCATACGTAAAAGTAGTTGCATCCTCCTCAAAAGTGGGGTTAACAAGAGAACATCCTCCTTAAAAATACAAATGTTTACTGAGATCAGTTAGATAGGAAGAGTATGAGGGAAGGGAGAAAATATATAATTAACAATGGAGGGGCAAATAAAAATGGGCCAGAGACATAGATACATACACATGCTGACAAGCAGAAATCCTCACAGGTGTTTTAAACACATCTTGGCAAACAGGACAGTAATAATCATCTTCATTGAAACAAATAGTGGCAGGTTCCTCATTCATGGCAGCAAACTGTTGTACTTCTGAAAGAGCAATGGAACAACATATAGAGAACAATTATCACCCTAAGTACTGGGAACAAGAGCATAAGACAGTGTTTATCCTGTCTTTTGTCTTCACTTAATTATTCACTTCCTTGAGTACAGTATTTGAGAAGGCCATGAAAGCTTGCCCCTTAAGAGCACAGAAGAATGAGTGCTGTGACCCCTTGACATATATGACTTTGCAAGTGTGACTAAAACTTTGGGGAGACACACGTCTCAGCTTGGTTTCACTATGTGCAAAACTATAGCTGCCTACACTATAGATGAGGATGATTCAAAGGCCTGAAATGAAGGCCTGAAATGGACTTCTGGTGGTGGAAAAGGTACATTTAATTTTTGCAGTACCGCATGGGAGCTACCTACCAGTACCTAGTGTTTTGCCCCTACTGCTATTGGTGCAGTAAAATGCCCTAAAAATGGGATGGAGAACTTGTGGCCCTCCTGGTTTTGTTGGCCTCAAACTCCCACCCGTTCCAGCCATAATGGCAGATGGTCAAGGTTTGTCTGAGGTTGGATTATAGGAGCGTTTCCTTCTGTATCCTCCATTCTGTTCAGGTTATTTTCCATCAAAAGCCTTTTTTCACATGGCCCCATAACTCTGCTACACCCTCCTACAAGATGGCCCCTCTTGCCACGAATAAATAAAAAAATACATATCTATTGGCGGCCTAATTCACCTGCCCTTTGGCATTTTAGGCTGCGACCCAACACAAGTCTTACTTGCCCCATATAACGCGGGAGGGCTTACTTTGGAGTAAAAGGGTATTTATTCACGGCGAGCCTCACGCAAAATATAAATTGTAGGCCATTATTTTGTGGTTTTCTGAATGCACTGAAAGCAGCGTACCGGTGCCGGTTTTTTGTTACCACTTCGGAAACTTTAACGAAGTCGGCATGCAAATAATAACGTGTTTTCATATTTATATTACGTACAATTAAAGGAAATCCCACCGTCGCGATACTGACGGCGCGAGAGGGAGGCGAGGCCTTAAGGGCCCCGAGGAGGAAGAGCAGCAGAGCGAGGCGACTCTTCAAGCCTCAGCCCCGCGCCGGCTTCTCGGCGTTTATGTCCCCGACAATCGGAATCCCGGCCCCCACCTCGCAAAAATAAAACCACGCCCGCCCTTCGCCTCGAGGTGCGGCCTAGAGCCCCCGCCACTACCTTTCGGGAGAACGGGAAGGTCGGTCGCAAGCTTCGGGGCCGGGCCGGGATCTTCAGGGCTCCCGGAGGCCAAGCCGGTCAAACCGCCGCCGCTCTCCATGTAGGTCTTAGGCCGCCGCCGCGGCGGCCTCTTCCCAACAGGCAGGCCGGGGTTGCCATGGCAATAGTCCCCCCCCCTCCCCTCCGGCGTGAATTGTTATTGAACAAGAGTCGTCGCCGCCGCTGCCTCCTCCTCCTCTTCCCTCCGCCTGCCTGGCTGCCTGGAGGCGACGCGGAAGCCGCTTTTTCGACCGCCAGTTTCTTTTAAGCGCTGGCGGGCCTCCTCGCGAAAGGCTTAAAGTGGCACGTTTGCGAGGGGCTCGCCAAGACCTAATATTTCACCACTGCCCTCCTGTCGCGTGAAGGCGCAAGAACTGGGCTCCCAAAAGACGGATGGATATATGCACAGCACAACCCCCTTCAGTTCCGAAGCTCCCTTGTGGAATGGCATATACGTACCCTGCTCGCTTAACTGACCATAATAAACCCCACTGAACACAGATTTGCTGCCTAGTTTAAAAACACACAGAGAATGAACTGCACTGTGAAGTCTCTAGTCCTCTCGGTTTGGGGAGAGGAAAAATATCAGGGGAAAACAGGATTCCGGACTGTGTTCTGAACGCAGACGGAAACGTTTAATTCATTAAATGCCTGCACATCTTTTACCCTTCTTTCTGCAAACACTTCTCTTAGGTGTGGCTTGTGGATAGCGATTGAATTTGCTTTCTGTGTAGGGTAGGCAAGGAGCTGGGCCATTGTGTCTCAAGCATAATTGTGTTTGTATGCTTTCCCCCCCTTCGGTGTAAATCGCATTGAGCCGTTTTAACAGACACGTGGACAAAGGAGATACAGAGTTTCAAAGGACACCCGATATCGGGTTATTATCAGCCCTGAGACCATAGTAGGCCCGCCTTATAACATAGGTGCCATGATGAGGCCTTGTCCGGAAGGGCGGAAAAAAAACCTTGGGAGGCCCCATTTAGGTGGACTATGCTCCTCTCCTTTTCTAACATGTTGCTTTCTCCCATTGTTACCTCAGAAATTTGTGCTTCGGCGGCCAGTCTCTGCATGGGTGTCAAAATAGGGTTCTTGCTTAGGAGAGCGGAAGAGACACGGTCTTCTGAGAAGTTAGCCGCACGGTTCCCCAGCAGCTGCAGCAGCTCTCACCGCCCTTCTGCTTCCTGAATTGCGACTGCCCTCTAATGGCTGCTTGCATGATACATGTCAGCTTGCTAACAGTGTTAGCCGGCATTGTGGGGGAGATGGACCCATCAGGGAATGGAGAGATTGCTGATCAAAGCATGTCAGCTGAAACAAGTCTTAGGGTGTTATCCCGTCAGTGCACAGGAAAGAAAGGCATGCCCAAGACAATAAGTCCTGGGGCCAGGATTACACATTGCTCCCATCACTCACGTACAGCCAGTCTTAGATCGGGTGTGAAAGGATCTTGAAGCGCCAGCCAGGAGCAGAAGACTGTAAATAGGGCAGTGTGTGTGACAAAATGGAAGAATGTTAAAGCCTTGTTAAATTCGAAAAAAGCAGGATTAAGGCTTCACTCTTATACACACACACATAGTGGATGTCCCACAGTTAGATATATGCCCCTCATTTTAAAACAGACATATAAAAAGTATATCATGACTAGTTTAAGAGTACATACTGGATTCTCATAGTTGATTTTGATAATATGGTGCTACTGAATTTTTAAAAGTTTTTATCTTTTGCAATAAGTGCTGTGTTCAAACACAGGCAGCAAATTGTTATGAACAAAAATTATTTGAAGTAAAACATTCTAAATCACTCATTTAGTGACAATAAAGGATCCCGGCATTTTTATATATTTTAATATGATTTTCAAATCTTCACATAATTTACACGTACTGCTTATTCTGAAATGACCCATTATCTCTACAATAAATATTTATTTGTATATCTATGTCTTTCAAGTTACCTTCCGCTGCTGAAACTTTTTTTAATTCAATGCAGGAAGAAATAGAAACACATTTTATACTCGACCTGGACATACTTGTCTTGAACAAATTCCCACTGATTTAAATAGAATATATTTCTATACTTCCATAGGCCCTCAGCTTAATGCCTTGATCTTGAGCTACAGAATTGGCGAGTGACCCACATGATTGAGCAGCTGGGTTCTGCTTGCCCTGGGACCCAGTATAATGGTCACTGGTGTTGCTGGGTCAGCAACACTTTCTCCCAAAGCTCATACATTGCACTACTGTGCATATAGTATGACTTTTACTTCAGTAATACATTCAGTATTAAATTTGCAGTAGTTTTACTCAATCCAGCCCATGAATCAGAATGATTTGACCCTATAAATTGTAAGTTGCATAGTGAATACCATTGGTTAACAAGGCTTCCAAATAATTCTCATTTATTGTGAGGGATGATAACTGTTAAGTTACTTATGTAGCCCACCCCTGCATCACCAAACTACTGCTTTTTCACAATAATCTTTTGACACAGTAACTAGTGTAGCAGGAAACACCCCCCCCCATCATCCAGTTTGTACAAACTTCACACACACTCACACTCACACACTACATACGCCACACTTCTATTATAAATTCATAGAAAAATCAACCATACATCGGATTTGCACTGTTCCATTTTTATTTTATTCCATATGACAAGGACTATCAAAAGGGGGTGGCTTGGTTCTGGTCAGCCATAATCCCTTCACCATCCCAGCACATCCACAGGAGCCCTGCCCAGTTGTTATGCCAACCCTGATGATCCCAGACAGAAGACAATCAAGATCACAAATAACTTGCATATGGGAGTGGATTCAGCATGGACTGAAACAAAGGACAATGATCAGATCTTCCCTCTGGGGGCAGGAAACTGCAAACTCCCCTTTGTCTCCTGGAAGTGACTCATGGGGAGGGGGGAAAGGAGGAACCAGCCAGGTGACAGGACACTCAGGTTACCACCACCACCCCTCCCTCAACCCCTCCTTTCTGTAATGTATGCATGATGTTTCTGGGGGTGGGCTTGACCTAGAGGAGGGGAATTTCAAAAGTTTTTGTAAGACCTTGCACACTATTCTTCTTGGTCTTTCCTCTCACCTGCAAGTGAGGGGAACACCCTGTCGCAACAGTCTTTCTTCAATAAAGACCAAGCCTACAGGCTGCTGATTTGCTTCAATTTACTCTGGTTGGTGTCTTTACTTTTTGTCCAAGGGAGCCCTCGGATTTTTCCTGTAACACTAGGAACTGAATAATGGTCACCAGCCCTTAAAAATGGCTATCTACGTATCCACAAATGAAGCTAAAAGACCTACATTCATGGATGCTACTTTGTTTCCCTTTTCCACAAATCCAAACCTGATGAGACTCTGCATTTCATTTGATGTTTGGATTGGCTTGCTTTGGGCCACAATGTTGGTTAAAATAAGATAAGTTTCATATATGATTGAAGGCTAGGAAAATGTCTAGCTTTTCAGAACTTTCTACTACGTGTGTAATACATTTGGTATTCTGAATGACCTGAAAGTACCTTGACCACCTGGGGCATTGTCATCTTGTCCCCAATTAAGACTTTTCTGGTAATCAGAGTGTGGTGGACTACAGTTTATGTCAAATATTTGTCTTCTATGGACCCTAGAAGTGTCTCCACTATTTGTGGGGGGGGGGTATGCTTTGAATCTGCAACTCTGTTCAGTTTTGTTAAGAGTCTCTTTAAAAAATGTTACCCTAGCTGCGAGGGAACTGCTTTTCTGTGAGCACATGCAGTGCACTTGGGAAAATGTTTATTAACTCAATTGTATGGGTCTTTCCCATAGAATCATCATTCTCCCAGAATATGGAGTCTGAGGTTAGCACCCATGCAATTCCAGCCCATCTGTATGGTTAAGTAATGAAGTGTGGCATGGTTAGGTAATATTTAAGGAGCACCTTAGACAATAGTGTGTTGTAATTTGGTGGGGTGGAGATTAGGCTGTATGCCAGAGTCCCTTCTAATTCCTAGATCCATCAAGAATTGAATTGTTGGAATAGCCAGACCAGCTTCTTGGTAAGTTGATGCCCGCCTTAGGGTAAAAAAGTTAAGTGGCTTTGTGCCAGAAGGCAAATGAATGGGCCCCTCCCCAGCTGTTGGTGAGAAGGACAGAGGCAGAGTTGTGTGAGAGAGAGCTAGAAGCTGGAGGCAGGTTTCTGGCCTGAGAAGGAGAACCGTGCTTGATTTCTGCTTGAGTTCAAGGCTGTGACTATGGGAGAAGCAAGATCTTCTGGGGTGCTGTAGGATCAGGGCTGTATATGGGTGTAAGCAATCCATAATCATTCCAAGGAATCCAAACCCTGGAAAACCACCTGCCACCCCTGGAATCTTGCAGTGCTTGAAGATTAGGGTGGTGTGCAACATTATATACCAAATGTCCAGTCTTCCTAGTTCTGTGCAAGATCCTAACCATTTTGATGCCTTCATCAGTGAGTGAATCCATCAGAGCATTTAATATATCTATATATAAGAACATATTTCTCATAAAGTATTTACACCATTTCAGGTATTTATGTACAAATGTGCACTTTAATTCTTACAAAATATATTTACAGTTAACTGCATCAATGAAAAACACTTAGGCATTATTTAACCAATATATATGTATGTCATATTAGTCTGCTACAACAATTGAATACAGCATGGAACAAAACAGGAAGGCACAACCAATCTCTTATTAGGAGCTGCTGGTTTTGGCTTTACTACTTTCCCTCACTAAAAATTTGCACCTTATCTTCAAGCTGCTCTATCAGTGTAAAATATGCTGTTATTAATAATTCTCCTGAAGTCCTCAGAACTGTAAAATGATATAGTACTATTTGTCAAACATTAACTGTAGCTTCTCTTTTTGAACTCTGATCTGTATTATGACACTTCAGAAAGTAAACAGTTGTTTGCTCTCCCTCACTGGCATTGCAACATCTAAATGATCATGAAAACTCTGGCCTGCCCTTTGAAAGCATAGTCACAAGATGCTCTGAGCTTTGGTCATATTTTTTTTTTTTTACAAAAAAAAAAAAAAACTTCAGACAAGAGGCTTCTTAGTAAGCTTTGCTGCAAAAGAAACAGACAGTAAAAAATAATTTTTAATATTCAAAAGAGTGACAGTGTTATTTTTCTCAATGTAATGTAGCTCTTTAAACAATATAATTAGGCAAGGCAAAATCCATTTCTAATTTTGATGACAAATTTGAAGGTACATTGAAAATAAATCTTTTTGATGGCTAATTTGGAAGATAAATTTTCTCAGCCTTTAATGTTTTGAAAATTTGGTAGTGGATTAGGTTATATAAATCAAGTGGAAGTTATCTGTAAAATGCTACTTTGTATCATAACTCACTAATAGCAAAAAAATACGTTTGACTACTCAAACAAGTTCTGCTGAGTCCAATGGGACTTACTCCCAGGTAAGTATTGTTACATTGCAGCCTAAAACACCAGTGGATGTTGTAGAAACAGACCTTGAGGTGTGTTTTATGCTGCATTAATTATTTTGCTCATCTTTATATTGCATTGAGACCACACCAAATTCATGTGCTTAATTGATCCTCATTTAGGCCCTATTCACTTTTCAGCCTTTATTAGATGCCACCTAAGACAAGTGTAGGAACCATTGGCCCTCCAGATATTGCTGAACTACAACTCCTATCAGTCCCAGCAAACATGGCCAATGGCTATGAATGATGGGAGTATTCAACAACATCTGGAGGATCAAAGGTTTCCTATCCCTGCTCAAGTTTTTAGCATAAATGTTTCCCAGAAACTAAATAAGTGAATGCAGGTAGAAATCAGGTGCAGCTCACATGGCTATGCACTCCTGAGAATCCTTGATGTAGTGACATCCCGAGAAGAGGAAAAATACTCATAAGCAGTAGCAGCCCATCCAGAAGGATGGCCCTAACTGCTTCTAATCAGTGCACATTGCAGGAAGAATCCTTGGGTGTGCTCAGCTCAGTAGGTCACAACTCAACAAGATTACCTTCTCAGAAGGTCATAACCATTCAAGATTGTCATGCCTATACAATATAACAAAATAATGAATTTTGACAATGCTAAAAATAATTTGTTATTAGGGAGGCTGAACTATAATCCTAAAGAAGTTGACAACAATACTTTACAAGCTTCACAGTGTAGAGAATCCATTTGGTATGTCTTCCAAACTTTGATAGGATTATGCCGTATTTGGATTGGGCACATGCATATACTCTATTAATGACCGATCTAGAACTCTTTCAACGAGAGCTTCTTCCACTATGCTTATATCCTGAAATAAGAAGGGAAGATAGTCAGACATGCAAGTAAAGCAAAAACAAAACAAAATCCTGCTTAGCAATAAAAGTAGTCCTATTAGGCTGCAACCGTAGTTGAACCGTTATTTAGACCAACACCAATGAGACCATAAGCACCAATCTTATCGATATCTAGCATCATCTCCCCTTGAGCCTTCCTTATCTACCACCCAAATTTAGATTTTCCTGCACTAACATTTCCAAGGAAAGCAAAACCATATTTGGATACAATTTCTGATTACCAATAAATATTTGCAAAGAGCTGCAGAATGTCAGTGAGATGTTTACTTCTACTGCCCTTAAGTGCTAGTTTTTCAAGAGTGACTAGACATCAGGCATAAGGGTGACTGTATCAGCCCAATTCCAGCTTTCTACCTTTTGAGAAATTTGCACCATCAGGACAAATTTTGCTAACATGACAGCAAGACAGTCTGAGATGTTTGTTTCTACTGTTTATGTGATACCACCAATGATCTAAGACAAGAGGTTCTCTAGTGAATTACAGTACAAGAAAATCAGGGTTGGGCTAAGTGAATTATTATCCCATGCAATTATACTCTATGAATACAACTATAATATTCTTATTACACAAGGTGATTTCCTTTCTTGCAGAAATAGGCAAACAAGAAAAACAGAATGATTTGTCTAAGTTAGCATGGTTGCTTAATTTTTGTACTATGCTCCATTTTATGTTTCATTGTATTTAATGTCATTTATTTCTATACTGGAGCCCCCCTATCATATACTACTTACTGGAGCTTATCTGGAAGTGAGAGACTACAGACAGCTCTAGACCTCTGGCACTAATGTTTGCCCTAAACTATTAAGAACAATGCCTCTCACTTGCTCCCCCACACCCAAACTTGGTCCCCTAATTTTCTGGGAAACCTGTTGCAGTTATTTCAAAAGCATACTCAAACTGGGGTAGGTGGGGAAGGATTAGATCAGAAAGAGAGATTGGAACAACTCCTTCACTAATTCTTGGACTGGTATTCAGGAGGTTAGGCTTCTCTGCATGAGTGTAGCACCTTTGAGCTATTTGATTATTTCTCCACTGAAGTTTCTTAAGGCTTTGTAACCTTTCTAATTCCCCAACCATGACATTCTTGCAATCTACATATGTCCTCATATGACTTATCAAGGAGATATGGGGGAGGTGGAAGTTGTAAATAAATGACTCTTAGCAGGGGGTTAGGAAAAACAACCAGGCAATTTACTCACTATATAGTCCTCATAATAGAACGTATGTCTGAGCTGAAGGTGCCTTAAGAAATTCCTGCTGCAATAACTTGAACCACCACCAGGTGATAAGCGACAAATCGGACAGTACTGTAAATAGTTCAAGGGGGAAAAATAAATGCACTAAAAAAGAAAGTGTTTTCACAGTAGCAAAAGAAATGATTATTGCTAAAGAAAGCAAAATCTCCATATCCTGAGTGACTAAAAATATATTAACTGATGTTTGTTACCAGTAAATTCAGATAATTCCTTGTTCTGTTTTGTATACAACTAATAAAATGCCTTGTAAACCAGTCTCTCATGCTTAGATGTTGTTGGTTTGCTTTGGGGGGGGGGTTGCATAAATGAGGTACACATTCCTAGCTATGGAGTGCTTTTTTCCCCCTTGTGTGCTCTTTTTATGCTATCTGACAGAGCTGGCCCAGGATGAGATCATGGAACTGACTGATGCTAAAAGGTTGAGTAACAGCAGCAGGGTCACAATCTCCCTTTCCCTCTCCCAGTTAATCCATTAGGGCAACTAAGGCTGATTTATTCTTGAAACCAATCCTGAGGCCAGACTGAAATGGGTCAAGAAAACTGATATCTTCCAATAATGCCTATAGTTGCACTGACACTACTCTCTTGATCACCTTACCCAAGAGAGTATTAGCAACTGGTCAATAATTATCCAAAGTTGTCTTCTTTAGGAGAGATTGTATCAGAGCTTCTTTTAAAGCCAGAGGCACCACTCCTTGTAATGAGACATTCACTGTCTGAACCAACATAGTCACATAGTCAACCTCTCTGGCTAGCTTTAATCAATGAAGATGGCGTCAACTGAAACTGATCCCATAAAACTTGGTGACATGGAATACTGGAAACATCATCTGGATGTAATAGCAGCAAAGTCATATATTTTCATTTATCATATTTATTTACTTACTACATAGAATGCCTTGAAGCAACTATCTATATCATCTATCATCTATCTATCTATCTATCTATCTATCTATCTATCTATCTGTCTATCTATCTATCTATCTATCTATCTATCTATCTATCTATCATCATCATCTATCATCACCTATTAGTTGACCATAAATATGCATATTCTAGTTTATGCTGCTACCTAATATTTCAGTCAGTCAATTGATTTAAACAACAATGCAGTTTGAAGCTAAAAAAATAAGGTGTTTACCACGGCTCTCCTGTCAGATCTGTGGAAAGTGAGAAAATGATCCAGAAAATCTTCTTCATCCAATGAATACTGGCAGAAAGGGCACGGATATCTGAAATCACATAAGGTACTATTTATATATTAGCTGCATTTTTACATTTTACAGATGGTGTAGTAGTTGCATATTAAAAGCCAATATATTCTAGAGCTGGCAACTGAACTGGATAGTGAGCCACTTTGCTCCTGCTAAATAGGATTCTGCATCAAGTCTCTCTCTACTGGAGATGGGATGGGGACATGATGCGAGTAAAGACTGTAGGCATAAAGATATGGTTAAATATTGTGAACAGAGAACACTATGCTTTGCACAGTGCCTTCCTGTCTAACACATACAACAGAAATGGTTTAATTGTTTCTCCAAAATTAACCCCCACACAGCACAATCAAGGATGCCAACAGTTTCTTCAAAGATTGCTGAACATTGGAATTGGTCACCAGAATTACATTACAATAGTAGTCCTGCCCATGCACTGAATTGATATAAGTATTTGAAGCAGAATTCAAGGTACTTGTTTGACCTTAAAAGTGTGGATACATGTATAGCATTACCTATTTTCTGCAGCTGCAGAATTCCCATGCCTTTGCCTAAGTTCAAAGTATGAGAATCTTACAGAAGTTCCACAAAGCCTTTTTGTTGACCTGGCATCAGTAGTTAAGATTTAGATTACTATCTGCTAAATGATCTATGTTTGGTTTATTTAAAATGGTGAGTTATAATTTGATTTTAAACTGTATCATCATTCACCCTAAGTCACTTGGGTAAGGGAAGGCTAAGATTGTGAAAGAATAAATATATAAACCAAGCTGAGAGTAGATTCTCCCACCATTATTTTATTAAGATACACTTTACCTTGTGTCTGGGTATGCAACTTCCTGTAGGGGCCCATATTTCTCTATATATTGGTCACAGGTTCTCAGATGAGCTCGCATTTCACTGAGGAGCACCTAGATTCATTTTAAGAAACATTGTGTTAGTATTTTGCTGTACAGAATGCTATTCACTAGCAGACTAGCCCTAAAGCTTGTTTAGTAGACAGAAGTAGGTCACATTTAATTCCAACAAAATATGCTTAGGATTGTAGTTGGGTTGCCCAAACTCTCCAAGCAGAAGTGCCTTGTATTTCTTCATTCTAAACTACATGAAGTGATTCAATATGTTAAAACTCAACATTTACAGGTTAAATTGTTAAAAGGGAAAGTGATGGTTACCATAGTTTTCCTAAAGGTAAAGGATGCAAATGTAAGATCAGGATTTGTTAAATTGGGGATAATGTACATTGAGAATTCTATAGGCGTTGCTCCCAAGTAAATGTGCTTAGGGTTGCTGACTTCAAATCCCCATGCATTTCAGAATGCTTAAATCCATGAGGCAGAAAATTATGGAATGCCAATATTTATTTACCTGTGTTCCACATTCTGTACAATTTTGGTGTCTATTTTTCATCATCTTGGTAATATCAGTTGCTGGAATCCCTTCAGAAGGAAGAAACGCCCGGCAGTAGGGACATGTCCATGTGTTATTCCTTATACTTGCTGCAATACAGGAGTGGCAAAATCTAACAGAGAGATAAAAATAAAAACTGTTTCCAAACAAACTACCACTTTAAAGAAAGCAATTTGAAAAGTCACAGTTATGATCACTAGTGAACATGACCTTATAGGAAGATTGGTTTCTACATCAGTTCTTGTGTTAAACATTTTGTTTACTTGAGAATCCCAATCTACAGGACCACTGATAAAGTGAGGCTACAGAAGATAGTGTGTTCTGTTATGGGGATACCTGTGCATTAGCTAAAGTTACTCATTAACATGCAAGCGCCTGCAAACTCTCCCAAGTATTAGTAAAGCACTATGGGAGAGATCAAGCACTTCAAGCAAACAAACAAAAGGTTAAGCACTTTAATGTCCTGCTGAATTTAATGGAGAAGAGTAAATAAAAGGCATTTTTACTCATTTACTGAAATCAATGGAACTCACAAGTGCTTAACATCGGCTGAGCTGTGCCTGTAGCTGTTTCACTGCAAATATTTGTGCAAGATTCTGTTGTGCTAACCTGATTCACATATATACAAATAAAAAAGACACAGGAATAAATTGAGCATGTGCAGAGTATCATTATCCTTGGTTTGAAAGAGTAGTCGTCAGATACATCTTCAGTGATTATTCCCAGCTTCAGTCAGACATAAAGAGTACATGAAAATAAAGGTAGAGGACAGAAAGTTGAAGCCAATTACTTATTCATGAAATTATTGCACAAATGACGGGATGAAATCCAGTCTTCTGGATATAATCACATTGCGATGGCTATAACACCATGCACACAAGAGCTGACAGGGATATGTTTGACCAGTGGCAGACTGCCAGGAGTGTCCACATGGCTCTGGAGATAATGCCGGGAAAATGACTAAAGCTTTTACTGATGTTGTGTCTAAGCCTACTGTAACAAGCCTGAGCCCTTAAAAAAAACCCAAAAAACCTTTGGGGCTTCCCTCACCCCCACAGCCTTTCCTACCTCTGCGCAAGCTTAAAATGCAACAAAGTGTGTGGAAATACAGTGGAACCGCGACGTAATCCATGTGGGAGGCACATTCGCAACTTTGCGCTTTGGCACTTATACGCATAGCGTGATTTAGCACTTCTGTGCGTGCACCGTAACCCGTTCCAGTACTTCCAGGTTCAGCGTGGTGCGCAACCCGAAAACGCATAACCTGAAGCGTTTGTAACCCGAGGTACCACTGTAGCCTTGAATATTGAACAAAGTGTGTGACTAAGGAACTACACCAAATCTGTTAGGTTGATCTGGGAAGTGCTGACATCAATGAACTAAGGGGTTCTTAGCAGTGCTCAATCAATACATAGTTCTGGGAAATGCTCTTTTTTAAATAAGTTGGTTGCGTTAGTACCACATACGCTTCCCTGAAATACACCTAATAAATAAAATGTTCGTGCATAAAAGGTGGGCTAGCTGTGGAGCAGCATTCGTTCCCTTACGCCCAGCAGCAATAGCAGCAAATGCTAATTAAACAGGAGCCTGAACAGTGCTTGGTGTGCCTTTTTTTTACTGAAAACTAATCCAGGCTGGTGGCATTGCCTGTCAGCTTCGTCCTCTGCCTCAGTGCTGTTCTTGTAGAATTCAGAAGGAGGATGGGGACAAAACTAGAAGTAGTTCTGCCCATTACAGTGGTACCTCGGGTTGCAAACACTTTGGGTTACAAACACTTCAGGTTACAGACTCCGCTAACCCAGAAGTAGTACCTTGGGTTAAGAACTTTACCTCAGGATGAGAACAGAAATTGTGTGCCGGTGGCATAGCGGCAGCGGCAGGCCCCATTAGCTAAAGTAGTACCTCAAGAACAGTTTCAGGTTAAGAACGTACCTCCGGAATGAATTAAGTTCTTAACCAGAGGTACCACTGCATTGGCTCTGGCTCCACCTGCTGTTGGCCTCCCTTGTCTTCCAAGCACTTTGGGCACCAGGGCATCACTGCTCTGACCCATCCATCTACCGTATTTTTTGCACCATAACACTCACTTTTTTCCTCCTAGAAAGTAAGGGGAAATGTCTGTGCGTGTTATGGAGGAAATGCCTATGGGTGGCATGCCTACGGATTTTCCTCCTCTAAAAACTATGTGCGTGTTATGGTCGGGTGCATGTTATAGAGCGAAAAATACGGTATTTTGGCACATCACCTGTCCCTTTCTGTGCCCTATCTCTGTCTCTCTCTCCTGCCACTGTACCTTTTGCTCCTCCATGACATATGCCTTGTTTGTGGCAACCCAGTTTCATCAAAACGCAACACAATTATTACTGCAACCAGCAAAACCAATATGTGCAAAACAGTTCTGCATTTTCGCCAATATGGACGCCAATGAGACCTATTCTTAACCAGTTGCCTTGAGGGGAAAGGCTGTTTCTCCTAGAAGACCACATGATATGCATGCCAGGTTCAATCTCTGGTGTCTTCAGGCAAGGTTGGGAAATATTTCTGCCAGAAACTGAGAGCTGCTGCCACTCCGTATCAGCAATACAGGACTGGAAAGCCCAATGGTTTGACTTAGGATAAGGCTGTTTTCCGATGATCAGAAGTTGGTTCAATTTACTTCCATAAAAAGTTTGCAACAATGTGACTTAATTCATCCTTCATGTACAACAAAGGTAGGAAGAACAGGTAAAAGGGCTGCATTATTTTAGCCATTTAGCCATGGGCACAGCCAGGAAAAGGCAGGGAGGGGCAGCTACCCCGCATCAAGCAAATCAATACAAAATACTTAACTAACTGAGGTTGCCCCGCCCCAGCATAAAGCCTGCCCCCCCAACATAAATCCTGGCTACGCCCATGCTTTTAACTGAATAACAGTCTTGTTTTTTCACCCTACTGTCTACATTATAGAAAAGTTGTGTTGTTAAGTTATACAGCAGAATAACATGTTGGATCTGTGATGAAAGTTTCAAAGGTTGGTTTCAGTGCAACCCTGACCAGGCCTATTCAGAAGTAAGTCCTAATTATTCAGTGGAGTTACTCCCTGGTAAATGCAGTTGGACTGCAGCTTAAACTTTTTTTTTTTTTTGTATTTCTCTTGTCTTTAATCTGAATGTAAAACATGTATTTCATTTTAAAACAGCTTCATTCTGTTCCAACTTCTAATCCATAAAACAATTGGTGAGTAATGTATTCCAAACTGAAAAGGTGTTTTTAGCATCACTCTTGAAGAACCTTAGAAACTGAATCCTATGTACTGTATTGGCCCAAATATAAGCCGCACCCGAATATAAAGCCACACCTTTAAAATTCAAGGGGGAAAAAGACAATACCTGAATAAATACGTCCCTAAGTAGATCCTAGGAAATGTAGTTTCTCCCAAGGGGCGTTTCAGTAGTTTCCCTTGGGCTTCTTGGATGTGGCACCAGAGGGAGGTGCGAAGAGCCCTCTTTCTCTTCCCTGCTCCTGTTTCCCCTCAAATTAAGAGTGTCAGCAGCAGCCAGGCATGTGGGGCAGGAAAAAGGGATTTGGAGAGTAGGTAGGTGGGTGTGAAGGAAGGAAGGAAGGAAGGAAGGAAGGAAGGAAGGAAGGAAGGGGGTATTTGGAGGAGCAGGGAACAGGCAAGGAGGCTTATGGGGAGATAAGGGAGAGAGGCTTGGGGATTAGGGGTGCTGCTGGTGGCCTCCAGTCCAAATTCATACTGGCTCAAATACAAGCCAAGTTATTTTTTCACTTTTGCAGACAGGATGAGGAATAGAATTGCTTATTTCTGATCCAACCCTGTTTGAGGAGGTCACCCATCACTGCTTTGCAACCTATGGTCAGGCCATAACCTTAGGGCTACATTCACATTGAACAAACACAGATATCTGTGCCTTTGAAACACGAAAAAATGTTGTGCTTAAAATACTTGTGTTGGCTTCAGGGCAAGTCCCATGGTCTGCAACTGACCTGTGCTTGGGGGAAGGCTTGGGAGTGGCGGGCGGGCTGTGTGCCGTTGCCCCGCATTCCCAGGCTGCTTCCTGGGAGGGAGCCTTGCCGCTTTGCTGGTGGCCTCCCCCCTTCCCGCCGACAGCTAGAGGGGTGCTGGGAGTGGCAGGAGGGCTGTGTGCCATGGCCCCCATTCCCAGGCTGCTTGGGGGTGGGGAGCCATGCCGCTTTGCTGGTGGCGTAAGGTTGTGAATTTAAGCCGCACTTTAACTTTTCACTGTCAGAATTTGGGCGGAAAGTATATTCAGGCCAATACGGTATATTTATTTAGAAGTGGGTACTACAGAGTTCCATGGGGCTAACTCCTTAACTACCAACCATATTTGTGCATTTAAATACTAAGCTTTAGTATTCCACCATTCTTTGGCCTATAGGTAATGTTCTTCATTTCTACAAACATGGGCTTAAAATTGCTCATGTGAGACTTTAGACAGATAACAAGTTCCTGCTAATGTTTTGTTTTTACCTGCAACATTTCTACATGTACTGTAAAGGAAATGCTGCCATGGGCTTTTTGTTGTACTAAGTAAGGATTAGTCGAGCAAACTCAAATCCTTCTCCTCAGCCATAGCTGAAAAGAAGTTTTATCTTAGATTAATCCAAAAGGAAAGTTTCATTGTGGTTTCCAAACACGTGCAAGGTTTTAAACAATGAACCCTAGTTAATAAGTTAAGCAAAGTTAGAGAGAGTTATACAATTTTAAAAACCTACTTCTTGGGTTACATCCATCGTTCTGAGCTTGCAAATGATATTTACAAAGATCAAGGGCAAGTGCCAGCTGTTTATATGTATCTGAATTTGCACATAACACAGAAGCGACACAGAGGCATACCATTCAACTGTAACTGGTAGACTATCCACCTTCTTGGCTTAGGGTATCAGACCTTTCAACTTTTTTAGTATACAGGACTGACTCAAGATTTTTGCTGGTTTTAGCAGTATGAAATGAAATGTCCCTGTAGGAAGTAACAATGTACCGCAGAATTCCTTGTAGCATTGCATTGTGAATTAGTGTTGTTGTTGTAAACTTTGCTGTCTGGTCTTTGACCTCAATAAAGATGGATTGATTGAATTAACTGTTCTAGAAGAAACACAAAATCTCACATTTGTTCATTGTTTCTGGTATGGCAGCAATTCAGTCCCCTTGAATAATTCTGATCCAAGCAGCTGCCTTGTTTCGCTATTTATTGGTGCCAGGATTGCTACCACATACATTGAAATATGCAGATTTATATATTTTAAACATGTATGTAGGTGGGTGCTACAAAAATGTGCAACAATACAGGTCTTAGTCAAGTTACAAGCTCACTTCTAAAAATAGCTTTGGAGTGAAGATTTCTAAAACTTTTTTATTGGGGGTCCGCCAGACACCAAATTCCATCACCCCATGGGTTGTTCATACTGTCACTCCATCCACTACTCCACCAGGGAAAATAGGCTCCAGAAGGAGAAATGGTGGCATGCAAGAACAGTAAATGAATGAATGAATGAATGAATGAATGAATACAAGTGTGCCTAGTTTGTATGACTCATACCAGGCAGGTTGAGACAAGATGGCCTGAACAATTTGGCTGGCAAAGGATCTGTACTTGATTGAATCAATCTGTACTTGATTGAATCAATCTGTACTTGATTGAATCAGTGAGAGGGGGAGGAATTGTAGCTTGTGAGCATGAAAGGCGTTCACAACAGTCAAACCATGGGATGGCTCTTACATCTGAACCAGGCCCCCAGATGGAATGTAAAGAAGACACAAGCCAAGTGCTAACTTTTCCTTACAAATTTGTTCTTTTCGATATCCAGTCTTCACTAGGGAGTAAAAATGGTGGTTCTGACATATAAAAAAGCTATTCTGAACATGTTTTGTTTCTTGCTTGAATATCTCCCACTGAATGCTTAACAGCATGTGCACGCTTCATACATTTTAGTACAGTTAAAAAAGTTAAACAATGCAAGTGTGGCTGCTAATGATTCAACAGTTTGGCCTTTCCTTTAATATGGAAAGGGGCATCTATACATTAATAACAATGTCCCAACCTTGTATGTGCTTGACCTAAATTTGTTAAGGAAAATAAATTTTAGTCCATCCACAGGCAGGCATGGGGGGCAACTCTGATTTTTATTTTTCTACGTTGGGAGAACTCCAATATTTTTGGAATATTGACAGTGAACAGATTTGCACCAATATTTGCACCATAGAATCATCACCATCACTGAATAAAAATATGGGGGAAGACTTTCCAAAACTGGGAGTGTTCCTCCCTTGTTTTAGAATATCATTGTTTTTTAAATAATTCTTTTCAACCGAAGTTTCTCAGGGGAAATAGTGGTTGAATTTTGCCATGAAAAAATTACAAAAAGGATACTTCTAAGAACTCGGGATGCTTCCTTCTTAAAATATACAAACGAAAGAAACAAACAAACATACTGGTATTTTATACCCACATGCATATTAATTTATATTTAAGACATATCAGCACACTGAGGACAATGCAATTAAATGGATCCTTTGTTCCTTGATAAAATAGAATGCAAGCAATTCCATTTGGGGAAAGTTAAAACAGGCCCAGAAACTCAAAGTGTTGAAGCACATCACATCTATTCTCTTGTAATTTTTTCAACAACTAAGGTATTCACATCTTTATAGAAGTGTAGTGTTGATCAGTGTAGTGTAGATCAGAAAATGTTTGTACTGGCTCAACCACTACACTACACCAATTCACAAAAATAAATAAATTTGGATCACACATCCCTTCTTCCCCGACCCAAATATCTTACTTAAAGCTTGTTTTCCCCAAAATATTAAAGGGAATGAAGAGAAAGAACAACGCATCTTAACGAAGGTACATCTTTTAATGCCAATCGCCTAGATCTCGGATTCTGTTTCTGAACTGAATCCGCCGTATGCAAATGTCAAGTTAAATTACTTGTTCGTGCGCTAACTTGGATCAAAGCACACATTCTTTCTGTGCTCGCATCTTTAGCATTACCACCAAAAAAATGTCCTTTTATGATCGCATCCCAAACGGAAGCCAAATACCCTTTCTTTAAAAAAAAGGGAGAATTAAACGGAAGTTGGTTGGTCCTTCTAAGTATGGAAAGAACTGCAGCTAACAAAGTCGCAGCATAATTTCAGACTTCTCGCATTGCAAAGAATGGGGATTCACTCTCTCCCCACACCCGCCTGAGCCAATTCCGGGAGGGGAGTTTCACTTACACGTGGCCGCACTGCGTCCTTACGGGCTGGTGGAGCACCTCCAAGCAGATGGAGCAGTCAAAAGATGGGACTTGCGGCTGCTTCTCCTCTTCTGCTTCCTGGAGAGGGTTGGCTACCTCCCGACTGTCGCTGCTTAACGCGGATCCCATTGCCCAAACTTTGGCACTCCTGGGAGATCAAGCCTCTTGGCGCCGGCTGCTCCTGCTGTGGCCGAGCGCGCAACGCGCTATGAAGCTTTGCAGCTGGAATTATTGTATTGTCTTATATTGCGATTGCAGGATTCCGCCTTGCAGCAAAAGGAAACCCGCGCGAGCTGCAGATCTCCCGTTCCGTGAAACGAACTCTCCGAGACCACGTTGGGGGCCGTTTGTGGCGGTTACACTGGCGACACCCTGCAAAAGCATTATTGGCGGATGCAGGACCAGTCCAAGCCGGCGCGAGGAAACCTGACACCCTAAGCCGGACAAAGGGGACCAGCTAGCCAATCGGTGGCCTCGTTCGCTGGCTGATGCGCTGTTTTCTTTCTTTGACCCTGATCCACAGGGCAAGTCCCATGCATGTTTACTCTGAAGTAATCCCCAAGGTGGCCCGCGGAACTTAACTCCTGTGTAGGATAGCACTTTGCAGTAGCCGTGCGTCACAGGTATCCCTAAAATAGTGATAGAAAACGAAATAGGCAGTTCACTGTCGAGCGCGTCTCTTAGGCATTCAGAAACACTCGTGCAAACTCATTGTAAGATACTAAAGCAAGAATACACATCTGTATCATTAATCTGTATTACTACTACTACTACTATTACTACTTTGGTAAAATGGAAACACATTGCATCGGGATGCATTCTTTGAAATTTTTCCTTTTATAATTTTTAAAATTAATTTTCAATATAACAAATATCACATCAAATAAACATTTAAAAAAAATAACCGTACAATACTGTTTGCACATTCAATAAAACATTCAAACGTGGGATTTCTCACATCCCTTGACTTCCCTCTGCCCCTTCTCGCGGTTCCATTGTTTCAACATTAATTCATGCATGTCTGTGTAATATTATTCATCTTATTGTATCCAATTTTATCTTTTATCATTGTATTGCAAATGTTTCTTAAAATCCTGCCAAGGTGTTAACTTGTATACATTGCTTTGACATTGCTTTGATATATATATGCAATAAAAACTTCCCATTCATTTATAAATTTGTTATTGTCTTGATTTCAAAGTTTCTCTGTTAATAATTTAGCCATTTCCACATACTGTATTCCATTAATTTGTTTTGCCAATCTTCTTTTGGCTTTCCATTGAAATCTAAGAGAGCAGATTCTAAAGGAGCACCTGCACATTTATTGAGATTTAGGGGGCAACCAAGGAGAATACAACAAAATTTAGAGTGCTCATGTCCAGGTTTTAGCTAGCCATGTCCTCTCCATGATACTCCATTCTATTTTCCTCCTCCCACACAGATGCTGGTCAGTCTGGCTTCTGAGCATCTGTTGCAGGGGTGCCTAAACTTTTTTTCAAAGAGGGCAAGATTTGATGAAGTGAACATGTGTGAGGGCCTGCCAGAGTTGTTGAGCTTTTTTTGGGATTTGACCCCAAGAAATAGACTGCCACAGGGGCCTGATTAAACCGGCCAAGAGGCCAGATTAGGCCCCCAAAATGGACTTTGGACATGCCTGATCTGTTGCACCTTCATTGGATAGTTTCAGGGTACCTTGTCCATATGCTCAGTTCACACTGGACTGTTATGGACTGTATGCCCCCATACCTGCTTAATGATTGTTTCTACTTCTGCTAGCTTTGGGGTTCCCTCTAGCATGCTGATACTGTACTTCCCTCTTGTTTTTCAGTAGCCTCTTATTGCCATCATCTTACAGCCATCACAAGCCACCATTTGAGTTTGCTATTAGTATACCTGTGGGACTTACAACAAAGTGTTGAGGTCAGGAGTACTTCTGTTCGGGATTTGTTACAACCAACCATGCCATTGCCAGGATAGTCCATTCTATTTTACCGCTCTCTCTTCAATGGTCCGTGACCACTGAACAGTACTCATTCAGCTGTTTTCGGAGTTCCTTCTCATTTATATTCTTTTTCTAAAGATTTTTTGTAGTTCTGGAAACCTTGGCTTTCTAAACCATACTACCATCTTGTGTGTGGATTAAGCTGTTTTGGCTTCTTCTTCTTCCAGTTAATGTATTAATCACGGTGCCTAAACCACAGTCTCAAGTTACAGATAGGTAGCCGTGTTGGTCTGCCATAGTCAAAACAAAAAAAATTCCTTCCAGTAGCACCTTAAAGACCAATTAGTTGGTCTTTAAGGTGCTACTGGAAGGAATTTTTTTTTGTTTTCACAGTCTCAAGGTACATAAGAATACAGTAATTAGACAACTATATGGGATGATGACAGCACCACTTTCAGCAGTAATAACAGTGACCACCAGCAAAGTGCTAATCAGAATACAAACTCTTACAGTCTGAGTATATATGATCACTTTGTGGATTACATTCATTCTTCTTAAAACTGAGTAGGAAATCTTAGGATGAATCTTGTAACACAAGAACCAATTAACTTCAATCCTTGGCATCTCAAAGTTGGGCTGCTGCCAGCCAGTGTAGACAACAGTGAGAGAGTAAGATGGACTAATGGTTCTACTCAGCAGTATAAGGCAACTTCCTATGAGTATATGTTCTGTTTCATTCATTAGCTAGTAATTCTGAGTATTTTAACATTTCCGAACTGTGTTCAGTATCGCTTGGAGCCTAGCAAATATGGATACTGTTATAGGATTGACGGGGGTTGTTTTGGTGGCCATCTTTCGACCCTCTACAAGCCTATGGTTTTATTTCATGGGATTCTGTAATGGAAGGAACTACTGAACTGGACAAACCAGTCTCTTTGTTATGGTAATAGGCCTAGATAAGTCTTTTTTATATCTTTTTACATGACTAAAGAGTTGGCCCTCCCTGTTTGTGTGTGCATGTTTTGGGAAGGCCTTCCTTGCTTACCTAGCTGGAGGCTACATCATTGTAGCATTAGAAGAACAATAGGCTGGGGGTGGGGGGCTAGTTTGGGCTAGTCTCCTCTGGAGCTGGGTAGACACAGAGGCTTGACTTGCTCTCTGTGCAGAAACCCAAGCTATGACATTGAGAAGCCCCCTGGAAGCCAAAGGGAACAGCAACCTCTGTTGGGAGTGTTACTGCTTTAAGTCTGTGGTTCTCAAAGGTGCGCCACACTGGGTGTAGCAGGAGAGGATCACAAGTGTGGCGGGAAGAGTCAAGGGCATTAAAATACAGTTGTACCTTGTGTTGCGTAACCTCCAGGTTACAGAATCTTTGGATTATGGTTGTGGCAAACCCAGAAGTGGGTTTGCTGCTCGCGTGTGCACAGAAGCGCTCTGCGTGCTTCGCACATGTGCTGAAGTGCTCTGCGGCGCCGCATGTGTGTGCAGAAGTGATCCTCCGGCTACGAAAATTTCAGGATACGGCCAGGCCTCCGGAATGGATCCCGTTCGTAACCGGAGGTACCACTGTAAACATTTAAACATTTCAGCTTAGTATGGTATAGTATAGTATAATAAAAATAATTATTATTTGCAGAATATGGATATATTTTCAAAATGACAACAAGAGTGTCAAGTGATACTGAGGACATCCTAGTTGTGTTTTCTGACGTATTTCTTATCAATAAAAAAATTGGTGTGGTGTGAGCAAATTTTTATTCTGAAAGTGTGGCCCAGAGAAAATAGTTTGAGAACCACTGCTTCAAGCCCTTCAACCTTATGCTCAGCCTGTATATTTGTGTAACTAAAACCTTATTACAAAGACACCAGGGTCTCCGGTGACCTTCCTTCGAAGGAAACCAAACCTGATTTATGTGCTGCCACTCCTGAAGTTTCTTACTACTTCAGGTTTGGTGTGCTCATAGCAATAGATTTCAAGATGTTCAATTAATATTTTGCAAATATATATGTACTTTAGAAATAAAATATTTGTGTGGGTTTTTTAAAAAAACCTTTTTCACTCATAGTCCTAACTTAGGCAGGTTTACTCAGAAGTCCCACTAGCCTACACAGCAATCCTAAGCATGTCTACTCAAAAGTAAGTCTCAATGAGTTTAGTTGGACTTAGCTCTGGGTGAGTGTGCATAGGACTGCAGCTTTGCCTTTGGTTGTTTGACATGTTATGGCAGGGATGGGTAACCTGCAGCCTATCAGATGTTGCTTAATTACAATTCCCACCATCCCTAGCCATTGACCATGCTAGTTGGGGCTGATGGGAGTTGTAGACCAGCAAATATTTGGAGAGCCACAGGTTCCCTGCACCTAGATTATATGGGATGATCACACTGCAATCTATCGATTCTATATCTTTATATTGACCTCTGTAGCATATAAAATTCTTACCCTAAAGTTACAAGATATTTCCCCCCTCCACACCTAATGTTTATACACATAAATATGAAGACTATAAAAGCCAGTGTGAATTCTGAAATTATATTTAAAAAGTGCCAACCTAGAAGTTCGAAAGCAAGTCAAAGTGCAAGTAGATAAATAGGTACCGCTCCAGCGGGAAGGTAAATGGCATTTCTGTGTGCTGCTCTGGTTCGCCAGAAGCAGCTTAGTCATGCTGGCCACATGAGCGCCGCAACCCCAGAGTCGGTCATGACTGGACCTAATGGTCAGTGGCCCCTTTACATTTACCTTTACTATTTAATTCTTGCTCCATGACTCAAAACCTTTTCCTGTTGCCCCAGACGGATCCAGCCGTAAGAACAAAGGCTTGCAAGGCCATCAGTTGTGCAAGTGCAGTTGAGCAAATGGCATCTTGGGCCTGCGTAAAGACTTCTGATGTCACAGGGATACACAGTTGACTCATATACAAGGCAGAATTCACTTAAAGTGTTTTAGAGCCTCTCTCTCCTGCAGTTTATCATCTGATGGCCATGCAGAAATATGGGCCGCCAATGCATTTCAGCCATCCTGCTTTTGGTGTTGCACTGAACAAATATGTCCCATCTGAAACGCATTTAGTACTCTACCCACAATTCCTCCCTCTGACAGAGATGTGCACATTTGGAAATTACTCCTTCTGCCTCTTTTTTCACCTTTCCTCCCTTTGCACATCATGATTTAGTGCGTAACATGTAGCAGGAGATGCAGTGCAAACATTGTGAGAAAAGGTCAGAGCACCCAAGATGTTGGGCATGCAGATGGGAGTGCAGGAGTTTCTGAGGAGAGGTTTGGTAAATATTAATGGCTGCCATACAGATGGGCTTTATATTGTGACTAACATGCTCATAAATAATAAATAAAAAGATGACAGCAAAATGAATGACATTGCAGAATGTAAAACCAGAATTTATTTTACTGAATCTTTTGTGGGATTTTATTGAAATCAAATAATGCAGTGCTGGTGAATCTGTGGCCCTTCAGATGTAGTTGGACTCCAACTCTCAGCCTCAGTCAAGGATTGTGGAAATTCTAAGCCAGTGGCACCTGGAAGCCCCCAGGTTCCCACCCCTGAAATAATGAGTGTTATGAGAAAAAACTGATCTTTTCCCCTTATGGGGTACCCAAGAACCCATATAGAGTCCTATTGTAGGTTCTCTATCAGTAGGAGAAATAACAGAGGCCAACCAGAGGATGTTGAGAAGCGAAGCAGCTATTAAGCCTGATCTTTATTAAACTGTTGCAACAGGGTGCTCACTCACCACAAGCAGGAAAGAGGAGGAACCCAGAAGAAAGGTGTGCCTGCCCTCATATAGACTTTTGAAATTGCCCACCATCAAACTCCAGACCACCCCTAGAAACATCATACATACCGTACATCACAGAAGGGGTGTAGCCCAGGAGCACCTCCCCCAATGAATCATACATACCTCAAAGTGGCAGTTAAAAATAGAATCCTGAGTGTATTATCTCCTGTGGGGCAGGTTACCTGATTGCATTATACAGTATCTGGGTTTTGGCCACTCTTTTGTTATTATAACTACTTCATTCCGGAATCCAGGTCACAGACTCACCCTGTTCACACCTTAAATGTGCCCTTAAGGCAGGATTTATGAGCACAGAGACAATGGGGAGGTTCCCCCCCCCCCATTTCCTTCAACCTTGCAGAGAAATATTTGAGGTCATTTTGGGAAAGACAAAATGGTTTCAGGACTTTTCTGTGGGTTTCAGACATGTGCTTTACATATTTGTATGTGTTTGCTTGGTACATTTATGAACATTATTGTATATACAGTATATGTAAGACCTTAAAATTCTTATAACATGAGTATGTGGAAATTCAGATCTATAAACCATTCTGATAGAATGACTGTATCTTATGGAATGACTTTTTGAGGTGATCCTGTAAGTGGGTTGCTGTAAATAAGCTACCAAAATAAATTGATTTGTGGTGGCTTTTCCACACCATTATTCTTATTTCAAACAGAACTTCAGCTTTTTAAAACTTCCTATTTCTTCTCCCATGTCTACTAAAACTTCCAACTAGCATTTCAGTCAGATAATTTTTAGAAGTAACATGGTAATCTGCATATCAACAAAGATTCAAATAACAATTGGTGACAAAACTGATACAGGACATTCAGATGTGCCACTCTGTCTTGTTCCCAGCTCCCCATGACAACACAAATGGCTAATAATACACATGGGGATTTCCTAGGACCATTTTCTTGCAGTTGCAAAACAAACATGCAAATTGTCCCACCCTCAAATAAAAGCAAGGTGTTGGTGTTTCTGCAATTAGTTTTGTTTTTAATTTGAAACTCAGTTTTAGTAAGTTTCCTTACCTGATTCTTTACCTTCTTAAAAACAAATATATAATCCTGCAGAAAATATAGGACAAGGTTCTACTCAGGAAGCAAAGTGTACAAAGGATGTTGTAGCAATTTGCTTCTTTAAGCCTAGAACCTGAAGTCAACATATGTTGCCACAGAGCAAGTTCCTGCCAAATTTCCTGGAATGCAGGTGTAATCTTTAACTTTTACCTTGTTGACTGTAAAGAAAGAGTGTCCTGTGACTTCAGTAGCTAAAGTAAAATTACTTTGGGAACACATGACAAAAATACTATTTGCAAAGGAAAGAAATCCAGACCATACTAATCTTTATAAATCTGGATTACAAAATTGCATCCTAAGAGTCACATCTGATTGTTTGAAGCCCCAGTCACCAGGTATTTGCATTGCTTCAAGGCTTTGTCCCCATCCTTAATTCAATTCACTTTAAAAGAGAATATATTTGAAAAGTGTCAAATCTAAATGAACTAAGATATGTAAATAAACTGTTTGCGTAGCTTCATCACATCCCATTTCCATTTCAGAATAAAAGGCCAAAATCACCTCTAGCACCTATTCTTTTAATGTTATGAACACTATGCATACAATATTTTGAAGCAAGAGCTTACATTTTTGTGGACTTGAAACACCCTTCCCTAGGCCCCAGCTAAAGACCTATGAGGTTTCACATGTGGAATATCACAGGTATCATGGAGGAGCTATGGGATGTGTCTTTTTATATTACCCCTTTCCTGATTCTACACCTGGGATGGGGAATTTTTTTTTCAGCATTAAAACTGCATTCCCTCCTGCAGGACCTGCATGCCAGTTGTGGGTGGGGCGGGAGGCAAAGGTAGATGGATTAATGGGAAATGATTGTACTTTTGTATAGTAGGATACATTCCAGCCATGCAAAACTCAAGATCTGTTATCACAATTCAACGATGCATTCCAGCCAGCCAAAAGTATTCAAGGGATGTGTGGAGCAGGCAGGTGAGCAGGGACATTTGGAAGCCCCTGATCCTTCACAGTGGCAGGATGCCCTTTCAAGGTTGCACATGGGCTACCAATGAGGAGCAGAGCAGACACATCCTTTCTGAAACTGTCCACCCCTCTGCTCAATGCGAGGAAACATTGGCAAAGGCAGGTTGGTCCTCCATTATTCTCTTCCTCCATTTCCCTGCCTCACAAAAAAAAATAGATTAGTTAGTAAATAAGCCAGACTCATACAGTGCACCAAGGTGCCTCCCCTGGTGTCCCCCCTGAAACATAATCCAATCCAACAGTAGAGCAAAGGCTGCTCAGGACACTCTGGTCTGGCTTTCAGAACTTGCTGTTGATAAACTCAGAGAGAAGACAACACTGCACAGGCTCAAAACCAGAACAGAACACGTGATTCTGATTTGCTGATAGGATGGCCATAGCTCAGCCCTATTATCTTCGTTCAGGGTGGGTGATCTGATATGCTAATTCCCTTGTCCTGAATGTCGAGTACTACCAATCATAGGAGTCAACTCCTTGGGCCTGAGATCCCTTCCCCCTCCCCAATTTTTTTTGAGGGTGCTGGACACCCCCCCCCCCAGTTGATGGGCATTGCCACTCAAATGGTGTGCATGTACCAACTCTTGTGATCGATTATGCAGAGCAGGGCTTACCTGCCCCCCTCAATGTTTTATTCAAGTTGGCATCCCTGCTGCCAATCAAGAGAGCTAGATTAGGATCATAAAAGCCTGATGGATTAGGCGACTGGTCCATCTAGTCCGGCATCCCATTCAACCAGTTGCCTATGGAAATCCAGAAGCAGGACCTGAATGCAACAGGACTCTCCACCCTTGTGATTCCCAGGGACTGGAAATCAGAGAATTGCATCATCTGGTGCCCAGCAAAATGCTAGTTTTTAAAAACGTGCTCAGGTTCTCCGCCTGAGACATTTTTGGGAGGGACCTACTCAGAGTAATGTTTTATGATTGGTTACACTCTGCAGAGAACCAACTGGCCACAACGCAGAAAAATCTCCCGGAATCCCTGTAAATGGAAACTGAACTCATATAGGCATGAGCACAAGCGGAAGGAAAGCGCCTGGGCTGTGTCTTATCCTTGCAGGCGCAGCCCTGGTAGGAAAATCAGCCTGCACGCCCAGATCCTTTCCCCGGATTGTTTTTCCGCTCATTGATTCTGCACAACCCTCCTGCCTTTCCCAAAAGCTCAGCGAAATGCACACTGCGCATGCGTACTTGTCTCCCTGCCCTGCCACCCCCGGTCGCCTCCTTGATTCCGACTCCAGGAGCCTCGCCTCTTCCCTCTCCCTCCGCTGTCACGTGACTAGCCGCAAAGACTGCCGGGAGCAGGCTGACCCGGTTGTCTGGGCTCTCCGGATTCAATATGGCGGGTCTGGGCGGTCACTGAGGGGCTTGGCGGGGCGGCGGGTGTCAGCGCGGGCAGCCCAACTCTGCGCTCGTCTGCGGCGGGGATTCGGCCTCAGCGCTCGAGGCGGGAAGCGTCTCCAGGAGGAAAGGAGCGGGCTAAGCCGGCCGGAGGGGGCCGGCCCTTGGCTTGGGCTCGGCGCGGCGGGCCGCCCTGTCAGTCGGCCGGAGCGATGGCCCAGCGAGTGCAGTCGGCGCAGGAGTTCCTCCAGGACTCGTTCGTGCCGTTGGTGGCCGCGCTGTGCAGCGAGGAGGCGGAGAAGGTCACCCGCAAAAACAACCTGGGCTTCTGCGAGCTCATAAAGCCTTTCTGTCGCCTCACTTCGGAAGGTCGGTGTCACCTGGCGGGAGCGGAACTGGGTTGTTTACATGGTGGGAGGGGAGAGCCGCCGCCGGAGCACCCCTGCCAGCGCCCCGTCCCTTCCGGGTGTGGGTGCTGCGAGACAGCTGGGCGGGGGCAGTATGTACATCTCCAGAGCCCTCCGAGGCAGGAGCCCCTTTCACTGTGTTGACTTCCCCCTTTGCTGAAGTTCCGACTTCAGGCAGCTGCTTCCCATCCAGATCGCTTGCCAAATTCTCCCTTCTGCGAAAGCCAGGAGTGTACTTGTTCACGTGGGTGATGGCATCTTGTTTACTCTGAAGGGGGGAGCATTGGATCCGGCTTATGCTTTCACTCCAGCGGGGCAAATGTCTCTGAAGTGTAATGTCCAGGGGCCTTTGCAGCGACAGGGACACCAGCGTTAAAGTCATTAGGACCCTCGTGGGCAGAATGACGCTCTGCTGATCGTCAATAGTTTTGATTGTATTTTGTGAAAGTGGTGTCCTTTACCGAGTTTCCACACTTCAGAGGTAAAAGATGACACAGAATGCCCTACAAGTGCTGGCTCAAATTAAACCCTGTTGATATGAGCCATGCGAGTGGTTATTAACAATGGATGTGTCAGTTGTAGCCTCAGTTATATGTACTGGAGACTGCTCCCTATGAGACTTAGGCTGATTTGCCAAAATGATTATATAATTTTGTACCAATAGGGATATTTCATATGTTTCTCAAACAAACAAGTCTATTACACATAGGTGATGTTTGAAAAAGGAATAAATTACTTTAACTTGGCTGTTACAACCTAGGAAAACACATGTAACAAAATGCTCACCTTTGCTAAATGAAAATCAGTTAGAAACATCAAGTAATTGTTAATTTGTTTTGGTTTGTTTTATTCATTATTGCTTTGTATTTATTATGCTATCTGAACATTAAAAGCATTAAATACATTTTTAGTTGGTCAACCAGTGTTTTTATTAAATATGCACATTTTCTGCTGCTGTAAACTGACTTCTATAGATAGTAATGAAATGGATCTTGATGAAAAATAACAATTTTCAGAAGAACTGCTTTTGTATTGTTCTTTTTTGCTAATTTATTACTCCAAGTAAGCAGGACATTGCTTAAAGGCACATAAAGCAGCAACTTTGTTGAAGTTAAGCAAACTTGGATCTGGTCAGTGCTTAGATGGGGGACCATCAATGAGCTCAGTGTATGCTGTTATCATGAAAGAAATATAGGATGTGAATGTAACAAATAAATGCACATACATTTTGGATTAAGCTGTTGGAATTCTAATTGTGCACATGCTAGGCTCGTTTGGAATATACACATATGTGGACAACTTTGCTGCCCCAAAGAAATCATAAATTCTTCAACCACTCTGCTAGGATAAGTGATGGCCACTTCCTGCCAGCATTTCTGAGTACTATATTTTATACCAGCTTTTGTGAATGAGTACAGTGGAGATATTCCAGCTCCCTCCACAAACAGAAGGAGTACCACACCATTATATTTCTCATTTTATAATCACTATATCGATGCAGTCTTTAATTATGTTTCTTACCTGTGCTAAACCTTCATGGATGGAAAAAATAAGTAATTACAATTGGTAAGTAAGTAGTATGTTAAACAGGGGTGTTGGCATACTCACTACCAAACTGTATTTTAAGTTGCTCCTTTCATTTGCACCTTGTTTTAATGTGTCCGGAATTAGGAAATGTGCATTAGAGGCAGGCAGTTTTTCAGCTGGAGATCTCCCAAGAATTTCTGCAATTCACAGATGTGCTTGTTTGGAAACATAATGAACAGGAATACAAAGTTGAGGGCAATTTCTGTGAATTTGGAAAAGTGTCAGATAGGAGACTAGAAATGGAAGGATATCAAAGTGACAAGTTTAGTTACAAACTAAGAATGTGAATACCAGTTTTTCTTATGATTTATAACTCATCCAAAGGTGTTCAGGACAGGTAAAAACTGCTTAGATATAGTGATTGTAAAATGAGAAATATAATGGCGTAGATCTCACACACACCAAACCGCAACCAAAGGGTTCCTTTTGCTTGTTGAGGGAGCTGGGTTACTTCCACTGTTGGAGGCAGTATGTGCCTGTGTGCCTGTTGCTGGGAATCACAAGTGGGGAGAGTGCTGTTGTACTCAGTTCCCTGCTTTCAGGTTTCCCATAGACACCTGGTTGGCCACTGTGAGAACAGGATGCTGGAGTAGATGGGCATTCGCCTGATCCAGCAGGCTCTTATGTTGTTACTCATTGGAGGCTTCCAGTGGAGTGCAGAGGTTTGTGGCCTTCCCCCCCCCCACGAACCCCATTTCCCTTTCAGTTCCTGAAGGCTCCTCCAACTCTTTGGAGAAGATTTTCAAGGGGATTCAGGTGGAAGTGAAGAACAGCAGAAATGATTTTCCTCTTCCACTGACAGAGCATCCTATTAGTGGAACTCTGATCATGAGATGTTGCTGCCATTGCAACCTTCATATGGATCCAAGCCATTATTATAACATATACAATATGTACTGCAAAATAATATATACTCATAATAGTTTCCTGCATCAACTTTATCAAAACAGAAGGGCATGTTGTAGATAGGGCTAGGGATATAGGATTTTTTTAATAGGAGAAGGATGTTTATTACAGATATTTTGCCTGTTTGGTTATCCCTATAAAGCATAGGTTTATTGTAATGGGAATGCCTAAAATAGTATTTGCAATTGGCATCAACTCATTGTTACTAATGAGCTTTTCAAACAGAAAATTTTCTACAAAAAAGAAGCACTAGAAAATTTTCCAGTGCTTGACATCACTGACAGAAATTTCTACTATTGAAAACATAAATGACTTTTAAAAATGACTTGGACACTTCAGAGGGAATGTTGTGCTGACAGCAACAACTGAAGTTATGTTTCTTTGTGAAGTCCCCCCCCCCCCCCCCACATCTGAATATCCTGTCCTTGGTTCCATGTTGAATGCTTCTAGCACTTTCAATAATGTAAAATAGTATAATCCCATGCATGTTTAATCAAAAGTGCACCCTACTAACTCCAGTGGGAGTTACTTCTTAGAGAGACTGCTGTCTAAAGGAATATTCTCATTTTGAATATTTTGTGTGAGGAGATCTTGCTTGCCTTTTCAAAAATTTTGAAGATACTATATGTTTTGATTTTTTTTTACAGAAATGTCGTGTATTGAGCATTGCTTCAAAGCAGACTAGTCTAACACAGCTATTTTCTTACTTTAGTGCACATGAGAGATCCCAACAACCAACTTCACATAATCAAAAACTTGAAAATTGCTGTCAACAACATTATTACACAGCCACCTCAACAAGGAGCCATTCGGAAGCTTCTGAATGATGTTGTGACTGTTAGTCAGCCTGCTGAAGGATTAGTAGCTAATGTGATTACTGCGGGAGATTATGATCTCAACATTAGTGGTATGTAACAAGACATTGAAATGTGTTAATGATTTTATATTTTGTTTTGTTTTATATTTTCCCAGTGAGAGACATACAGCTTGCAGCTTTGAAAACTTGATATTGCACAGTAATTAGTTACTACAGAAAAATACAATATAATATAACAGGTACTGTTCTGCACACATAGGCAGTTTGAGAATTGTTCAGGATAAAAATACAATACAATACTGCATATGCAGGAAATGTGGGAATTCTTCAGTTTTGTTGCCTATTGCCATGTTGATAAAATTCCATATATACTGTTGGAGTTTGGGTTTCTTAAAAGCATCAGACAGTGTTAGAAATGCTCCTACTTTGATTCCCATTCTCCATTGCTGCTTATTTTCAATTTTAGATATGAAAGGAGCAACTTGCCTGATTTCTGCCCCTCCCTCCAAAAGACAGCATAAGCTTTCTGCATACCTATGTGATATTATGTAATGAGATTCCTCAGTCCACATCACTGACAGTGTCCAGGAAGTGCAGAATGCATTTATGTCAGGCCACAATTTTTTACTGTATGTTAAGAAAGGGGTGAGAACTCTAGGGTAACATACAATTCTGCCCTTAGATATAATTACTTATGTAAAAAGTGTTGAAACCTGTACTACTTTTCCGTAGAAAAGTTGGGCAAGTGGATGTCTACTCTTGTAATGGGATTTCCCCTTCTCCTTGCAGCTCCCAGTGTTTCCCTTTCCACCAAAATAGGCTGGAGCACATTTTTTGGGAGGGGATTCTGGAACAGGTGTGGGGAAGGAGAGGAAGGGAAAGTCCTGTTGTTTGAGTGGAAGTTTGTTTGCCTGGTGGATGGTTACCATTGGATGTTGGCCATTAGTTCTTACTCCCATTAACTAAAAGTTCTCTGCTTTTTGCTTAATGGGAGTAAAAATTGTTTTCTAAAAAACAACATTATATAGTGTTTGGATTAAGGGAGGCGAGGTAAGTGAAGTTTCAAAAAACTAAAATATAAACATATTTCTAGAAATGCAACCTCCCTATTCATACTATTTGTAACATGTAAGTGAAAGCAGATCATAGTTGTTCCTTTTTGTGTGGAGTGAAATCTGTACAAATTAAAATACATCCTATCATTTTTATTATGCTTGTATTGCTGTAGCTCTCTGTCTGTGGCTGTCCATATACAACACATCCTCATTCTTTGTTTGTGCTATGTTGAAATTCAGTTAATGTGTGTAAGTTGCTTTAGATGACTCAAGTTCTGTGTATTCACTTGACTGCTGATTAAGTAAAATAATTGAGTTTTTTTGTTTTGTTTTTGCATGGTCAGTATTTTGGTAGTTGAAGACAAAAATCCTGCAAAGGCTGTCTTTAAGGCTGTAATTCTAGAAACACCTAGCTAGAAATTAAGCTCCATGGAAATTATTTTATTACCTGAACCTTTCTGCTTGAAAATCACCTGTACATGCATCACTTTTCTAGATTACCCCATGTCTTTATGTAATCATACTGTATGTATAAGCAGCAAATGAAACAGAGAAATTTTTTGTTATTTCTTTGTTTATTTATATTGTGTAAACAGTGTGCATGACCTTTCAGAGTATATGAGGACAAGTCTACCCAAGAAACTTTGAATGGAATTCAGTGCCACTGTAATACAATTGTTCTGTCAGCGGAAACATTTCTACTTGCATATGGAACTATATTTCCTCTCCTCTCATGTGCTATTCTGGGGGTTTTCACAACCCTTCAGAGCAGGTTTTTTGAGGGTGGGAAACCCCATTGTGTTAGTGGAAGTCCTTTCACTGGCTTGTGCTAGTGCATCAGGTTAGTTACAATCGAAAATGTGAAAGTGTAAGCAAGTGTTTTATCACTTTATCTACCAACACTTTATGCCAAAGTCTTCATGGAAAAGGTGTAATTTGAAGGAAAGGAGATGTAACATCATACAGATGTTCTTGGAGGCTGTTGAAGCACATGGAGTAGCATGAGAGAGAAAGAGCAACATGTTCTGAGGCTGCAGGAGATCTTCAGGTGGTAGAAAATGGTGGAGCTTTAGAAGGGAAGATCATGGGTAGAGCTGTTGGGATATAAAAAGGAAGATGTAATGGGGTGTGAGGGTGGGCAAGGCCATGAAAAAAAGGACAAGGAACTTGTACTGGATCTAGAGCGGAGAGGTAACTGACATAGGATTTAAGAAGTGTTTTATCTATTTATCTGTTTATTTATTAAATTTATATACCACCTTTATCATGATTGGAGCAAATGACCTAGGCAGCACAGTACTAGATAGATGTGATGAGACTGAGAGGCAATCTAGAGATTGCAGCAAACCAGGTCAGGACTAGTCTACTTTGTTTTTGCAGAAGGAAAGGGTTATAGTTTTTCAGTGTTGCAAGGGGGAAAGCTATGCTTTGAATATGAGGAACAAAGATGATCTAGGCATCAAAATGTGTCTGGATGGTAATAATGCCAGTGAGAAAGGAAGGGCTAGAAGAAGTAGGGCTTTGGGGGAAATGGGAGGTTTGGTCTTTAAACATAAAAAGTTTGAGGCTATAGCAAAGCATTCAATTAGAAATATCAAAGAGGCAGTTGGAGATATGGGATTAGAGTGGGGAGGGACAGTTTGTGAATAGGAGAGAGAGTTTGGGTGTCCTCTGCATATAAACAGGACTGATAGCCATAGAAATTGATGAGATTACCAAAGGACTATGTAGAGCCAGCATTGGAAACTTTGGCCAGGCTCCTTTCTGGTCATCAGGATTTTGCTTATGCTGGATACCCTCACCCCAGCCCTGCTGCTCATTTTCTTTGAGTGTTTTTGCCCGGCTGGAATGTGTTCTACAACTGTGATCAGGTCTCTTGCTTGCCAAATGAAGAGATGCATGTGTGTTTGTGTGTGTGTGAAACCTCTGATTTTGTTTGGCTGGAATATAGCCTATTGTAACAGTTTGTTGTTCTTTGGCTTTGGACCCACCAGTGGCTTGCAGCTTCTGGAAGGCCTGTCATGATGGAATTTGGCCTTGAGCTTGAGAATGAATAGCAGGGGGCTAAGAACAGATCACGGAGAGACCCCAACAGAGGAAGAGAAAGGATCTTTTATTGAAAGTAGGACTCCAGTAAAACCCAGAACTGGAGCACTAATATGTCACTCTCCACTTAGAGGATATGGTGTGAACTACAACTCGTGTTCCTGAGATATTTCTCAGGGGGGAAAAGCTGGTGTGAACAGACTTTTTGAATAGTATATTTTAAAATACACCCAGTATTTTAAACACTTAAAAAAACCCCCAAAACATTGTATATGCCCTTTGACATGTCTGAAGTATCCTACTCTCTGAGTATTAAATATATTTAAAAGTGCATGGCCAATGGAAATGCTTCAGACATGTCAAAAGGCATGACTACTGACCATGTGAGAAGTTTCATTATTTGTTCCTGAAAAACTTTTGTCTCTTGTTATAGTTAGTTGGGTAATCAGTTGTCTGTCTTAGGTGTATGTCTCGGTTTTGCAAGTACATTATTTTCTGTATTCCAGTTAATTTTTTAAAAAAATATTATTTCATTTTATAATGTATAAAAAACAGAACAATAGTAGCAGCAGACAAAAATTAAAAGATGCAAAACAAAACTATAAAATTGCACATGAGTTAAAGTAACAAAGTCCAAGGAAAGATTATCAACTTTATCATATCATTAAGTATAGTTTTAGAGTTGCCACGCTTGTGATGAGTGTATGTGTGTGTTCCCATGACTGATGATACCTGTTGAATGGAGAAAAATATAGTTAATGTAGATTGTTAATATTGTTTAGGTAGGTTTTTTTTTGTGATTGTGCTGAGATTGCCTTAAAAGTGTGTTCGAAGTGATGTTCTCTGTCTGGCTGATTTTCCCTGCTCCCCCCACCCCCATGAAATGCCATTTTCTCTTTTGAACAATATCTGCATTTAAAGAAGAAGATGAAGACTTAGGGATGTGTGAATATTTCAATGAGCATAAGTCTTTTTTGTAATAAGCCCCAAAATAAAAATGCTACTTGGGTATTTTTTTCAGTAAGCAACTGTTGTAGATTGATATTGTAAATATCCCATATGTTTAAACCTAGTTATGTTCTTAGTAAGACACAGTTACCCTATAACAAATGCTTAAAATATTCAGTGTTACTGAATAAATTCTGTCAAATACACCTGCTTTCTCAGGAGCTTTAAAATATTCAAATTCTGAAGAGAATGAGCATGATGCAGTTCGCTCCAGACAAATTGCTCTTGGTTTTATATTTTTCATGTTTGGTTCTGAAAGTGTCCTATGTCCAGAGATGTCAGTGCAAGCTTAAGGGTTTACATGTATCCAGTAGATTTTCACATGCATATAAAGGAGGCTTCCTAAACCTGAACGAAGATGAAATGTATACAAACTACCTGCTTAGTTTAATACTTCCATGTTTTCTCTGTCAGATCTCTCAGTTAAAGCTAGTGTTCCTTGGTACAGTAGTTGGAAAGACACACTGATGGGACTGAACACATCCACGTTTTATTCAGGTATTTTGTGTGGCTGGTGTGGGTTTCCTAAATAGTCCTTTCTATTCCTTTGTTATGCAACCCATCCATCTTTTCTTACCACCCTACTACACTTTTCTTAGAATAGATTTTATTCCTAGAAATAAATATTGGTGATGGTTGCTGAGATCTTATCTTTTCTTTTAAATCCAATTGTGATTCTTCCATAGATCAAAATGCAGAGAAAATCATTATTGACTTGATTGAGCATGCTGAATTTTATATTGCTTAACTTTCCAGAAATGCTTGCTTCCTTTTCCTTTTTTAAACAATAACTTTTTTGTGATAGTTGGAAATAATAGTAGTGTTCAGATGAGTTGTAAGCTGCTGTTCACTACCCACCATATTTTTCTTACCTGGGTTGTTGTTGTTAATCATATTTTGTTTTAGGGTCTTGTAGTTTATAGCTTAACAAATGTATAGTTGCTCATTTGTTGCATGGAATTTGGATGTCTTTCACAACGACAGTATTCTTGTTTGTGATATATTGCATTTGCCCAGCATATTATTCCTGGGAAAAGTTAGTTCTTTTCATTGTTAACAAGGCTGTTATTATTAATCTTGAATGTGATTGTGTGATAATCAGAAACTTAATTGACAGTGCTCGAGACATCAGTGGTTACTATTTTCTTCCTTGTCAAACCACTCAGGCTGCAAAAAGGGACTTGCATGGAAGGAAGCATTGGTACTGAAACTAAGGGAGAAGTCTGCTGGTTTCCTCTTCCCTAAATTGATTATGTGTTTGGCAATTCCACTCTTTTCTAAGTATGTCTCAGATGGAGGAAGCAGGCATTAGGAATTTGAGTTCATTTTAGACTTTGGTTAGATCCAGAATGTGCAGAGGATTTTTCTCTTTTTTATATTTCTTGCTCTTAGGTCTTCAGTTCTCTCTCTCCCCTTTGTTGAAATCTCTTTGGGAGACATATCTTGGAAATGTATTGGATAATGCACAGTGGGGAAACTCGCTTTAGCAGAGGTCGTAATTTGGCCTATGAGGTATTTTTCTCTATGCTAGGCCAGGTAAAGATGCAACTGCAAAGGAACAATTGGGAGCTTTAAACTGTGCTTCCAATTGTTCCTTGACAAGTGGGGCTTGTATTTAGGTAAAGGTAAAGGACCCCTTATGGTTAAGTTCAGTCGCAAATGACTCTGGGGTTGTGGCTCTCATCTTGCTTTACTGGCCGAGAGAGCTGACGTTTGTCCGCAGACAGTTTTTCCGGGTCATGTGGCCAGAATGACTAAGCCGCTTCTGGCGAAACCAGAGCAGCGCACAGAAATGCCATTTACCTTCCCGCCGGAGCGGTACCTATTTATCTACTTGCAGTTTTTGGCATGCTTTCAAACTGCTAGGTTGGCAGGAGCTGGGACCGAGCAACGAGAGTTCACCCCGTCGTGAGGATTCGAACCGCTGACCTTCTGATCAGCAAGCCCTAGGTCCAGTGATTTAGACCACAACGCCACCCTTGGGCTTGTATTTAGCACCTTTTAAATTTGGCACCAAATGCATGTCCACTGGAATTGGTTCCACTTGGACACTGCGAACCAGAGCTCCCAGTTAGAACCAGTAGCTACCAAATATGAGACTTCAAGGTTAACTTGCTTTTAGCTTACTTCTTACCTAGAGGTGCATAATGAAGAACAGGCCTCTCTGATCTTCCTTGATGTAGAAAAAAGTGTTGGATAGTATCTTCTGGGTATTTATGAAATAAGTACTAAAAAAAATGGAACCAGGTGATGCTTTATTAAGAAGTATCAATGCTTTATATAAGGAACAAAGAGCAAATATTATAGTAAATAATATAATTTCAGAAAAAAGTAATATCAAGACAGGGATGTTCGCTCTCCCCGCTGTTATGTATTCTTACCCTAGAAATTTTATTGCAAAATATAAGAAACAATGATAAAATTAGTGGAGTAAGAATGGGCAGACAAAACTCTAAAACAATACTTTCGTAGGCAGTATAGTCTTAACTTTGGAACAACCCTTAGAAAGAGTAGTAGAGTTAGTAAAAGAGATAAATGAATTTGGAAAATTGGTGGACTTTAAAATGAACAAAAGGTAAAACCAAAATGTTAGTTAAGAACATGGATGATCGCCCTAAAAGGAAATTAGAGGGAATTACCAGCTGGAAAATAGAGAAAAAAGTGAAGTATTTAGGAGTGTGGTTAATGGCAAATCATAATATTTACGAGGCCAATTATATGAAGACTTCGAAAGAAATGGAAAAAGACCTAGATATATGGGGCAGAATGCATTTATCTTTAATGGTGAGAATCTCAGTGATAAAAATGAATATCCTCCCAAAAATGTTATTTCTGTTCCAAATGATCTCAATACTTAAAGATGTACACTGTCTAAAATAATGGCAAAAATACCTGTCTAAATTTATATGGAGGAGGAAGAAACCCAGGATAAAATATAATATTCTTATCGATATAAAAGATAGAGGGGGTTTCTCACTCTCAGAGTTGTATTTTGAAGCGGCCTGCCTATGTTGGATAAAAGATTGGGTGCTGCTGCAAAACACACAGTTGTTAGATTTAGAGGGACCTGATGTCAAACATGGTTGGCATGCATGTATTTGGTGCGGCAAAGCTGGAATACCCAAAAGTTTCTCTAACCATGTTATTAGGAAAAATTTAATTAGAGTATGGGAAAAAATATAAAACCTTATTGGAAAACAAGACACCAAGGTGATTACCCCCGATAGAAGCAGAGACAAGGAAAAAAAATAACATGGGGGTTAAGTGGGGTACTTACAATGAGTCGTTAGATTTCTCAGAAGGAGAACTAAAAATGAAAAAAAATTAGAAGAGATTAAATAATTTATGTGTTGAATTCGCTAAATTATTGTCAAATTAACTCCAAATTTAAGGCAGACAAAAAAGTGGGATTCACAGAACAACCACCACAATTTGAAAAAGAAATATTAAGATCCAAGATCTAATCTATCTAAAATGTATAAAATATTACTTGAGTGGGAAATGAAAGAAGAATTAGTTAAATCATCCACGATCAGTTGGCGCAAGATGTGGATCACAACATTGAATTAAATCAATGGGAGCAATTGTGGAAAATAAATTTAAAATTTACTGCATGTTACGTGTTAAAAGAAATCTATTTAAAAATGATCCACAGGTGGTATCTGACGCCAAGCAGACTAGCCAAAATATTTAGATCTAAAAGTGACAAATGTTGGAAATGCCAAGAAACAGTTGGTACATTCTATCATTTATGGTGATTGTGGAGGAGATCAAAATAATTTTGGGACAATAGTGTATAATGAACTTAAGAAAATGTTTAAAAGAATGTTTCCCAAAAATCCAGAGCCCCCCCCCCCCCGAATTACCCCATGGATGTGTGTGACTACAGCTGCTTGAATTCTGTTTCCACAAAAATGGAAAACAGATACACTACCATCAAGAGAAAAATGACCTCTCAAAAAGTTAGAATATTTAGAAACAGCCAGTATGACAGATAGATTAAGAAATAAAGATGCTAAGAGATTGAAAGAGGATTGGATATTACCGGTATATCGGGATTATATGGAAAAATATAACATTAAAGTAATCATGACGGATTGAAAAAAATACTCAACAGTAGATGTTATAATGTGGTGTCCAAACTTTTCAAAGAGGGCCAGATTTGATGAAGTGAAGGGGACCAACCTCTTTTTTTTTTTTAGGATTGAAGTTGTTGGTCTTTTTTTTTGTTGAGCTTTTTTTAGGATTGAAGTTGTTGATGAGGGTTTTTTTAGGATTTTACCCCAGGAACTGCCACAGGGGCCGGATTAAACTGACTGGTGGGCTGGATTAGGCCCCTGAAATGGACTTTGGGCATGCCCGGTGTAAGGTAATGAAAATAATTTAGTAGAGTAAGAAAACACAGTTAAAAGGATAGTAGATAATAAACCATGGAAAGAGTGGAAGGGTAGTTTAACTCAAAATATATGTGATTTAAAGAATCTTGGAAAAATATAGCTATGTTATTATTACTATCATATGTTTATGACCTATATCCATGCTATTTATTTATTTATTTTTATTTATGTATGACTGTAACATAGTATGTGTTGACGATGAGATATAACAGAAAAACAAATAAAAAAACACGAAAAAAAATTGCTTTTAACTTACTTTGATCAATATTTTAATGGACATTCTTTATTCTACGTAAACTGCTTATAAGTTATGGATGATTAAGTGGTATATAAATATGTAAGTAAAATATATTCAAATTCTGAGATTAGAAACCGCTACAATACCTTTTCTCGAATGAGGAGCAGTATGATGCTTTAGTGATTAACAATATTACTTTTGAAAGTCATAGGAGGACTTCTTTTTCTGATATTTTGTGTCTTGGATATAAAAAGTGATGATGGTTATGCTGAATGGTACAAAAGTGGTGTTTACATTCCAGAATTAAAATATTTTATGCTTTAACAAATGAATTGGGCCTTTACTTGAATGTGAGGTGCCTGTGAGCTTTGAATGGTATTTGTAAGAAAGCAATGCATTTACAGTCTAAAAAAAAGAAAAAAAGATGAAATTTATACAGTGGGTTTACTATAAGGGAATAGTAGTCTTGGTTACTATATTTGTGGTGGTAGGAAATCCTGAAATGTGCTCATTTAACCACAACCATGACAACAAAACAAATTCCTGTTCTATGTTTTTCAAATTTAGAATTATACTATACCTATAACCAGTTTCATTATGATGAACATGTGATTTTAGTAACATTGAATGTACATGACCAGTCGTCACCCTGCCAGACCTATACTTATTATCTGGGGAAAACAGCCTTGCGGACCTAATGAGTTCTGTAGCCTGGAGTTTCCCTTTGCCAGTGTTAGATCAATGTATGTTAGCTATATTGCTTTTTGTTTAATATATTTTGATTGTTCTCTGAATAATCTCAGCATTAGATCATGTTTCTTAAGTGGAGCTTACTTATAATTTGGAATTGCAAAAAATGATATAACTGATTTTAGACTCTTAACAAAATGTAGGCTGAAATCATATATACACTTTCATTGTAATGCAATTTACCAATCCATTTTACATTTTATTATTCTGTTCTTTTAAAAAAATCAGTGAATCTTGTATTGGGGCCCTGCTGTCACCTCTCCTCCCTAATTCTCTCCTCCCCTTTTTTCTCCCCAGCCATTTCCTCAACTCCTTTGTATGTTACAATGTCTCGCTTAGTCTTAGTTGTTTCTGTTTATTTGAAAACTGAATAAAAATTATGTATACACACACTTAAGACTACAGACATCAGACTACATCTCATTGAACTCAATGGAGCTGACTTCTGAGTAACTTACAGATAGGGTTGCCATATTTCAAAAAGTAAAAACCAAGACATTCCAAAACTGGTTTTTGTTTTAGCGTGAATTCTGTTTTCATTCAAATAAATGAAAATTTCCAAAAACACTACTACTGATAAGCTGTAGTTGTACAGGCATGGCAGTATGAATCAAATTTTATGGGAGTAGCTGAGGGACGAAATCTTTCTGATGTTGCAGTACAGCCATGGGATATATTGTGAACCATATGAATGAAATCTTCATTAGCATCCCTTTCTTTATGAATTGCAATCTTGAAAATAGTTTCTTCTAATCTTTTCCAAATCATACTGCAGAAGTGCTCAATAACTAATTAGTACTACTGTTAAGATTGATAACTTTTTCCAAGACCTCTCCTGCTGGCAGTTAAGTTGTCTACTTTTTTTTTTTTTTTACAGCAGAATAGCTTGTCTCTTCATTTTAAATGTTTCTGTGATATCTTTTTCATTTATTTCAGCTACCACTCCATGGTTTGAGGCTTATCGAGAAAGCTTTCTTCAGTCTATGCCATCATCAGACCATGAATTCCTGAACCACTATGTAGCCTGTATCCTTTGGAACAGAAAGATGTTGTATATGTATATGTTGTATATAAGATGCTTCTGTCCTACATCTGCTAGCAAAGAAGCTTGTTAAAAAAGTGGGAAACTGCAACAAAACAATTCTGTTTTCCAAAATCTTTATTGGAATTAATTGGGAGTATATGGTGCTCAAGGTCATTTTGTTTGTGTTTGAGTTGTTTGATATTGAATTGCTAATAATTGCAGCAAAAATCTGCATTATTCAGAACCTTAAATTACTCAATTTTTATGTGTTCTTGCTTGTACAGAACCCCTTTGCACCTCTCTTTGAATGAGCCACAATTACACCAGGAAGCCCTTAATTAGCTATGGTTTCACATTTCATCTGAAATGGTAAACTGGTTTTCAGCTTTGGAACAAGCCAGGATATTAATTCTTGGTTTGAACTTAAACATAATTGGAGGCTTCCTGGTTTAATCACAGCTTGCAATATGAGGATTGTAGCTGGGTGAGGATTCTTGGGTACAGACCAGCTTTTAGTACTTTATCAAAGAATAATCTTGCAGTCATTTAGCTAATGGTAGCATAGCAAACAGACTGCAATGAGCCCATCGTTTATACAACATTATTTTTAGACAGTATTTTATCTTCAGTTAGCTGCCACCTGTCTTGCTAAAGGTGGATTATTATTATTATTATTATTATTATTATTAATCACAAGTGACTTACTTGTAGCTTTTCTTTAGATGTAATTTAGGCACAGGTTTAAAAGAAGCACTGAAGTTGTTACTGGAACAATACCCAAGCATTAACTAGTTCTTGGTTAACTTGTGAACTTGTGGTTCCTCCTTAATGTCAACTAAGGTATGCTCGTGGTGTCATCTAGTGAACCTGAACCTGTGGAACAGTTTTTAAAGCTTTCACAAGAGCAGCATCAGATTCAACATAGTAATGAATACTCTTATCCAAAATGGTTCATTCCAAACACCCTCAAATACTATGTGTTGTTGCATGATGTGAGTTTAGGAGAGGAACAAAGGTGAGTAGGGTTGTCTAAGTGGCTTCTCTGACACTTTACAAGATTTCTGAAATGCTGTTTTCAAACTTGCTAATGTCTATGTAGTTTAAGATAATTCCATGATCCTCAGTTCTTGGACATACAGGTGTAATTCCTTCTTGTGTACAAAAACTATGTGTCTAATATATCTTGCTGTAACAAGCATAAATCATGTAGGACTATGCCGCTATAAATAACCCAAAAGTAAGTATTCTTTTAAAGTAAGTAGGTTAAATTAGATATTTTGGTCATGGAGGATTCCTAGATAAAGTGTGATTCCTCTGGCTCATGTTAAGGAAATTCTTTTAGGATTTTGTGTTCTAAGTCATACATGTTTTTTCCTTTAGAATAAAGAATGGTGCTTTTTCAAAATAATTCATGAGCTCTTCCATGAAGCAGTCAGGAAATGCAAGTGCTTGATATTGCAAAACACTCTAAAAGTTTGTTATTTAGTATCTTCTGTTACCATTGTGTACAACTGGGGTGTGTGCATTTTTAAAATAGGAAATTGGACTTTTCAAATGGTTGTCGGCAGTTAATCACTAGGACCAGAATTAGCCCATAACAATATAAAACATAAACTGGTGAATTATTATTTTTTGCACACACACATAAAACAAAACCCACCCACCCACCCACCCACCCACACCCATGCTGAATACTCTTCTGCTTGTTCATGTTTCTCCTGATGGACTTTATTATACAGTGGTGCCCCGCAAGACGAACGCCTCGCAAGACGAAAAACCCGCTAGACGAAAGGGTTTTTCTGTTTTGGAGGCGCTTCGCAAAACGAATTTCCCTATGGGGTTGCTTCACAAGACGAAAAAATCTTGCGTCCCCCAGCGGTTTTTTTTTGCTTTTTTTGCCCTTTTCCTAAGCCGCTAAGCCGCTTATCAGCTGTTCCGCTGATAAGCCGCTTAACAGCTGATCGCTGGAAGCCGCTTGACAGCTCTAGCACTAATCCGCTAAGCTGTCAATGGGCTTGCTTCGCAAGACGAAAAAACCGCTAGACGAAGAGAATCGCGGAACGGATTAATTTCGTCTAGCGAGGCACCACTGTAATTCTGTTTGCCATTGTTTTCAGCCCTTGCCTGTGTTAAATTGGAATTACTATGGCTGCATTGACTTGTGAAGAATCTTCCTTGTCAGCAGTTGCTTATTTCTGTATCCTCAGCTCTTTAAATTTCTGGTCACTTCAACAGTGTTTCTGTTTTTTCACTTCTTTTTCTCATTCAATCCTTAATCTTTCTTCATATTGTCTTCTAAGTTGAGGATGGACATTTCCTGATGGATCACTAGTTTTTCCTGACTGCTGGGTTTTTTTATCAAGAATGCTTCATATAAATTGTTCTGTGGAACACTGATTGCTGCTCTTTTCAGTTTCTGTAGTTCTGAAGAGAAATGTTTCCTTCCTGAAACTTTGCACGTTGAGCTGAAGCAAAGTTGTTCATTCAGTATACACTAGTTTGCATTCACATGCCACAGTAAGCCATAAACCATGCACTTAACATGCATGGATGCTGTGAGGAAAGAAATCACAACCCCAGGCTTAGTTTTACAGCTTGATTGTTTCACCCCAAACTACAGTTGAACAAACTGGCCAAGTGTAATGCTGAGCCAGGAATTGTTTCTTCCCAGTACAAGTGAGGAGGAGTGGATGCAGTTTGCTTGTGCATGGTAAACGATGGTCTACGGCTTATGGCTACGTGAACATGCCAGGAATAAAGATGAAGTTTCATTACCCATCAAGAAGGATGATGTTTGAAAATATTCTGCAATACTTTACAATTTTTAGGGCTGATTCAATTTATGAAGAAATGAAACAGAGATATGGGACTCAGGGGTGCTATTTACTTAAGATAAATTCTCGTGGGTCTAATCGAGGAGCAGACGAACAGATTCCTGATCCCTGGAGCCAATATCTTCAGAAAAACACTATCCAAACCCAGGTATATTTTTTTACTTAAAACTTTTACTGTACTATACTGAAGGGTCTCTTCACCCTTTTTGCTGTATGTTAGTCTGTTTATTTCCTTTAATAAATTATTTTGTCGCAGTCTTTAAATGTCTGATTGAGAAAGCAGATCCACATACCAGTTGAAGTCTAAAGTTTCAGCTTCTTTTCTTCTTTCTTGGCATTATTTTATAATATGATTGATTGATTGATTGATTGATTGCTGGCTGGTACCTTCCAACACAGCTAGCCCAGGACACTTTGCTGCCTGAGGTGAGTGGAAAAGTGAAAGGCACTTCCCCTTTCAACATACATAAGCTGACTAAACTAGCAGTTTGCCTCATCACCGGTGATGAAGATTCAATGTCCCTTTCTGCCTCTGAAGACTGCAGCTTAACTTAGAGAGTGCAAGGCATACTCTGCAGTAGTATCCAAGCAGCATTCTGTTGGAAATAAATTAGTGATTTCTAGAAGTGTAAAATATGTTACGTTTTCAGAAAGTTGAAACTGTTTTTTGTATGTTTTATCCTGACAGGAACCATATGAAGATGGCCCATATACAGTAATTTCAAATAAGAATTCTGATCACTTTATACCACTGGATGGGTTAGGTAATGATTCCAAAGGTATATTTCTTTTTATAACAACTAAGTTTAAAAAATAAAAATAAACCAGTGGTTTATCAGAATACTGCAGGTCCCATTTTAATCATGCCAGAACGTACCCTTATTTTATCATGGTATAATAAAGTAACTGCCATCATCATCATCATCAACCTTTTATTCGACCGTCAGTCAGAAAAAAATACATTTGTCAATACACGGTTAAAACATCCAGGAAGATTTTAAAACTTAGCCAACACTAAAATGGGCTAAACAGATAGCCCCATATCAATACAGTCAATTATAGTCTTGCGACGCTTAAAAGCTAAAAAAAGAAATTTGGCCACCAAGGAAGGTATAGCTCTAGTGACATTATTCAGCAAGTGTAAAACCTGGTTTTCTTCAGATAGGAAGCTAAATTGACATAGGAGTGGGTCTATAAAATTTTGTCTAAGCTCTGCATAAGAAGGGCAAGTCAAGAGAATGTGTTCGGTGGACTCAGCCACACCCATGGCACAATGACAGGTTCTCTGGGCATATGGTACTCCCCTGTACCTTCCCCACAACATCGCAGAGTCAAGAACATTTAATCTAGCCGCTGTAAGAAGTCTGCGGTATTCCACATAGTGGATTTCTGCAAGGTAGGGGGCTGGTATGGTCCGATAAATCTGGTCCCCTAGGAACATCCCTGGTTTTACCTGGGCTATGTCCTCTTGTCTGGCAATGTCACTCAGTCTCCGGGAGATCACAGCTCTAGCTTGATTGTACGTCATAGACTCAAAGTAAAGGGGAGACAATCCGCAGAATTGAACCTCATTAATGACCTCCCTTTCCCACGATGATTGGAAATCGTCCCTCAATATCAAGGGGGCAATACCCACTGGTCTAAAACAAAGCTTGAGCCATAGCCAGAGCTTCGTCTTCAAGGCCACATACCGTAGAGCTTGCCAGCCGACCTCTAATCTCATAACCGCACCCACTACCGAGGTGGGAATCCTAAGGATGGCTCTAAGGAATCGCGTTTGAATAGAATCCAGTTTCAAAAAATCCCTACAGGAGCCTAAAGAGATGCCCACCAAAAGAAGGGGGAGGACTTTCATTTGAAAGATTCTCAAAGCTATCTTCACTGATTGAGCCTGATTCTTGGCATATAGAGATCTAATCTGGATGGCTGCTTTAGATGCATTGGTTGTTATATAGTCTCTATGGGCCAGAAAAGACCTATTTGACCGTATTACTTGTCCCAGATATTTAAAGCAGTTAACCTGCTCTAGGGGGATCCCGTTCATTGACCATCGATGGAGTCTCGGTCGGGCAGAGAAGACCATGATCTTGGTCTTAGCATAGTTGGGTTGGAGCTCATGCTGATGTAACTGCCATCAAAATGTAATATGTAATATGAGCAGTGCTTTTTTCTGGGGGGATACAGGGGTACACGTACCCCTAAACATATTGTGAATCTAAGTTTGGCCTCATTGAGGGGTAGTATTTCAATATGGGTAGGAAAATGAGAATACCCCTAAAAAATTTTCTAGAAAAAAAGCACTGGATATGAGCTGCAAATCCCCACCTCAAATCTCACTTCTCCTATGAACTCTTTTGATGGCCTTCTACAAACTACTAACTCGCTGTCTCAGCCCCCTTTTGAAATAATACTAGCAAACTTTGCATAATTATTCTAAGGCTTACTAAGAATGAAGTGGTTTTGAGTTTTCATAAAAGTATCAAGTGCTTATGCAGGGATGCTTGTTCCTCCAGGATTAGCTGAAAAGTATTTGCTGCAGTATCAATGATGATTCAAGTAGTATCTTGCTCTTCCTACAAACTTCACTACAGTGAAGCTGATTGGTGACTTTCCCCATCCCCTGAAATTGATCTAATCAGATCACCTAGTATGACCCTAGCCTTCCACCAAAAGTTTCCCCCTTACAAGTCAGGTGCCATTAAAAAATAAAATAAAAGCTTGTTGGAGTTGTTAAGCAAACAGTAAAAGACTACAATCATTGGTATAATTCTAGCTCCTTTTGAAGTGTTTCTGAAGCTCACTGTATTTGTAGAGATAAGCCTCTGTCTTTCTAAGATGTGTTCACTAGGCTAAAATACATGGCAAGTTTATTTGTAGACCTCCCCTAGTTGAAACATAGCCAGCTCATAAGAATGTATTGCAGAGGTGGAGCAAACAAGCAAATATTGTTGCGTTGCATTACAAAAATGCAAAGGAACTTCAGAAATGCATGCATATTAGAATTAAGCTAAATAGAATTAGTGAATGTCCTGAGATTTTACAGTTACCTCAGGTGCTATAGATCTCACAATTTACCACACCCCCTTAAATATACTCTTTTGCTAAATGTGTTTCATTAACACATAATAAATAATAAATACCAAATACATGACACTTGTTTGCTTCAGTTATTTTGTGGGGCAAACCATGCTTTCATGCTGTCATGGTACGCAGGTGGCGCTGTGGTCTAAACCATTGAGCCTCTTGGGCTTGCCGATTGGAAGGTCGGCAGTTCAAATCCCTTTGCTCTGTTGCAGCTCCTGCCAACCTATCAGTTCGAAAGCATACAAGTGTGAGTAGACAAATAGGTACTGCTGTGGCAGGAAGGTAAACAGTGTTTCCATGCGCTCTGGCACTTGTCACGGTCCTCTGTACACCAGTAGCGGTTTAGTCTTGCTGGCCATATGACCTGGAAAGCTGTCTGCTGTATGGACAAACACTGGCTCCCTCAGCCTGAAAAGTGAGATGAGCGCCACACCCCATAGTCACCTTTGACTGGACTTAACCATCCAGAGGTCCTTTACCTTTACCTACCTTTTACCTTTAATGCTCTTATACAGTTCCTAGTTTATATATCTTTGGTATCACCCTAGGGTTCTTTGCAAATTGTGCCATTTCAGATTTCTGGTTTTCTTGGAGAGGAGGGGAGCTTAAGAACATGTGAGTAGGAATGTGGGGAAGAGAGTAGGAATGTGACTGCCCTACCTAAATGGTGGTGGTACTTTCTGGAGCAGGCATAGGCCCTCCAGATGTTTTTGGACTACAACTCCCATCATCCCTAACTAACAGGGCCAGTGGTCAGGGATGATGGGAATTGTAGTCTCAAAAATATCTGGAGGGCCGAGTTTGCCTGTGCCTATTCTGGGGACTATAATAATGTTGGCAATTGTTGGCTGAGTTTGGTCTTCGGTCTCTCTAGTTATTTGATAATGCATATATATGGGTTTAAAAACCACATTTGTTTATTAGTTGATTAATTGATTAGTTGATTTGGTGCTTTCCTCAGAGACATTTCACTAGCTCCCAGCTGAGAGCTGGCTTTAGTCTCTTTCCGGTTGTAATTCCAAGTAGTCAGAATTCTAAGTTTATACTTTATCCCTTTCTTGGAATCTCCATGTTACCTTCAGATGCCATGAATAGAATTTGCATGTTTCCTTCAATATGTTGAGGTCATGACAGCTCTGACTTCCTGTGAATCATATTAGGTTGGCCAATGGCTCAGGAGGCTAGTCAAATGAGAGGTAGTGGCCAGCTAGATACAGTGGTACCTCAGGTTACATACGCTTCAGGTTACAGACTCCGCTAACCCAGAAATAGTGCTTCAGGTTAGGAACTTTGCTTCAGGATGAGAACAGAAATCGGGCTCTGGCGGCGCGGCAGCAGCAGGAGGCCCCATTAGCTAAAGTGGTGCTTCAGTTAAGAACAGTTTCAGGTTATGTATGGACCTCTGGAACGAATTAAATACTTAAACTGAGGTCCCACTTTATACCGTATTTTTCCCTCTATAACACGCAGATTTTTTCTCCTAAAAAGTAAGGGGAAATGTCTGTGCGTGTTATAGAGCGAATGTGTGGTCCCTGGAGCCGTTTGTCCCAAGTGCATGGCAAAAATCAGGCAAAAATCATATTGTGCCGTCACGGAGGAGAGAAGGCTGCTGCTTTCCTGCATTTTGCCTCAGGGTCTTACTGCCCACCCTGTTCTGTTTCAGTTGCTGTTTGCTCAGACGGAACAAAGAGCAGTGAAATCCCCTCCCCTCCAGGCAACCCCTCCCCTCCAGGCAAGTAGAGAGGAAAGCAGAGCGTCCCTGCTCCGGTGCTGCTGCAGCTGCTGCGTCTGGGGACTCGGCAGGCAGCGGAAAACATGCAGATGAGAGAGAGAGAGAAAGAGAGAGAGAGAGAGAGAGAGAGAGAGAGAGAGAGGGGGAGGGCTGGCTTGAGTGGGTGGGTGGACTTTTGCCTTCCTCCCCCCCCCTTTAAACCCCTCTCCTGCATTCTTAGCCAGCTGCTTCTCCGCACACCCCTCTCGTGCTCCTTGTCCCTTCTATATTTTTCCTTCCCTCCCCACTTAAAACGTGGTTACAAAGCACGGATCCACATGGATCCTCAGGATCTTTGCATTGGGTCATCCCAAATTCACCATCAGATCACATAGCAATGATCTGATGCAAAAACAGGGCTGCAATGGTGCAAAAACGTGGTTACAAAGCATGGATCCACATGGATCCTCAGGATCTTTGCATTGGGTCACCTCAAATTCACCATCAGATCACATAGCATGTCCATGGCTACAGCCTGCCCCCCCAAAATCACGTACCCACTGTTGCCTGGGGCTGCAATGGTGCAAAAACGTGGTTACAAAGCATGGATCCACATGGATCCTCAGGATCTTTGCATTGGGTCAGCCCAAATTCACCGTCAGAGCACATAGCATGTCCATGGCTACAGCCTGCCCCCCAAAAATCACGCACCCACTGTTGCCTGGGGCTGCAATGGTGCAAAAACGTGGTTACAAAGCATGGATCCACATGGATCCTCAGGATCTTTGCATTGGGTCACCCCAAATTCACCATCAGATCACATAGCATGTCCATGGCTACAGCCTGCCCCCCCCCCAAATCACGCACCCACTGTTGCCTGGGGCTGCAATGGTGCAAAAACGTGGTTACAAAGCATGGATCCACATGGATCCTCAGGATCTTTGCATTGGGTCAGCCCAAATTCACCATTAGAGCACATACCATGTCCATGGCTATAGCCTGCCCCCCAAAAATCACACACCCACTGTTGCCTGGGGCTGCAATGGTGCAAAAACGTGGTTACAAAGCATGGATCCACAGGGATTCTCAGGATTTTTGCATTGGGTCACCCCAAATTCACCATCAGATCACATGTCTGTGGCCACAGCATGAAGCACAAAAATGATACATCCACTGTTTCATTCAGAATGTTTTTTCCCTTGTTTTCCTCCTCTAAAAATGATGTGCGTGTTATGGTCAGGTGCGTGTTATAGAGCGAAAAATACGGTACCTTTTCATTTTCTATTGTTTTCCTCTTGTAAGTTGGTACCTTATTTGTTTGGAAACTTTCATATTATGCACTATAATTTGGCATAACCATTGCAAAATGTCATTAAATAGTATCCATGTAGACTGGGAAAATCTAACATACACTTATATTTTATTTTGCATATTGATATAATTATTTGATTAAAATACTACTAATCTAATTTGGAATGGAGTAATAGTAGCTGTAAAATATGTTGTATACAGAGGATTGACCACTCTGAATTATAGTAACTTTCAGTACATTTTAGAAAGGTGGGATGTCAATTAACTCATAATCACGTAATAAAATCTTGCTGAAATTCCAATCGTTAGTATCAGAGCTTATTTAAATGGGTAATTGTTTACATATTTTGTTTTTCAGTAGATGGTTTATCAAATAATTTTAAGAGTCATCCACTTCAATTGGATCACACTAGTGAGAGTGGTTGTTTTGATGGCACTGATTATGTGAAACCAAATTCATCCATGCATGAATCGAAGAAGTCAAATACATGGACACCTCATGGCACCTGTTTGACACTCACAGATCATGATCGAATTCGACAGTTCATACAGGAATTTACCTTTAGAGGGCTTTTGCCGCATATAGAGAAAACGATTAGGCAACTTAATGACCAGGTAAGTCATTCACCCTCTAAGCCTTTTTGCCTAGTTGATAAATAAACTCAGCAAGATATGCACTTTAATCTGTTTTATCTATAGTAGATGTAGCAGGCATGTAGTCAACGTCTATGCTTGCTTACAACAAAGTGGTCTAACTGTTTTCTGGAGTTAATGCCTCCTGATACTCCCTCCCTCCTTGCTTCAGTTCCAGTCAGGCTGTTTGGGGAAAAACCTGAGTGTTTTCTTCAGAAAAGCCTTGTGTTACTCCTATTGGTCTGGTGGCTCTGGGTGGCGCTTCTGATCTTACCATCATTTGTCATTTTTGCTTCTGGCCTGCAGATGGGATCATCTGTCACCCTGAGTTATTTTTTGTAGGAACCCAAACCCATCTGACAGAATGTGAGTCATTTGCTTTTCCTTCTCGTGTCTCAGGGGACCTGTGTCAGGCTTAAAACTACTTTTGGATAATTTTTTTTCACATGCATCAAGGAATCAGGAAGACTGAGGTTGTCAGATACTCTAAAACCACCATCTTGAGACTCAGAGGTTGAGCCTTGAAGCTAAATACTTCAAGGACCACCTCTCCCCATATGAACTGACCCAGACCTTGCAATAATAATATTGACACCCGTCTTGGTGTGCCCCCTCCACAAGAGGTCCAGGGTGTGTGTGACAACATGAGAAATAGCATTTTCTGTGGTGGATTGCCGTTTGTGAAATGCTTTCTCCATGGTACCATTTGAGGTTACTTTTTAAAAAAGGAATTAGTGCCGCTGCTGCTACTGCAGCAGCAGCAGAACTCTATCCTGTTTAGACAGATCCCATAACTTTATTGCTAAATTAGTAATCAGGGTTGGGGTTTACAAATGACACTGCTCCTTGGGACACGTCTGCTTCAGCCTGTTTCCTAATCTGGTTGTTGCTAGTTTCTTCCATTAAGACAGTTTGAGGTAGTTAGTTGTGATCCCGCTGGTAGGTTTTAAAATTTGTGAATTCGTCTTAATTTTTTTCTGTAGTAATAGGGATTTTTGTAGCATTACTGCACAGTACGCCTTGTCTGATGAAAAATTCCTGTGTTTTGCTACAGCATAGGTGGGGAACCCATTTTGTCAGTACAGGCTGGATCTTTATCTTCCCGTAACCCAGGATCCAACTTTGACAGATGGGTGATCTCACCTACTTGTAATCCTGATTTCTTAATGATACCATGTGATTGATGGGTGGGAGGGTGGATAGTCCTGCTTACCTGTCAAGGTTTGCCTGTCTGGTTGTGGTTAGCTAGAGACTTGGTTGATGAGTGGGAAGTTCAGGCCTGCTTTCTACAAGGTTTGGGTGTGCCCATCTGAACCATACACAGTCGTACCTTAGTTCTCAAACGCCTTGGTACTCGTATGTTTTGGCTCCTGAATGCCGAAAACTCCGAAGTAAGTGTTCCGGTTTTCGAATGTTCTTTGGAAACCGAACATCGGGTGCAGCTTCTGCGGCCTCCGATTGATTGCAGGAAGCTCCTGCAGCAAATCGGAAGCCGTGCCTTGGTTTTTGAATGGTTCCGGGAGTCAAACGGAGTCCCAGAACGGATTAAGTAGGACAGCCAAGGTACCACTGTGATACTTTTCTGCGTCTTTACCTTGCACATGGCATCACATATGATATGAGTTGTGGGCAGTAGGCATTGTTTTTGGAAACTGGACTTACAGGGCAAATGGAAAGGCTTGGCAGGCCAAATTTTGCCAGGGCTGGAGGTTTTCCATCACTGTGCTACAGACATTGATAACTTCTGATCATCTTAGCTTGTCTCTAGGAATAAAGCTATATTTAGATGAAGGCCTGCTTCAGTATTAAAAAGTGCAACACTTCATTTTTTGGGGTGATCTATACAGCTCTGAACATACCTTGCAGCTTTTCATAACATTTAAAAACTTCATAATAGAGGGTCTAACTCTACAAAACCTGCTTTCTCTTTACAATTGCCCATGAATGGCTTCTAGCATTAGGACCATGAAACAGTCGCAGTGCATAGTGCCTTAAAAATGGCAAACACAGCCTTATTAGACCTATCCTTTTCAATATTTTATATTCAAAGGAAATTTTTCATAAAATTCACATTCAAAGGAAAAATCACCATCTTGTTCCTTTGGAGGACAGGTAAGACCCACATAAATAAAAAATGTTTGTGTGTTTATTTTCTACTAGGGAAAATGTGTGTTGACTTCTAAAAAACAACAACCTTTGATTCAGCTCAGATCTCTGTTTCAAAAAATAACACTTGGTTGTTTCACTAAAGCTTTATTGCAGTGCATGTGCAAAATGGGTTCAGAGTTGTGTTCACATTTGCAGACTTACCCTTAACCATAGAGTAGAGCATGACATTCAAAGCTTATTCTAAAGAGTTTTGTTTCCTTAGCAGTAGCTATGAAATGTAACATTTCCTGGTCTCTTGACCCTGATTAGGAGAGCAGAAGAGCCTCATGTAAATTTATGGCTCCCTTCACCCAGTCCCTCCCATTTCCAGTGCCAGTTCTCTTCACCATTCCCCTGAATGACTGAAGCATGTTGAAGGGTTACATCAGCACTAGCTTCAAGCATGGTGAATACTAATCCAGCCCCTCACTCCATAATTTCTGGTCATACTTACATTGGTAAACCTGACTCTATTATTTAGTCATCACTTTTATACCCCACCTTTCCTCCAAGGAGCTCAATGTGGCCTATATGGTTTTCTTTCTCTCCATTTTATCCTCACAACAACCCTTTGAGGTAGGTTAGGCTAAGAGACTAACTGACCCAGAGTCATCCAGTGAACTTCATTGCTGAGATCTAACCACTACACCACACTGGCTTTGTTAACCATGGTGAAGGGTGGTGCAGATGTAATATTTAAGGCTGTCTGAGGAATAGTGGGATGAATTTGCATGTGAGAGGGAAAGGACTGTGTGATAGTTACCATTCTCCTGATCTTTTAATTGAACTTATCGAGATTGTGCCCATACCAACACACAAACATTAAAAGCTGTTTTCTGAAGACTACATCAGAAGTGCACTTGAACATTTCAATTCTTGATTTTGCAAGGGAAGCAGTCTTTAAATTGGTTTAAAAATCTTTGTAACATTATTTGCTCATAAAATAATAAACTATGTTGCAATTCTGTGATACTATAATATTTTCATTTTATTTTTCAGTTGATATCCAGGAAAGGCCTGAGTCGCTCACTATTTTCTGCAACCAAAAAATGGTTTAGTGGCAGCAAAGTTCCAGAGAAAAGTGTAAATGAGCTAAAAAGCACTTCTGGCTTGTTGTGAGTAGATCTACTCGCCATAAAAATGTCAAGTACTTGATTTTTATTAGGTTTTGCCTTGCTGATTTCCATAAGTTCCTTGTGATTTCTCTTGTCATTGATTCACACATTGGCTGTATTCAGACAATAATAGCTCTTCTTAGTAAGCTCAAATGTGTATAGACCTTCTGTTAGCACAGAACCATGTCCCTCTGAGATTAAACCAGAGAATAAACTTTACACTGAGATTAAACTAGGAAGTCTTCAGTAAACCATAGTTTCTCATTATATCTGAACCAACAAACTGGCTTGTAATATATCAGGGTATTAGACTTGCTTCAAACTGTAGTTTAAGATCCTGGCTTCTTTAGAAGCTGGTGACAACAATTTCCAAGTTTGGATGTAACTATGCTTAATCAAAAATTCCATATTTAGATGCAGCACATCTAAGAAGAAAGGGGCTACATTCATTGACAGAAGGCCTATGCACATCTTGGCTTATTAAACTGAGATATGATCCTTCGCATCAGGCAAATAAGTTTGTATCCTAATTTGTTCAAAGATTAAAAACTTGCATCCACCTTAGGCTTTTAATTTTTGTTTTTAGTGGTGATGGTTGTGTTAAGATTGTCTTAAAAGGTATTGATTAACACTAGTAACACCAGTTAAATACGTGTTCTTCACTACCTCCATTGCATGTCTTCTAGATATTAAGCATAACACTTCTGCATTTTAATAAGTAGGTGTGGTTCATCTACATGCCCTGGGACTGCTGATTTAACAACTATTCATTTTTTAACTTGTACAACTATTGCAACTTAAAAAACAAAACAAAAGTTGACAAGAATCCTGCTGTTTTAATCCACATTGGAAATCTGTTTTGTATTTTTGAGCATGCCTATAAAAACTCCGTCCTTCAGATTACCGTTGAAATTAGAGGTGATGTTTAACACTTTACAAAAATTACACTATTTGCCTTTGGTCACTGAGTTGGGTCCAAAGTTTTTGCTCTGTGATTGGAAGGAGCTTCCTGTCACTGGAGGACTTCTTCCATGGAGTCTCTCATTTTATTCATGGGATGAATTCATCCGCATCCATGGAATCTATCCATCCATTCCATGTGTTTAGAAACAGCTGCTAGATACTAACCAGGGATGGTGGTCACTTTAGTGCCTTTCTTTTGAGCATTCAGAGGTTGGTAATTCGGGGAAGCACAACGTTGGAGTATCTGTACCTTGGTTTAAGTCTTGTGTTATTAAGAATGCGGTATGTTCTGTTTCCCTCAAATTTTGTTTTTCATAATGTCTTACATTTTTAGGTATCCTCCAGAAGCGCCAGAGCTTCAGATCAGGAAAATGGCAGATCTGTGTTTCTTGGTGCAACATTATGAACTGGCATACAATTGCTACCATACAGCAAAGAAAGACTTTTTAAATGATCAAGCAATGCTTTATGCAGCAGGAGCACTGGTTAGTTCATTAATATTGATTGTTTTGGAACAGTATACAATTCCTATTATTTATATGATAAATTTCCAGTAACCTCTTTTTATCTAAAATTACGTTTAATGGGCCTCCTAGTAAAATGAAATTGTTGTTTTTCTCATGTAACACACATCTGTATATGTTGAGCTTCTGGAATTAAGCTAAATATTATCCAGAAACCTTGAAAGTTGTTGTCACAAGCATAAAGGGATTAGGCAGATTCCCAGAAGGGAGGTCTATCACTCACTAATAGCCGTGAGTGATATAGTGAACCTAATAGGTAGAGCAGGAGGCTTTTAATCTCAGCGTTGTGGGTTCAGATTCCTGCATTGCAGGGGTGCAGATTAGATGACACTCGTGGCCTCTTCCAACTCTACAATTTAATGATTCAAGCAGTATGCCTCTGAACACCAATTGTTACAGGCAAGTGGTGGGAGGGGAATGTACACCAGTTGTTACAGGCAAGTGGTGGGAGGGGAATGTTTTCGCCTTCCATTTCCTCTTTCTGGACGGGGAATCTTGTTGGCCACTGGTATAACTAAATGGACCTATTCAGTCTTGTCTAGCAGGGATTCTCTACACTCATATGAAATGAATGCTCATAGTTGCCGAAAGTCAAACATTTCAAAACTATTACCAGCCAATTATAAGACCTAAATTCAATAGATCCATGACTTTTAATTTGTTAGTAATAGCTGATGTCAGAGTAAGGTTGTGCCTTGATTCAGTTATTTTGAAGACCAGAGACAGGTAGTGCTTGATTCAATCCCAAGCCAATTTTTTTTAAATCTGGTGTGAATAGTGTTTATCACTTTTTTCAGGTGTGGGGGAAAGGGGAGTGAGGTTTGGAAAGAACTGGCAAATTAGAATTGGCTAGAATAGGGAGTTTTATCTCACATACTGCCTTCCCACATAGAAACAAGATGATACTTCATATCCTATGTTTCTAATTCAAACAGGTTGGGTGGGTATGTGGGTGATTTGTAGGGTTGGCATTTACCCACCTTTGGTCATGTTGCATATCATCTATGTCATAGAATCAAAGAACTGTAGAGTTGGAAGAGACCACAAGGGTCACATAGTCCAAACTCTTGCACATGAAGCAATCCTTTGCCCAATTTGGGGCCTCGAATAATAATAATAATAGTAATAATAATAGTAATAGTAATAATAAATTTATACCCCGCCATCTGGCTGGGTTTTCCCAGCCACTCTGGGCAGCTTCCAACAAAATATTAAAATACAATAGTCTATTAAACATTAAAAACTTCCCTAAACAGGGCTGCCGTCAGATGTCTTCCAAAAGTCTGGTACAGTGGTACCTCGGGTTAAGAACTTAATTCGTTCTGGAGGTCTGTTCTTAACCTGAAGCTGTTCTTAACCTGAAGCACTACTTTAGCTAATGGGGCCTCCCGCTACCGTGCGATTTCTGTTCTTATCCTGAAGCAAAGTTCTTAACCCGAGGTACTATTTCTGGGTTAGCGGAGTCTGTAACCTGAAGCGTCTGTAACCTGAGGTACCACTGTAGTTGTTTTTCTCTTTGATATCCGGTGGGAGGGCATTCCACAGGGCGGGTGCCACTACTGAGAAAGCCCTCTGCCTGGTTTCCTGTAACTTGGCTTCTCACAGCGAGGGAACCACCAGAAGGCCCTGGGCACTGGACCTCAGTGTCCGGGCAGAACGATGGGGGTGGAGACGCTCCTTCAGGTATACTGGGCTGAGGCGGTTTAGGGCTTTAAAGGTCAGCACCAACACTTTGAATTGTGCTCGGAAACGTACCAGGAGCCAATGTAGGTCTTTCAAGACCGGTATTATATGGTCTTGGCAGCCACTCCCATAACCCTGAGATTAAGAGTCATGTTCTACCAACTGAGCTATCTAGTCCTTCTACGGTTTAGAGTATTTGATCTGCTATTGTGAAAGAGAAGCATATAACTGTAGCATGTGACCAGAGTTTGAGGAGGGGGTTGTTGGCATTTTAGATGGTGCAATTAAAATGAACAATCAGAGAAGGGAATCAGAATTTAGGAAGCAGGATGCAGATTTCACATGGCACCTTCCAAATTCCCCATGTTCCCTTCTATCTAGGTTTGATCTTATATGTGACTGTTACTAGCCCAGGTTAAATAAATCAAAACAAAACTGACTCAATTTTAATCAGTTTTTTCAAAGTGACTTTAAAGGTAACCTGAGCATCCTTGCTGAGTATCCATCATTATTTCCTTATAGAATCATCTTGTAAGTTCTGAGGGTTTGAAGATTTGTGGGGGTTTTTTGTGTGTGAACCATTTAAACTTTATACAAGCATATGTGAAAACACAAATCACCCTGCTGCAAAATGGAGTTGAATCATAATAGAGTGTGTATATGAAATTTACTTGAATACAGTTTGTTTGTAATAAAAGCTTTGTAGCAAAAATAGTAGATAATGACCAATTGTTGTTTTATAGGAAATGGCAGCAGTATCTGCTTTTCTGCAGCCAGGAGCACCTAGACCATATCCTGCCCATTACATGGATACTGCAATTCAAACATATAGGGATATTTGCAAGTAAGTGTGGCTATTTATTTTCAGTTCTTCCTGGTAGAAGATAGACTATTACTGAATATTGTTTTAATTCCTTAATGGGTATGATTACTCTGGGTAATACCAGTAATATAGGGTGCTGGCGGTGGTGGTGTTGTAGTTCAATTTTTGAATAAAATTGCTCTGATTGACTAGGCAGAGTCCAGCTGCAACAAAGTTACTTTTGGTCTACCAGAGGAAAATCCAAATACTCTAAAATTAATCATGTATTTAGTTCTACAAGAACTCACAAGTTTTATAATTAACTTATCAAAGAAGAAACCTGGTTAAATCCTGTGCAGATGCTCCATGTAACTTATATATTGCAGTGCTAGTTAGTCCTTCTAGCCCTGAACACAATGAGACCACCTTTGGTAAAGGAAGGGCCGTGGTAATTCTGTTTAATTAAAATGTGCCATTCATATACTAATCTGACATTCATATAATAATAATAATAATAATAATAATAATAATAATAATAATAATAAATTTTATTTATATCCCGCCCTCCCCAGCCGAAGCCGGGCTCAGGGCGGCTAACAACACTAAAACAGTACAACATTATAAAACATTATAAAAATGAATTAAAATCAAAATTAATGGCAACCATAAACTAAAGTCTTGTAAAGATTGCCAAAGGAGGGAGTCAGGCTGCGCCCTGACCAAAGGCCAGGTGGAACAGCTCTGTCTTGCAGGCCCTGCGGAAAGATGTCAAGTCCTGCAGGGCCCTTGTCTCTTGTGACAGAGCGTTCCACCAGGTTGGAGCCGCAGCCGAAAAAGCCCTGGCTCTAGTTGAGGCCAGCCTAACCTCTCTGTGGCTTGGGACCTTCAAGGTGTTTTTATTTGAAGACCGTAAGTTCCTCTGTGGGGCATACCAGGAGAGGCGGTCCCATAGGTACGAGGGTCCTAGGCCGTATAGGGCTTTGAAGGTTAAAACCAGCACCTTAAACCTGATCCTGTACTCCACCGGGAGCCAGTGCAGCTTATATAGCACCGGATGAATGTGATCTCTAAGCGAAGATCCCGTAAGGAGTCTCGCTGCGGCATTCTGCACCCGCTGGAGTTTCTGGGTCAGTCTCAAGGGCAGCCCCACGTAGAGCGAGTTACAATAATCCAGTCTGGAGGTGACCGTCGCGTGGATCACAGTGGCTAGGTCAGGGCGAGAGAGGTAAGGAGCCAACTGCTTAGCTTGGCGGAGATGAAAAAATGCCGCCTTTGTTATAGCTGCAATCTGCGCCTCCATGGAGATATACTAATCTGTCAAGCACCACTGATAAAACATGCATTATAAGATATATGTAACTGGGCTTAAATTTTATGTCTTTTAGGAACATGATGCTGGCAGAGAGATGTGTGCTGCTTAGTGCTGAAGTATTAAAAAGCCAAAGCAAATATTCCGAGGCAGCTGCTCTCCTGATACGTTTAACCAGTGAGGTAAAGAAGATTTCTATTAGCTGGTCTTGTGCTTTGAAATGAGACAGGCATTCTTTGAACTTTTTCTAATAAATAACTAAATTATAAAATAGAGCTTTCTAGATAGAAAGTTGTAATGGCCCTTGGGGAAAAAAGATTATGTCAGATGTTGATTCTAACTATTTCCATTCCATTGCATAAAACTATTCTGCTGCTTCTCCTCTGCATCTGTTAATTTATGGGAAACCCACAGAACTCTTGTTATGACCACAAAATAAGGAAGCCTTTGCCAGCCTGATGCCCTCAATATGTTTTGGACTTCCACTCTGAAACATCTGGGCAGCACCAGGTTGATGAAGGCTGGAATAAACTCTTATCTTGAGCATTCTGCTAGCCTTCCTTGAAGGAAAGTTGACAGGTTAAATGTATAGTTTGCAGTATGCTGCAATCTGTGGTTATGAAGCACACACGCTTTCAAGTAGGATAGTATAACTATTGAAGAAACTTTAAGCTACAGTTTTGCTCTTCACATTTTCTTGTGGCTCTTAGAATCACACTTTTAGATAGCAGCAGAGTAGTCTTAAAATGCAGTATAAAACTCCCAAGATGCAATATAAAGATCCCCCCCCCCCCGGTCTAGTAGACATGAGATTAGAAAGACCAATAGTGAATACAATTATTTTGTGTTGGGGATCTGTTAAGATTGTTTGAGGCTACTTTGCATAGGTAACTGAATAAGAGGAATTATTCCTGTGTCATTTTAGAATTGCCCAGAAATTATTTTGAAACCATTTTGAAGTTATGTGAGATGTTTCAGTTATAAATTAAAAAGATAACATAGCTCCTGTTTAGTTTTTCAGAATTACAACTCAAAGTTAGCTTGTAATATTCCATACTTGTTCCATGTCTTTTTTGCTTTTTGTTTAATTGAAATATGTTAAAGCTTATATTCTTATTCTTTAATTTTTCTGTTGAAAAATGGCAGCAGAGCGCTTGGATGGGAATGGTGAGTGTTAGAAATGTCAGCCTGAGTAGCTGGAGGTTTAGGTAGTGTTTTAAATCTGTTTTTACTCATCTGTATGCCACTGTGTTTTGATATCTGGATATTGATTAAAATACCAGTGTAAGAGAATTTTTTCATGTTGATGATTGTGTGTGGTTCTGGATACTAATATGAGCATCACAGCACTGTTGTGCTCATTGGAGAACAGTCCTCCTTTGCTGAACTCTATTGGTAAATGAGTCTCAGAAGGAACACTACATTTTTGCAACAAGCTCTGTGGAAGGCAGCTTCTTAAAATGTTTAAGCTTTGAATCATTTTTATATTGTTTCTACAAGCATTTTCCATAGGGTTTATTCAGCTCCTTTGTTTGAGGCATCACAAGTACTGAACCAAGGACAAAGTCCATAAAACTTCCTTTTTATACCAGCTCACTTTGATCTTTAAAAAGTCAAGCAGAACCAGTGAAATAGAAAATAGTTCACTTTTTGACATGCAGTACAGAAAACATGGTTTGCGATTACTTGAGAAATAAATCATCAAGAGTGTTGTACTGTTTGTTGTAGCTCTTTGCAGTGAAATTTGGATGCAACGTATTCAGTGTTGGCTAGTGAAGATTTATAGAATTGGCATATATTCACTGCATCAGTAATACTATTGAGCCTTGCATTGTTTCAGACTTCCGAGCCTTCTCTGGTAATAGGGAATTTATATTTAAGAATATGGACATCACTGTGTTTTCTGGGTAATTGTAACTTGTCTCTTATCACTCACTGTTTTTAATAGGATTCAGATCTGCGGAGTGCACTGTTGCTCGAGCAAGCTGCACATTGTTTTATAAATATGAAAAGTCCTATGGTTAGAAAATTTGCCTTTCATATGATACTGGCTGGCCATAGGTATAGTAAAGCAGGGCAGGTAAGTTTTCTGTGTTAGGAAATAAGTACATATTCTGTATTTTTTCCAGTTCTCTTGATAGCGTTTTAGCACCTTTGAAATACTTTATCATTGTTAAATACTGCTTGAGTTGAGTGGAAAGTTTTATTCTACATCTTGAGAGGGGAAACTCAGAAATGAAATGTTTCCCATTCCATCTACTGAAGAGAACATAGGTAGTTGTATTTCAAGTGCTGGCTACCTGGACGCAGGTGGGATTAGCACTCTGTATTGAATTACCAAGACCATTCTTATGCTAGATATTGGGGGACCCTTCAGAGCAGATTAGGAGGGGTACAGGGGAAAGGTAAATTATCGGAAATTGCTTTCCTAGCCATTCTGCTGATGCAACCCTTACCATCAGTTTAGGGACACAGTTGGCTTGTGTTGATCTGCCCTTATTTTCCCCAGTATTCAGTAATCTCAGAAAGCTGTTTAAGGTAATGGCTTCTTATACTGACATAAAATATCCTTTTGAACTTTTTGGGTTTTTACTCTTTAGCTCTAAATACATCAGCAGGTGGAATTGTATTTACCGTGCTTCACTTTTTATCTTTCAGAAGAAGCATGCTTTACGATGTTACTGTCAAGCCATGCAAGTTTATAAAGGGAAAGGATGGTCACTTGCAGAAGATCATATAAATTTCACTATTGGTCGGCAGTCTTTTACACTTCGGCAGCTTGACAATGCCGTATCTGCCTTCAGGCACATTTTGATCAATGACAGCAAGCAAAGTGCTGCTCAGCAAGGGGCCTTCCTCCGAGAATATCTTTATGTTTATAGGGTAAGATGTCAGTTTTTATCCTCAGTGTTCTGCAATTGTCTTTTAACTTTTCCCTGCTTGATACTAAAATGTAAGTTAACCTTACCTGATGACGTACGCAAAAATGCTATGTTGAATGCTTACAGCTCATGTTACTTTATGTAGGGCCATGTCTGGCTAGCATCTCAGTGATGCCTGTCAGCTAGCTTCTGTATTATTAATAATAATAATAATAATTTTTTATTTATACCCCGCCCTCCCCAGCCAAGGCCGGGCTCAGAGCGGCTTACAAGCAATAATAAAAACAAGATGAATGATTACAACTTAAAAACAAAAATAAAATACAACATTAAAATAATGGAACATTAAAATATTAAAATGTAGCCTCATCGCAGGAGGAGAAGGAAAAGAAAGGGGAAAAAAGAGAGGGAGGGAATCAAATTGGCTCCAAGCCAAAGGCCAGGCGGAACAACTCTGTCTTACAGGCCCTGCGGAAAGAAATCAGATCCTGCAGGGCCCTGGTCTCATGAGGCAGAGCGTTCCACCAGGCCGGAGCCAGAGTTGAAAAGGCCCTGGCTCTGGTTGAAGCCAATCTAACTTCCTTAGGGCCTGGGACCACTAGGGTGTTGTTATTTATGGACCTTGAGGCTCTCCGTGGGGCATACCAGGAGAGGCGGTCCCGTAGGTACGAGGGTCCTAGGCCGTGAAGGGCTTTAAAGGTCAAAATCAGCACCTTAAATCTGACCCTGTACTCCACCGGGAGCCAGTGCAGCTTGAAAAGCACTGGGTGAATATGCTCCCATGGCAGAGACCCCGTGAGGAGCTTCGCTGCAGCATTCTGTACCCGCTGGAGTTTCTGGGACAGCTTCAAGGGCAGCCCCGCATAGAGCGAATTACAGTAGTCAAGCCTGGAGATGACCGTCGCATGGATCACTGTGGCCAGGTTGGGGCGGGAAAGGTAAGGGACCAACTGCTTGATGCGGCGAAGGTGGAAAAATGTCGCCTTGGCTGTTGCTGTAACTTGCGCCTCCATGGAAACGGAGGCGTCTAGGATTACACCCAAACTCTTAACGGAAGGCAATGGCACTAATTGGGCCCCCGCAAGAGAAGGGAGTTGGTCCCTCATCCCCATGCCATCCCGACCTAGCCATAGGACCTCTGTCTTCGAGGATTTAGTTTCAATCGGCTCCCACGAAACCATCCAGCCACAGCTTCCAAACATCTGGTCAGTGTGTTCGGGGCCGAGTCAGTGTGGCCATCCATCAGCAGATAGAGCTGAGTGTCATCAGCATATTGGTGACAGCCCAGCCCAAAGCTCCGGATAATCTGGGCAAGGGGGCGCATAAAGATGTTAAAAAGCATTAAGAGGTTTTTCCCCAAAAAAGAAGGTCATTTAATATGGACACAATATGATGTTCTAAATTCTATCCCACTACTCAAAACTTGTATATAGTAATAAGTATTTGTAAATTGCTATAAACTCTAATCCTGGTTCAAAGCACTGCATGACTAATTTCATGTATCAAATGGGACTTTGGTGTGTCAAAGAGTTTATTTTTCCATTTAGTAAACCTTTTCTTGAAACAATGGAAATTTAAAATGATATTGTATGGGGAAAGGCGTTAACATTTGTCTGTTGGAATCTGCATGTGTGTGCACCTTGTTAGCATCCCCTAAAACATGTTTATATGAGAGGCAGATCTTTTGCAGGTATCAGTCATATGTTACCCTGAAAATCTTTGTAAGCAGTTGAACCTCAGAAATAAACACCGACATAAAAGCTTCCTTTGAATCCCCAAGTAAAATATTTATTACAAAGAGATAATGAAGAGATTTTTAATCGCAAATTAATTAAGGTGATATAGTTTATATATAAAGTTGTGGGTACATTTAACCCAATTTCCTAACACATTCAAAATCCTAATGTAAAGATATAAGAGTACATATCCCATAAGATGAAATAAAAGTGGTGAAGAAGAACAATTTACTATGAGACTCCCAAGAAAATGGAGTTTATGAGCGTTCCTGCAACTTGATAAATATGAGTGCATGATGAAGCCAAGGCACAAAGTCAGGGTCAGGAATGGCTAATACTAAACTAATTCAAAGTACATTAGTACATTCTGTTGCTTATGTAACCCATAATGTTGACTTCTTGTATATTTATGTTAAATGAAATATTAACTGAAAATATGATAAAAGCATGCTGCTTTTAGCAGCTTTCTTTAAAATTATATTTTAAAAATTCCACAGTAAAAGAAAGTAAATAGACAGTAAAGGGGATACATTGGAAGCTGTTGTTTGGATGGTACCATTGCAATTATAAAACAACACACAGGTTCATAAATTATTGTTTAATTATTTATACATTTTATACTGGAGGAATTTCAAGATATTATTTTTTGCACTCCCCTAAATGTTTCTTGCTTTCTTTAGTTTTGTATATTCCAATTCTCAATATCTAGTTTTACTTGCCAAAAGTTGACCAAGCTCTGCTTTTCTTTCTTGCAGAATGTAAGTCAGCTATCACCAGATGGGCCGTTGCCACAACTTCCTTTACCTTATATTAATAGTTCTGCAACACGAGTGTTTTTTGGACATGACAGACGGCCATCAGAAGGTTAGCACAAAAAAGGAGATTTGTTCTTAAGCCATTTGAGTTCATTAGGATACCATACCTTAACATAAGGTTGGATTTGTACATGCTACAGAATGAGATGGTAGACTAGACTGTACCACTTCATACTACAGGTTTATATTATACTGCTTTTGTATATACCTCTGCAACAGAAACTTCCTGCAAACAGTAAACTAGCACATCAGGGAGCAAAGTTGAAGCCCAGTCCTTTTCCTGTTGTGCTGGTTTTTTTGTTTTTTTTGTTTTCAGGAATTTTTATTTTTAAGTTTAGATGGGCATTAAAATACATTCTGAAATGCTGCAACCTACTCTACCAAATCAGTATCCTTCTTCCTCATTTTGTAAACTGCTTTGAGGTTTTTCCTACAATCAGGTGGTATATAGGTTTTATGAAATAAATAAATAATTTCTGTTGCATTTAAAGGCCTAATTCTGTGCTATTCAAATATATAGAAAGTGAATGATTTTCAGCATTTTCCTTCCTCACCTAAATGCACTTTAATAGATTTAAGATTAATGGGAGTTCTTGCTAACGGACAGATTCAGAAAAACCGAGCTGCCTTTGGTTGCTGTGATTGGGATGTTTTCACATGTAAGCTGCTTTAACTGTGGTAGCACCAGACAATAAATAGTACCTGGGCATTTTTTCCTTTTGCTGCTAGTTTTTCTGCCGCAGTTCCTATGCTAATCATGCTCATTCTCCTAATGTGTTTGAACTATAAACAGTCAGTCAAAGAGTTAGAACAGTTCTTGCACTAAACACTACAGTCAGGAGTTGCAGTTTTCTTAAAGCTTGGCTCCATCTGTGTGTCCACACAGCCATGACCCACCCCAACCCCGTCCTGGTAAGCTTAGCAACACTGATGTCAGGAGAGCAGTTTCCATCTCTGCTGTTTCACACCAGCGGCTACTGGATTTTAAACCTATTGTGTGCCTTCTATCTATGACTGTAGTTTAGAATTAGTTCATAAGTTAGAAAAAAAATATTAACGATTCTGCAGTCAAAAGTTTGGGCTGGCTAGTTCAATATGTTAACCTTGGTCCCCTCCCACTGGCTTGTTCATGTCCCTACCCACTTATTGTTCTGGATTTCAATCTCACTGTCTTCCCCCAGTCCTTTGGAGTTCTGCTCCCAGCAACACATACCATCTCTTGAAAATGCATGTATGAAACAGGCGTTTTAAGAAAATTGTATGGTCTTCCAATTGAAAGACCATACAATTGATTCACCATTTGTAATAAAAACAGAAAAAGTTTTTTGTTTGGTACTCTCTGGTGTACTGAAGTGATTGTGATTTTTTATTATTATTCACAACTAGGTGAAAAACAGGCAGCAACACATATAAGCCTTGATCAAGAATATGACTCTGAATTCTCCTATCAATGGAAGGAACTTGAAGAGCAAGCTGTGGCTGCAGCTAACAAAGGCACAACACTTTCTAATTTCCAGCCAACACAGTATTGTCTGAATAAGTATTCAGATAACTCTAGGTTTCCACTCGGTGTAGTAGAAGGTAAAAAAATTGTACAGATTTTTGAAAATGGCACATAAAACTAATATTATTTCAGCAAAGTTGCTTATGGAATAGAATTGCAGTGATAAGCTTTTAAATTATGAATGGCTTGGTTTATTCTCATATCTTATAAGAATAACCTCCCTAAATACATACATTGACTTTTCTTTTTAATAGAGCCAATAACTGTGGAAGTAGCTTTTAGAAATCCATTGAAAGTTCCACTTCTGTTAACCGACTTATCACTGCTTTGGAAATTTCAACCAAAGGATTACAATTCAAAGAATAACGGAGAAACAAAGGAAGTAGTAAGTGATTTAATCAAGACCTCTAAGAAGACTTCATACACTACTAGCAATATTTGTATCTTTCGAAATCTTTTTATTGAAAAGTAAATCAGTGCACGCTTTCATATGTTGATTTTCATTCTACTTAGTTTTTAATCCCCCAGAGATTTTTCACACCCTCCTCTTAGAGGACAAGGTTTAGAATCATGCATGGCCTCTGCTCTTGGTTTCTGCTCTTGGAACTAAAAGTCCCACCTCATCAAAGGGAAATTTACCTTCTAATTATTAGAGAGACAATGACTATGGTTGAAATTACTGAGACTGAGACTCCTCACCACCTTGCAGTGGAGAATGGAGGCTTCTACTTTATATTAGCTGTAGTTTATTGTGTCATCCAAATCCTATACCTTAGTGAAAACAAGCCAACATTATAAATTATGGTTTGAAGTTGGCTTGTTTCCACTAACGATACATAATATTAGTCATATGTTTGGCAACACAGGAAGCTTTGGTTAATCTAAAAAGAAAGCAAAAGTTTTCAAACATACGGCTACACCAGAGGAGGAAGCGGGGAGCACATAAGTACCCCAGAGAGCACCAGGCTCTTTCTCATAATGCAGAATTTGGTTTAACGTTGTGTCCAGTCAAACCCATTACATAGGATACCTGCCCCCCAGCTATACCTAGGTTTTCGTTTTTGTAAACTATGAAGCTTGAAATACATTAACATATAATGTTCTTAGAACCACTATTGGGAACAGTTTGCTACTGAGAAATAATGGTGTGCTTAATTGAACATTTTTTTCATAATTTATTTTAGGAAACATCTGGAAAAGATATGATTGGAGCTGAAGTAATATCAGAGTTTTTGATGAACAGTGAAGAAACTAAAATGGTGCGTACTTAATTTTCTCCCCCCGCAAAAAGCAAATATTTTCCAGGTCCTCACAAAAGGAGTTAGACATAAAATGCTTTTAAACATTCCTTTTGTGAGGCACTTTGTGGGGGAGGGATTATTTTTCAGTTTTAAATAACTCACTAGAATTTAATACCTACTTTAATAGTGCTTACATTATTTAAGATGGTACTTGGCAGTAGAGAAGCATTGCAGTGGGGACGTTCTTTTCCATGTAAGGGGCATCTGGGCAGCCCTTTAACAATATCTGAACAAGTATTCTGTAGAATTGTAAAGACACAAGAAAAGCAATGGCAAATAGTTTGCCTATGCTACAACATTGCATTTATTTTCTGAAACACTTCTGTAGAAATATGTAAATTGTATTAATCTTGCAGATGGCTTCTTAGAATGGTAAATGTAGATGCTTGCTTTTGTTTAACTAAAATGGCGTTTAAATGTAAAATAACTACACTAGCAACAACAAAAATTTAACATATCTCCACAGGCAAGACTAAAGCTCTTTCCCCATCAAACAGGGGAGCTACACATTCTGGGAGTTGTTTACAATCTTGGCACCATTCAGAGTACTTCAGTGCTAGATGGAGTAGACCCTTCTGTTGTACTGCAAACAGGTATGCCTGTTGTATTTTTATGTCTAACACAGGGTCTAGTAACACATGGAATGTGGTCCATAGGGCTGGTTCCTTCAGTTTTGCCCACTACTAATGGGATATAGGTATTTCAGTTCATGATTTGTTATCATGACTAGACCATAGTCTTAACACCAAATTTGATACTTCCCTAGGCCATATGAGGGTGATAAGCTAGAGTTCTGGTTCCCTTGTAATATCTAGACCATAGTGTGGGCTCATGCACTCCTGTGCACAAGATGTAGCTCAGAAGCATCCACTTCCATTTTCAACTAACTGTGCTTTATGGCCCATCCTGGAACTGGTTTTAGGATTAACGATGGTTTATTGAAACAAGTAGAATTATTAAACGCAGTTTCAGATTGACTTGTTTTCAGTCTAGGTTTAGAAATAACAAATCACATTTATTTGGAAACTCAGCAAGTGCTCCTGATCTCCTTTTCACTGATGAAATCGGTGCAGGAAAGGGGATACAATCCCAAGGATTGTGTGCATAGCGCTAAACTGGGATTTATGTGTTATTACCAACATGGCAATAAAATACTACCTGCAAATATATGTGTTGACATCATGAGATGGCTACATCACATGAAAGAGATTTTCTTACTGCTGCAGTGTTGCCTGTTGAACTCCCATATTACTTAGTGAAAGAAAGGGTTTTCCAAATTCCAACTTCACCTTTACCAGAAGTAACATGAAAAGGATGCCACCAAGAAAGTCACCAGAAAACAATGGCTCCATTGGATCTGGACTTGTACAAGCAGCAGGGTGCTGTGCAGTGAGATTATCCTGCTCCCTCTTCCAGCTCCCATTAAAAGCTGCTTCTGAGGATTGGCACAGGATGTTGTGTGGAGGTCTGTAATAAGGGGAAGGAGGTGTGAAAGCCTTGTTGTGTGAGCCACCACCTGCTTATACAAGATGGGATCCAAGCCAATCTGTTGATCATGTCGTAAAGTTAGGTTTAACATTAAAACCTCATCATTTTAACAGCCAGGCACACATACCTTTTATGACAACAAAATAATTTCATTATCTATATTTATTTTCATCATTAAACCTGTTTTGGGAGGGATGATGATGAAGATGGTTTCTTTCAGTGTCAAATTCACTTTTAACAATTGTAAGCTCAACTCAATGTGATCTTAAAAACCAGCTCAAATTTTTATCATCTGCTTACTTGTTGTTCCTCAATATCCTGTTGGTTTTCTTTTCAGGAAAATTTATCTCTAATGGAATGTCAGTACGGGGTCGACAAGATTTAGAAATACAGGGCCCTCGTTTGAATAGCACAAAAGAAGAGAAAACATCTATTAAATATGGACCTGATCGACGTTTAGATCCTATCATTACAGAGGAAATGCCTTTGCTAGAGGTACAGCTAATCATTGACAACATTGTCAAATATGTAACAGCTGCTTTTGAAATACATAGGTGTTTCTTCCAGTTTTTCCTTTATTACTCTGTATCAGATTAAACATGTTAAGATATAGTGCATAGAGTTGAAATTTGAAGCCCTGTTAAATTTAATTCAAGTGTAAAAGAGTGTAAAAGAATGTTAAAGTGGAAAAGAGTGTAAACTGTAAAAGAGCATGATGCATCTTCTTCCCCAGACTTATTGGACTGAAATGCGTATTTTTTCTAAAGCTGGCTGATAACAGCTTTCTGAGAAAAAGAAAAACTATTTTGATTGCTTGTCACTTTCTAGGTGGTACTCTTCTCATGTTAATTTTAGTAAAGGTGAAAATGGAATTTGAAAAACCACCTTTATGTGGGCTTGATTCTGCAAAATTTATTTCTGTTGATAAATATGGACAAATAAGATAGTCCTACCTTAATGAACTTTGTCAGTTTGTCAAAATGTGTTCCTATGTTTCTCTTCCAATGCAGGTCTTCTTTATAAATTTTCCTACAGGGCTGCTTTGTGGAGAAATCCGAAAGACATATGTAGAGTTTATGAATGTAGGCAAGTGTCCTCTGACTGGAGTGAAAGTTGTCTCTAAACGGCCAGAATTCTTTACCTTTGGTGGCAGTAGCGCTATTTTAACACCACTAAGCCCTTCAGCATCTGAACACTGTAGCGCTTACAAGACTGTTGTTAAGCATTCTACCTCCCTATATTCGCTGACGTCCTCGGCTGATTCTTCAGACTTTGGGGTTGGAACAGGATGTCAGCCAGAAGTGATAGATGTCCCCCTTCCTGATTCTGTACTGCTCCCCGGAGCTTCAGTACAGCTTCCCATGTGGTTACGTGGTCCAGATGAAGAAGGTGTCCATGAAATAAACTTCTTGTTTTACTATGAAAGTATTAGAAAACACTCAAAAATGTGGTAAGCTTAACTATCTTCCTTACTTCTGAGTTAAGTGGAGTTTTGTTCGGGTGGATCCGTACATGTCCTTCCACAAACAGCAGGATGTGAGCCTGGAAGATCTTTCTGCAGAGTGCCCTATTAGCTTATAACAACAGTTTTATTATTGGCTGTAATGTTGAATCCCATTCAATTGGTTATATGCAGACACTTTTGCATGGGCAGAAACCTATATCCTTTTCATTCATTTAATGTGTAAAGCCAGTACTTCCTTTAAATTACATGTCTGGGTAGGTTACAAAATTTTGGAGTAGAACAGATTCAATACTTAATTAAATTTGTACCATTTTTAATCAAATGACTGCTTATAGTCTTCAGATTCTGGATGAACCTGAGTATTATCATTGGGTTTAATTCTAAGCACGCAGATGAATGTACTACGTGGAAAACTGGATTTATTTATTATTTAAATTTTAATGCTGCTTTTCCATATACATATGCTTAAAGTGGCTCACAACAGAACAAAAATGAAAATCAATACAATGTTACAGTCGCAAATGACAAATCATTTCAAAACATAACATGGCAATCCACCAAATAACTGTTTGATTATATTAATCATTAGCATTTTAAAGTTGTCATAAAGCATTAAAGTTGTCATAAATGTCATTAGCATTTTAAAGTTGTCATAAAGCAAACTCACAATGAAAATATAAAAATCTATATATTTTGAAATAAAAGAATTCTATGCACTTATACATAGAATTCATGTATACATATACATGAGGTGTCTTAAAACACCTCAGCTACATTTGGCATGACGCCATGGAGTAGGTTTTTGTCTATTTTTGGATACCAGTGGATACCATTTTGTCACAAAATGGCAGACTACACAGCAGTGTACCACATAGAAAAACAATATACCATAAAATAATATAAAATTCAGAATAAGGGTAAATCACAATGATCAACAGCACACACCGCTGGGATCACAGTTCAGGGAAGGCCTCTGTGATTTTTTTTAACAAGTATTAAGCAAGCACCTGAAGCTAAACTGTTATTGCTTGCCTACTATTAGTAGGAAGGGAGTCCAGTAAGGCAGGTGGCATCAGATATGTGGAACTTTTTAGAGTGAAATGAAACTTGATGCAAAGCTCCTTTCAGTGGGTATATAGATGCATCAGAACGAATTTCCCCTCATTTTTAATGCAAACCATCTTAGTTGTTAGTGAACAACTTCCTGGTGCTGAAGTGCATGTGAGGGAAATACAAAGGTGGTGAAATGTTACATATTTTCTCTTTCCAGTCACAGAGTATTGAGACATACTGCCGTTATTTGTACCAGTCGATCACTGACTGTACGAGCTACCGTATATCGAAGCAATGCTCTTGAGGATGAAAAAGGTGATGGCGACAATATGCTAGTGTTTGTGGATGTGGAAAATATCAATACCGTAAGTCTGCTTAGAACTTGGTCCAACAGTGATTGTATTTTTAAACTGAAGCTTGCTGTCCTCAAAGAAAATGTTGGGAGTGTGTAAGATATCCTTAGGTGGGATAAGAATGCACACACCTCTGCTTGAAGGCAGGATCGTAGAACCTTTAAAGGAAGTTGTTGTTCCTTCCCTTGGAGCTTCAGTTTGCTCAGAGCACATTGCTTATCTTTGTCTTCTCTAACTTTGACTTTTTATAGATCTGTGCATAGTCTCTTAAAACTAATTTTCAAAAACTAATTTTACTGGATTGAAAGTTCAGAACAGGCATAGGCAAACGCGGCCCTGCAGGTGTTTTGAGACTACAATTCCCATCATCCCTGACCACTGGTCCTGTTAGCTAGGGATGATGGGAATTGTAGTCCCAAACATCTGTAGGGCCGGAGTTTGCCTGGTTCAGAATAAAGTAATTTTAGTATCATTCCCTGTTCTATTGAACCTTTGGCGATGCAGATGTTTAACTTCTAACAGTATCTAGGGTAGGGTAAATTTAGAAATGTCACTTTGTAGTATTCAGCTTCATTATGCATAATTAAAATAATTGGCCTGTTCTGAACCTCTTCAGACATCATTTTCTCTCTAGGGGTCTAGCTTGGGAGAGATTGGAGTGTGCTTCTGCCAAATGGGCCTCCAGATCTGTACCTCACTTGGTTTGCTATGGAGGGAAGTGAATAACCAGATGTAAGAGATTCTGTGCCTTTGTTCCTCTGAGATTAAAATCTCTATACAGAGGGTTTAAACTTGCAGTGTTAAGAGAGATCTCCACATTCAAATGAATGCAAGATCTTCTGATTCAGTTGCTTTCTTTCATCCACAACGAAGGGAGTAGAGGAACAAGCTGACAACCTTAAGGCCCACTTCTAGACTCTCTCCAGGCATGAACCTGGCCAGGTGGAGATAATGTGATTAAGCAGGGCTTCGTTTATTTCGTTTTTTCAGTGGACAGATTAAAATAGGTGTGGAAAATGTGAATGATGAAATCTGCAAGATCTTCAGGTGCCACGACTCACACTCTCTCTTTTTATATGTAAACTTTACTTGAGTTACTAACACTTGCAGTGTATTAAATTCTATTGAGCAAATGCAGCCAGAGTTGAATTAGGGACAATTAGGTATCCTTAAAGTATACACCGGTTTAAAGTGCTTCCTGACAGGGCCTTTTATGGCAAGCAGGCCATTGAGATTTGATTTTTCTGTGTGCATGTTTGGCATGTTAGATTGTGTACATACATGTTCCTCACCCCACAGACATAGATTGCTGTCCAGTACTAGTGGGCAAAATTTGATGGAATGTTTCTGGAGGGTTTTTTTTTTGTCCCTACACTGTCCTTTTTCTGTTCTGGAAGCACCATTTTATGAATTGTCCTGATCTAACCTTTTCAGAAAGATGCATGAATAAAAATACTAAATATTTTGAGTAATATCAAGTTATTGAACATTGTCTAATATATGACTTAAATAAATTTCCATCTCTTATTTCTCTTTTTGGTGCTTGCTTATTAGAGTGAAGCTGGTGTAAAAGAATTTCACATAGTACAAGTATCTAGTAACAGCAAGAACTGGAAATTACAGGAATCCATAAATCTGTCTGAAGACAAAGGTTTGTGAATTGCAGAAGTAGATATGGTAGTTCAAATTCTGTTTTGTATAAATGTTTAGGCTTGGAGCCTAAGAACTGCAAGTTCAGCTCATCAAATGGAACTTTCCTGCTTCCTTTTGACTGCAGCTCACTGCACCCCCAAAAACTGTTCCTGAGGGTCTGTAGGACATTATTTAATGTAGGGGTGGGAGGGAGGGAACAGTAGTTGTGCTTAGGAAGTGGTGGGAAAGTTCTGGACCAGAAATTGTAACATGTCACAAGTAAAAGATTTAGAAGCACAAGAAGAATTTTTGTTAAGTACTTGAAGAATAATAATAGTTTTACCCAAAAACACACACAGAGAGACACACACACAAGTTTGTGATTATGCTGCTGTGTGTAAAATATGTGAGCTTAGCAGTTATGATGTTAAAGTGTAAACTTATATGACATGAGAAGCAATCCATATTTGGTAATTCCTTCTATCAGATATTAAGCTGGCTAACAGAGAGAAAGGAAAACTGTGCCTGAAAGCAGTAAGATGCAAGCATTCAGTAGGTAAGTATTCAGTTTTTTGGAGTATAATATTTCTATAATTAAATCTTCATTCATTTTTATGGGCTAACATTTTTCTCCCTTTTCATTTGTAGAAAATTATACATTTGCAGATATCGTTTTTGGAAGTGAACAGGTATACATGTCATTTTTTTAATGCGTTTATACAGTGGTGTAATATAACCACATCAGCAAAGCATTTATTCCAATAAATGATCTTGGGTGATGGAAAAGAAACCTTGCTAAATCTAAAACACAGAAAAGTCAATGGTCCAAGTACCCATGTACTGAATAATAAAAGTAAAAATAAAGTATTGATATGTTTTATGTAGTTACTCACAAAGCTCAGGAGCTCTAATGTGTCTAAAGGCATTTTAAAAACGTGATAATTACTCAAGTACAATCACATTCTCTCTTCCACATTGTATATACAGTTTTAGACATAAGCAGAAGATGACCACAATCAATGTGCATGTCTAAATATTTCTTGGCCAGAGAACAACTCTGCTGAACTGAACTGCTTTTTAAAAGTGCAGTGTGCGAGTGCACAATTACAAACATACAGTAGTACCATTTGCCTTTTTAAATGAAATTATTGCAGTAAATCCCCAGACTGTTTTGGAACCAGTGGCGTAGCATGGGGGGTGCAGGGAGGCCCGGCCGCACCGGGCGCAACATCTGGGGGTTAGGGTTAGGGGGCGCAAATCCACGGGTTAGGGGGTGCAAATTACTTGCCTTGCCCCAGGTGCTGACAACCCACGCTACGCCACTGTTTGGAACTGGAGGAACATGATGAACCATTTAGGGTTTCTGTGGAATTATAATTTGAGAGGCAACCTCTGAATGCACATCACTCTTGGATTACAGTTTATAGTCTGTTTTTCAAACAAATATTTTACTGGCTATTTCTGAAGAACAACACCTCTGTTCCCTTTTTTCATAGATAATCAGTTCAACCAGTCCATGTGCGGATTTCTTTTTCCGAAGCTTATATTCTGACTTAAAAAGAACTCGATCACAGCAAAGTGTGCACACATCACAAGGAACTGCAAAACCATCTCCTGACAATGCTGTCAGACTAATACAGAAGTGCAGTGAGGTGGATTTGAACATCATTGTACTTTGGAAAGTATGTATAAAATATAAAATATTTCCACAGATAAGCAAATCAGTACAACCTAAGCATACAAAACAGTAGAGATGCTGCTTAATGTTATTGACTGACACAGACCTAGGAGACTGGGGCCATTTTAAAACACTTCCTAAAAGATAGCATTATCAGCCCCTGGTGAATGTGTCTGGAGATGAAGTTCAACAATTTGGAGATGAAGTTCAACTGTTTCCACTAACCGCCCACTTAACTACATGTTTTTAAATATGTCATTTTAAGGGTTCTTTATAAATGTGTTTAATAACCAAATAAAAGTATTGGGATGGCTATACTCTGGTAACACTACTCAACAATATAATTTACAATAGATCTATAATAGGTTATTCTTTTAACCATATTTGTCCATATTTGTGTCCATTCTTAGCTGTCAGTATTTGGAAAATTCCTGTTACAACTTACACCTTACAATTTCATTTATGTTGTGATCTTTTTCAACCTTTTCCTCAAACAGGCATATGTGGTGGAGGATAACAAGCAACTCATTTTGGAAGGACAGCATCACGTTGTGCTTCATACCGTAGGGAAGGAGGCATTTTCTTTCCCTCAAAAGCAGGTATCATGGAAGAATTACTTTTTTGTTTTGAAGAAAAGCAAGGGTTTGTTTTTTTACATACAAGCTTTATTGCAGTCCATAGACCCCAAAATACACAGTACAACAATAGTATATATCAACAGTTATTAAGGTGTAAAATCGGCCTTGCTAGCATTTTAACAGATGAACTTTGAGAAATATTTGGGAGGAGGAAATCTCCTTGACCAGATGGATCTCAGGCAGGATTCTATAACATAGTATATATTAGAAGTTCCATTATTAAGAACACAATGAATGTAGGAGTACTGAGATACTGCCAAACGCTTGGAATGAAGGTTGGACTAGAGTGCTGCATGGGGGGATGTGAAGATGGGCTATTGTATCAACCTGTTTTCTTGAAGCATGTCTAAATAAAAGTTATTTTGAGTCAAGTGCAAACATAAGGATGACTTCCTTCCACCTATAGATCATGACTCAACCTCAGAAAATGTTTCATCCCTGGTGCACATATTAATTACGATTAAGGCCAGCTAGGATTTCCCTTAGAAAAATATCTTTAACTAACTTTAATTAGCATATTTGTGCATGGTGGAATATATTATCTTGCTCTTATACCTTTGTTTTTTTAGGGTTTTAAAAAAATACTCGGGAATTCTGACTGGGAAGACTTGGAACAGGTATGGGAATCCAGGGGAAAGATACATTTCTATAGTGCTGTATGGTCACCATTTCTGTTATCTGTTTTAATAACCTGCTGTTACCTCATCCTCCCTCCTCACCAAACAAGCTGGGTGTCACCACAAATAGCTTGATCTCTGCTTTTGACTTCCTTGCCTTTGAATAAATTCTTGGGAGGCTTGACACTCACACTGCTCTTAAAATTCTATTCTCCATGTAGGAAATTTATATATACTCTTTTCCCATTCCCTCCCCAATTTGTGCATAAAGTGATGTAGAGAATGATCCTACACCAGATTAATAAGAATTGAGTTCTTTCATGAGTAAAAGTATTTGGGGTTAGGTTGTTCTTTTGCTTAACTATAGTGTCATTTCCCCCCACAAAGCTTAACTATCGGTAGCCTGTGCAATTCTTTAAGAGGCAGTGTAACACAGGCGATAATCTGTCCCAGTGAGCAGTAGAGGTGCCATATTCTCCACTATCTGCGACTTCCAAGTTAACCTCAAAGGCACATAAAGTGCCTATCAGTAATTTTCTCTGGAGGTTACTAGCACATGAACAACAGTAGTCAAGCTGTCCCAGTCCAAAAATGGGTCATAGATGTCTTACCATCCCAAGCTGGTAAAAAGCACTTGTAGCCACTGAAACCACCTGGGCCTTCATTCACAAGGTGACACTGAAAAGACAAAGTTATTACGTGTTTTGAGTCCAGGAAGTATAAAGAGAGTCCATAATGGACACAGTTGCAGTCCTCTGGAAGGAACAAGTTTGGAGCTTGTGGGGTAGTCCTGGATCCAGTGCTGTCACTTGAGGCCCAGGTGGTCTCAGTGGTGAGGAGTGCCCATTTCCAGCCCTGCCTGTTTTGCCTGCTGTGGCTCATTTTGGACAGAGATAGTTTGGCCATGGTACTCTATGCTCTGGTAACTTCCAGATTGGATGATTATTGCAATGTATCCTATGCAGGGAAGTGCTTGTAGATAACTTGGAAACTTCAACTGGTCCAAAATGCAGTGGGTAGGGTTGCCTTTAGAACACATCTTGGACTACTGCAATGCGTTCTACGTGGGGCTACCTTTGAAGGTGACCCGGAAACGGCAATTAATCCAGAATGCGGCAGCTAGACTGGTGACTGGGAGTGGCCGCCGGTACCACATAACACTGGTCCTGAGAGATCTGCATTGGCTCCCAGTACGTTTCTGAGCCCAATTCAAAGTGTTGGTGCTGACCTTTAAAGCTCTAAACAGTCTTGGCCCAGTATACCTGAAGGAGCATCTCCATCTTCATCGTTCAGCCCGGACACTGAGATCCAGCGCCGAGGGCCTTCTGGCAGTTCCCTCATTGCGAGAAGTGAGGTTACAGGGAACCAGACAGAGGGCCTTCTCGGTAGTGGCGCCCACCCTGTGGAACGCCCTCCCTTCAGATGTGAAGGAAATAAGCAGCTATCCTATCTTTAAAAGACATCTGAAGGCAGCCCTATTTAGGGAAGTTTTTTAATATTTAATGCTGTATTGTTTTTAACACTCGATTGGGAGCCGCCCAGAGTGGCTGGAGAAACTCAGCCAGATGGGCAGGGTATAAAAAAATTATTATTATTATTATTATTATTATTATTATTATTATTATTATTATACCACTTTTCTTAAGCATACACATTGCCACTTTGTTTCTGGGTCCAATTCAAGTTGCTCATGCTAGTGTTTAAAGCCCTGAATGACTTAGGCTCCAGATAACTGAAAGATTGCCTCCTTCCCTATGGTTCCTCTTGGGTGTTAAGATCAGCAGAGGGGGCCCTCTTGGTTGTTCCATCTCCTGCAGAAGTTTGATCGTATTGGACATTTCTTCTGCATTTGTTTTAAGGAAAGAATCAATGAACAGTTTTTTTCCTCTTACATGATTTGAATAAAATCTCTTATGTATTTCTCACATGCGGGATTGAGTTCTTCTTGATTTTATACGACTTTGCTTATTTAACACTTGTATTCCAGGAGTCATCGGAGATAGGGCTCTTCAATTTTTTTCGGACAGAAAACACATCGGTACCTGCTAGGCCATCTCTGGATCAGTTTTCCAGCCTTATTAAAACTAGTCTTCATTATCCAGAAACCTATAACCACCCATTTCATCAAAAAAGGTTTGAATGCTTCTTTGTTCTAATTTAAGGAATTTAGATATTGTTGAATGTGATGCAAGTAGTCTTCAGTGGAAGAACTATGCAGTGCAACACTGAACTACAAAGAACAAAAAGAAATGACCATTGTAATAGTTAGCCTTTAATTTTAATAGTTATTTAAAATTTAAAGGCTATTTTTCATCACCGTTAAATAATATCACAAAGGCCTCTTTTGAAGCAGAGTATTTGGGAGGGATCTTGAGTATGGGAAGCTGGTGTAACTCTTTTTTGCTGACATAAATTCTGCTGGGTTGCTAGGTTACATGATCAAGCTGAATGGTGTAAGGATCCACAATAAGTCGACCCTGCCTGGTCCTGCCCCCACCGCTCCCCCAGGATGCCCATTTTCAGGACTTATACTGGTGTAAATTCTGTTGGTCCTTCTGGCTAAGCTGAAGATCCACCACATCCTAACTAACTCATTGAATTAGATCTGGGGTTGGGCTTCCTTCCTTTGCATTCTCAAATTTTGAATAAATTCAAGAGCTGAAAGAACCATGGGAGTTTCTCATGCTAAAGATCATTTTTTTAAATCAAAACTTCAGCCAACATAAACTAAGAACAACCTCATTCAAAATGTTGCCTTCTCTTATTGTGTTTTAACACCCCATGTAAGGTGGGAGTGGAGATATGGTCATGTGTCTAGTTCAGCAAAGAAGGGTACAGCAGCCTCTGCTTCAGAGTGCTGCATTCTCTTTGGTTAAACACTTGTTTCTAGCCTCATGTTGTCACTTTGCATTTGAACCCAGAAAGGAGAATGGAGGCTGTTGCAGAGCAGCTTCATTATAATTTCCCATCTAGCTGAAGAATAATGATTCCTTTCTTTCTTAAGAACTGTGGATAAGTCAAAAGTAGCCCCACATGTTGATAGGTTGCCTGAGCATTTTGGCACAAGAGCATTATGTGCTATAGATAATTCTGCCATCAGGGGACAATCCCTGCTCCAGAGACCTTGTAATTGAAAGATGTTTGTGAACAAACACAGGTAACATAGCTAAGATGGTGATTTATTTTGGAATTATAACTGAAGGGTTTGGCCTCTGGCTGATTTTAAGTGAACAGAAGTCTTTTTCATTCTTGTTAATAAAGGTGCATATTGTGTTGTGTAGTTGTGTTTTCCAAAGTCAGAAGTATCAGGACAAAGCTTCTAATGAGACTTTTCTTTTGTAGCCTTTGTATAGTACCAGTCACTCTTCTACTTTCAAATTGCTCTCAGGCCGATGTTGATGTGATCATTGACTTGCGACATAAAACAACAAGGTAATATTCTAAAGCTAAATTTTATATTAATGAAGCAAATCAAATTTAGATATTCACCTCTAGACAACATATCTTAATTAAAAGGGAAACCTCCTCTCTGTGTATGAACCACTTACTTCAATCTAAAGGTTTATTGAAGGCAGTGGAAAAGTTACAAATGATGAAGGAGAAATGTTATCTAAAATTTCAGCTCAACAGTTTCAAATCGCTACTCACTTGCAAAGCTTCCTGGGTGATATTGTTGCAAGCAGTATCTTTCAGCCAGTATCTCTCATCACAAACATAGGATAAAAAGAGTTGGGAATCATGTTTGCAGCCCAGACCTTGGAGGGGGGCGGATAACAGTGTAATAAATTAGTAAGTAACTAAGTACTTCACATGTTTTTCCAATTTATAATTTTGTGTTATGTAGGAGTGATTCAGAGTATTCCTTATTAGATCCTACTCTGTAATATTATTGTGAGGAAAGTCAATCCAGTTTGTTGACTCTGACATTCATACTCTGTTGGGGGAGATATGTGTCTGGATTTATTCCTCATATTATTTCCTTTGGTTCTCTAACATGCGCACACATATGCACACACACAGTGACACCAGTACAGTTCCAGAATGTGTTTCCACATATTGGACACAGTTGATGTTTCAGGACTTAGCAATTATAAATGTGTACTGTTGCAAAATTCAACCACAAAACTGGGAAAGCAACACTGGCAGGAAAAGGGGAGGAGGGAACTCCCAAGTGCTTAAAATGAGATTTATTCCAAGCCCAACACATATTGGAATAAATCTTTGCTTGGAGGGTCTCTTGCATTTAAGAATTGCTGCTAAAACATGTCTCTGAGTAAGAATTTGTTCTGAAACATGTTGGGCATAAATATTATTTCATGCACCTAAACTTCCTTCCCTACTTTTTTCCCCTTACCAAATTCATAACATAAAAGAAAAAACCTTGTGCGTTGTTTGTAGTATAGATGATAACCAATTGCGCGACTGTGCATGTGTGCACAGCACTGAACCTAAAAGTGGCAGAAAACGTCACAGAAAAGAGGGGCAGGGCACACTTATATGTGCTCTGCTGGTGCACGCAGGGGCCAGGAACGGAAACCCCACATTAAATGGTTGTCAACTGTAATGCTCTTTGAATTGAGTAAGGAAATACATGTTCTCCTTGAGTTCTTGGTGGCTTTAGATATCACTGACCGCAGTATCCTTTTGGGAAGTTGGGGTTTGGAGCAGTGTACTTCAGTACTTCTTCTCCTACCTCCCAGGTCATTTCCAGAAAGTAGTTGGAGTGGGGGGCACGGCTCAACACCATTGGAGTTTCCCTGTGGTGTCCTGCAGGGTTCAGACTTGTCCCCCATGATATTTCACAACTCTCTGTAGCCACTGGGAGCTGTCATAAGGAGATATGAAGTGAAGTGTCACCAGTATGCAGATGATACCCAACTCTATAGTTCTGTTCCAACTGAATTGGGAGAGGGGGATGAAGTCCAAGACTGGTGCTTGGAGGCAGTGATGGGCTGGATGTTGGCCAACAAATGAAAACTACTGATGTGTTCAAGTTCTCATGTTTAGGAGGTGGAACTAGATGGGGCTGTATTTCCCTTGAAATAGCAGATTTGTAGGTTGGGGGTATCCAGCGTCATCACTGGAAACGTAGGTAGCTAGGGGTGTCTATTTCCATCTCCAGCGGGGTCATCAAATACAACACCTTTTGGACAGAAATGACTTGGCCATGCTACTCCATGCTCTGGTAACTTCCAGACTAGATTATTGCCATTCGCTCTATGTGGGACTACTCTTGAAAACTACTCGGAAATTTCAGTGTTGCTTTTTAAACTTCTGTAACCTGCCCTGGGACCTTGTGGTGAAAGGTGGGTAAGAATTGAAATAGTAGTAATAGGCTGCAAACTTTGGAATGCATTAAACTGAAATTCCTTGTAGTAGTGTGGATAAATAAGCAAAAAGCTAGTATAAATATAACTGGTTTTATTATATCCCAGTATGCTTTGATTAAATTATTGAATCACTGTCACTTTGGCTAAGTTACTCATAGGTTTATACTAACACTTTGGGGCATGAGCCGAAGAATATGACATGTTTTCTCTTTTCCAGTCCAGAAACACTTGAAATCCATGGTTCATTTACTTGGCTTGGGCAAACACAATACAAGCTTCAGCTGAAAAGCCAGGAAGTATCCAGCCTGCAGTTAAAGGCCTGTTTCGTCCACACAGGAGTTTATAATCTTGGAACCCCACGAGTTTTTGCCAAGCTTTCGGACCAGGTTACTTTGTTTGAAACAAGTCAGCAGAACTCGATGCCAGCACTGATCATCATTGGCAATGTTTGACTTGCTGCAGGTTTATTTAAAACCAAAAAGAAAAGAAGTGTTTTGAGTACTGTTACTTACTTCATTACTTTAAACCTGCAACCTTGGCATATGAACTGTTAAAATAGTGTAGATAAAATTCCAAACTATTACAAGTACTTGTCTCCTTCTGTTTCATAATGCCTGGTACATTAGACTTGACAGAACATTTATTTTTTAAAAAGTATTCCATAAATTAAGTGGAAATACACAACATTACTGGTGATATCCAATGTTAGTCATGCTCAGAACAAACCCGATGAAATCAATTGACATAATTTCTGTGGGTCTACTCCATGTAACTTAATTGGGTATCATCCTCCTCGTAACAGAATTGGAAATCCCTATATACCTTAGACCTTGTCAAATGCAGCCATACTGCTGTTAAAACCTGTGTTAATATTTGTGGCTGCATTAGGAAGCAATTTAGGGCACAGACCCCTGCTGGCATTTTTATTTGTTTGTTTGTTCATGAACCATCTTTTCATAACATTTCTGTGAAGTTCAGTAAGATACAAAAATAAATCCTACCCAGTTTTTCATTTTCCACTTTTAAAAAGGTGAAATTGGGATTTCTTTCATATTCTGATAGCCAGTCCTCTTTGCAAACTGCATATAACTCCACTTAATATCCTTTAAAAACAGAAAACCCCAGTTTAGATATGTTCTCATTCATCTCAGTACAAAATGCACTATTTCACAACCATTCAAGTTTGTCATGTAAACACATCCACTTTATTATGTAACTATAACAATTCAGATGATCTGTTTAAATTACCAGTTAATTAAGCTTTTCGAGAAATGTATTATATTTATAACAAATGTGCTGTAAATAGAATAAAATGTGCACCATATTCACTGTATTGATTTATTTCATAATGTTTCTGAAATGATGACAGAAATTAAGTAGATTCCTGTTAATGGTTTGTTCTGGACCGTTGTCTTGCCTCAGTAATGAAGCAGATGAGAGCCAAGAAATTGAAGCTCAGTCCAGATCAAGATTGAGACACAAGACACTGTTAGTAGGCGGTACCCTAGACCAGATGGATGGGAGATGGCTTGCTCTTGATGGGGTAACACTCCCTCTGGAGGAATGGGTATGTAGTTTGGGGGTCCTTCTGGATCCACTGCTGTTGCTTGAGGTGCAGGTGGCCTCGGTGGTGCGGAGTGCCTTCCATCAGCTTTGTCTGGTGGCCCAGCTGCACCAGGATCTGGACACAAATAGCCTACCTTCTATATTCTTTGTTCTGGTAACCTCTAGGTTACATTACTGCTTCACATAATATGTGGGGCTGCCTCTGAAGAATGTTTGGCAGCCTCAACTGGTGCAGAATTTGGCAGCCAGGTTGTTCACCAGGACAAGACGGTTTAAGCATATAACACTGATTCTAGTCCAACTGCAGGTTTCTGGGGGCAATTAAAAATTCTGGGTTTTGACCTATAAAGCCTTAAATGGTTCAGGACTGCAGTACCTCAAGGACCACCTTTCCCCATATGACCTGGACCCCGTGATCATCATAGAGGCCTCCACAAGAGTTCTAGAGGGCAACATGAGAACATCCCTTTTCTGTGGTGGCTGCCTTATCTCCCCAGGGAGGCTTGCCTTGCACTTTTACTGCATATCTTTTAAGTGCCAGGTGAAAATGTTTCTCTGTAACCAGGCCTTTGGCTGATTACACATTCTATAGGCTTTTAAGTGTGTTTGTGGGATGGGGTGTTATTGGTTTCTTTGGGTCTTTTTATGTATTTTGTGTTTTCATTTTGTATATGTTGTGAATCACCCTGTGATCTTTGGATGAAGGGCAGCACACAAGTTTAATAAATAATAATAAGTTAGATGAAACAGAGTTGTAGGTTTGGGGTTTGAAGTGGGGAGCCCCAGTTCTGTGTATCCTCAGATTGACAGTTCACCCATGTAGGACCACCCCCAGCCAAAAAGGATTCTGCAAAGAGGTTCGCAAGTTGGCTGGAGACAAATTAGGAGCAGCTAAAGCACTCCAATGTGAAGCTGGTGTGACAAACAACACATCAAACATGAACAGGATGATTATGCATTTTGGATAATGTATGATCATGTATTAAAATCTCAGCACAGGAAATGCAGCAGGTGCACAATAAACGGGAATGTGAACAATACCTGGGCAACAATTCCTTCTCCACCAGGGAAGCAAAGCAAAACAAAACAAAACAACAAAACAAAACACCCCTTTCAAAATGAGCCAGAAGTACTGTCAAACAAATCAGGCATTCCTTTCTCTGTTTGAGTCTAGAGGAAAATCAGAGTAACACACACACCAAAACACTGCTTCAAAGTGAACCAGAAACTACCTTCAACAGTGTCTCTAGAAGGGACTTTCAGGATTAGTTTGAAGCCAGTTTTGAGTCTTCAGTAATGCAGGTGTAACTATGTTTCTGTAAGGCACTTGAGAATCAGAGTTCTGACTTTGTGAGCTGCAGTGCACTGCTGATCCAGGATGTCATGAACACATCTGCCCCTAGTATAGAAACACAGCGTGAGTTTGGAAGCAGTCGGACAGCTGTGGGCAGTTCCGCTCCCCCTCCACCTGACACAGAATGGAATGTAGATAAGGTGTCAGGAGAGAGTGGGAGGGAGAGAAATCAGCCCGCTCAAGCAAGCTATCCCCTGAGCCCAAGGAGTAGACGTATGAGAAAGGTAATAGGTTCAGCATATTCTGCAGAACCAGGAAGCACTCCTTAGAAGGGCCGGCATGGACGCTTGGTTAGATGTCCGAGACTAATTGTTTGTATTGCAATAAATCTTCAAGCTAATTACAACTTATGTGTTGTGTTATCAAGACGGCAGCCACACAGAGAGAGAGAGAGCACTCCCTTATCTCCAATATAAATAATTCTACCTAAATTTAATCCAATATTTTTCTCCCCAATTTTTCAAATTATTGAGAAGTTTGCACTTTTTAAAAATAGTGGGGCAAGAAGAGAGTAACATGGGCTGCTTGCTTAGTATTTCAGCCTTCAAGGCAGCATACCATGTAGCATCAGAGTGCATTAGAGATGCACACCCACACTGAAAAACAACCAAAACCACCACACACACACACACACAAACCTAACACCGATTACTGCCTATGAAGCACTATTCTGCTCATATTTGGATAGTGCAGAAAGAAAAAGGAAATGTGAAAAAGTTTTCTTGAGTCTGTGCCCCCCCCGTCCCCCCTCCTTGCATGGATGCTTAAGACACTGGAAACAACAGTGCATTACTCTCTCCCACTGTGGATTTGGAGCTGTGAGTTTGCTCAGTGCAGGTACTCATACTGCTAAAGTCATAGAACCATCCACAAAGCACTTTCTTTTGACAACTTGTATTTATTAAAACTCATACATTTTTAAACCATCCCTTATCCATAAATACTGGTTTGCAAACCAAATGGTATTTCCTTTCAGTGCTGTTGAGAATTAACCTACCCCTCCTCAGAGCATGACATTACAGGACTAAAATATTATGCCCAAACTGTTTTCATTCTTGCATTTTCCTTCATTAATTTAGGAAAGTAGTATACCATCAAAATAGAGCCAAATATGAGAACCAGAAAACTAATAAGTGTTTTACCAACATTGATCTGAGACTTTGGGAGGGCGCCATGGACATACACACTGAAAACCGTTGTTAGGTCACAGTAGCTATACTGTGTATCTACAACAATGGCTTTGAAGACATATATGCCATTGTACTGTGGAAATAATATTCTGTTCTTCTCATTCCTGTTTAGAACATGATACGGCCTGGAAGCTGATGGCAAAGGCCCATTTTCATGGGGCATCTTACAATTTTCATAAAGCAATCTGTTCCACACATCACTTGGCTCTTTTCCAGGATTCTCTGCCATTATAGTGATCCAGTTCTGCGCTGCTGTCCTACACTCGGCTTCTACTTCATTCAGGAGATAATCATAATTATGCATGCCATGTATTTCATACAGTACAAAATCAGCAGAAACATATTCTATGAATTCATCATTGTCCCACAGCTCAAGAACGGGGAGCCATGGGCTGTCATAGTACAACAGAATAGGACACCTCCAAAGATCATAACGATAGGTAATGTTAAGGTTTGGCTGTGACAATTTTTTTCTGCCAAGGAACTGTGGGTCATATACCTTTCGATCAATTGAATAAACAAAATTATTCTGCAGCACAATATCCTGAAAGAGACCTCTGTTGCATGCTGTTATACTCTCAGCAATTTTGATATGTTTCTTAGGTGAACAGCCCACTACAATAAGGGCTGTCATTGGATGCATGTCAATACAGAATATGGCTTTGTTGTAGATATCCACCGTGACGGTGGATATCCTGCTTGAGTAAATAGTATCCTGAAACTCGAGTTGAGACATGCCCGAGAAAGCCTGTTGAAGCAGCCTAATATGTAGCCTGTATTTAGTGTTTCCATCAAAGGTAAAGCCATCCTGATCAATATGTGCTTGAAATGCCAGCGCATGGGGATTGCTCACAGTTACATATGGATAGGTCCCAGTGCCCGGCTTGGGCACAAATGTGACATTAAAATGAAGTTCCTGCTTCATATCAATATAATATATTTTGTTATGGAAATTACCACTGAGGATCTCTACAGGACAGGGCTGCAGCGGTGGCCGTAAAGTCATGAGTGTGTCCTGTATGTTAATAATGCATTTCTGAAAATGATACAATGCAGAATCCGTGCTCGGAATAAGACTGACAAAAAAAAGCACCCCAATATTCTCAAACATCATCGCCTCACAAGGGTCAGTGGGTTTGCCCTTGGTGTTATCACCAATGTATACCATCTGTGTTGATTCCATGTCCAGGGTTCCATAGAAAAGCTTATGGTTCTTGGTGAGGGCTGCAATCTCATTTCTGTTGGCAGCTACATTACAAAGGCCATGCGAAGGTAATGTCACATTAACATATTTATCAGTGGGATGCACTGTTATCTGAGCGACATTCAGGCCGTGGTTGAAAGAGAACACGAAAATGTCTTTTGTCCAAAGGAGAATAAAACCTCTCAGGCCAGGGGGAATTATGCCAATAACAGATTCATCTGCATAGAGTTTCATGTTGAATTTTGCACCTTGTTCTTGATGGGCTAAGTTAATATCTGTATATGTAAAATAAGCTTCCTCATCACCATCTGTTTTATTGAGGATAACTCCAAGTTGTGCCAAGGAAACAAAGTTGTAGATACCAATCAGTGCATTTTCGTAACTGGCAGGGCTTGTTTTTACAAATCTGTATCCCCCATCTTTGGAGGTGAAGACATCAGTGGATTCAGCAGGCTTTCCAGTTGTATAAGCCACAATGAAATTGCTGGTATCGTAACAATTGATGTCCTTCAAAGAATAGCAGCAGTCCATGTTTGTGATATCTGTAACGGGGCTATCGATGCCAGTTGACACTTTCCAGGTTTTCCATGTGCTATAGAAATACAAATAGACCTTTCCATTTATTACGAAAAGCGCTCGATTGGTTTGCACAAAAAGAGCACTAGTGACTTCAGCTGGTGAGCTTATTATTATAGCTGGAATGGTCAATGGCAAAAGGCTGCTCTGAAAATTATCTTGGCTGAGGAAAACCTTTTCCCCAAGATATATGGCTGGAGGAGTCTGTCCTCCAAAGTAGAATGCCTCACATGGGTGTGGTATTAGACGAGGGTCCTTATATTTGTATGAGAGAACAGTGCCGTGTGATACCATACTTGAATTGAAGGAGACGCTTGATATAATCAGTAGTTCATGAGTGCATGGCCAAGAGTCACCCCTATCCAGACACAGCAAAAAAATCACTAATATGATTACAGAACTGCTTGGCTTCCGCATTGCTGATTTCTGAATTATTCTCTTAAGCCAACCCCATAATGCATGAACAGATGTGTTCAGTGTGAATGCTGTTAGCTGTAGTGTTTTTAAACGTCTGTTTTGTCCCAGATTCTAATTCAGTTATTCTGAATTCCAAGTGGCAGTTGGCTGTTAGATGGGATGGGGTACCAGAGGAGATTTCACATGATGCTCATTATATCTTCTGTGCTGTCTTGTTCCTGAATAAAAGATGATAAAATGGATTCTTTTAACCAGGGGACAGTGAAACCCCACTCTCTTTCTCTACACCCACAAGCATGTGCATGCAAAATATCACATCCACTCCCTGAACCGTCCTCTATTGCTTGTTTTTGTACCTGCTGAATCAGAGGATGGGGAGGGTTGCAGGGTCCACCACATAGGATTGGCTGAGAGACCAGCTCCATCTGTCTCCCTCTCTTCCTAAGCTCTTATTCAGGTGGCCATTCCACAGTGGGAACGTAGGTTTCAGGGTGGGTTGAACATGGTGAGGGTTTGCCAAACGTGCCTTCCTCTTAGCTTGTTTCTCCATTTCGTCCTGAGTTTGAGTGTCTTCAAAGTCCATGACACCTTTGGTAAAAGCTGTTCACCAATTGGAATGCTCCTAGGCCAGTGTTTCCCAATTGTCAGTGTTTGTTCTACTTTTTTTTTAGATTTGCCTTGAGAGAATCATTAAACCTTTTTTGTTGACCACCAGCATTATGCTTTCCATGTTTAAGTTCAGAATAGAGTAGTTGCTTTGGAAGACGATAATCAGGCATCCACAAAACATGACTAGTCAAACAAAGTTGATGTTGAAGAATCACACTGGTGATCTTTGTTTATTCCAGTACACTGGCATTAGTTTGCCTGTCTTCTCAAGTGATATGTAAAATTGTTCAGAGACACCATTGATGGACTCTTTTGAGGAGCTGGAGATGGCGTTTATAAGTGGTCCATGTTTCACAAGCATATAGTAAGGTTGGTAGTACAATAGCTTTGTAAACAAGCATTTTGGTTTCCCTGCAAATGTCCAAGTCCTCAAACACATTGCACTTGCAGAGCTCAGGCAATGCTGGATTTCAGCATCAAAGTCCGCCCTTGTGGAAAGATAATTGCCCAGGTAGGAGAAGTGGTTGACACTTTCCAATGTTACATCATTGAGTTGGATTTGTGTTGCTGCAGAGGGTTTATTTGTGCTTGTTGGTGTAGCACTTTGATTTCTTGGATGTTGAGCGATGGGCCAAGCTTTCCATAAGCTTATGTGAAGCTATTTAGGATGGTTTGATACTAGGACTATGTGTACTTTACCCAGTGGCAGGCCAGAGACATTAACCTTTATCTTACTCCATTATTGGGCTCCAGCCTTTCCTATTCCGATTAGGTTGTTACTTTAAAAGACAACTGTTCTAGTAAGTTGCTGAGTGGTTGCTTCTCCTATCTCCTTTCAGATGGTCCTTAAGAGTCGTTTGGAAGCAATCCTGCTTAATAGGATCTTTAAGGGCTTGAGTGGTCATTTTGCGCCTTGGTTTCCTTCCTTGAAGCCTGCATTGAGGTATAATCTTGATAGCCATGGTGGACTGTATTAATCAGTGATCTGTCCATCAGTTATTGGTCGTCGTCATAGCTCTGGTAAGGAGTACGTTGCGGTGATCTTCAGCTCAGACATACATTGGTACCTTGGTTTACAACCATAATCTGTTCTGGAGGTCCAGTTGTAAACCAAAACAGGTTGTAACCCAAGGTGGGCTTTCGCCAATGGGGCCTCCCCCCCAAAAAATTGTTTGTAATTTAAAAAAGGGTTGTAATCCAAAAAAAGGGACACACACTTCCGGGTTTGATGTGGTTGTAATCCAAAACGGTTGTAATCCAAAGCAGTTGCAAACCAAGCTACCACTGTAGTCTAAGAGGTGCTAGTAGTTCAACCGTGGGTGCCTCCATGATATTTTAAATTTTTTTTGGTCGAAATAGTGTGTTGGTAATAACAAGGTTGTGTGCTGCAAATATAGTCAAAAGTAAGATTCTGTTCTGGTTGCTGTTGCCAATTCCTTCTTTCCCAATAGATCAAAATCTCACCCAACTCTTGCATTAAATTCACCCAGGAGGATAATTTTATCCTCCTTAGGCTTATCTGAAAGGATGGCATCCAGCCGATAATTTTTTTTTCTTTAATGTTTTCATTGGCATCCAGTGCATAAGCACTTAAAATAGTAGCCTGTTGGTTTTTGGTGAGTTTTATTTGAAGGGTTGAAAGTTGCTCATTAATGCTGGTAGGGATTTCTGACAAGAGCTTTACAAGATCGTTTTTGATAGCAAAGCCTACCCCATGTATTTGACGTTCTTGTTCAGGTAGACCTTTACAGAAGAATTTGTAGTGTTATTTTTTATTATTTCAGTTGTCCCTCTCCTGTTCTTCGAGTTTCTTGAAGTGCTGCAATAGCAATGTTAAAACATCACAACTCTCTTTCAGTGATGACAGTTCTGCATTTGGGACGCTCATTATCTGTGTTATCCAGCATATTCCATGTTCCAAAGTTCAATTGCCTTTTACGACTGCTAGGTGGTGACCCCACTGGGTGCGGTAATCCAGTTAGGGGAAAAAGTGAGGCAGACTATGTTTAGGGCACCTTTTCTAGCCCCTCCGCCTTTTTGGGGTGGGTAGAGTGGATCTTAAACAGGACTGCTTAGTTGTGGATACAGCTGCCGAGCTACTCAACTGCCTCATTGAGTCAGAATGACTGAATCTGTATCCACCGCCCATGAGCTGGTTCATGATTAGGGGCTTCCAGATTTCATGCCTCTGTTACCATTTGCTGATCGTCATGGGACTTTTTTGGGTTTGGGGTGGGTTTTCGGAAGACGCCTGTGCGTGAATTTGTTTTATGTGTGTAAATTAGTGCACGCTGACCAATGCACAGTCTTCACAGTAAGGCTCTGTTCCGATAGCATGAGTATCACAATGACCGGTAGATTCTTATCTGCTGCAGCCTTCATCCATCTTCACAGCTGTTGTAACATACCCTTTGTTATCTTCTGCCTGTTCTGCCTTGAGAACCTATTGGATCATTCTTTGTCTAGCTCCTCCCCTTTGATCTTACCACCTTAGGTGAGCCTGCTGGGAGTAGGAGACTCAGGATGGCTTCGCTCACAAGCGTCATGATCCAGTGAGTGAGTGATGATCCTGCCCCAGCCTTATCCTATTCAACTCTCCTGGTCCATGGTTAGGTTAGCGCCGTGCTCCTTAGCCGCGGTGTCATATATCAGCCCCTAGAGGGCGATGGTGTCATAGGAAGTCTGCAATTACCACCCATGTTTTATTGTTGCATTAGCACACTACAAGTTACGTGCTGTTCCAAAACCTGGCACTTCTCCGACTCCAATGCAGAAACCATCATGGTGAATGTCCGAGCGAATCTGACCCCCTTCTCTATTCCCCTCTCTCTCTGCTCGGTTTGCTGCGCCGGGTACATAAACCTTGCGGTGGTGACCGGCTTGCCCGGGCTGCATCGGATACGAGGCGGCGAATCGCAGAAGCCAGCTGTCAGCGTCGATGTGAACAGTGGGAAAACGGAGCATGTGCAGAGCACCATTCGCGCGCCCATCTTGCCCCTGCTGAACAGCCATTCTCTGCATGCAACTGCTGTTTCCCACTAGGACACAGATGATCCTATCTTAGGCTCTCACCATGAGCGGACGAATATCCACAGGATCAGTGCTGAGTGGATGGAGGGGTGTGGCTATTCTGCCGTGTTGCAGTGCCTAGCGTACCCATCCGGAGGGCCGTGAGCTGCAAAGTAGTGAGGAGGCCTGGATCCCAGCCCTGTCTCAGCCAGCGAGCTCACTGGGTTGCCTTGGTCAAATCAGATCTCCACCGCACAGTCCCAATCAGGATTGTTATGAGAACAAACTAGGATCCATTCCTTGGGAGAACAGCGGGATACAAATGTGGACGGAAATAAAAATAAATTTATTTACGTGAAGCAATGGTAAAGCATGGAATGGCGCTCTGTGTGTGTATGAGAGAGACGTTAATTATGTGCTTCACAACTGAAGCAACAAACACGGCCGTCTAAAGGCGCCTGTCCCTAAATCTGAATCAACCCAGAATTTAAATTCGCCCAGCAGCCCCACCGCAAGATTCCAACGAAGTAAGAACAATTCTACTTGGTTTCAGTTTAGATTGTGGGCTCCGGGTTTTCTACCCTACTTAGGTAGCAGGGGGGACGCAGGTGGCGCTGTGGGTTAAAGCCTCAGCGCCTAGGACTTGCCGATCAAAAGGTCGGCGGTTCGAATCCCTGCAGCGGGGTGCGCTCCCGCTGCTCGGTCCCAGCGCCTGCCAACCTAGCAGTTCGAAAGCACCTCCGGGTGCAAGTAGATAAATAGGGACCGCTTACCAGCGGGAAGGTAAACGGCGTTTCCGTGTGCGGCTCTGGCCCGGAAGTGTCTCCGGACAGCGCTGGCCCCTGGCCTCTTAAGTGAGATGGGCGCACAACCCCAGAGTCTGTCAAGACTGGCCCGTACGGGCAGGGGTACCTTTACCTTTACCTAGGTCGCAAGGCGCACGCCAGGATCTCCCTCCCCCTTTATTAAATATTTTATTAGTTGGATACAAGAACAATATATAACCAAACACAAGGAATCAAATACAATTTCCCCCTATCCCCCCCCCCAATTAGCGCCAGGATCTTGAGAGCCCTTGTGCCGTCTGAGAGACACCGCCGAGATTTCTTTGGCCAATGGGAAGATGCGGAGCAGACCTGCTTTCTTCTCACTGGAGGCGCCGCTTCAGGGTCTTTTCGCAGGCATCCAATCCAGTTTCTCAAAAGGCGGGAAGGCTGCTGGGAAGCCGCCTCATGCTGGAGGGCCAGTCGCTATCAGGGGGTGGAGGAAAGGGAAACTCCCTCGAGTTCTCCGCCCGTGGCTATAAGATGAGGGAGCCCCCGAGAGAGCGGCTCCCTTTAGCCGTTGCCATGGCCCTTCCTCCGGCCTCTCAGCAAGTGGGAGAAGCGGGCGGAGGTGAGGAAGAAGCGGAAAGTTCTGCTCCCTGAGCTCCCCAACTTGGCGCCGTCGCCTCAGGGCAAGGGGCTCCTTGTTTTTCGCGCCCGCAGGAGTTGTGGGCTAATAGTAGTAGCAGCAGCGTCATGCTGGAGCAACGAGTGGCGTCGGCGGCAGAGGCGCTTCCCTTGCCTCAGCCCCGGCTCCAGCCCGCCCCAATCCGCGCCTTCGCCTTCTAGACCCGCGGGTATTGCCCCTGCCGTCTCGTGAGTCACTGGAGGTTCCTTGGCGAAAGCGCTTCGTTTCTTTCTGGCGCTTCGCAGAGCGGCACCGTCGGCGGCGGAGAATGCGAGCGCGCGCCGCTGCGCCGACTTCCCCGCGCGCCAGCCCGGAGCCAAGGTAAATTTGCGCGCCCGCTCACCTGGTCCACCTGCAGCTTCTAGCGAGCGCCTTGTGAGAAGGGAAACTGGCAGCCTCTAAATCTTGGACTGTTTGTTGCCTACTCGACTCTAAAGTTCCTGATGACTTGATTTTTTTATTTATTTCCAGTCCCCCCTCCTTTAATCTGTCTCCAGTTTTCTGCCAGGACGCCCCTGTTTATAGCCGTTGCGTGCCCGACTGAAGTCTAATAGCTTCATGCAAGGCTGGATTTTGAGCAGGTGGCCGGTGCCAAAATGAAGATGTCCTGATGGGGAGAGCAACACCTGTTGAATCTCTGCCAGGCATCCAGTTATAATTGGACAGAAAGGTTCTGCCAGTAAAAACAATGAAATTCAGATGGCAGTCCTGTTGGGTTTTCAGGTTCAGTACTAAAGTAGTGGGTTTAGAGAGGTGAGGTCAGGTACTGGTGGAAAATGAAGGCTTAGCTATGCTGTGCCTAATGAGAAGTAAGTGCAAATAACAGTGGTACAAGAATGTGGTGTCTTACAGCACTGTCTAAGAAAGTTGTAGCCAATAACTATATGTTGTTATCAGTTTACTCTGTGCTGTTACTCCTTTTGTTGGCTGTGAAGGTGTCCAGCTTCTGAGAGGGTCAAGTAGCAATCCAAATGGGCAGGGTGCCCACAACCTCCTTTTATGATCCCTGTGAGGTAGATCTTACTATATAGATTGTGCCATGCAAGATTGCAGATGTGGTTGGTTACCTTGCCTTAAATTCCACAAGCTACTTTATCCAGCATCTGCTGTGACAAAGAACTGCCAACAGCAGTTGCTACTTCTGAACATCTTTGACACTACAGCTGGTGTTGTGGATTCATCTGTCCTTTTAAGAATGCAAAAGAAGATTAAAAGAATGTACAGGGCAGGACACCTTGAAGGGGGCAATGCCTGTTCTGTTAATTTCCAAGGGAGTTAGTGTTACTTTTAGCCTGCTGGGAACTTGGAACTGTCGAGCTGTGTGATAAGGGGAGACTCTGCAACAAAGAGCATCTGAGGTAATGCCAAAGCAGAGGTGCTCAACACAGCTCAGACTTTCTGTGCGTATTGAGACAGGCAACATGATATTCATTCATTAGCATCTGTCAAGCTGTGAAGCTATGGTTCTTTGGACCCTCTGTTGCTAGTACTCATGTAGTGTAAAAGGGAGTCGATTGCTCTCTGTAGTGTAGCTCTTTCATTTTAACTGCATCTCTCACCAAATTAGCTAACAGCTCTTTTTTTCCTGCTTCTGCTCTAGAAGAAGGCAGTGCTACGTGCTCTTGCTAAATCCAGAGTACACAGAATATGGGCAAGGTGTTCTGGAGGATCCTTTCCTTTCCATAGATCTTAACTATCTGAACTTTCATTTACTATGAGCAAGAAAAGGATGTTCCTCAATCACATCACCCTTGTCTATTTCTTTATACTGCTATTGGTGAGCTTTAATTTCAAAAGTAAGTTCAGGGAGTTGTCTTTTAAAATCTTTGTGCAACAGTTGCTAATTGTAGATGCTTTATTTAAAAACGATGATGGAGTGGATAGTAGCTAGTTGCCTGTTTCCAACCATGTGTTTGGAGTGTGACAAAATCTTTGTGTCTGTTCTATAATCCAATGTACTTGTCTTTCTCTGTAGACATAACAAGTCAAAGACACTTAGGCATGCTTAAACACCAAGGTGGTTGTTTTGCTAATCATATGTTCTGCATAGTTTCTTCCAGCTTCCCAGGTGTCCATCATATGCTGCTTTTTGGCACATGGGATGCGGGTGGTGCTGTGGGTTAAACCACAGAGCCTAGGACTTGCTGATCAGAAGGTCGGCTGTTCGAATCCCCCACGACAGGGTGAGCTCCCATTTCTTGGTCCCTGCTCCTGCCACCCTAGCAGTTCGAAAGCACGTCAAAGTGCAAGCAGATAAATAGGTACCGCTCCAGCAGGAAGGTAAACGGTGTTTCCGTGCGCTGCTCTGGTTTTGCCAGAAGCAGCTTAGTCATGCTGGTCACATGACCCGGAAGCTGTATGCCGGCTCCCTTGGCCAATAAAGTGAGATGAGCGCCGCAACCCCAGAGTCAGCCACGACTGGACTTAATGGTCAGTCCTTTACAATCGAAACATATTCAGTGAGGTCTCTAAAGGTCAAGAACTCTATAAACATCTAGAGCTGGAACGGCAAATGTGCAGCCCTTTTGTGCTGGACTCCCATCAGCTCAAGCCAGCGTGACCAGTAGTCTGGGATGATGGGCGTTTATTTCATTTATTTATTCATACATATTTATACTTGTTTATTTATACTTTGCCTGGTGGGTGGGTATGTTCCCTATCAGTCACCTGATGTCATCATGGCATCACATGACTGACAGGTCAGTGGCCCCACCCACACATCAAAGTTGGCCCTTAAAGTGGGGATAGCGGATAGGTAAATAAAGATCAGACTCATTGGGTTAAAAATAAATAATTAGAATGAACTCTAATAAATATTCTTATGTGTGACAGGAATGCATACGGACAGTTTGGGTGTGCAGGTAGTGTCACAGTGTGAGAGCACGTTTAGGTTTCATTACTGGTCATTCAAATGTAACTCTTTTTACATATGTGAGAGTTGCAGTCAAATTGTGGGCAGATGGTGCATTTGACATTGTAGTACATCATTTGCAGCCTTTACATCAACAGAATTCCTATTATGAAGAGAGGAAAGAGCTTGAGTAGTATATTACAAGTGGTGGTTTCCCCCCCCCAGAAATGACAGTTTCATTGAAGCTTGTGCAAGACACATTTCTGGTGAACTGTGCTTGTGGAATTTTTAACAAACTTTCCCCGTGACTCATGGTTTCTCAAAAGAAGCAAAAGGCTGGGGCTTTACCAGTGTGCTTGTTTTATCCAGGCTGAGCAGTTTCAGATATTGCAGGGGAATAATAACATGTATGCAAGATACAAGTCTATCAGTAACTCGCTTTCTCAAGCCAAAACTGACTGTGGTTCTTCTATTAAATTCCAAGGATGAGAAATATTGGCCACCACCACTCTTAGAATTATTAGGTAAATTGTATTACATAATAAAATTTGGGAAAATATTTTTTGTTCCACACAAACTTTCATTAAAAACTTATGCTTTGGGGCATGTTTTCTGATTCCTCATGTTGCTAATTGCTCTGAAAGCTTTTTGATGTCCTGTTTCCCATCAGAGGAAAAAGGAAAGTAGAAGCAAGCTGCATTGCAGAAAGAAAAATAAGAATCTCTGGAGTCATCTTCTGCATGCACGCTATCACGTACTTCCAAGTACCTTGTGCTTAGACATGCAAATCAGGATCTTTTATCAGATGAAGTGATTCATTTGAGTACCATGTAAGTGACTGTGAAGCGTGTGGCCTGAGAAGGATTGAACATTAAATATAAACATTTGCAGGCATAACAGTCATGCTGGAAGGATTTTGATACTCTGAAATGTGGATGGTTATTTTTGTTTTTTTGCTTGGGGCCAGATTGAGGGTTCATCACCCCTCTGAGGCATAGCATAACACAGGTACAGACATTACATCTTCTCTCCCTCCTGAGTCCCTTGGTTAGGGGTTCCAGTGAAGGCATTTTTGGGTTCCACGGCACCCATTGGCACCAAATTAGTGACCCCTGGGTTAGAGAGTAAGGCGAGAGCAATTACTCTCTAGCACAGAAAGTTAGAAGGGAGAAAAGGAAGGAAAGAGAGGAAATTGATGATGGAGGATGGATTAAGTGGCCAGCCAAGTGTGATGGAAGGAAGAGAGAGAACAGGAAGGATGGAGATGAGGTCTGAGTAACCACTGTTATTTTCTTCACTGGGGTTGTTCCATGACAGATCAACACAATAAGGAAGGTTTTTTTTTTTAAAAAAAAGAGTAGCAGCAGCCCTTCAAGGTAGTGACAAACAGGTATGATGCACTCTAGCAAAGTTATGAACACAAAGTTACAGAGAGAAGTAGAGGTGATATCTTATGAATACTTTGGCTGGCACCCATTGTCCTAATCAATTGAATACATCAACTTTTGGCATATGCTTGTTGGGTCTTGCTATAAATATCTCTTGATTGCAAGCCAAAAATGATGTAGCTAGTGCAAGCCAGATATAAAACAATAAGGGATTAATAAAACTGTTCAGTATCGTGTCATATGAGGTCTCTCCAATAAAAACACAGCAGTGTTTCCAATTCTTTTGGCTCAGTTTGACCTGTTTCCATTAAAATAATTGAGAACTGATTGTCCAGTCTCCCCAGGTTCTAGGTCAACATTTTTTTAAGTTCAGTTAAGTTCATATATCTATATATTTAACTTAAGTATATATCTGTCAATTAAAAAAAACTTTCATTTAATATTATATAAATTTAATATACTAGTAATTCAGTCCCATTAGGGGAAAAGGCAGGGCATAAATAAATATATGATAATAATAATGACCTAGTAAACACTAACAATAGCTAGTGACTTGCAGCATGTGTTCTGGGGAAAGAGAAAGTTAAAATTACCTATTATATTAGTAAAAGTCTATCACCATGGCAGGTGATATGTGTGTGTGTATGTGTGTGTCTGTATGTGAAAATAAGAAAATAAGCTCTGTTTTCAAATACAGACACATACAGAGACTTCATCAAGTGATTCTTTTTTCTGGAAGGGTCAGTGAGTATAGTGACAGATCCGCACATGTCCCTGAAGGCTCTCCCCTCCCCCGAAGGATCCCTTGCTGAAGGCTGCTCACCCACACAATAGTCTGGTCCACACATAATTTAAAACCATAGTTACCGTATTTTTCGCCCTATAGGACCCACTTTTCCCCCTCCAAAAATGAAGGGGAAATCTGTGTGCGTCCTATGGGGCGAATACAGGCTTTCGCTGAAGCTTGGAGAGTGAGAGGGGTCGGTGCGCACTGACCCCTCTCGCTCTCCAGGCTTCAGGAAGCTATCAGCAAGGCTGGGGAGCCCGCAGGAGTTCCCGCAAGGCTCCCTAGGCTGCAGATAGCAGCCTGCCTCCCGGCGCGCAGGCACCCTGAAGCAGAGCGCACCGGGCAGACATCCGTAGCCTGGGGAGCCCTGTGGGAGTTCCCGCAGGGCTCCCTTGGCTGTGGATAGCAGCCTGCTGCACAGAGCGCGGGGCGCGCTGAAGCAGAGCGCCCCGCGCTTCGGGCAGACATTGGCCAGCTCCGCAAGCTCGGGGGACAGCGGGGAGGCAGAGCGCCGCCATACCGCTGTTCCCCGACCTGGTTTGGTTTCCCCAACCTGGTTTTGGGGGGGAAATAAAGGGGAAAAAATTTCCTTTATTTCCCCTCCCCCCAAAAAACTAGGTGTGTCCTATGGGACGAAAAATACGGTAAACTAAAATTTAAATGTGAATGTACAGCATGCCAGTGCTCTTTGCTGAAACCACAGGTGGCTCACACTTCCTTTGTTCCTACTTCACTGTTGGAAAAGTCACCACTCATGGGCCAACTGTAATCATGAAAATTTTGGATTTTTTAATTTTTCTGGGCTTTTTTTGGGGGGGGGGGGCGGGGAGCTGCATCTGAATTTTTGCCCTAGTCAAAAGTAGTTTAACCAAATATTTGAATAGGTTGGGTGGTAAGTAAATGAAGCACTGCTAAATGTTATTGGCATCCATCTGTCTTGAGAGACAGTGGAGTGCGCTTCCAGGGGTGAAGTCAAGCAGCTGGAAATTCACAGTGCTTGCTGGGGCTGCAGAAATTGGTAACTCATAACTTCTGCCTCCTGCATTGTTTTTACTACATTACCAGCATCAATGAGACCTCTTTGACATGCAAGCTTGGACCGTGTGTATGGAGGTCCTGGGCTGCCAAGACAACAAGACCACCTTGTTTTGAGTACGTAGCTTGGTGAAACATGCTTGAAGTCTGTGTGTCCTCTGAAGGCTCTCAATCCACTGTTCACAATCACTGATGTAAAATCTGTGATGGAGATTTCTGTTTTTGCTCATCTTTCCTTGGTAGTGCAAGGTTGCTTACTCATGTTATAAATATCTTGTTAAAGTATGCTTTGGATAACAGTGATTGTTTTATTTGGGCAATTTTTCCATAGTGACTTCATACAGAAGTTGCATTGAGCCCTGTGAAATTAGAATTATGAACACAATAAAAGGTTGTTGATAAGGACTGTGTTTTGAAGAATATATTCTGTGCTATTTATACTTTTACTGTGACTTGAAAAATATTTTTTCAGCACATAGTATGCAGTATTAAATTGATGAATTGTGAGAAGGGCATTCTTAATAAAGTTTGAATGAATAATGTCAACATTTACCGTTATGTTTGCGGTGCCACGAAGGAACACATAAATCCAGTGTCATTCTATGGCATCTTTTAGATTGGTGTGGATAAAGCTTTGGCACATTTGCAAATTGGAAAAATTATTGTAGGCATCACACATACGCAGTAGCCACATCTTATTCTATTTCCTATTGACTGCAATAAAGTGTTGTATGTGCACCTATGAGTGACATGTTTGTGACCCCTGCTCCAAGTAGCCTGTGCATAGTGGGCAAGTCGACTTGTGCTTGCCCAACCAGGTTGTGGGGGAGATCCCAGATTCTCAGAGGGTTTGAATCTGGTCATGTTTCCTTAAAGTCTCAAAACGTCAGTTTTTAAATTACCGCAAGGCTTAAGAAAATGCCTTCATATTTATGTATCAATGCTTGAAAACACTGTACCTGAAAACTGAGGGTCCTGAGATGTACTTATCTTGAATTCTCTCATCTTCCATCATATTTTTTTCCAGATGGGTTCTTACTTTGTGAACGCAACATTTCATTCCAAAATAACGGAAGCAGCTGATATTATTGTTGGAATCTTCTATATTATATTTGGTAAGAGTGATTGTTTGATATTCTCTACATATGATTGTGATATTCTCTACATATGATGATGATTTTATTTCACATTCTAGAAAACAAAAGAAGATTTTGTAACTGTGCCACTGGCATGTGTGTGATACTGTTTAACTCCTTGGTCCTGATTACCCACCTGACCCAGGAAGCTGTTTGTGGACAAACACCGGCTCCCTCATCCTGAAGCGAGATGAGCGCCGCACCCCATAGTCGCCTTAGACTGGACTTAATCACCGAGGGGTCCTTTACCTTACCTTTTACCCATGTATCTGTTTTCTCATTCCCGGCCCAGTCTGAGCTTTGCATTGCTTATGTGTGCTTTGGTAGTAGATGCAAAGGCTGTAGGTGACAGAATCTGAAATATAACCCATCCAGAAGGTGGCCACATTTTCCTGTGTGAAGTACATATGGAACTGGATGGACCAGCTGCTAGAGAGGAGAATCCAACTGTAGTATATATAGACTGGAGGCCTCTGCTGCACTCGGACCCCAGCAAACCTGGACTCAGATTTCTGTTCAGCTGTGAATTCCTGGGACAGCAATGGGCAAATTACAGTCTTGAGTTTCGCCCATCAATACAAAGGGAATTTTAGTGACTTGCTTCACAGTATTGTAGTTGGAATACATAAAGCAATATGCAAAATTTCATTTTTTAAATAAATAAGTGTAATAAAATAATTACATTTGCATTGATTTAAATTAGTTTATGGAAACCAATTGAGCTTTTTTATTATTGTATTTTCTTATATTTTACACTCCATTTTTACACAGAAGCGTCATGGAACCCAAGGTGAAATACATGTGGTTCCAAGGTGGTCTCCCATCACCTGACCACACTTGTTGAGGTTCAGTAAGGTGGTGCCTTCATGTGCCATCAGACCTTTAGAGACTGAGGTGTTTTCTAGTGAAGGAAATAATCTTTAAGTAATGACAACATAGGGTCTTTTGCATCTTTGAAGACTAACAAATGCATTATACAACAAGCGTTCATGGATTAGCACCCATTCCATCAGATGCATGACGTGTAATCCTCAATTGGTAGGCATAGATACACATGGGTGTTAAGTGGGGGGGAATGTAGAAGTTGGAGTTAAATGATGATATAATGCACAAAGTACACATTGGGGTTTTCACAGACATATTGATGTGTTGTAGGAAGCAGTGTTTTAGCTGAACTTTCACACATAAAGAACACAGATTACAATTACTGTGGGAATAATGTTTATTGTTTCCTGGCAAGCTAGCAGAAATTTATATTGGACTTTACTGAATCTGAATCTGGTGACTTTCCTGGCAAATCAACTAACTCAAGTACTTGATGAACTAAACATTAAGACTAAACATCTCTGAGACAGTCCAGGACAGGGACAGCCAATGTGGTGCCTATTAAATGTTGACAAATTGCAATTTGTATCATTCAACAGCATCTGGAGAGCACCACATTGGTCACCCCTGGCCTAGGTTCATAGCGTTTTAGAGCCAAATCACATGTGACTTGGGATCTTTTGGCATGTGTTCTTTAGAAGAAGAAGAAGAGTTTGGATTTGATATCCCGCCTTTCACTCCCCTTCAGGAGTCTCAAAGCGGCTAACATTCTCCTTTCCCTTCCTCCCCCACAACAAACACTCTGTGAGGTGAGTGGGGATGAGAGACTTCAAAGAAGTATGACTAGCCCAAGGTCACCCAGCAGCTGCATGTGGAGGAGCAGAGACTCGAACCCGGTTCCCCAGATTACAAGACTACCGCTCTTAACCACTACACCACACTGGCTCTCAGGCACAGGCACAGGGAGTTCCAAATTTAATTGGAAGAGAGGTGCTGAGATATAAACTGTTTTGCCTTTTCCTCTATTTGGTTTCTCCAGTGTTGTGCCTCAAAAGCTGTTCTTACCCTATTTTACAGAAACACAAAGATATAGCATAAAGCCTTTCCATATGGTGCATCTGTGCACAAAAGAAGATGGTAGCCATTATGGTTCAGAGGACTGATCTGGATGTGATATATTTGCCTTTAGCTTTGAGCTCAATTAGTGCCTTGAATAAATTCGCTACTGCTCATTTTAACAGTGCAGTCAGCTAGGTTAGCTGTGGTCATCATGAAAACCTGATTGGCAATATATAAAAAGCTTGAGTGGCTTTTTAGCATTTTGTGGAGTGGGCTGCAGTCTGGGTCAGCTTAACTTGCACTAAATTTGGTTCATGGTAAGGTGCCATTAGTTCCCTGCTGCCTTGTTTTATGTCTAATTTTTTTCTATACAGATAGTATACTTTTTATTATATGGGTCATATTCATTAATTTTTACAAAGTGCTCAACCACTTTGGAGGCAAAAGTGATAAGAATAAACTGGCACTGAAGGAAAGAGAACAATTTGGAAATCATGCTGCAAAATTATTATTTGTAAAAACCCCTATATAAAAAATCATGACTAGTCATCCCTTTGCCCTGTATGTTTTTCCCTCTAAAGCCACTGGAGAAAGGGACAACATGCTACTTTCACACAAAGTCAAAATGCGAATGAGAGTGAAAACAGTTAACCCTTTTTTGTTTTGTCCTACAGGCATATGCTCCTTTTGTGGGAACAGTATCCTCCTCTATGTTTCCTACAAGAAAAAGAACATATTGAAACCAGCAGAGTACTTCATGATCAATTTGGCCATCAGTGACCTTGGTATGACTCTGACCTTGTACCCTCTAGCTGTTACATCCAGCCTTTCACACAGGTGTGTTCAATGTACATCCACTGGAGTTCTCTGTTAGTAGGAAACAGTAACTAAACTTTTCTTCTTCCACATTTTTTTATTGCTATAGTGATGAATAATTCCAAGGGCTGAGAAAAGCAGTCTTTCAAGCTGCTGGCAGTAATTAGTATTCTGAGCTGCACAACACTGTTGTCACTAGGATACCTTTTGGGGAAAAGTTGCATTCATTCAGTACAATTACTCCACCTGGTTTCCTTATTTTCAGTGGAAGGAATAACAAAAGATCCAGCTTCCCTTTCTACAGTAATACATGTCATTGTTACTTAGTTACAAATGATTTTTATTTTTTTTACAGAGTGAAATTCAGTTACAATTGAAATGAAAGGAATACATTAGTGGAATTGCTTATGTTTCTTTTTCAAGGTTATGCGTTCTGACGCTCATGACCCCATCATGAAAACTGCTGTAGCCACTCCCCAGGGATAATCCGTAGCCATGTCTCCAAGGAGAATCCAAAATTACAGGCAGTTGTGTGGATCTATTGCAAACACACACGTGCAATTATACATTGTTACTTGGGAGTAAGCTCCAATGACTGCATACATTGAATTTGTACAGTTTTACCTTGGGTTACAGACGCTTCGGGTTACAAACTCCACTAACCAGGAAGTGGTTGCTCCAGTTTAAGAACTTTGCCCCAGGAAAAGAACGGAAATCGTGCGCCAGTGGCAGCAGAAGGCCCCATTAGCGAAAGCGTGCCTCAGGTTAAGAACCGTTTCAGGTTAAGAACGGACCTCGGAAAGAATTAAGTTCTTAACCCAAGGTACCACTGTAAAACACAATGAGCTTTAACTAAAAATATTTATCCAGCAGAAATAAAACTGTTAGCTTTTAATTTGAAATGCATAAGAAGGTAAAGGACCCCTGACAGTTAAGTCCAGTCATGAACGACTCTGGGGTTGCGGTGCTCATCTCACTTTACTGGCTGAGGGAGCTGACGTTTGTCCTCAGACAGTTTTTCCGGGTCATGTGGCCAGCATGACTAAGCCACTTCTAGCAAAACCAGAGCAGCGCACGGAAACGCCGTTTACCTTCCTGCAAGTGCAGTACCTATTTATCTACTTTCACTTTGATGTGCATTTGAACTGCTAGGTTGGCAGGAGCTGGGACTGAGCAACGGGAGCTCACCCCGTCACGGGGAACCCCGACCTTCCAATTGGCAAGCCCCAGGCTCAGTGGTTCAGACTACAGCGCCACCCGCGTCCCAGTTGAAATGCATACAATTTTGCAAATAAGTGTTACTGTTTAAACTATTGGTAGAAAAGTAGGAATTCCATCAAAGAAAAAGAAAGAAGCATCCAGCATCTGCTCTGTTATTTTCCTCATTATCTGGCTTCCTCTATGCTATGCTTGTCACAAAAAAATGTAAAAGCCTCATTACTGTCTCATTCACTTGCCAGAGCAAGGCTTCTTTTAATTACCTGGCACTCTTGCAGATGGTGACATCAGTCCTGCTTTGAAAAAAAGTCAGAGTTGTGCTCCCCAGTATTCCCTGCCATTAGTTGTAATTGTAAATCTTTTGCACAGCCTATGAGTGGTTGAAAAATCCCCCCTTGTACTCAGAAGATTTGAACAGTTGCTCATGCCACTTTTGACCAGCTCTAGGTACTCTTGGGTGAGATCAATTTCAGTTAGGCTTTTGGCACTGAGACTGTCTTGGTTGGTCTATGTCAGGAGATAGACACAGATTTAAGAGTTCATCTTTGGGACTCAAGTTGATGGGGGCAGTTAATACAAGGTAGGTATTATATTAATATGGCTTATTATAAAAGTAATTTTCTTTAATTTAAAGATCTCGTTCTTCTACGCACTGCTGTCATAATGGGAAGGGGCCCAGTAAAGTACAGTGGTACCTCGGGTTAAGTACTTAATTCGTTCCGGAGGTCTGTTCTCAACCTGAAACTGTTCTGAACCTGAAGCACCACTTTAGCTAATGGGGTCTCCCGCTGCTGCCGTGCCACCGGAGCACAATTTGTGTTCTCATCCTGAAGCACAGTTCTTAACCTAAAGCACTATTTCTGGGTTAGTGGAGTCTGTAACCTGAAGCGTATGTAACCCGAGGTACCACTGTATCTGATGGCAGGGTGTCAGGAAGCCATGTGGATCTTCAGCACTAAAGTCTTACAATGTCATTGAGTCAGAGAGCTGGAATCAAAACACAATGGCTCTCCTATCCCAATTCAATTTTTAAGGTTGTCACTTGTTGTCTAGGGCACAGTAATACATGCCCTATGTGGTAAGTGATTTAGGAAAATACTTCCCATCTCAGTGTCATGCAATCCAAAACTATTTTAGATTGATAAGCAAAGGCCAGTGTTCTTACTAGCTAATGCAGATAAGAATGGTTAAATCTTACAAGCTAGAAAAAAACTAGTTGAACCTTATTGGGCTCATTAAGTCTGTCGTAGCTATCTATTGAATCTTATTCATTCAAACCTTTCTAAGGAAAGTGTTTAGATACAAAGTGATGCTGGTAAGTATGTTGCATTATTCTTTTTTTAAAATTCAATCTTCATTGGTTTATAAACAATACATACAGAAAACATAACTCATAAATGAGGGGAAAAATTACAGTATATTGCATTATTCTAGAATTGTTTATCCTTGGAACAAATGTGTCAAATTTAGTATAGGTATGGGATATATAAAATAAATAGACAAATAAGCAAACAATTGCAGTACTCCTGCAACTCATGTGAGAGAGCATTACACTGGAGTTTCCTTTTCTTTAGACTTCAGTTCTGTCTCAATATGTAAGAATATTAAATCTGCACATCCACAATTTTCAAATGTGCCTTTTCTCCACCCAACTTCAAATAGCCATTTTTCAAGTTAAATGGTATCAAGCAGATGCTACATGCCAGAGATACAGGCAAGATACTGAACGCTTTTATAGAATGGTGTGCTATTTCTTTAATGAGTTTATATATTGGTCAGAATCCTTCCAGATGCATGCTGTGTTTTCAATTATGTTATTTAAATTTGAAGCAACATAATTTCTTTCATGGGATGGTTACAAGCATTTACGTGCATTACTTTTTTATAGACAAATAAAGATACAGTAAGTTCCCTCTTGGCTCAGAATGAGCATGGACTATAATCAGTATTGCTATCTCAGTACAGTAGTGACCCTTGAAAGTTACTTTTGAATATATGACTGAACAGTAGAGAAAAGAGTATTTTTTGATACTAATAACTGTTTCATTTTTCTTCCTAGGTGGTTATTTGGCCAACAGGTTTGCTTGTTCTATGCATTTTGTGGAGTATTTTTCGGAATCTGTAGTCTGTCTACACTAACATTACTGAGTACTGTATGCTGCCTAAAAATTTGCTTCCCAACTTACGGTAAGTATTTTCTGTTCTTTCCTTCTGCACAAATTTAGAAGAATCAAGAGTTATGCAACACTAATTTTGGTACTAAATGCTTTAGCGAGGTTATCATCATGGCAGTTCTAATATGGCCACTGAGTCTCAGGAAATGGAGTGTTAGGGAGTGTGATCTCTCTCTCTCTCTCTGTCTTTCTCTCTGGCTCTCTCTGTAGAAAGGTTCCCCCCTTTTGTGAATAATACTGTTATAACTTGCATTGGAGGGCTGTTGAATAGCAACACAATGTACATGTCATGACAGAACATAATTACTTGCTTACTATGTATAGGTCAGGGATGTCCAACTTTGACCTTAAACCCCACCCCCCCAAAAGGGGTAGATCACTGCCAGATTTTAATCATGTGAGTAGATTGCAGTCTCTAGGAAGTTGGACATTCCTGGTATAGACCAACCTGGGTTGCTTTGCTCCTTTGGTTTGGACATAACACTATGTTTCACTCCCCACACTGGTCATGGTTGGTTTCAGTAACTATTGGGTTGGGCATACTAGTTGTAGCTAATGAGAGTTAGAATCCAATAAATTCTGGAAGGCCATAAGTTAGTCACCACTTCTCTATAGTCAGTAAACAGAGAGGCCTGTATTTTGATTTGTAGACTTAAAACCAGCTGCAGTATTATTACAAGCAACATCTCACCCATGTATTTTAAATGTGAATATTTTGTATTTCAGGGAATAGATTTAGGAGAGAACATGGTTGGATCTTGATAGGATGCAGTTGGGCCTATGCAGCCATTTTTGCCCTTTCCCCACTGGCTCACTGGGGAGAATATGGAGCCGAACCTTATGGTACAGCATGCTGCATTGACTGGTATTCATCAAATATAAACACAACAGCAATGTCTTACACGATTGTCCTTTTTGTCTTCTGTTTCATTATCCCCTGTGGAGTAATTGTTACCTCCTATACTCTTATTCTGATTACGGTGAAAGACTCCAGAAAAGCAGTGGAGCAACATGTCCTGGGACCCACCAGGATGAGCAACGTGCAGGCTGTTACAGCCAAGGTATTTAAAAAGCCATGCTCTTTTTTCTTCACCTATTGATTTGCACTCTGTTTTTTAAAAAAGTATTTCATTGCTTTTTCACATGTAATAAACATAATTCAAAGCCCCATAAACAACAACAATAGCAACTAGTCTGCCATTTCTTGGGAAAAGGCATAGCAGCAGCTCAAAATTAGAAACAGTTCCTAATGCATATTAAATACTCTAATTTAATAGGTCTTGCCAGATGTTTCCATGGATCTGTTGAGGTTGTTTCAATTGATCATAATAGGGAATTGTGGTTTAAAGAGATCAGGATCAAAGTGCTGAAGCCAGGTGTCAGGGGAGGGCACAGCAATTGAGCCTGGCACTTGTTCCCTGCTTAATAAAATGGGGTTCTTTTAAGCCAGGAATGATAGTTCTGACTTGCTACTCTAGATATGAAACTTTGCTGAGACTCTGCCTAGCTCTGCAGGGGAAAGAAACAAAGCATGCTTTGCCAGAAGAATTTAAACTTAGTCCTCAGTCTAATGGGTCCAACAGGCTCTTGTGCTCACCCCAAAATTACTAATTGCCTGAGCTATACATAGTCAAAAGCAAAATCCCATTGAGTTCAACAAGGTTTACTCTCCAGTAAGTATACAGAGAACCCTAACATGAAAGTCCAGAATAGCAATGATGACTAAACCACTAACTTCTGCACCCGGTACCACTTTCTCTTTCCCCTATCATGAAGGGAGACAAGTTGCCCCTTACCCCTCTCACAGTCTCTGTAGTTCATGAAGAACTTGGATGGGGGAGAGAGCTTATCAGAGGGGAAGACACTCTTGCCATTGGCATTCTAGCAAGGGGAACAGATGAGACCTTTTTCTTCCACTCTGCAATTTGGGTCATGGGAATAACATACGGGACTATTCCCATGACTAAAAATCAAAATGTGGGGGAACAATGCAGGCTATTTACATATTTTATCAAAATGGAGACATCTACAATACAACAAAACAGTTTTAATGTGGTTTGTTGTGGTATTATATTTTCCTTTGTGCTTATTTGTTGACTATAAATCTGATTCAAATTAAAAATTTACATGGCAGCATTTTGGAAAATTAGATTAGGGAAATAATCCTTCAGATATCTTTCTGTCTCTACCTCTTTACTGAGGTGGTACTAAAATGTAAGATAGCTAAGTTAGAAAATGTGTATCTTTTGGAGACAAATGGACGGAGATTGCCCTGATGGGACAAATCTGATGTTTTTGCAAGGACATTCTAGGGAGGAACTTGTTTAGCTTTTGGGCTGCTGGCTCAGTCAACATTTCAGGAAGGCCGAGCTTATTCAGTATCAGGCCAATGGTAGCTAGACTCTTAAGAGTTGCTTATGGGTAATTTACAAACCATTTGCTCAGCTGTAGTTCCACTGAGATCAACGAAGCCACACGATTCTATACAGCCTGTAAATTATGGTGTGTTTTAGGCAATGAAGCTCTTTGCAGTATATCACAGCACCATAACTTGTTTGCCAGAAGTGTTAAGTGCAATATGTCATCAAAGTACATTTTAGATGCAAGTTTCATTGTCCTGTTGATTAATGCCTGCAGAGTTTCTGTTTAATGATTGAACAGTCAGAGACTACATTGATTCTGGCCTGCAATCTGTCAATGTGTTCACTGTAATTCATGCAGTCTATGGAAGCTCCATTATTATGCTGCTAGCATAGTACTATTGTACTATCTAATGTCATGGAGGAGGCGAGCCTTGCTGCAAGGGGGGAAAAACTTAGTTCACTTTGTATTCTTTTGAATCTAGTCCAACATATATCAAGTTTATCAATGGAGTGGTGAAACTGATGACCAGATTGCTAAACACCTTTTGATTTAAATTCAGTCCTAAAGCAATCTTTAGCATTTAGTCTCTCCCATTTTAAAGGCTACATGAGTATACTTTAGAAAACAAATATAAAAATAGATACAATTTGTGTAAACTCTTGCAAAGGAGGCAAAAGGGTTTGTCTTGCTGTAGGCCCTGTCAAGTAGGAGCCCATGATAATCTCACCAAATATACACATCTGTTGCAGCAATACTAGTTTAACTTAGGGAAATGTCCTATTATTAACTGTCTCCTGGACTCAACAAGTCACTTCCCCTAAGAAGGGGAAGTGATAAGTTGTACTGGAATATAGGCTTGAGCATACAGATGGCAGGGTGCCCACTCACTCCAAGCACCCTGTTGCTATCCCCAGGCTGCATAAGCAAAGCATCGTAATTGCCATCTAGTCTTCCTGATGTGGTCACTGGTGCTAAACAAGTTGGTTTCCATGGCTGCTGTGCACTTATGTTGACAGTCTTTTGCCTTTAATGGAATCTGTGGATAGAAGAAGCAAGAGAAGAAGGCTATGATATTCTGAAATTATACTGAAGCATGAACAGGAATTGTGTTTGGCACTGAGTTTCCTGTCTAAGAACAAAGAATCCAGTTATTCTGACTTCTGTTCCTAATACTTTTCATGGTGCCAAAGATTGCTTGTTGGTCCACATTTTACACTTTTAGAAATCTTGGCTTGTGAACAGGACTATCTTACCAACTTTTACACTAATGCTAGATTTAGGGTTGGTGCTATAACCAGACCCTTGATTTTCTACAGACCCTGGGCTTGTAGGAATCTTAAAAATGTTAATGTTTCATTAAAGTTCACGGGGAAGGGAATTAGTGCTCACACCTGGATCTCCAAGCTGAAGTTTGCCTTGTGCCACCCACTAAGATGGAGGGAGCCGCCTTTTTTCTATGGCCAGTGTTGTAGCATACATGTTACTCTAATTCATAATGTGGCCTCCATGCTCCAGCAGTTTTGGCCCAACTGGAAGTAAGCATGGGCAGGCCAAAAGTGATGTTTATGGCCTGCTTACTCAGGATGATCTTGTCTCTCATGCCAGGCCAAAAGGGGGAAGAGTGACAATAGAGTGATAGAGACACACCAGGGGTGTGGCGTTCGTTGTACCTTTCCCCCAGTACATTCTTCAATGGAGGAGTGATTGGAATCAGGTGTGCATCATGCTTTATTAAAAGCGAATGTAGGCAGATGAAATGTGTCCTGGACTCACTTCTTCGGGGGGGGGGGGGTGTGTGACTTGCCAAGCCTCCTTTGAAGAAAGATTGGGACTCACTGAGTGCATTCTTAGGACCTCCCCTTCACCCCTAGGAGGATTGTGACAGCAGATAATGGTGGGGAGGTAGCCTGTGATTAACTGCAGCTGATCAATCTTTTAATCTGTGAGAGCTTTTAGCTCCACTAAAAAGAACAGATGCTGGCACTATGAAATATGTATAGGTAATTGGTTGTCAAAGCAAATAATTATATATCCTCGCTTTATTTATAGTTACAACCAATATTCTTAAGTGCTAATATAAAAAAAGAACCTTCCTATTTCAGAACTATTATATACTCCATTTGATAAATGTTTCCGAAAAATGGAGGAGATCAGCAGGAGATAAACAGATAAACAGGCTTTGATGTTGACATTCTCTTAATATTTTAAAGCACATTTATAGTGGAGGTGAAATTGTCTTTATTGGCTTTTATCTTTATTGAACCTCACAAAGTTGTTTGATGTTTTGCATATGCATCCAGAAGTGGAAGCAGGTATGGTCAAAGGTGGACCTAGCTTGTATGGCCAATGTTCAGGGATGATGGGAGTTGGCGTCCACTGTTGGCCACAACAGTGGCTACCCCTGCCATAAAGACTAAAATATGAAGCACCTTTTAAGGATCACCTCACTTTTTGAGGCTTTGTGACTGGTGCTTTTTTCCTCTTCCATTTTTTGGACTGAATGTAAGATTGCATGAAATGGCATAATTCTTGAGTGCTTTGTAACGGTCAAAGTGTTGGGCAGAATGCAGCAACAAGGCAATTTAAGTAAAGACTTAAGTTGCCTCAAATAAAGAGTTTGCATACTCTCTGTACTCTGTGTGGGTGGGTGTGGGTATGTGAATGTATGATCAAATATGAAGGAAGAACACCACTTTTGTGAGCATGGAAATGCTGTTTGCAGGCTGATTGCTCATGGGCTCTCCCAAGTTTTAACCTTGGAAAATGGAACAACCATTGCTATGCTTTGGTAGCAAAGCCCATAGTGTTTGCTTTGTATGAATGAATTCCTATTGCACTAGCAGAGGGGAAGATATGGGACCTGAGCCGTGCAGCCAACTGCAGAGACTGTCTCAGTTCTCCTGCTGCGGATCCGTCGTTGAAGTGTGAAATCATTTTAAAGCATGCTTTTATTGTTAGTGCTTTTATTGTTAAATCACTTCAGGGTATAGGAAGCAACCAATAAACTCACAAATAAAGTAAATAAGAATAGAAAATATCTTTATTTTGTCTGCCATTTAGCTTGCAAGATGCACCTGGATCTCCTTGACTGTGATTGGATGCTATGCTCTTTGAATATATTCATAGCCATTTGTAGCCTATTTGCAATCTTGGCTGCCCAGTGTAGGTTATAAACTCTTGGGAGGGACCATATCACAAAGTCTAGAGGACTGAAGGAGCTAAATGCATGTTTAGTAGCTATTGCCACTGTTTATTGTGGTGGCAAGTATGCATGTGGAAAAGGGCCAAGTATTAGACAAATTTCCACCAAATGAATTCATCTGGTTCACATTATTAAAAACAAAGCACATCTTATTTAAAACAATTAAGCCAATGAGATTATAATATCTGTGATGACACCGTAATTGTTAGAGCTGCAAACTGTAATTAAATAGACTAAAAGCCAAACCAAATCTGTTAATGGCCCTGAAATTGACTGACAGTCATGTCATCACTCTTAGGCAGCTGTTGCTTGGAGGTGGGACAGTGAATTAGGCAATCCATTGATCTAACCCACCTACTGTTTTGTTGTTTTGAATAGCACAAACTTTCTTTTCTTCTTTTAACTTTGCAGCTGAGCATTGCTGTATGCATTGGATTTTTTGCTGCCTGGAGCCCATATGCCGTCATTGCCATGTGGGCAGCCTTTGGGTCAATAGAGAGGATTCCTCCACTAGCCTTTGCTGTACCTGCTGTTTTTGCTAAGTCTTCAACACTCTATAACCCAGTTATGTATCTTATGCTAAAGCCTAATTTCCGAAGCACTATTGCCAAAGATTTTGCTGTTCTCCAACAATTATGCATCAAAACTTGTTTTTGTCTCAAGCATGTACAGAGCTGTTCTTACAGATCAGTTCTGGAAGTTCACTCAAAATCATTTAAGGGAAGACATGAATCCAGCAGTAACTCCATGCAGATGGTAGAAGGATGTTCTTATTTTCCCTGTGAAAAGTGCAACGATACCTTTGAATGCTTCAAGAACTACCCAAAGTGCTGCCAGGACAGGCTAAGCACCATGGAACACACTCTTCAAGAAAACATACCCTTGGAAAATAAAATTCAATCGAACGCAAAGCATGCTTCTGAAAAATATGTAAAGGTTGTTGTCCGAGGAGAAAAAAACAGTGAGATTGATAGTTTGGAAGTAACATTAGAAAACATACCTATGGATACTAGATTTGTCAACGTCTAGAGTATGTTTAATCAAATGCTCCAGGTAATAATTTAATTGCACCAGACATAACGAATGTAAAACTTTTCTAAGCACTACCCTATTTTTATACAGTTATTTTTATTTCCTTATTACCCATGGGAGGACGAAGTAATGCAGCATAAATATGTTTAAAAGTGTATTTGACTTTCATCATGTCCACAACCATACCTATGTGCATTCAGAACAAATTATGTACTACTGCATTTCATTCACTTCTGATTTTTTGAGTTTCAGAACTTATGTCCTTTGCTTCACAGAAGCAAACCACTTCATACTTGTGAGGCTTTTCTGCAAAACATTAATCCTTCAGATGCTTGGTAAAAATATTTTATATGCTGCATATTCAGCAAAAAGCTTGGTCTAGGTTGGATTTTCTGAGAGTGCTTTCAGAGAGGTATTGTCCATTGAACTGTTAATAGTTCTACAAGGCATATGGTACCCTCACTCCCTGCCCCCCCAGAGGCTATGAACAGTTTTTTCCATTTTCAGCTTAGGCTACTGTTCACATCTCCTTTCTCATGCAGTTTTCTTTCTAGGAGAGGGAGTGAGAAATTTTCCTTTCTCTGGTACATTCCCATGTTGCTCTTGGAGCACTTACAGTCAGTTCCACTCATGCATGAGTGCCCCAGCCTGGCCTTTCAAGAACAAACTTGTGAGGGGCCAGATGTTTCCTGTATTTCTGAACTTACAGCATGAGAAGCATTATAAGGCTATCATTACTTCTTTCAACGAGGCACCTACTTCTCCCACAACAAAACTCAGAGGCTGAGCCACTTGGGACAAGGTGCAGAAGATATTAGCTGCCCCTGGGCTGTAGCCAGGGAAGGACACACACACACACACACACACACACACACGGATCACTTTATACTCTGTCCACCCTGGAACTGGCACCCCGCTCTTAAAAACATTTTCTGCTACCATACTTACCTGAAGGAGGTAATTAGTGTCACTGAGTTGTCAGTGCCTGACCTGACCTGAAGACAGATAGTGCCGCAAGAAATTATTTGGGAAAGGTTGCTCTTAACCTTCTGTCCCTCTCCCCATAGCTGTTTTGCTTTGCAAAAGCTGGAGAAGGGGGTGGGATGAGATTTAAATACAATAGTGAGACATTCAGACTCTTCATCTCGTCAAAAAGCAATATAATCAAATGTAGACGTATAGGATGGAGGATACCTGACTTGACATGTGAAAAGGACCCCAGGATTGGATCTCAAGATTATAAACTATTAGCTGCTGAAAATGAGTTGATAAGGTTTTGCAGCTTCAAACAAGGCTAATATTCTGCACTAATCATACCTCATCTGGAGTACTTTGTTCAGTTTTGAGTGCTGTGACACAGGAAGGTTATGGATGAATCAGAAACGGTTCAGAGAAGAAGAATGGGTGGTTAGAGATGTAGAAAACAAGTTCTCTCAGAGAAGGTTGAAAAAATTGGGTATCTTTAGCATGAACAAGAGAAGACTGAGAGGAACATCAAAGATTCAAAGGACTGATACATAATACTTGTTCTCTGGTGCCCTGGAGGGCAGGACTTAAGGACAGTTTTCAGCTGAACATTAAAATAAACTTAACAGTAGGAGCAGTTTGACTGTGGAATCAGTTACTTGCAGGGGTGATAGGTTCTTCCTTGTCCGAAGCCTTGAAGGAAAAGCTGAAGGTGCTCTAGGTTTGGATTTTCTCCATCAAGCCGGGGTTGGTTAGATGCTTCACAAGGCCTCTTTGGTTCTAAGATTCTATTTGGTAGCCATTCAGAACCACCGAGGCAAATAGATAAAGAAGTGAATTTGATTTATGGGAATTGTAGTTCTGGGAGGTAATGGGACATCTCCCAACAACTCTAAGCACCTTTAACAAACTACAACTCCCAGAATTCTTTGGGGGAAAGCCATGACAGTTTAAATTGGCATCACAGTGCTTCAAATGCATAGTGTGAATGTGACCTAGAACTGTGCTGCACCAGATGAATATGGAAAAATAATATCAATAAATACCTATACACTGATCCATATAGTAATATGACTATGTGCTTTGAGGCTCCTCCTCTGTCCAGTACTGCACTAAAATGAAGACTATGGCTTGGATCCCAATTTTTGTTCCCATGAACAGAACAGAATTATTAATGGGGGTGGGGTGGCTTGGCTTGGCTTGGCTTGGCTTGGCTTGGCTTCCCTGCCTGCTGAAGACCCCTGTGTGCCCTCTCCAAATCTCCTGAGAGTTGAAGGGCTCTATGCAATAGAGTGACACAGGGCATGCTTGGAAGAGGCATGGGAAACCAGCAACCTCCATGCATTAGCAAAAGTGTTTTCCATTTGGGCAACACTACCCAGCGGTGTCAACTTGAATAAAATAATGGGGGTGGGGGACAGGTAAACCCTGCCCCACATAATCAGTCACATGACACAGCACCCACCATTTGAATGACAATGCCCATTAACTTTGGGAGGGCCTGGCTCGCTCAAATATTTTATGGGGAGGCGCAAAGGGAACTTAGCCCCTAGGAGCTGGCTCCTATGGCACCACCTTTTGGATCTTGAGCACCCATAGATTTTACAATATCACACAACAAAGCACTGGTCAAAAAGAAAATGTACTCTAACTAAAGGGGTCACGAGTATGTCTTGCGGCCCACAACTAGTGATCAAGCAGCCAGTGTTCTCCTGTTGTTTTTCCATGTTTATAATCTAATAGAAAAACTATGGGCCAATATTTTCTTTTGTCCATTTAAGCAACCACAGGACAGCAACTCGGTTGTGTAGCTGAGTGGAAGGAACTTTAAAGTATTATTAGCCATGTGCCACAGCACTTGCTGTGGAGCTAACAGAACCAGAGAGAACACTTTAGATGGGAAAAATCTATTATGAGGAGAAGGGTTAAACCTTCCTCCGGTGTTACTGCTCTAATGATACTTGGGAAAGACGAAAACATCAGGAGACCCACTCATGGAGCTCCTGCATTTTGTGTAATTTAACCTTAATATTGTTAGGTATTCCCACAGGCTTTATCATTCCTGATATAACATATATACAGCCAATTGTGGTATTATGCTTTACTTCAGATGGGAGGAGAAGAGGAATTTTAAAACAGGAAGATATTTGAGCCTTCAGAAATGTGATATTAGGAAGGCAGGGAGCTTTTAACCAAAGTGTTTAAATTAATTTGCAGATCAAATGGGATTTGAGCAGAAGACTTCCAAGTCACAACCATTAAAATGCTTTTTTGTACTGAGCTCTGTGACTTAATTATGTGTCTTTGTTCTTAAAACAATCACTACCATATGTGCAGTAGCAACTGCAAAACTCTGGAACAAGTTATTCACTAATCTGCTTGCATTTGCATACTAGATGGTTTTTAAGGGACACGGGTGGCGCTGTGGTCTAAACCACTGAGCCTCTTGGGCTTCCTGATCAGAAGGTCAGCAGTTCAAATCCATGTGATGGGGTGAGCTCCCGTTGCTTTGTCCCAGCTTCTGCCAATCTAGCAGTTCGAAAGCACACCAGTGCAAGTACATAAATAGGTACTGCTGCAGCAGGAAGGCAAACAGCATTTCCATTGTGCCAGACTTGCTGGCCACATGACCCAGAAAGCTACCTGTGGACAAATGCCAGCTCCCTCGGACTGAAGTGAGATGAGCGCAGCACCCCATAGTCACCTTTGACTGGACTTAAGCATCCAGGGGTCATTTACCTTACTAGACGGTTTGCTACATTATAAAATTATAAAATCATAAAATCAAACTCTTGTTTTCTAATCATTGGTAAATCAGCTTGATTTAATACAAAACTCGTTTTGTAATGCTGCAGATTTCTCCCTGTTTTCGAATAACTCTGCAGATTCCATCTGCTTGTGTTTTTTTAATTAGCTGATGCAATTGCCTGTTTTGTCAAGGTTGATCTAAATTTTATATTATAAAGCAAAAAAAGAAAAGAAAAATAAATCCAAGTTTATCAAGCAGACTCTGGAAATGTGTTGTTACTGGCCACCTCAATCTCTGTTGAGCAGCAGTGAGATTCCAGGGGTCTTGGCAGTGAACCAAGGTTTGTGTTCCTTTGGAATGAGGCACAGTGGAAGCTCGTGTCTTTATGAAATATGGTTTATTTTACACATATTTGCAGCTTGATGGAGAGAATGAAGAACAGTATACCCCAAGAGTGTCTCTCATTGCTTCTCTCAGCACCGGCAAGCAGTGGCGTAGCGCGGGTTGTCAGCACCCGGGGCAAGGCAAGTAATTTGCGCCCCCTAACCCGTGGATTTGCGCCCCCTAACCCGTGGATTTGCGCCCCCTAACCCTAACCCCCAGATGTTGCGCCCGGTGCGGCCGGCCCCCCCTGCACCCCCCACGCTACGCCACTGCCGGCAAGCTTGGGTCCAAAACAGTAGCCAGCCCTGCTCCCAGGTCTCTGTGTGTAGCCTCACCCAGCCAGTGCATGGAGTTCAGGCCCCTCTTTTCTCCTTCCTGAAAAACATTGTTCAGAGACCTTAGTTTCAAAGGACACCTTTTTTCCTATGGTGACATAACACCCCCTGTTAACCTTCAGGGTAGAAATTGGGATTGCCTATAGCAGTATCTTTACACAAATCGTGAGGAGTACCACTATATCCAACATTGTTGCTAAGAGAACATTAGAATTTCTTTTTAGCTTTCAGTTAATGCATGGCAAATATTCCATGGCTGTTGTATTACTTTGAAGGACAATTAATATACTATGAAGTCAGTTCAGCCATAATTACACGAGCAATTCTATGCTCACAGCAGTTCCAGAGATATGCCACAGCTGTCCAGGTAGGACAACCACCATATCCAATAGACTTTCAACCTAGAAAAGTGGGAGGGGAAAACCCACAACTCAGAGAATACAAAATACAGTGGGAATATGGGAAAATGACAAAATGAAAACGCCATTGCTCACCACCATGTACCATGCCAGTGATGGTGTCCAAACACCACATGGATATGTAATGAGCTAGCACACACAATATGAACCGGAAACATGTATGTTGTGTTGCCACCAATGGTGTCCTGTGGTACTGTGATTAAACAGAAACGCTCAGGAGATCACTCATTCAAATCTCTTAAAGGGTAAAACATCCCCACACCCCACAACTGAAGAAAGACATAAAATCAAGTGGCAGCAACAAGCAAGGTTATGCAGCACAGTCTGCAAAGTGGGCACAGCCATGTTTAGGAAGTTGTTGCTTTAAGATGTCCATGTGGGAACTTTACCCCCTTTAATCGTATCCATCTGTTATTGAAAAGGGGATAGTCCATTCTGGGGGCACATGAGCATAAAGGCATTTGTTCCCATATTCCCAGTGAAAACATAGCTCACCTCTTGCAATATTGGCTGGGATATCTTGCATGTGGGATTGTACCATATATCTGAAGTCCTATGTACACTTTCCTGCCTTGAACACAGTGGGTTTACTTCTTAGTAAATATGCACAGGACTGAGCTACAAGTCCCAGTGATTTCAATAGAATATTTAAACATGGGCTTAAATGGCACCAATTATGGGATGCAACCCCATAAGCAGCCAATTTTAGATGAACTAGTTATGCAGAAATCTCATTCTGATTCTGTACAAAATTGACTTCTAAAACAACAGGTTTACCATTGGTGTGCTACCTTTTTGCAGGTTACATTTTTCCAAGTACACAACTCTGCAGGAGACTTGCACATCTGAATGCTGTAGAGAGGCTGATGTGTGAATCTGCCTTCTCACTTTCACAAATTGAAATGAGAAGTATTGGCTAAAACTTCCCAAAACATTGTTTGATGTGAAAATAGAACTCATTCCATGCTGCCCTGTCACACACAGTTCAAATAATGAACTCCAGATGACATATAATTGTTTCTCCAGTCCTGAGAGAGGACAGAACTTTGATTCTCACACAATATCAGGCAGCAAAATTATGGTACAGTTGTGAAGCCTGGCATCCGATGGATCCTCAGACATTCCTGTTGCAGCCCAGTAACGTTTTTAAAACAGTTTAATCAGGGACACTGCATTAACTGCTGCTGTGTACTACAATAATAATAAATTATAAAATTTTTATTTATATCCTGTCCTCCCCAGCCGAAGCTGGGCTCAGAGTGGCTAACAACAGTAAAATAATACAACATTCTAAAATCAGTTCATTATAAAATCAGTTCATGTCAAATTAATGGCAACCATTGGGCTTGAGTTATGTGAGGATTGCCAAAGGTTGTATGCCATTGACAAAGATCTGAGCAGCTGCTAGACAGGCACAAATATATTGAAATTATGTATTTTAAAGTTCTGTTCTTCCTTATAGGCGTAACAAAAAACCATTAGGAGGAGTTTGGATTTGGATTTGATATCCCACTTTATCACTACCCCAAGGAGTCTCAAAGCGGCTAACATTCTCCTTTCCCTTCCTCCCCCACAACAAACACTCTGTGAGGTGAGTGGGGCTGAGAGACTTCAAAGAAGTGTGACTGGCCCAAGGTCACCCAGCAGCTGCATGTGGAGGAGCGGAGACGTGAACCTGGTTCGCCAGATTACAAGTCTACTGCTCTTAACCACTATGCCACACTGGCTCTCAAAACCATCAGGCTACCACCTTACAAAACCATCTTACAAAAAACTGTCTTACAAAACCATCAGGCTAGAACTTTGGAGCAGACGTCTACGGGCTCCACTCAGCAGAATGACCAAGAGATTGCCCAAATGCAAGCAATACACATCACCATATAAAGAGAATCCCTGCCCCATTTTAATACCAATGGAGTCTAGAGTCTGAGGTTACCTAACTGTACCATTGGTCATGGCTGAAGGGTGACTAGCTTTCCTTTGGATTGCAGCTCTAGATAGCTGGTTACCTACCCAGAAGTAATCCTGCTTGTTGAGTGGGGGCTTATTCCTAAGCAAGTGTGTGTACAGAAGTAGGGCTTCCCCATTGCTGAGTATGGAAAAGGATGTAACTTTACATTTGCAGATTTCTCATCACTCTCTTTTGTACACACAGCTTTTTTTAAAGACTCATACAAATATATTTAGTGCTCATTTTTATTTTTACTTTTATTTTATTGGCTCTTGTGGAATGCAAATAATAAAAACCGATGTAAAAACAAAATAGTGGAAAATAAAATAAGCCAAACAGTCCTCAACAATCAGAAGCAATTTTTAGCCAGCAGAGCACAAATATTCTCATCAAACAGAATAACCTCTGCAGGAGGGCTGGGGGAGTAGCTGCTACTGCAGGTTCTTGACCTGTTTAAATAGTTTCACTTATTTCACTTGAGAACTCTGCAAGCTTGTAGTATTAGCCTTTAAGGAAGGTATTACTGTGTGGGTAAATTTGGCTTGGGAGAGAGACAAATGGATGAACTGGATGTTCCAGCCCAGGAGAAAAGCGATAGTGACACAGTGATTTGGCTTCCTGGGAACTTGGAACCAGTGATCAACTCCACACTACAAACAAATGCAGAAGTGACAACATGAGACTTGCAGGAAAAGCAATGCAGTTAAAAATCATTACAGTTGTGCACAACATATCAACATGAACCCACAAAACTATTTTGTGAACCTATGGAACGTATCAACCTTGTGCATTCAGGCTTTCAGCCTCATGTACTATATATTTTGAAAATGTATTTGTCTTTTTGTCTGTCCTATATATACTTAAAGCACCATAAGCAAAGTGTGCATTATGGTTCCTGATATCAAGGAGAAAGTTTTTTGTCTGTTTGGTTACAATTGGACACAATTTTGAATCAAGATGGCAGACTGAACATTTTAAAATTACATTGAAATGTTATACTGATTTCAAAATAACACTGATTTTCCCCCTTTTCTTATAATTCCTGAGCAACTACAGGTAGTTTTAGCTAGTAAAACCATACATGATCTGTGTATGTCATCACTACATTGATAAATTGTTGTTATGCCAACATTTCCTTTAGGCAACTGACAAGAGGACCTTCCATGAAAACATGAATTTAGAGAAAAGTATCATTTTGCCTAATGTTAACAGATTTTACAGACTTTTAAAAAATCAGAATCTGTGTTGTTCAGAATTGTCTTGTTTGCTTTGTAATATCATGAATACTTGGCGCATGAGAAAGAAGTCTTTTCTTGTCTGGGCCATAGCAGCAGATTTATAGTTGTTCCTCATCCCTTACGAATAAGTCATTATTACACAGGCCCATAGGAGCCTTGCAGTACATGCCTATATATGTCTACTCATAAGTAATTAATAACTCAATTTCAAGGGAGCTTATTCTCTACTAAGTGGGTCTAGGATTGCAGCCTTAGGCATTTTGGCAAAGTGAAATAATTTTTCCCCTTGCATCAGATCCTGGAGCTCTTTTGCTGGGCCACCCTTCCCCATCCACTGCTATCTGTCACAAGCTTGTCAAGTCCCTTCACTATCTTTATTCTCAGAGTCTCCCAGAAAGGTTACCCTTATGAGGTTCCAGTTGGCCCTCAACTGCAGCTCTGCAACATAAAGAATGTAAGTTTATTTATTTTTTAATGAAGGCTGGGATTCTCTGGATTCTCAGAAGAGCCTACGGGATATACAGGAGGGACTCAAGTGCTGCAAGTTGCTTTCCCTAATTAATGCAATTTGGAGAGTGGTGCATGACTATGTAGTCACAGATGCTTTCTTAACAATTGCATTTATCTATTGCTTTTGAAGGAGCAGCACAGCAGGTATATTATTATTATGTTCTCCTAATTTCAAAACTGAAGCTAAGAGAGATCAACGCAATCCCATGCATGGTCTCAGAAGTACTCCCCATTTAGGATATGAGCCTAAGACTACTTAGTTCATGGCTGAGGAAAGCTTTGAAGTGGAGACTTTTGGGCTTGCAGCTCACACTCTGACCCAGATCTAGACCTTTGACCAAGATCTAGAACTGACTTCTGTATTTATTTTGGGAAGGAGTGGGGGTGGATTTCAAAATAGCTTTGGATGGCACTGGGAGCTCTAATTCTGAAGGGCAACATGGCATACAGCACCGTCAGCTTGCATGTGCCAATATTAGAAACTCGGAGACAGCTCTCTGAAACAGATGGACTTTTTAAATGGATGTCTGCATGCTGAGATAAGGTCAGAAATAATGAGCTGGTTCTGAACGGAGGCTATGAATTAGCAGCTTAAAATGCAGCATGGCCACTTTCCCCAATGTATCTCAGGCTTGCACACTGTTGTACACACCAGAGAGGGGGCAGGGGTGTCTCTACCCAATGCACGTTACCTGGGTGGTTTCCCCCACCCTTGCAACCCCCTAATTCCTTTTCACTTCTATTTCAGTGGTTCCCAAACTCCCACTCCCCCACACATCACTTGAAAATTGCTGAGGGTCTTGATGAACCATGGAAATGATCCCTGCCCGACTGTTACAGCAGTTGTAATTCCATTGAATTCAAATTGTAATACAATAAAATATAAGATATAAACAATACAAATACAATTAAACAAAATACATATTTGCTGTGATGGATTTTCCAGCTTTCATTTTCAATCACAAATCCACAGACATGTCAAGTACCACCCAAATAAAGCTCACGGACTAAAATACATAGTTATGGAACCCCTGACCTATTCCATTTCAGCAGGCCAATAATATATGGGATATTATTTATTTATTTGTGATCACATCATTCTCCCTTTAAATCTATGTCTGGCAGAACAACCGAAAAGAAGTGTGCCAATTTTTGTTCTTGTTAAAGCTGAGTATTATGAGACAATTGGAACCCTGAATAATAACGACATATATTATTAGTCATGCTTAATAAAATGTAGCTTGGGTTGCAAAAGGGAATATCTTTCCTTTTTTAGGAAATTGGAGGAACAATATGGTTTCAATTATCTTTGTAAAGGACTTGAACAAAAATACAGAATACTTGTAATTAGGAGATGCGCGGAACAATTATTTTTTAAAAAACAATAAAACATTCCACACTCATAGCAATATTTAATAAGATTTCTGTTGGTCTGAGATGAGAGGGCAGGATCATGGAGCCAGTCACAAAGCATTGAGCCCCCCAAGCAATTTTGTATATACAGCATTGCGTTAACCAGCAGGAGGTTGCAAACTGTTGTGATGTGAGCAGCACATGTAATGTTAATAGCTTGCACTATAAGATGCACTACAGGGTGGTCCAGTGTGTGGCCAAAGGGGCACATGCGGCCCTTGGTTAGGAGTGATGAGAGGACCCACAATATATGGAGGGCCACGGGATCCCCAGTCTATGTAGTGCACTTCTGAGAAATAGATTCTATAATAAGTTCTTAATAGTAATTATTATTCTCAAAAATTTTCCCTACTCTGTTATATTTTTCCCAGCTCACTTGAAGCTCACTAATTTTTCACTAAGAAAGCTACAAAATGTACATTCTTCAAATCTGATAAGTGGCAATGAGAAATGCCCCATTTATTTTTGTACACTTTCGATCAGGTCCCAACAAGTACTCCTGAAAGCCTTTCAGATAAGAGAAGTCCAATAGATCATCATGCTTAAAACTGCCTTGTGTTCTCAAGGCTGCTTGACTTCTTGTTTATCTTTGGCAATGAACAGGGGAGATCATGCAAAATGAATTCAGTTGGAGCATGACTGTACTCATTTCCAACAAGAAGATGTTTATTATGATTGTCTTCCTTTTTCTGGAGAGATGCACTGTGTGTGAAAGTGAGGCCTCATGTGACTTGATTTTGAACTTGTTACTAATCTTAGCCAGATGGTCAACTGAGAGAGGTTTGCAAAAAGGTTGACATGTATCATTTGTTTTTATTTAAGAAGCAGGAGATGCCGACAATGAAAGCCAGAAAAAATATGGCATGAATGTTTAGTTGCTCTAAACTTGAGAATTAACTGTGACAGTTAGAGGCTATAAGTGCTAGAAATTGTGCTAAGGGCATGGAAACTAGCCCTTTCCTAAATTCCAGTAGTCATGATTCTTGTGATTGATCTAATTTTATCTGCCATGTACTGATTCTGCAGTCTTGCTAAATTAAAGAGAGGTTCTTCAGTGGAGTTGTGTTGATTTATATCACAAATGTATGTTGCATTTTCCACATTTTTTTGGCCCAACGAAAGGGAAAAACTAAAAAGGAATGTTGCAAAGAGACACATCCTGGTACAAATGATTGCATCAACTGAAAAGGGATACATACACACATAGCCCTGTTTGGTATTCATACCAATAAACAATCTGGTGTGGCATAGGGGAGACTAAACCCAGCTCTTCTGCCTGAATAAGCTCAGTGTTAGCACATATTCTCTAACAGAAGAAGAAGAGTTTGGATTTGATATCCCACTTTATCACTACCCGAAGGAGTCTCAAAGCGGCTAACATTCTCCTTTCCCTTCCTCCCCCCACAACAAACACTCTGTGAGCTGAGTGGGGCTGAGAGACTTCAGAGAAGTGTGACTAGCCCAAGGTCACCCAGCAGCTGCATGTGGAGGAGCGGAGACGCGAACCCGGTTCACCAGATTATGAGTCTTAACCACTACACCACAGTACACCGCATGTGGACAACAGAATAAGCGGAGGAACTATAAACACGACACCTATCTCCATTGGCCGGTTATTCTTCCACCTAGGAATATGCCCACAGAAGTGTCTTTTGTGAGCATATACTTCCTAACTTGATCAGGCACCAGGGTCCAGAAGGGCAAAGAAAAACTTTATGCAGAAATAAGCAAAAAAAAACACACCACACAACCCGCCCCCCCCAACCTAAAACCTTTCTGATCTACAGATAGGCTATGTATACACTATACCTTTAAAGTACATTCAAGATATTTCCCCACCCCCTTTAAGAATTCTGGGCACTCTAGTTCACCTGTTACATAGTTACAATTCCCAGCAACAAACTACATTGCCCAAAATTCTTTGAGGCATAGGAGCCAACTACCAGGAGCCAAGGGAGCTCTGCTCTCCCAATAAAATATTTGAGGGAGTTGAGCTCCCCAAAGTTGATGGACATTGCCATTGAAATGGTGTGCATGCACTGTGTCATGTGATCCATTATGTATGGTGAGGGTTACCTGGGCCCCCCAGTGTTTTGTTCAAGTTGGCACCCCTGCTTTGAGGTAAAGAATGTGCTTCAAATGTGCTTTGTGTTGCGTACACAGCAATAAACAGCAGATCAGGCGGCAATGCTGTTTTTCGTGGGGGAACATGTGAACCTTCACAGTCTGAAGGGGCATTGCTGAGGCATGGGTTACCAGCTCAATAGCTGGATCCGATCTGATCTATAGATTATTTATTTATTTAGGACAGCTCATGGTTATACATATATTCCTAATTTACAATACTTACAAGCAAGAGCCACTTAGTCACACAGCAGACTAACAAACACAGGGACTAAACCTAGCAACAAGCCTACATGCTAACTCTGTCCTCATATGTACCCAGACAACTCTGCTACAGGATCTAGTAATATCTGACACAGCACTGTTTATTCACTTTCAGATGGAATACATGCTATCACCTGCTAGCCTGCATTAAACAGAACAAAAAGATACAAGTCAAAAGAGTAAGACACAAATCTTACAATGTAAATGGTAATATCAAGAAACCATGGTGAGATGATTTCAGCATCCCAGTACACACCAAAACTGACCTGAAAGCTGCCATTTTTTAAACAAAGGATTTTCAGAGGGAGATTCTAGCATGGAATGACTGGATTTAAATGTATTAAGTACTTTGGCAAAATATTAACAATATTTATTTAAGATTATTATTATTATATATATATATATCCAGCCTTCCGTCCAAGGAGCTCAGAGTGGTGTACAGTACATGCTTCTCCCCATTTTCTCTTCACAACAGCCCTGTGAAGTAGGTTATTCTTGCCTAATGCCATCATGTGGTGGTAGTGGGATTTATTTGGGAAACAATGGACCCTGGGCTGGCTCAGCCCCACCCACTCCCTAACTCCAGAAACCCCTGACTTCATATCAACTTAGCTTTGTAGCCATTTGAAACAAACAAACAGCCCATAATTTATATAAATTCCACTATTCATGCAACAAGGGTGAGAAATCACAGTGAAAGTGTCATAATTCAGCACCACATAGAGATGGAAAGAGCCATATGAGTGATCCTTAAATCTGACAAGATTATCTTATTGTTTCTTCAGTGTTCTACTGTGCCACTTCACATAAGATTAATTTCCTGCAGTGAAGACACTTCTATGCAGGAAACTGCATGAATCATAGGTGAAGACTGATCACAGGTGACAAATCCATGTGCATCTATTTCATTATGCACACTATGCTATGTGTGCGGTAAAATATTAATGCAGGGTGAAGCAAACCCCAGCCTTCTAGTGCTCCGAAGAGCACAAAATGCTATTAATAGAAACTCTGCTTCTGAATAGATGGGGATAAAAGCTGAATGAATTTGCTACCAGGAAAGGCCTTGCCTCTTTCATGTAAAGGAAGGTTGTATTTTCTCTCCTCCCACTCACAAATTTAAAGGTTGCCTTCCGGTTCTTGCATTGCTTTTATCCACAACATGTCCTCTGCTGGAGGAACATTTCAGGCAGGCACGTGGAGCCACCTGTCACTTGTGTCGGATGGTGGCTGCTGAATGAACGTCACAGCCTATGAAGTCAAGGCACATGCTCAACCTACATTTCTCCTCATGGATAATTAATAAGTGTTCTTGGTAGAAAAAAGGTTATTTATACCCTGCCTCTCACTTGCATGTCAGTGAAATCTCACGTGTAGGCAATTATGGGATACTGTCATGAGCACCCAGAGATGTCTGCTCTCAGTGGAAAATAAAAGCCTTCAGGAATTTGCTTTCTTTTTTTAGCACTCCACCAGGGACTAGCTGATGATATCCAATTGCAAAGCTCACGTGGAGTTGGGAAGTACGAAGGATGTTGCAGATGAGAAACTTTAGTTTAGAGCCATGCTTAGAATAAATGAGTGCATCTTGTCTGACGGTTCTCTTTCCAGATTTTCAAGGAATAGGTTGTGTACAGGGCTGATGTGGCCTCAATGGCTAGAAATGTCTTTTACCATTTAGTTTATGGTTGCCATCAATTTTGATTTTAATTAATTTTTATAATGTTTTTATAACGTTGCACTGTTTTAGTGTTGTTAGCCGCCCTGAGCCCGGCTTCGGCTGGGGAGGGCAGGATATAAATAATTTTTTTTAAAAAATTATTATTATTATTATTATTACCAGCTGTGCCTGGTGTGACAGTTGCTACTGTTCCTGGACTGAGAGAGCTTGACCGCAGTAGTTCAGGTACTGCTGACTTCAAAATACCATTGCCATTATCAGAGAACAAGGGAGGTGTTCATGGTAAATCCTGCACCTCTTTAAAAAGAAAAAAGGGGGAAATGCACTGCGCATTACCATCCCTTTTGAATGAACTTACAGGGCCTTACAAAACGTGAGTGCTGCCATACTCACATCCCAATAGATAAAACCTCTGTTTTCTTCAATGAAAAACACAGATTCCCTCAGCTCAAAATTCCAGAATGTCTATTATCTCCTCTTAGTGCAGAGTAACCAGAGGACTTTGGGTTGCAGAACTGTCTGTGTCAGTCTCTATCTCCCTCCTGTCCTGTCACATCATTTCTTAGAGTTGCATTTCTTATTAGAAGCACGAGATTAAGGAGGGCTGAATATTTTTAGAAAATGATTATCAAACTATATAGATCTGATCTTCATTTGTATGTGCTGACAATAGTACTGCTTTGATAACTACAGAAAAGATTACTCCAAGTTTTCAAAGGTAAAACAAAACATATTGTTATTTATAAAACTTTGGAGCATGTTAAAATGGTGACATCTAGTGGTAGTATCAAATATTAGCAATGCTTCCAATCCTAGCTGCCCAGTTTCTGTGATGTTTCACTCTGTTCTTCCGTCTCCTTCTAATTAGAAAAGGTAGAGCGATCAGATTGACATCTTAAGCACTGCTTACCCCTCATCAGGGGACGCGGGTGGCGCTGTGGGTAAAACCTCAGTGCCTAGGGCTTGCCGATTGATTGGTCGGCGGTTCGAATCCTCGCAGCGGGGTGAGCTCCCGTCTTTTGGTCCCAGCTCCTGCCCACCTAGCAGTTCGAAAGCACCCCTAAGTGCAAGTAGATAAATAGGTACCGCTTTATAGCGGGAAGGTAAACGGCGTTTCCGTGTGCTGCGCTGGCTTGCCAGAGCAGCTTCATCACGCTGGCCACATGACCTGGAAGTGTCTCCGGACAGCGCTGGCCCCCGGCCTCTTAAGTGAGATGGGCACACAACCCTAGAAGCGGACACGACTGGCCCGTACGGGCAGGGGTACCTTTACCTTTACCTTACCCCTCTTCAAGTGTTCCAAATGGGGTTAATTAAACACATGATAGGGAGGCAGTGGGAATGAGCGAGTTAATTCTTGTCTAGTGTTAGGAGCCTATCTTCAGCGGGGAAACATTTCTATCTGTGGGGGCTCCACACACATTTTTGTTGGTTATAGTCATACTTAGGCATTCACCTGCACACATAGGGTGTTAAAATAGAAATGAGAGCAAAGGCACTCATGCAAATCCTATCCCCAACATCCTTGGGCACACAAAGTGCTTGTCAGACCTTTGTGTATTTACCACTAAGATCTGAAAAGGGTTTTAAAGTGTGTTCCGTTGAATCTCCCTTAAATCGAAACCCTGATATGATAGCACATGGGAAGAGTAAAAAAAAAGTATGACAAGTGGGGTGCCATAGGGTTCTGTCCTGCATCCATTCTTGTTCAGCTGCTTTATGAAAGAAATAATTGAAGGGATGTTCATCAAATTTCCAGATGACAGCAAACTGGAAGGGGTAGCTAATGCCTCAGAAGACAGAAATAGGATTCAAGGTGACATTAACAGACTGGAGAACTGAGTCAAAAGTAACCAAATGAATTTCAATATGGACAAATACAAGGTTCTGCACTTAGGCTGGAAGAACCAGCAGCAAAAATATAAGATGGCTTGCCAGTAGTACAGTACAGTATATGTGAAAACCTTCTGGTTTTCCATTGCATCCTCCCCAGTCAGTGAGCTTTGCATACTCATGCATACTGAGTATGCTTAGTCCTCACTGTGACGTTTGGTTCCTCACACCTTCTAAGGTTTTCTTTTCCCTATTCTTTTTTTTTTTTTTTTTAGTAGTTTTTAGTGCCTCTGCAAAATCTTGTGGTGGGTTCTGCTTCCAGGCTCCCCACTTCCAGGCATTTGGTTCGCCAATGTGAGAACGGGATGCTGGACTAAGAAGGACTCTCCTTTCGTCGCAGGTTCCGCATTGGCCCGGGGAGCGGACCGGCGCGCGCTTCCTTCCTCGCGCGCGCCTGCCCGCCTTTCCAACCCACGCGAGCGTGAGCGGCGCGCGCTCCTCGCCCCCATTATCCCCCGCCGCCACCCGCGCGACACGGAGTTCTGCAGTTCCCCTTCGTCACGCCGTGGAGCCCCCCCCCCCCCGCGCGCGCCAGCCCGGGCACCCCGCACTTTCCCTCCACCGCCGCAGTCCGAGAGAAACCCTCTGGTGGGAGGAGGCAGGTCCCCTGAAAAGAGCAAGAGCAGCAAGCCGAGCGGAGAGAAAGCGGCTAGGGATGCCCGGACGGCAACCGCTCCCAGCCTGCGGCAGGATGGCGAGGCGGGCAGCGTCTGCCAAGGCACCAGCAGCGGGGGCTTCCGGTGGGCTGAGAGGACCCGGAGCCAAACGGCAGCAGCTTCCCCTCAGGAGGCGTTGCTGAAACACCTCTCCTTCCCGCCTCACAGGGGGAGCGCCAAGTTCGGACTGCAGGGAGGTGGGGGCGGCCTAGAGGGACCACAACGACACCCCCTCCCACTTTCCTCAGCGTCTTTCACCTGCGTCATGAAGCATCGCCCTCCTCCCTTCAGGGCTGCGGGCGCTCCCCCTTTTCCTTGACGCCTCCCTTTGGGGTGGCGCGCGCTGCCCCCCTTCCCGCCCTCCGCTTAGTTCTGTGCCCCCCCGCGCCGGACCTTCTCTCCGTCCCCAGGTTGGCCCATCCTGTGTGGGATACCCTCGCCCCGCTGACCATGCCTGGGAGTCCGTCCCCGCTGGTGGGGCTTCCTGCTCTCCCGAGGCCTCGCTCTTGGCTTCGTGGTCTGTCTTAGCAGCTGGTGGTTTGGCTTGGCATCCAGTCTGTGGGCAGCCTGCTTTTTCTTTATTTTCATTTTGGTGGGGGTGGGGTTTGCACCTTCAAGCCTGGGAAGCGCAGCCGCCACTTGCAGCCGGTGGGAGGGAGGGGGTGGCCTGCCTCTCTGCCCCGGAACAGGAGGATGTCTCTCTTCACGAAGGCGCTGCGAGTCTCCAACCGCTCGATTTTCGTCTTTCTCTTCTTCTTTTCCTTCTCCTCCTCTTGCCTGTATTTCATTTATGTGGCACCCGGAATAGGTAAGAAGGGATCCCCGGCTTGCGTTTTTTCAAGGTCGGTGGGTGGGATTAAAGGGCATGTCGTTCCAAAACGGCTCCAAGGATTCACCAGGGACTTGGTTCATTCATACATGTGCACATGCGTGTTTTTTCTTTCCTCCTCACATGCGATTCTCCATTGAAAAACATTATGTTTGAGATTGTACTAGGAGCCGACGATCAAAAAGTCTATGTTGTTTGATCTTGTGGTGGCTGATCTCACACTTGCAAGTCATTATTACCTGATGCTGCAGGTGTTGAGTGAGAAATGCACAAGTGTGAACTCATAAATTGACATGCTACACTGATGCAGTTTCATTGTGTTGGGTGAATGGCAAAGCATACAGTGGTCAAACATTCCTGTGTGTACACAGTCAATAAATTCATTTTGGAAGTACATATGTTTGTGTTGTGAGAGATGCACACTTGTCTGTTATAACATGCTATTACAGGAGTAGGGCTTCTAACAAAAGAAAATACCAGTTTTACCTGCATTCCGTTTGGTAATTCTAGTTGGTGATGATATCAGATCCACTCTTCTGCTCATTATGACACTTGAATATGTAAGACTTGTGAGTTATGGGAGTGCGTTGGACAGTGCTTGTGACATAGTTTCTAATGCGAACAGCCCATGCAATTATGCTGAGAGAGCTTTGGACAATTTTACATTTTATTTCTATAAAGCCTGAGTTCTCAGCCTTTCCACACAAATACTCTATAGCAGTCATTTTAAAACAATTCCTCCTGCGAAAAATATTGTGGCCACATCTACTACATTAATCCACTTGTAGATGATTTGAAAACTTCACTTGGTCCAAATTACAACATCAAGATTACTGGGTGGGGTTCCATTTAGATCTCTCATAACTCCTGTTTTAAAACAGCTGCACTGGTTGCCATTTCACTTCTGGACTCATTTCAAGGTACAGTCGTACCTTGGTTGCCGAATGCCTTGGAACTCATATGTTTCGGCTCTTGAACGAAGTGAGTGTTCTGGTTTTGGGAAGCTGAACATATGGCGTGGCTTCTGCAGCTTCTGATTGGCTGCAGGACACTCATGCAGCCAATCGGAATCCGCGCCTTGGTTTTTGAACGCATTCTGCTCGAGAACCAAGGTACGACTGTACTCTCATTAGTTCCTAAATTCCTAAATCAGGGGTGGCGCATCCCAATTCACTACTTGAGGTGAAATGGGAAGTTCCAATTTGCCTTGCTGCTGCTTCTCCTGGCACCACCTACTTGGCTCCTGCTGCCCTATCTGCTCTGCTGCCACCACACACCCTGCCTCATCTGACATGGGCGGAGAAATGGCACAATTTTGGGAAAGATTTTGCCCAAAATGGCTTCAATTTTTCCCCAATTCAGCCCCGATGGTGGAAGTGGCAAGGCAGGGCAGGGAGTGATGCCTGGGAGGCTTCTGCTGCCTGAAGCAGTTGCTTCACCTGCCCTGTCTGGGGCAGCTCTGCCCTAAATGACTTGGGCACCAAATACCTGAAAGACCACCTCCTTCCCTACAGACCCCCTTCCGGTGTTAAGATCAACAGAGGGGCCATATTGGTTCCGGATGTAGTCCTCCAAAAGAGGACATTCTCTGTAGCAGCACCTAAGTTGTGGAACTGTCCACAGAGGTGCATCCAGCATCTTCTTTGTACAGCTTTTGGTGAGTTCTGAAGGCAATACCTGTTTAGCCTGGCTTTTGACATATTAGATGAGAGTCTTTTTAAAGAGGTGGTGCTCCACTCTCTCTTTAAAGGCAAATTCTTTCTCTCCTTTCTCCAATGAAGTATTTGTCACTCCATGGATCCACCCTGTCAATCCCCTAGGGCAGTATTGGTCAAACCTGGGTCTCCAGCTGTTTTGGGACTACAATTCCCATCATTCCTGACCACTGGTCCTGTTAGCTAGGGATGATGGAAGTTGTTGTTCAGAAACAGCTGGAGACCCAGGTTTGGCCAACACTGCCCTAAGGCTAGCTCTGAGAAGCTAAGGTGGGCCACCTTCTCACAGTACAGTAATCTAAACTGATCCAGTATAGATGGAACTGACAGTGCTCTAGATGCCTCCATTGGACTGGCTCCAACTCTGACTCTAGTCACCAATCCTCCTGTGTACCTGAAATACCAAGGTGATCTACATGCCCCACAGTAATGGCAAGAGCATTCAGGAGTGATTGTTTTGGTGGTTCTACTTCTCATCATTCTACAGTAAGACAAGAGCCTTGAAAGGGGCACCAGCCATGTCAGCCAGAAAATCCCCCAGGGCATTCAGGAATCCATCTGGTTCCATTGGTCTTTGAGGGTGAACTAACCCTTGCGGAGTGGAGTTACTACATTTAGCTCAACCAGAGAATGATCCACCCATGACAACAGACTAACAGCAAGCCCCCAACCTGCTCTGTGGCAAGACTAGGTTGAGAGTGCCCACCCACATTTGTTGGACCACTGGTGCAGTGAGACAGCCCCATGGTTGTCACAGAGGCCATGCGGTCCTTGGCTGGCCCATTTGTGGCAGCCTTAGCCTGAATATTAAGTTTCCCAACACCACCATAAAAGGGTTCTCCAGCACCACATGTCAGACAAGCTCTGTGAGTTTAGTTAGGAAGGTTGAAGGGCAGTGGGATGGATGGCACACAAAAAAATCCCCTCTTTCTGGCCCAGCACCACAAATTAGACTACACACCTGCAGTAGAGGATAACAAACATTAGGAGAACATCCACTAGTTGACACTTAAAAAAAAAAAGGACATAAACTACCGGTACCTTCAAACAGAAGTGATTACTTCATATGCTTCTTGGTACAGTTAAGTAGGAAATCTGGAAATAGATTTGGATATGAAATTGTCTCAAAAAGGGAGAATATAAAATTGAGAAGATCCTATATGATTTAGGATGTATCAGTGCATAGTGTTCAGTAGGAAAATGTATCTTTCTTTTCTGGTGTAAGTCCTAATATTTACTTGCACTGAACTTTCATATTGTGGAATGGCTACCTATTTTTAAAATCAAGTTCACATTTCTTTATACAGCACTGTTTAATTACTAATTGAACAAAATTGATTTCACGTTGGTTTCAAACGGAATATGTTTCCTTAGAGGATGTCTGCCTGTGGATTAAACTACAGTGCAGTGGTGCAATAACAAGTTTAATTGATTTAAGTAACAATAATCTAGTTGTGAAAGCCTCATGACTTTATAATACCTCCTTACCTTTTCTTTGGTTGTGATGTGTGATTTGGTTACCATATTGAAGTGTTTTACTGTGGTAACTAAGGAAGAAATTCATTGTAGTGCTATGGCAAAAGTTCTATCAGCACAAGCGTTTCAGTTTGCCAGATGGAATGATCCTCTGTCTCCTCCCACTGTGTGCTGTTCTGGGGGTTCTCCTGACCCCCTCAAACTAATTTAAGGTGTGTATGCAGGGGGCTCACAGGGGAATGGGGAGAAAGCCCTGTTACGCTAATGGAAGTCCTTGTGCAGGCTTCCATTCACGTGACTCGTGAGTTAAATCCAGACCTAAATTTGTTTCCATGTTTACATTCGGGATAATAATTCTGGATTACACATATCCAACTAGTTTATGTGATATTTTGCATTCTTGATACTAGCATTGACATTTCAACTAGCTGAAAACACAGTTCGAGTTCTTCTTACAATTTATGTTACAACAAAGGCTGTTTTGGGTAAATAATATTTTTATGTACAGTTGGGCCTGATTCATATCCAGCTTTTGCATGGTTGGCCTGTGGCATGCCAGTAGCCAAATAAATCAAGCAACAATGTGTTTTTTTCTCTTGGGAAGAGAAAATGGCATAGGAAAATGGCATAAGAAGAAATCATGACAACGGGTTGGCAAACTTATTATGTAGGTTTCCCATAAGCATCTGGTTAATCACTGTGAGAGCAGAATGCCAGACTAGAGGGACCCATTGGCCTGATTCTGCAGGCTCTTTTCATATTCTCATGCTTCCTCATTATAATGTCACTGTTGTGTCATGATACAGGGGCATGCAGAAGCACATCTGATGGTATGGCTCTCTTCTCTGCTTTCATATACTGTATTTTTCGCTCTATAAGACGCACCTAGTTTTTGGAGGAGGAAAACAAGGGGGGGGGGAATCTGAATCCCAGAAGCCAGAACAGCAAGAGGGATTGCTGTGCAGCGCTCCCTCTCACTGTTCTGGCTTCTGGGATAGCCGTGCAGCCTCTTCAGGGCAGTGGGACGAAGGCTCCCCGCTGCCCTGAAGAGGCTGTGTGCGGCTAAGCCAGAAGCTAGAACAGCGAGAGGGAGCGCTGCGCAGCGATCCCTCTCGCTGTTCTGGCTTCTGGGATAGCTGCGCAGCTTGCATTCGCTCCATAAGACGCACACACATTTCCCCTTACTTTTTAGGAGGGAAAAGGTGCATCTTACAGAGAAAAAAATACGGTATATTATTTGACAGAATGTGCCAGCATTGTCAATGCTGACTGCATTCATCACGTTTTAAAACAGAGAGATGCCAGATGTCAGGCTTATAAGTAATTCTTCCTTCTCCCTTCTTTCCTTTGCATAAAGTAAGTTCAAAAAAAATATTACCATGTTCTCATATTTAATTGATTCTTTTCAGAGTTAGTGAAGAAAAAGACAGGTACTCTACACTGAATATTGAACTTTGTACATTTCACTTCCAACTGTTATTGAGCTTCCACAGCTTTCCCCCTTTTTTTCAGTGCCTTAATTTATATTTGGAAATGACTATATATATTATTATATTTGTCAATCATGTAATTGTGCAATAATGAGTAACATTTATAGTTTCAGTTTCAAATTGAAGCCAATTTTGAATGATATTTCATCTCTCAACAGCAAATACGTATCTATTTATGGTTCAAGCACGAGGCATAATGCTGAAAGAAAATGTGAAAACAATAGGGCATATGATCAGGCTGTACACTAATAAAAATGCTACTTTAAATGGCACAGGTAAGAACGTTATGCTTTTCATTTTTTTATCTTAGAACATTTTCATAACCATCTGTTGAGTGAACCGTAGATTACAATGCTTTTGTTTATTGTAAAAATTTCTAAAATGGCCATGAAATAGATCCTAGAATAGCGTACAATAAGATTGGAATAAGAATAGAATAAGAGCAGCAAGAATAGAACCCAATAAATGCAAAACATAGAAGAATACAAACTAAACAACAGCAGCTGAAAACAAATAAAGACAAACTAAAGACAAATGTAAACCTTTTAAAATGTCCAGACAAGCAGAAAAACCTTAATCTGGTCCCAAAAACATTGTAATGTAAGAAACAGATGATTAATAGAAAGGAAATTGTTGATGTGGTGTAGTGGTTAAGAGCAGTGGATTCGTAATCTGGGGAACCGGGTTCGCGTCTCCGCTCCTCCACATGCAGCTGCTGGGTGACCTTGGGCTAGTCACACTTCTCTGAAGTCTCTCAGCCCCATTCACCTCACAGAGTGTTTGTTGTGGGGGAGGAAGGGAAAGGAGAATGTTAGCCGCTTTGAGACTCCTTCGGGTAGTGATAAAGTAGGATATCAAATCCAAACTCTTCTTCATCCAAGTCATTTATAAAGATATTGAACAACATCATTCTCAGGGCATAACCCTTTATCACTCCATTGGCATTTTGTTTTTCTATTGTATCTTTCTGAGTTCCTCAGAAAGTATATGAGAGAGATGTTTTAAAATTAAATAATATGCAGATGGCAATGCTACCTTATAAACATAGAAACAATTCTGTTTTTTCTTTCTCTTTTAAATTGAAATTGTATTTCTTTCTATGAAGATTACCCTGAAGGCAACAATTCAAGTGATAACCTTGAACAAACTGTGATGTACCTTCCAGAAAATTTCACTTACTCTCCTAGCCAACCTTGTCCGGAAAAGTTGCCCTACATGAGTAAGTTCACCTTGACATATGATCTGTTTTACTACAAATTGCTTTGAAATCGTCTCCTTCAATAAAGTGTATTAAAATTATTTCCTAGATGAGTATGGATATAATTTATATTACAACTATTTCTTAGATGAATATGGATATAATTTATATAACTAGAATCCTCAAAGTAGAAGAAAAACAGGTTAGATTTATTTATTTTTAATAATGAAAACTGTTTAGTAGAAAAATAAGTTTTGGAAGTTCATACCACAGTTCAGAGCAGGCTACAAGAATTCATTTTTTGAAAGCAGTGCATTCAGGTGCAGTGTTCTTTTCAGTTAGAGGATTCTGTCATCTTGCAGGAGAGAACTTTTACCCATTGCTGCAATTAACCACAATTTATTTTATTAATTAATAAAAATATTTATAAACCACTATTCATGAAAAATATCAGAGTGGTTTACAAAAGTTATACGTACGGAAGGCCATCCAGTGAAAACCATATGATTTTAATTTTTTTTAATCAGAAATCAGCTAATTATTATGGAAATTGCCTGATGGAATAGAAAAGTTTTCAGCCCACCTTTCAAAATTGAAACATTCTGAAATAGAATGATCCTGTTGAATCTCTATTGGAAGAGTGTTCCACAAGACTGGGCCGATGACACTAATAGCTTGAACTCAAATGGGGACTGCAAAGGAAGAGCCCTGCTGTAAGGGGGTTGCAGTTGGTGGCAATAAGCTTTTGGAAGTTCTGGGGTGGATCCAGTTCTAGCAGGGCTTGCATTTGCTGCCAAACATTAGAAATGTCAAAGAAAAATAAGGAGTGCTCTTAAAGGCTCCCAATTGTTCCTTTTGTAGCTGCATTTTTAGCTGCCCCACACTTAATTTGGCCCGTATTTCAGAGGTTCCCCATGCCTGACCTATGGAGTTTATATATTTTAGTTTTATCACAGTAGTGTTCTATTTTAAGTGATAAATATGAACAACTTCAGGTTGGTTTTTTAAATTCACATTAATACTTCATTCTTTTCAAAACTTAGGAGGCTTTATTGATGTCAATATGAGTGAAATTGGTTTGGATGAAATTCAGAAGATATTTTCAAAAGATTTAGACATTGAACCAGGTGGTCATTGGAGGCCCAAAGACTGTAAACCACGGTGGAAGGTGAGGTGAAGGTGAAGATGATATTTTCTTAACATCTAAAAATACTTCTTAAATGTTTCAGCATGATCGAATAAAGCTAGGTGATTTTTTCAAAGTCTTGGCATGGTTTTTCTTTTGCAATACTGGAACACATCTTCAAAATGATATAAAATATATATGTTATGTATATGTGTAATTTGTGTTTTTCAGACCAGAAACTGACATTGAAATGTAGTTTAAAAGTAATACTGTATGTATGATAGATGCAGGGTAACAAATACACACATACTTATACACACATACTCATTGTATTTGAAGGTTGCAATACTCATTCCTTTTCGGAATCGCCATGAACATCTTCCAATATTTTTCCGACACCTGATACCAGTGTTACAAAACCAAAGGCTGGAATTTGCTTTTTATGTTGTTGAACAGGTGAGCGGCTTTATATTTGTTTTAGAATGAATTCAAATATATTATTGTAAATAATGCATTGTATCTATGTTAATCCTGGTTTCCAAGGTGGAATCTACACACATATAAAAAACGCTATGAAAATGCTTTTTTAAAATAAATGTTTTAAAATAAATGTCACCATCTAGTGTCAGATTTGTATATTGCACTTTACAACACATTCAAAACGTTTTGTTTGCAGCTGTGTAGTTGAGTGGCGCTGTGGTCTAAACCAAAGAGCCTAGGGCTTGCCGATCGGAAGGTCGGCGGTTCGAATCTCCGTGACGGGGGGGGCTCCCATTGCTTGGTCCCAGCTCTTGCCAACCTAGTAGTTTGAAAGCACTTCAATGTGCAAGTAAATAAATAGGTATTGCTCCGGTGGGAAGGTAAACGGCGTTTCAGTGCGCTGCTCTGGTTTCGCCAGAAGTGGCTTAGTCATGCTGGCCACATGACCCAGAAAAACTGTCTGGGAACAAACGCCAGCTCCCTTGGCCAGTAAAGCGAGATGAGCACCGCAACCCCTGAGTCGTTCGAGACTGGACTTAACTGTCAGGGGTCCTTTACCTTTTAGCTGAGTCCCAAGAAATATTACTCTTGGAAGGTTTGGGCAAAATTCATTAAAATGTTTTCTTTAATCAGGTGAATTAAAAACTAATTATTTTGCTTCAGAAGATTGTCTCTTAGTTTATATAATTTTAACTGTGGCATTGCATATCTGATTTTGTGGGTTGTTCCAAATCAGCTGTGATCACTCAGTCAGCAGAGCATGAGACTCTCTCAGGGTCATGGGTTCGAGATCCGCATTGGGCAAAAGATTCCTGCATTGCAGTGGGGTTGGACTAGATGACCCTCGTGGTCCCTTTCAACTCTACAATTTTATGATTATATCATACTATGACTTTAACAATGTTTCTGCTACTCTGCTGTTAGAAGGAATGTAACCAGGGGTGCCAACTTGATTAAAATATTTGGGCGGGGGTCCCAGGTAAGCCCTGCCCTGCCCTGCCCAATCAATCACATGACATGTCACACACATCATTTAAATGGTAATGCCCATCAGCTTTGGGGGGCCTGGCCTTCTCAAATATTTTATGGGAGGGGGACGTTTGCTATGAAGTAGCAAACATTATATATTAAGAAAACTTTTTATGTTAAAGTTTTGTATTACAGTGGTACTTCAGGTTGCATACGCTTCAGGTTACATAAGCTTCAGGTTACAGACTCCTCTAACCCAGAAATAGTGCTGTAGGTTAAGAACTTTGTTTCAGGATGAGAACAGAAATCGTGCTCCAGCGGTGCAGCGGCAGCAGGAGGCCCCATTATCTAAAGTGGTGCTTCAGGTTAAGAACAGTTTCAGGTTAAGAATGGACCTCCGGAACGAGTTAAGTACTTAATCCAAGGTACCACTGTATCTATCTTATGTCGATAGTCAATCCTTTTATGTCAGTTCTTATTTAACACATTTACAGCAGTATCCTAACCATGTTGCCTAGAAGTGCCATAGAATTCAAAGGTGCTTACTCCTGGGTGAGGATTACAGTCTTAACGTCTTGTTTTTTCCTCTTATTAAGACTGGAACACAGCCATTTAACCGAGCAATGCTCTTCAACATTGGTTTTAAAGAAGCCATGAAGGATGGTGACTGGGACTGTGTAATTTTTCATGATGTGGATCACTTACCTGAAAACGATCGAAATTATTATGGATGTGGTGAGATGCCACGACATTTTGCCGCAAAGCTGGACAAATATATGTACATGTAAGTAATAAATTCAATTAATTTGTGATTGTAGAAAATTCATTCTGAATCTCTATAGTTATAACCAATGTTTTGAATTAGACAAAGCTTTGCCATTAGGAAATGGCACAACATTGGAAAATAAATATTTAAGTCAGTCATTCCTCCTGTTCCACAAGTATGGGTTAAATTTAGTACTACTAGACATTCCTTGAAACAATATAAAACAGAAAAGTTAGTATTTGTTTATAACAAATGTTAAGCAGTTCATGCAGATGATCTATGGATTAAAAGGCCCATGCATTCCGTATACAGTGGTGCCCCGCAAGACGAATGCCTCGCAAGACGAAAAACCCGCTAGACGAAAGGGTTTTCCGTTTTTCAATGCGCTTTGCAAGACAAATTTCCCTATGGGCTTGCTTTGCAAGATGAAAACGTCTTGCGAGTCTTGCGATTTTTTTCGCTTCCCCCCTTTTTCTAAGCCACTAAGCCGCTAATAGCCTTTTAGCCGCTAAGCCGCTAAGCCGCTAATAGCCGCTAAGCCGCTAATAGGGTTGCTTCACAAGACGAAAAAACCGCTAGACAAAGAGACTCGCGGAACGGATTATTTTTGTCTTGCGAGGCACCACTGTAACTTCCATATATGACTATGGGTTTTTAAGCTTTGGCATAGAATTTGGTAATTATAAATACAGATATGGCAGTGAAAAAGTTTTGGACTGTAACTACTCTGAGGTACATCTCATATCTCAAAAGATCAACATTAACTTGCAAATGTGAAGGTTTTAAAACACTTTTAATTGACAAAATATGTACAGTTTTATTACCTAGCCCTTCTACTGAGGCAGTTTCCTTTCAATGAAATTGGGCTTTCTAAGAAGTTTCCTTGTTAACCTTATTGACATGTATTGTATTGGCATAGCTATGTAGTTACGTTGTGCAAATAGGCTGAAAGTCACTCCCTATCATTCTTTGACAAACAGCCCTCCCATAATAAAACTTACTTACTAGTTGAAATCACAAAAAACTATCTCTTCTCAGTGATGTATGCACTCTGACTACATTTCTCCCCTACCTAAAAACCTGTTCCCATGGCTTAATCTTGCAATGGCCACGGCAGATTTAGTTTCTATCTTCTAAAGCTCCTGGTCTTTGTGATTCAGCTGCCCATTTGCTCCATGGCTGTCTTTTATTCCTATGGCTCTCAGCCTACGTTTCCCCTCACACCTTGCATATGTTTATTGCTCAGTTGCTTTATATCATACCTCCTTGCTCTTCTTTTCTTTTCTTGCATTTGCATGGTTGGGTTCTATAGGTGCATACCCAATCCTCCCCTATGCTTTGTAAAGTAAATTCTCATGCCATATCACAACCTGCTTTTGAAAGTCTCTTTATTTTTGTTTTAAATACATGTGAATAGGGGCTGCTCCTAAAACATCATTGGTTTCATGGAGCTAGTTGTGCCATTCTATGAATCCCAGCCCATATTTCCAAATCTTTATTTTACACTTGTATGCCTAAATCCAACCTCCTGACTATGTGGTTAGTGTTCTCCTTGTGTGGTTTCTATGAGATGGTGTGTTTGTACACAGCTGCAAGATGACCTTATAGAAATACACTTGGCCTCTGTGTTTATTTAATTGATTTAACAAAATTGTGAAGGCTTTGATTTTAAAAGGTGTATTCATTTCTTCAAAAAGGTTAATTGTTTGTCAAATGTGGAAAGTTGTAGGAAGAAATAATTATTTTTACCTAAATGCACTAAAGAAAATGAAATTTGCCTGCTGTCATTTTCAGTCTTCCATACAATGAGTTCTTTGGTGGTGTAAGTGGACTAACAATAGAACAATTCAAAAAAATCAATGGATTTCCAAATGCTTTCTGGGGATGGGGTGGAGAAGATGATGATCTCTGGAATAGGTGAGTGTTTATAGAATGTATAGGTTGATCACCTAGATGGAAGTGACTTTCAAGTTATCTTCTGGCATTGAGAAAGAAGATTTATTCAGATGTGCAGGTGCCTATTAGACACTTGTAAATTAGTATCTAACAGTCATTTAACATCATGCTAATTCCTATCACTTTAATGGCACATCAAAGCATTTTCTATTAAGTTATTTGTTATTAAAATTTATATGCTGCCCTTCATTATAAAGCAATCTGAGGATGGGGCACAACACACAACATTCTACATACAAGTCATCCTATTAGGCAGTCCGGATGGTAGTCTCTTTTAAAGAACTTCAAAGAAACACAACTAGGATAAGTTTTAAAAGTGAAGTAAACTCAGAATATGTTTGGGAGAATTTTCTTTAGTTAATAAGTAGGCTATAAACAAAAGAAATGTCTCCCCTGCTCATGTTTTGAAAAGTATGACTGGATCTGCCTGATGAAACTGATGCCAGCATGTTGGAAAACTCTTCCGTTCTTCTGCGTGTTCCTGCTGTCTCACTATTGTTTTTCCAGTTTGCAGTTGCAGTTAATTGGAAGATGTGTGTTTTTAAAGACTCTTGCCAATGTTTCTGTCATGACATTTCCTCTTTAGTAGGTTGTCTAAAAACATTTCAGTATAATCTGAGAGCGAACAAGTAAATCAAAGTTTATTACCCTTCCCTAACAGCTTAAAAATAAATAAAAATAAAGACATACATGTTCTGTATAGGTCAGAGACAAACAGACATGTTTCAGGATGAATCTTGCACCTTCAGATGTTTTGCATAGCTGACCAGATAAGCTATGTTCAGTTAAAAAATGTCTGACTGTGGTGAATATCTCAAAGATACCTTGCATCCACAAGATTTACTCCAATTTGTGCAAATTGTTTGTAGGATTGCAACCACAGCAAAATGGCTTTACAAATCTTAAGTTTTTCTTACACATGTTAACTATTTCAATTGTAGGGTTCACTATGTAGGATACAACGTATCAAGACCAGAAGGAGAGCTAGGGAAGTATAAGTCTATTCCTCATCATCACCGAGGAGAAGTTCAATTCTTAGGACGGTAAGAAAAATTGCTTAGTGTCAAAATGCTCACAGGAGATTTTGTTTTCGGCATAATATGCTGTTAGCTGCAAAACATAACAGTTGCAACTATTCAGTGTGGTGTAGTGGTTAAGAGCGGTAGACTCGTAATCTGGGGAACCAGGTTCGCGTCTCTGCTCCTCCACATGCAGCTGCTGAGTGACCTTGGGCCAGTCACACTTCTTTGAAGTCTCTCAGCCCCACTCACCTCACAGAGTGTTTGTTGTGGGGGAGGAAGGGAAAGGAGATTGTTGGCCGCTTTGGGACTCCTTTGGGTAGTGATAAAGCGGGATATCAAATCCAAACTCCTCTTCTTCTTCATGTATATAGTTTCTTCACATGCAAAACATGTCTCAAGTTTATCATTGTTATTCCCGGTGTGATGAAGATACGATTTAAAACCCTGAATGATCACAGTTCTAATTCTTGTGGTGATCTTTCATGAGAAGAAGAGGACCTCCTCCTCTTCACATGAGTGGAACTCAAACTCACGGAGGGCTGTCAGCACAATAAAGATGGCATGACAGGACTTCCCGTGCTCTTGGGTGTGTCAACAAATATCCAAGTAGAGTTTACATCTTGAGTAACCACCATGGTTGATCTAGGATTTGAATTGGTTGGTTCTGATGTCAAAATAAGCACTAAATAGCATTAGCTTATTTTGTGTTTGCATATTCCCAGCCATAGGCCAATAGCCTATATCTGGAAGTAAGCCCCATTGAATTCAAGAGGACTTACTTCCTAATAGAGATGTATATGGTTGCACTGTTAAAGTTGTTGTGCTGGGTAAGTAATAGTATGCCATATAACCTGTAAGGTACTGTTCATATATTGTCAAAGCTTTTTTTATTTTGAATATGTTTACATTTGATAAACAATTATCTGCTTGTTTAAAGGCTGAAAATCACTTTCAGATTGCAGCCAATTACAGTAAACATGACTTTCCATAGCTTTTAGCAATGCTCCTTACTTTTGCTCTCCACAGGTATAAACTATTAAGATATTCCCGAGAGCGTCAGTACATTGATGGATTGAATAATCTGCTATATACACCTACTGTTTTAGTCAGCAAATTGTATACAAATGTAACAGTAAACCTTATGCCAGAACTAGCTCCTGTCCAAGATTATTAATGGAACAGCAGAATAAATGGATCAAACATTTGAAAATATTGATTTAAAACCGCAAGTTAAAGACATCACATCAGATATTTCTGAAGACTTAACAAAAGAAGTCAAATGATTGTATGTATGACTATGTGCCAGTTTGTGAAAAGAAACCCGCCTAGTGGCTGCTACTTAAAATGTTTACGTCATGAAACCAACACTATTCAAGCCTTTATTTGGGCACATTTTTCACAACAGAAACCACTCGTCTCAACTGTAATTAACAGTCGTGTTGCTTGTTTAGAAGTCAAGAAAAATCATTTTCACCCAGGAAATATGCTTTCAAGAAATCACAGTTAAAATGAAGTTTTTAATATTTTTCATGTTATGTAAATATCTTTTAAATTAACAAGCTTTTGAACATGGCAGCATTCAAGAGTTCTGTATGTGCTTGAGAATACTTGTGTTCAGTCTCTTGGATTTTGTTTATTGGCATGAGATAACATGTAAGCAGTTAATTCTAGACAAAGACTTCAATTGGTTTACAATGAAGGACCAATTTGCTGCTTATGGTTGTAAACTATTTTGAGCTCCTATATGCCTACATATGTGATTTTACCACTAATTTTTCTGTGAATAATCCTTAATTTTTTATTCTATTTATTATTTAGGCAATGCCATGATTCCCTGATTATGCTTGAAATAATATTGTTTATGCATATTGCATGTACATTTTGGGAATCCATCAAGGATGTTATTGTGTGCCAATAGTGTTGGTATCAGATTTATGCCTAGTCAGTCTATTTATTAAGATATTGCTGCTTGTAGATTTCTTTTTAAAATAACTCCTTCCCACCTAAATGGAAAGTGCAGATATATGTGCTCATTAGAAGAGATTAATGAGTGATAATAGGAGGGGAATGATGGCAGAAAGACTTAATATGAACAGAATGAAAATTTCAGAACATTTGCCATTGGTTCAAATTTATTTACATTAAAGTCGCTGGAGCTGGGGTTACCCCAAGGGGGTATGTTTTGAAGATTTCTCATGTAATAATTGGCATTAGTGTCAAAAGCTTCTCTTTTTAAAGTTGTGTGCATTTTCTGCAACAACCTAAGACTCTTTCCTTCATGACCTCTAGAAAGAATGAGCATTGTCTGTGTTCTCTAATTTCACCAGTTTTTGTGGAATGGGTGAAGATCACCATGTTATAAGTGCTATTATTTAGTATATTCTTATATTAGTGCAGTTAATACCACGTGAAATTACTTCTTTAGAGCCTCAGCATAATTTTTTTTATTATATGCTTTGCATGGTTAAACTGTGGCACTTGCTCTCTCAGGAGGCAATGATGTCCACCAACTTAGATGGCTTTAAAAGAAGATTAAACCAATGTATGGAGGAGAGGGCTGTCAATGGCTACTAGTCATGACGGCTATGCTCAACATCCACAGTTGGTGGCAGCAGTGCTTCTGACTGCCAGCTGCTGGAAACTACAAGAGGGGAGAGCGCTTTTGTGCTTGAATCCCACTTGCCGGCTTCTGAAAAACATCTGGTTGGCCTCCCTGAGAGCAGGAAACTGAACTAGATGGGCCATTGGCCTGATCCAGCAGGCTTGTTGTCTTATGTTATGTCTTTATGTTATGTTATGACGTTGCAAGAGACACCTATCATTCTAAATAGTATGCAAAATTCAACTGGGCATTTTACACAGTTAAATATGAAGAGTTCTTGCTGAAAAACCAATGATGTCAGGAAGACATGATGTAAACCGGGCATTTAAAAGAGTATTTAAATTTTATCTAGATCTCTACATTGGGTGTTCTTCTTCCCCTCACCCCCAATTCATTAGTGGACTTTTACAAAGTTAAACATGCCACACGTTTACCAGATTTAATATGGCCACATGATTTGAATGCAAATGCTTAACTTTAAAATGTCAGCTTGTTGCATAACTTTTATATAGGTATATATTTATATATATATTATCCCTTCATTTTTAATCTATATAAAAAAAAATCCAAGATACATTGTACATTATTTCCTGGTTGAACACACCATTCTAGAGCAGATCTTAATATGCCATGTGCCTTTAAAGTAGCATAAGACTGGAGCTGGGAGCGATTCATAATCTTTATCCATGGCCTCTTGTAAAACCCCTAAAAAATTGTATTTAGTCTCTGGTTTCCAGTAGTTGACAATTAAGAATTTCCAACAGTTGACAATTTAAAATGCCTATATTTGGAAATATGATTTTTAAGATTAAAAAGAGAAATTATAATTAAACAAAGTAATGATAATTGTGTCACTTTGAAGTCTGCTGAGAATACTAACTTTACCCCACCCCTCTTGGTCCTTTAATATTTTGGGCTAAAATTAGAGGTAATTGATATATGGATAATAAAACATGCTTTCCCCCTTGGATGTCTGGGTCTGTTTCAGAATCTTGTTAAAGAGTTGAGCTTGTATTTTTTCATGTAAACTATGTGAATTGTTAAAAAAAATGTACTTGCAGCATATCAGAGGAAAGTGTACTTAACATTATTTTACTGTTCCAGCTGTGAGATGCTCATTTAATGCACTGAAAACTAAAGTTGGAAATGGTAAAGATTCATGCTATGACATTTTATTTTGCACATTAAAATGTTTGTACTTTTAAAATACATTGTCTCTTGAAATGTAGTATGCTAAAAACTGATGTACTGTTACTTTTAGTAATATTGCGTTCATTTTGTTTGAAATAGTTTTGATATAGCTTACAAAGTGTATTCCTTCAATTTCTTCTCTTTTAAAGCACAGGTTTTAGGAGAGCTCTGCATCATTAGATTGTACAAAGTTTAAATGAAAAGAGATTTTAATCTTTTGTTATTATTTTTCCTTAGAGTGGAATCCGACTAAGTCATATTCAGAGTAGATCCACTGAAACATGTGTTCTTATGTGAGTCATTTTTACCTTAAGTCTCTGGATTTCTAACTCAGTGCAAGCAACAACACTTAGTGCCTGGTTTTAGAAACATGCCCTTAATTACCCAATATACAGTTCAGCTCATTGCTCATGCAATTTCTCTGTGCATGCACACCTAGCTATCTTCAGGTTCCTGAAGGTGCTTTTCAGGTTAGCTTTTCCTAAACTACTGGTAGTTTGATCACTGATTTTACATGGGAATACAGTGGTACCTTGGTTTTAGGACAGCTTAGTTTATGAACAACTTGGAAATAGAACACTGCAAACTCGGAAGAAGGTGTTTCGGTTTGTGAACTTTGCCTTGGAAGTGGAACCTGTTGAGTGTGTTCCGTTTGTAAATTGAGTCCCTTCTGCTAATCAGAGGCTTCCTGTTGAGTCTGTCGGCCGTTGAGTCCCGAGCACCCACACAACACAGAGGTGATATTTGGAGCTTATGTTTTTGCTATTTTTTGTGTTTTTGTTTGTGTGGTTTTTTTTTGACTATGACTTGTCCTTCGTACACATAAGAAAAAATAATTTTAATTTTTATCATCTACAATACTGTCTTATTTATTTTATAGTACAGTACATTGATTATTGCTTTCATTTTCTGGATCAGCGCTCTCGTTAGATAGTAAAATTCATGTTAAATTGCTGTTTTAGGGGTTGTTTTTAAAAGTCTGGAAAGGATTAATCCATTTTGCATTCGTTTCTATGGGAAAGTGTGCCTTGGTTTTGGAACAGACTTCCGGAACGGATTAAATTTGGGAACCGAGGTACCACTGTAATGGCTTGGACTCTACATTTTTGCTCCTTTCACAGAAGGCAACTTGCACTCATAGTGGAAACCATTTTAAGAACACATTCCATTTGTGTGTGTGTGTGTGTGTGTGTGTGCGTGCATGTGCATCACTAAGAACACTGAGTGAGATCTTCAGTACAGTCTCTCCTTCCCTGCCACTTCCCTCTGCATTAAGTGTGACTTATTTGCCAATGGCACTGCTTTCTCCGGGCTTCCTGGAGTGAGCATAGGTGTGCTAGCAGCTTGATGTGCAATGGGTATAGACCCTATAAAAATTGAGAATGGACCGCGGGTGCCTCATGAGCTTTTGTTAAACAAAACCGGATCTTGTTTTGTAACACAGAAAATGACACTGAAACTATTTAGAGAAGAAATATTTATTGATGCATTAAAAAAAAAAAAAGTTTTAGCCAAGGTGTTAATGCTAGATGCTACTTTAGCAAACAAGCCATGGGTTATACAAATTAACTGCTGCCTCTAATATAATCCTACAAAAGTGGAATAGTAGAGAGAATGTTGTGAGAATAAAGTATGATGTCACTCCTTTGGGTCGCTGACAACAGCTGTGGTTGAATAAGAATAGGGACTAAGAAGAGCAGCAATGGTGTAATGACGATGACCAGAATCGTTAGCAGTAAAAACCACCTGCAAGAGGAAAACACTTAAGTTGGTCAAACAATGCTTTTTTCTGTAAAAACCTGTATTAAAAATATTTATTCATCATAAGTTGCCTACAAACTGTCCAAGTGCTCTGATTTGTCTGGTATCCTTGGACAGGCCAATTCATTTCAATAGAAGGAATACATCTGTATACAATAAAATATAAAGATTGACTTCATCTGTTAAAATGAATGGCAATACCCTTGCAATTTGGGAATCCTTATATGCACATACTTGTGAAATAATCATTGGGTAGGGACAGCTTTGTTTAGATTTCAGTTAAGAAGTTAATGAAAATGCTGGAAGGCATTCAGTGTGATACGGTGACTCCATAAGCATGCTAAATTTGGTTGCAAAATTTACAGCAACTTTTTAGTGCTGAGAATCATCTTGTCATTGATCGGTGAAGATATGCTTTTTATGTGGTTACTTAATTAAAAAACCACTGAATGCATTGCACAAAAAAACAAGTTGTTTTTATAGAAGTTTTAAGGATTGCCCAGCTTTAACCAATATACATATTGTTTCTTTCTAAAGATGCATTTGAAATTAGAGAGGCAGTAAAATATTTATGCTGTTTAACAAGAAGCACCATAGAATCTTACAGCTGGAAGGGATCCAAGGGTCATCTAGTCCAACCCCCTGCAATGTAGGAATATTATGCAATGCAAAGGATATTATGACTTGGGGGCTTTCCTAATGTTTTGCACTTTGAGAACCAGCAGAAAAACTGATTTGGCAGAATCTACTTGTTAAGTCATGATGGCCTATTTTGTCTACATTTTCCAGGCACTGAGCCCTTCCTTATGCATGTGAGAGAAAGTTAAGGTAAGCCTGTAAGCTTACAATGTCTAACCAACAGAAGTTGGATTGTAACATTGCTTTAATTTTTTAAAAAAGTTTGTTCACTATTTAAGGAAACTTGTAGTTCAGCTGGAGGTTCATGTATACAAATGCAAGGTTTATTGGTTTTGTACAGGGTGAAGTTCTGATAGATTTAAGGGCAGATTTGGATGTGGCTTTTTTTAGGGGATCGGACACTTAAAATGCAGCCACTCCTGTAGTCTACACATACAGAAACCTTCAGCTTTCATCCTCTTCTCTCCCCACTCCTGCTGCATAGTCGATAGCAGTAATTACCCAATCAATTGGTCCCATGATAATATTTGACTCCGGAAACCTACTATATTGTGGGATTTAAACAACTCTGCCAGTGGCTTGCACTATGGGTGCGGGAGGACAATGACCCAAATACTCACATCAGCATATTCATGAAATGGAGAAACGCCAGCTGCCTTCCAGTATGTATTGGTGTCAAACTGGACCTTGTACAAGCCTTCTGTAAATTGTTCATCTGTTGTAAGCTCATGGATTTCCCCAAATTCATTTGTTTCCCTGTAATACAGGTGTGCAAAAGTAGTAAGGATGGTATCTTTTTATATAATTTTTTTTTCTGATACAAGAAGTGGGTTGGGACTGTTATGGAGCACCAAATTTTCTCAACAAGACTTCTGTGTAATCATGTATAAGACTGCTTTAAGTTGCAATTCAAAGTTCGCTTGGAAATTCATTCAATTTCATTTCATAACTAGCCAGATGTCAGGGATATGCGCAGTACCGGCACCTTTTTTTACTAGAAGAAAAGCACTGCATCTCCCTCTTATCAGCTGACAAGGCTCTAGGTGTTCTAGAGTGGGTGAGCGGTTTGCAGCCCTGTCTCCATACGTAGCTTCCTGTGAGGATATTGAAAAGGTTAGAGCAAACATCTAGTCTTCATAGTTGCAGAGACATATGGCTTTCAAATGCAGAATATAGTACTAGTCATGTTCCTAGGAAGTCGTTCTGTGGTAGGTCATGTAACAAATAAATTCACTTTACAAATACAGGATGGTTGTGATGGTGCTCCCATAGTGATAAGGCAGAAAGTTGTTCCTGTTGCTGTGAGTAAACATATATTATCTGTATAAATCCTTGGATATAACAGTGAGGTTTGGAACCAGAAACTTGGTTGGTGGTAGTGGTGTGGATTCACACAATTTGGAGGTGCCGTCTCAGCAAGGCTGATTTGCTCCTCAAGGGAACTTCCGGAGGCGGCGCGAAGGGTAATGGCTGCCCTTTCCTAACTGGGAAGGGAGCTCCGCGCGAAAACGGGTCGTCCGCTACGGCGAAGCGGAGACCCACATCGGAAAACCGCAGGCGGCAGAAGCCTGCGGTCTTGGGACCCGGCGGGCGCCAGAAGCAGCCCCCAAGACGCAGAAGGAACCCCGTAAGGGGCTCTGGATCGTGGAGGAGGCTGCGGCGCTGAGGGTCGTTCCGCAATCGGCGGAGTGAAGCCGCAAAGCCGTTGCCGGTGAGCGCTGACCTTTCTTCCTGGAATTGGCACCTTGGAAAGCAGCAACCCGTGAGTAATAAGGACTTTTAATTAAGCTTAAAGATCAAAGCTCCTGAATTTGGCTGAAAGCGGAGGACGTAAAAAAAGGAAGTCCGTCTTCCGCTCACACTAAACTTCAAAGCAAAGAGCAGGAGGAGTGGAGGCAGTGAATGAACTCTTTTACAATTTGGATTTGAGCATTCAGTGCATCACTTTAATGCAGAAAAGGATTTTAAGCATTGGATTTATGCTAAGATTTGGACTGTAGGATCTTTCTCTGAGGAATCTACATTTTAAAAAAGGAAACCCAGGTGCTGGAACTGCCTGGCAACAGTAGCAGTCAGCCTGCAGACATAAATACTTTGAAACAAAATTTGGAAAAAATCTGAGGGGCTTGGACTTTGCTACTTTGACATCTTATGAGGTACCAGCAAGCACGGCTTGAAACATTGTGTTTTTGTAAAACCAACTCTGCTGAAGATTTAGCATTTGAAGGCTTTTGGACATGGGTTTTGTTTTCTCTGTGAACTGTATTTATTGATTCCCTTCTGAAAGACATTTTAAGCTCCCCCTAGAGGTTTTGGACTTTACAGCAGTGACATCCTCATACTTTCTGTTTCCCGGTCTCCTGGTTACCATCTGGGCTGTCTTTTTCTCATGGGAACAACTCAGCTTGACCTTGAGCCTTAGATAAATTTGGAATGAGTGGCGCAAAGAAAAAGGAGCCAAAAGAAAAGGAAAAAGAACAAAGACCGCGAACTAGACAAACAACTTTAGCCTCAGCCTTGCAGCAACGCAGATCTTCGGTACCCACTGTGCTCTCTGAGGAAGCAGCAGCTTCTCTGCCACGTGCAGGGGAAGGAGAAACAGAGGAACTACAATTGGAAGATATGGCCTCAGGAACAGCTGCCTCCATTTTAGAAAAAATATATGAAAAATTGGAATCTCTGGATAAGAAAGTGGAATCCTTGGATAAAAAAGCTGATGAGCAAACTTTTAAAATAGACCAAAACACCGAATGTTTAAATAAATTAGCTGGACAAGTGGCACAGAACGTGGAAACAATTGCAGAATTGAAGGGAGCTACAGGGGAGAACAGAAAATTGGTTGAAGACACCAGCCAAAGGCTGGGAAAGTTAGAAAAAGAGGTGAGGCCACTCAACAAACAAGTTGGTGAACATCAGACCTATCTCTCGATGATTGAACTGAGAAGTAGGGAGACCAACTTAAGGATTAGATCGATACCCGAAGTGGAAGAGGACAATCTGGCTGAGTTTTTGACCAAAATATTTTCCAAGCACTGGAACCTAGAAGAGACGGACTTTAAGATTACATCAGCTTTCAGACTTGGAAGACTGACAAAAAAAGACAAGCCCAGAGACTGTTTGATATCACTGAGATCAAAGGAGGAGAGGGACAAGATTTTGGGCCTACACTACGGAAAGTCACTGGACATTTTAGATAAGAGGATTGAGTTATACAAGGACGTTCCCAAACAGCTTTTGGATTTGAGATCGGAATATTTGGAATTAGCAAGACTTTTGAGGAGCAACGCCATCATCTTTAGGTGGGATTTTCCACAAGGACTATCTTTTACTTTCAGAGGGAGGAAGATCAAAATTAGAACATTGGAAGACAGAGACAAATTTCTGAACCAATACGGAGAGGACCTTCATAAAAAACTTGGATTACCATCAGAGCTCGAAACACCAGAGGTACCTGCACCCTTGGATTCTGAAGATTCAGCGAAAAAGGTACCACCCCCAGAAAAATAACCAGATCTATCCAGGATGTCTCTGCAACTTCTGAGTTGGAATATAAATGGCTGCAACATTCCGGAGAAAAGGAGGAAAATTTTTCACATATTAAAAAAGGAACAATTGGACATTATTTGCCTGCAAGAAACCCACGTGACTAGGCTCCACAGAAAAGTGCTGATAAATAAGAGACTTGGCCAAGAATTTATATCTTCAGACATAGTGAAGAAGAGAGGAGTGGTGATATATGCAAAAGAGAGCCTTTCACCTAAATTTTTATTTAAAGATGAACATGGCAGAATTTTGGCAATTGAAATACAATATCAAGGAGAAAAAATTTTGATATTAGGAATCTATGCACCAAATGATGGGAAATCGGAATTTTATAAGAAGTTGCATGAAAGCATGCTGGAATATCTGGACTATGACAACATCATAATGATGGGAGATATGAATGGGATTGTATCAACTAACATGGATAAGTCGCAAAGTCAAAAAGTTACCAAAGATGGCAGACTACCAAAGACCTTTTTTGAAATGACAGAAAATATGGGCTGGATTGACATATGGAGAATCAAGAACCCCCTAGGAAAAGAAGGAACATTTTTCTCTGAGGCTCAACTGACTTGGACAAGAATCGACCAAATTTGGATTACTAGAGGTCTGGCACCTAAGGTCAGGAAAGTGGAAATCTGCCCAAAAACCTGCTCCGACCATAATGCCTTGAAAATGGACATGACATTATTACCAACCGGCTCCTTTAGATGGAAGATGAATGACAATTTGTTTAGAAATCAGGAGATCATTAAGAAGGCCCAAAAAGTTATAAAGGACTATTTTGAAATAAACCTGAACACCGTGGTGGAAAAAAGAACAATTTGGGACGCAAGCAAAGCTGTGATGAGAGGGTTCTTGATACAACAGAATGCCATAAGGAAAAGGACACAAAATGAAAAGAAAGACAAGATTCTGGAGAAAATTAAAGAACTAGAGAAGAAGCTAAGAGCCAATCCGAAGTCACAGCCGATTTTGAGAGAAATTAAACTTCATCAAGCACAATATTCAAAACTGATAAACCAGGAAATAGAATGGAAGATTAAATCAATGAAACAAAAAACGTTTGAATCGGCAAATAAATGTGGGAAACTGCTGGCCTGGCAGTTGAAGAAAAGACAAAAATTGAACATAGTAACAAATTTGGAAATTGAAGGAAGAAGTATACAGAACCCCGTGGAGATTAGAAAGTGTTTTCAAAAATATTTTAAAAAATTATATACTCAAGGGCCGCAGAATGAAGTTGAGATTGAACAATTTTTGAGGAAAAACGGATTGGAAAAATTGTCACAAGAAAATAGATTACTCCTGAACAGCAAAATAACACGACAAGAGATTGAACTTGCCATTCAGAACTTGAAATTGGGCAAATCTCCAGGGCCAGACGGCTTGACCTCCAAGTACTATAAGACATTAAGTGATTATTTGATCCAACCACTGCTGGAGGTCAGCAATGAAATTATGGAGGGAAAGAAGGCGCCAGAATCGTGGAAAGAAGCGTTCATCACATTGATACCAAAATCAGAAACTGAAAAGACACAGCTCAAGAACTACCGCCCCATCTCCCTTTTAAATGTGGATTACAAAATATTTGCTGATGTTTTGGCAAACAGACTTAAAAGAGTTTTAAGTCAAGTAATTCATAAAGACCAAGCAGGCTTTCTCCCAGGCAGACATATGTTTGCTAACACAAGGAACATTATTGATGTCTTGGAACTTTTGCAAACTGACATAAACACTAAAGCAGTGCTAATTTTTATAGACGCAGAGAAGGCCTTTGACAACATCTCTTGGAAATTTATGAAGGGAAATTTAAAAGAAATGGGAGTGGGGAGGGGTTTTGAAAATGGGATTGACGCAATATATTCAGAACAAAAAGCAAAATTGATTGTTAATAATGTGGTAACAGAAGAGTTCAAAATTGAAAAAGGAACACGACAAGGCTGCCCGATCTCCCCTTTGTTATTTATCTCAGTCCTGGAGGTGCTCTTAAACTTGATCAGAAGGGACCGGTTGGTGCAAGGGATCCAGGTCGGAGCGAAACAATATAAACTTAAAGCTTTTGCAGATGACCTAGTTTTGACACTGCAGGAGCCGGAATCTAGTACGAAAAGAGTTTTACAATTGATTGACAATTTTGGTCGGGTGGCGGGATTTAAGTTAAACAAACAGAAAACTAAGGTGTTGGGGAAAAATTTGACAGATATTGAATCAGAACAGTTTCAGAGAGAAACAGAATTATCATTGGTGAAAAAGGTAAAGTACCTAGGGGTGAACATAACAGCAAAAAATCTGAGTCTATTTAAGGAAAATTATGAAAAATGCTGGTCTGAAATTAAGAGAGACTTGGACAGTTGGACAAAATTGAAGCTTTCTTTGTTAGGCCGAATTGCTGCTATTAAGATGAATGTATTGCCAAAAATGTTGTTTTTGTTTCAAACACTACAGATTATAGACAAGACGGAATGCTTCCGGAAGTGGCAGAGAGATATTTCTAAATTTGTCTGGCAGGGCAAAAAGCCCAGAATTAAGTTTAAGATACTGACTGACGCAAAGGAAAGAGGGGGCTTTGCCCTGCCAGACTTAAGGTTGTATTACGAAGCCGCAGCTTTCTGCTGGCTAAAAGACTGGCTACTTCTCGAAGACACTGATGTGTTGGATCTGGAAGGGTTTAATAATAATTTTGGTTGGCATGCATACTTATGGTATGACAAAGTTAAGATCAATAAGGCCTTTAAGAACCATATTGTCAGAAAAGCAGTGTTTAATGTCTGGACAAAATATAAAGACTTATTGGAAAATAAAACCCCAAGGTGGCTTTCACCTCTGGAAGCTAAGGCCCGAAAAAGACCCAATATGGAAGCCAATTGGCCAAAATATTGGGAAATATTAGAAAAAGATGGAAATAACTGGAAATTGCAGAGTATGGAAAAAATGAAGGATAAAGTGCGAGACTGGTTACATTACGCTCAGATTAAAGAAGTTTTTAAAAATGACAAAAAGCTAGGGTTCCAGGTGGAGAAATCGAAGCTGGAAACTGAACTGTTAGAACCTAAGACTAAGGTACTTTCAAGAATGTATAACTTGCTGTTGAAATGGAACACACAAGACGAAATGGTTAAATCGGCTATGATAAAGTGGGCACAGGACATTGGGCATAACATTATGTTTGAGGAATGGGAAAGGTTGTGGACCACTGGGCTAAACTTTACTGCATGTAATGCTCTGAAAGAAAATATAATGAAAATGATATACAGATGGTACATGACCCCAGTTAAGCTTGCCAAAATATACCACTCGTCTGACAATAAATGTTGGAAATGTAAAGAGAATGAAGGAACGTTCTTTCACCTCTGGTGGACTTGCCCTAAAGTGAAGGCCTTCTGGGAAATGATATATAATGAACTGAAAAAGGTATTTAAGTATACTTTCACTAAGAAACCAGAGGCCTTCCTTCTGGGTATTGTCGGCCAGAAGGTGTCAAAGAAGGACAGAACTTTCTTTATGTATGCAACAACGGCAGCAAGGATACTCATCGCAAAGAACTGGAAAACTCAAGATCTACCCACGCTGGAAGAATGGCAGATGCAGCTGATGGACTATATGCAGCTGGCGGAAATGACTGGCAGAATTCGAGACCTGGGAGAAGAAAGGATTGAAGAAGACTGGAAGAAATTTAAGATTTATTTACAAAATTATTGTAATTTGATGGAATGCTAAGAAGGATGCTTGATTATAAACAATTGGCCATCACTAAATTAGATGAGCATTATTAGACTATATTGTAATGATTGGTTATAAGATTACAAATAAGATGGTAATTTGCTTGAAAAATTTTATGAACAATGTAAGTGCGAGCGGATGACGTGAGGAAGTCCAAAGATGTTATGAAATTTTGTAAAGACACAAACAATGCTGTTTTTTAATTTTGTATCTCTTTTATTAAAAAAACCTAATAAAAATTTTGGAAAAAAAAAAAAAAGATTTGCTCCTCAAGGCACTTTGCATGCAGGGCAACTTACCCAGTAGCAAACTCCTTCCAGGTGCCATCTTCAGCTCTTTTGGACACTTTTACCAGTAGGCTGGTAGCTGGTCTTCCTTTAACTGCATCCAGGACTTTCACCATAAGAGGACACTTTGAGTCAATGGAGCCATGGGAAACCTTGACCTGGCAGAAGAAAATATCTATCAGAGTGTCTGTGGGCCATAGCCTATTTCATGGGCATAAAGAACACATTACAAATTCTTCAACAGACTGTACACATCCAAGAGCTGTGAAACAAACAAACAAATTAACTTGGGCTAGGAGTTACTGCAAACATTTATATACGCATAGACATGAGATGCAGCTTTGAGAAATGGTCTGTTAAGAGTAATTAAAAGCAAGCACAAAAGACAATGTTCTGCCAGTTCAAGCTTTGCTTTTAGCAAATAGACATTCCTCTTATTCCTCCCTCCACACTTTACTCTGATTTAAAGGTTCAGAGGGTCTATCATTATTAATGAATATTCAGCTAGCTCAACAATATTCTTGAAGTTGACGTACATTTGAGCATTGCACTATTAATGTTTAATTATTAACTGTAGTCAATTGAGAATCAAACTTTACAACTCACTGTAAATAAAAGTAAAAATGATTTTCATTTTACAGAGTAAGAAGATGAGCTGCAAACAATTATCAGATTTGCCACTGTCACAAATTGCCTTGGGTAACATATTGCACGTTTTTAAATAATGGCAAAAAATAATGAATAGTGTAGTAAAATAGAACAGACCTCTTACAAACACTTACCTGTGTGTAAATCCCCTTGAACTCAATGGGACTTACTTCTGAGTCGACATGTATGAACAGAATTGCACCAACAGTTGCTTAAATGCAGTGGCCTTGTAAGATTTTATGGTAACATACATTTAGAATATGCATATATGAAGAACAAATAAAGAGCTATTATTATTTTTTTAATGACAAACTTAACCAACAGATCTACTTTTCTAACTATAAATGGCAGGTGCTAAAATTTTCCTGCATCGTATAGTAAGAAACCTTGGGATTTATGGGTACCTTTCTTGCGAACAACTGATATATTGAAAGGTGAAATTGTCTGCAATTCCTAAGAGACAGCCACGTATCACACTGTGGCAGGCATGTGACAATATCTAGGACTATTCTTTTAATTTCTTCAGCATGATTAAATTACCACATTCACAAATAGAATGTGTCTCCAGCAACCTGAAAGCCATTCTAAAGTACCTTAGTAAACAATGCAGCCATCAAAAGATATGGACAGTTCACTATGGATCAGCATATGTAGTACAAATTTGGTAATAAGCTTGCAAGAAGATTGTACTCCTCCCCACCGAGAAACTGCTGTACCACTAATGCAATACTTACCAGTGGCGTAGCTTCAGTGATGTACACCATTGCAGCCAAGCAAACGAGAAGCAGAGAGGAGGAGGCCATGGTGTTATATGTGTGTGTGTGCAATCAGCAAAACCCTGCCAACAGCTATAGGCCGGTGAGGTTTGAGTTTTTATACTCCATCCTTCTGCAAAACAGCCTACTTATCAAGTGCCCGTATGACTTTAAACCTGCTGATTCTGATTATTTACTTAGTAAGCAGTCCAGCTGGGCAGTACTTCCATCCATTGGCCTTTTGCAGAAATCCATGGGATTATAGTATATGGAAGGAAAGACTCCACAGGCACTGTGAGTAAGCCAATGAGTAACCCACACAAACATGAACCTTGCCTATTGGGATTAGGATGTTTGGACATAAGAGTGTGTGTGTGTTGGTGTTGTGGGGGGCAGGGAACTGTTAAGCAACTGTTCTTTGCTTACATTTTACAGGCCACAGAATGTCCATTGCTTGTGGAAATATCCAACTTGGGAGTCAGTCTTCCTTGCATTCTTACCTGTAATGGGCCATTTGGGCACGATAGATCTTGCTTTTCTGCAGTGCGCCAAGTACTGTCATGATTCCTATCTGCTATTCTATAAAATTCTGGGGTCCTCCTTGGGGCTTGTCACTGCAAGATGTTTAACTGTTTTAGTACCTGATCATTCACATTAGGAAGCAGTCTGCATTGCAGAAGCTGACAGTTACCCCCACCAAAGCAATGATGAACTGATTGTGGCCGTGTGTCTCCATTAGTGTCAATCTGTAGCACACATGGCATGAAGTCTAATGTGTAGAAGATATGTGTTGCCTGCGATGCAAAATGCTGCTGAGACTTACTCAGAGAGATTCTCCTGCCATGGACAATGGAACTCTTTCTCCATGTCCTGTAATTAGCAACTACTCTCTTGATCCACTGCAGTTTAACAGTATCTGCTGCTGCTAGCAGGTGATAATGGTTATTTACATGCTGTGAAAAGCTCCAGCTGATGATTTTGTAGATCAAGTTGTTATTAAAGGCTCAACATCAAGTTAGGCTTTTCTCATATTTTGAATTTTTTTTTAAAGTTGTTATTGTACAATACAGAAATAATTTCTATAAGGTTACAGTAAATAAAATCCATCATACAGTTGTACATAGCCATGGTGTTTATCATTCTCAGACATAGAGAACATAGCCTATTTCTCAAATTGCTTAGGTCCTGACAGAAGAAGCATAGTTATGTCACAGGCCTTCCTTCTATAATCTCCCATGTAGAGACAGATGATTCAGTGATAACCTGTATGTATTTGCGGTTATAACATTATTTATTTGAAGTATTTTAACTCCAATCTTTAACCAAAAAGGGCTCCTAAAGCAGCTTCTGAGCTTCAGTAATAAGACAATCCTTACTCTCTAAAAGACATGGCACAAAAAGAAAAAAGATTTGGAGGAATGAGAAAGAAAGCAAACTTGAGCACTAGATCTTAGTTACAAAGTGCTTATAATGGCCAGCTGGAACTGAAAAGGTTTAAGTAAAGGTGGAGCTAACAGGTGTTGATCTTTCAGCAGAGTTGATAGAACAATACTGCTTCCCTCCCTCCCTTCCTTCCTCTCTGCTGTAGCCTGATGGCAGCCTGCTGCCAGGTGACATTGATGAAGGGAGGACCCTGGTGGAGCTCGGTTATCAGCAATGGCTGCTCTCCATATGAGAGCTGAGGGATGGGAGGCCCAATACAACTGAACTTTCAGCACAGCTGCTGGAGGTCCAGCTTCACTTCGTCTGCTGTTGATCAGTTGCATCTAACAAACAGCAATCCTTCCCTTGCAGAAATCCTGCAGGATTCTACACAACGCCGCTGTTTTCATTGGAGAAATGTGGAAGGCCATGGAGTTATGTGACCCCAGAGCCAAGGAGATAAGTAACTATATAAGCTTTAGAAGATATCAGAAGTCAGCCCTGTATAGGGAAGGTTTTTTTAATGTTTAATATTTTACTATGTTTTTATATGTGTTGGAAGCTGCCCAGAGTGGCTGGGGCCACCTTGTCAGATGCGTGGGGTAGGAACAAAAATATTATTGTTGTTGCTAAAGAATAGGACGTCCCTATTTTCATCAGAGAAATGTTGGAGGGTATGAAAGACTCTCTTTTTTTCCACCTCCTGTCTTTTATTTTTTCCCTTCCATGTTGCTTAGCACATCATGTAAAGTAGGGGTGGAGGACCTTTAGTTCCCACCAAGGGGTCAAATTTGGCTCACAAGGCCTTTTTCAGGAAACCGTGGCCACCTGCAACATCACTCCAATGGAGGGTGACAGTGGCAGATTGGCATGGTAGCGGGGATTGATTCAGCATTAGCTGCTCATACCAGTTGCCCTGCTGGAAAATAGTGCACACAGCCATGGCAGCAGGATTTAGTGCCTGCTCCCTTTGGCTGTGCATGCCTGTTCCCCTGCTTGAAGCAAGTGTGCACAGCCAAAACTCAGGGCAGGACTGTTTGAAAGCCCTTTTGCTGCTCTTTGAACCTCTGAAAAACATGACCACTGGACAACACTTGCATGCTTGTGTACATATATTGCTGGACTTGGTGGGCCTTTGAGCTGACTCAGCAGGGCTCTTCAATTTTATGATATGCTATCACTGAGTATTTGCCGCCAGCTTTAATGTCCGTATTTGCAAGTCTTCAGTCTCTAACTTTAGTCCTTTCCACTTAAAATATTCCCTTAAAAACATCAGTGTTTCCTAACACTGAGTCTGTTATAAATACACATCTGGTTGGATTGTATATGGACCAGATAGAGAGAAAGCTGGCTGAGCTTACATCCTGTTGAAATCTGTGGAGTAAGTTTTGCTTATGACTAGCATAAGCTTCATTGATTCAATGTGGGTGAGCATATTCTGAACCGGGGCTTTTACTAGGTCTTGTTTTGGGTGTGCTGATGCAAGTAGAACCAGAAACAGGATCCAAGATGATCTTGACAGGCTGGAGAACCAGACAAAACTAGCTAAATTAGGATAAGAAACATTCAAGGAGTGAAGGCTATGAATAGCTAAGTAGCCATGATGGCTCTGCTCTGCCTCCACAGATGGAGGGAGTATGTTTCTGAACACCAGTTGTTAGAAATCACAGGAGGGGAGAGTGTTCTTATGCTCAGGTGGGCTTCACATAGGCATCTGGTTGGCCACTGTGAGACTAGATGAGTCATTGGCCCAATCCAGCAAGTTCTTCTTATGTTCTTAAACAGGGATACGTGTAAACATCCACACTTATGTCAGATGAGATGCACAAATATAGGATGGGTGGTACATGTAAAAGGTCTTGGAGGGTTTAGCAGAGCTTAATCTAAACATGTGTCAACAGTGTGATGTGGCAGCAAAAAAGGACAGTGTAATTCTAATTTATATGAATAGGTGTATAGTTCCTATATCATGAGAAGCAATGGTGCTGCTCTATTCTGCTTTGGTCAGACCTCGTCCAGAACCTTGTATCCAGTTCTGGGCACCACAGTTTAATAAAGCTATTGCCAAAGCAGAATGTGTACAGTGCGACAAAGGAGTCCTGGAAACACAAGCAAAGTCCCACAAGCAAAGGCTGAACAAGTTGGGTGTGTGGTTCACATGCAGAAGGGGTGATGGGAGTTGTAGTTCAGCAGCCAAAGTTTCCCCTCACCTGCTGTAAGTAGTGGATTTCCAGATTAGGTGACCTCTGGGGGTTCCTTTCAAATATATCACTCTGTAACCCAGGTTGTACATGTGATTTCAAATCTGGAAGAGGTCAGTTGTGTTTAAGTCTCATAGAACATAGTGGGGCAATTTAGAAAATTGTGTGGGGCAAATCATATTTTCAAAGCAAACCTCCATTTGGGCTCCTATACACATATGAAGCTCCCATTTGTGTTGGCTTGGTGCATGCAGAGGAGAGCATACATGGAGTTAGTTACTTGTGCTGCTGAAGTGAACAGGGAAGCCTTTGTGGTTCAAGTGTGGAGCTTCCATGCGGATAAAAGGAACCCTAACATTACGAGGTGCTAAATTTGATTCCAATACTCATAAGAGTTACCTAGATTGTCAAAGGAAGTGTCAGTTCATAGTCTACTTGTTGCAAAAGGTGGCTTGAATCAGTGCACCTGGGAATGTGACAAAAACAGTGGCCTGTTGGGAATCGGACAAAAGTAAAGTATTAGTTTGTATGTCGGGAATCAAGCTTATTCATCGGGGGAAGGAGGGAGTATTTATGGAAATATTCATTATTGAAATAATCCACAAATATTTAAACACGTAGTGGATTATCTAGATTCCAAAGCATTTGAAGTCCACCTGCTGCTAGTTAAAGTAAAAAATTCTAATAACAGGACCTCCCTAGAAGTAAGTTTTGTTCTTGAAATGAATTCTTTCCCTTTTCTTTTGGCTAATTCTCTTGTTTGCATCAAAGCTGTTTTGCTGTTGCTATGTACTTAAATCTCATATCTCTCCCCCACCCCACAAGTAAGCCTATTGGCCATTTCTCATTGCAGTTGATTTACAAAGGTATTATTTTGTATGAATAGTTTCTAAGATGACGATAGTAAGATGCCTGCAGCAGACTGGAGAAATAGCATAAGCTATACTTATATTTATGAAAGGTCTTGGAGTCAGGTTCTTTTTTGTACCTGACATCCCCCAAAGTAAGGTTTCCATCATGTTTTGTTGCAACATAGTTATGCTTCTTATATATACTTTGTATTTTTATTTTGAGGATTTAAGTTGCTCTCAAAATAAATAAGGTATCAGACCCTCAAAGGCTGTAGTACTGTACCCATTTAGCCAAGTATGGTACGATTGTGCTGTCAATCAACATCAGGATGCATCAGCTTCAAAGAGACTCTGGGCTCATCCACTCTTTCCAGGCATGGCTCTTTTACACATGGGATAAAAGTGAATGTGGCACAAGACCCATGTATAGGTTTATTTATCAAGGAGTTTCTGCCCTGAGATTCAAATGTCAAATTTAGATAATGATGAAAAAAGCGAACAGGGTTTCTGCCCCACTGTTAGTTATGTACAAGAGGGAATTTCAGCTGGTGTGTGACGAGCTACATGAAAGGCAGTAGAAAAATGAAATGAAATGAATGAACAATTAAAGGTGCGGCAGCTCTGTTCTCCCTTTCACCTCGTCCCCCTGTGTGCAGCCTCATCTTATGCATATTTGCTTATGTGTAAACCTACGTTAGGAGTAAGTCCTTAATTCAAAGGGGTCTACTTGCAAGGAAGCATGCACAGGATTGTAGCCTTGGTACTACTTAGTGATTGTATCATTAACAGCTGGTGCTGGTTCTTTAACAGAAGTATGCTGTGCTGGGTTGCAGTCATCTTAATGCACTGCTTAAATGGATAATGAATTTGGGCTTCGGTGTGTTGAGACTTGTACTTTGCTTGTTTGTGCTTCTTGCTAAGATCATAAACTGCTTAGTCAATGGATCTGTCTCAGGCCCTGTTCTGGTGCTTAAAACCACTACAAATAGCAACGTGGAAATGGCTGTCTTATTTGCTAGCACTTCAGAGTTCTGCAGTTTATCTTGATGCGTCTTTAGACCTTGTGTAAATAATGCTGTTCGGCTGAAAAATACTGAGCCACATTAAAAGCCATCGACACAATTTGCTGTGTGTGCAAGAGAATGTTCTGATAGATTACACTCAGCTGTATGATAATGTCTTGGTCTCAGTGTTCATTCTCATAAAGCATAGCTGAGAACAAGCTGTATCATGTTGTATGCATAACCTGTACAAGTGGTCAAAATAATGTGTATGTGTGTGTACTCATACCCAAGCTGTAAGGTAAAGGTAAAGGGACCCCTGACCATTAGGTCCAGTCATGACCGACTCTGGGGTTGTGGCGCTCATCTTGCTTTATTGGCCGAGGGAGCCGGCATACAGCTTCCGGGTCATGTGGCCAGCATGACTAAGCCGCTTCTGGCGAACCAGAGCAGCGCATGGAAACTCTGTTTACCGTCCTGCCGGAGTGGTACCTGTTTATCTACTTTTTACCTATTTATCTGCTTTTTAATATCTATATGAAGCTGCTGGGAGAGATCATCAGGGGGTTTGGGCTGGGTGTTCATCAATATTCAGATGACACCCAGCTCTACCTCTCCTTTAAATCAGAACCAGTGAAGGTGGTGAAGGTCCTGTGTGAGTGCCTGGAGGCGGTTGGAGGATGGATGGCGGCTAACAGATTGTGGTTGAATCCTGACAAAACAGAAGTACTGTTTTGGGGGGACAGGGGGTGGGCGGGTGTGGGGGATTCCCTGGTCCTGAATGGGGTAACTGTGCCCCTGAAAGACCAGGTGCGCAGCCTGGGAGTCATTTTGGACTCACAGCTGTCCATGGAGACGCAGGTTAATTCTGTGTCCAGGGCAGCTGTCTACCAGCTCCACCTGGTACGCAGGCTAAGACCCTACCTGCCTGCGGACTGTCTCACCAGAGTGGTGTATGCTCTAGTTATCTCCCGCTTGGACTACTGCAACGCGCTCTACGTGGGGCTACCTTTGAAGGTGACCCGGAAACTACAATTAATCCAGAATGCGGCAGCTAGACTGGTGACTGGGAGTGGCTACCGGGACCACATAAACACCGGTTCTGAGAGATCTGCATTGGCTCCTAGTACGTTTCCAAGCACACTTCAAAGTGTTGGTACTGACCTTTAAAGCCCTAAACAGCCTCGGTCCTGTATACCTGAAGGAGCGTCTCCACCCCCATTGTTCAGCCCGGACACTGAGATCCAGCGCCGAGGGCCTTCTGGTGGTTCCCTCATTGCGAGAAGTAAGGTTACAGAGAACCAGACAGAGGGCCTTCTTGGTAGTGGCGCCCGCCCTGTGGAACACCCTCCCTTCAGATGTGAAGGAAATAAGTAGCTATCCTATCTTTAAAAGACATCTGAAGGCAGCCCTGTTCAGTGAAGTTTTTAACATTTAATGCTGTATTGTTTTTAATACTTGATTGGGAGCCGCCCAGAGTGGCTGGGGAAACTCAGCCAGATGGGCAGGGTATAAATTACTTGCACTTTGACGTGCTTTCGAACTGCTAGGTTGGCAGGAGTAGGAACCAAGCAATGGGAGCTCATCCTGTTGCGGGGATTCGAACCGCTGACCTTCTGATTGGCGAGTCCTAGGCTCTGTGGTTTAACCCACAGCGCCACCCGTGTCCCGAACCCAAACTGTAAGCAAACCCAAATCAATTCAGACTGGTGACTATGTGTTAACACACATACTGTACACACATCTGTTTGGTGAATGGTTGAACTCATCATAACTGCCCACCCATAGCCCAAATTGCCCGTCGTACTATAGAGATAGTAGCAATTTGTTCTACCTAAATTATGGAATATTCATGCTTTTTTAGCAGTTCCTGCATGCCTTTTTGCTGCCCTCTGTCACTTGTTAGTGGTTGGGATATTTGCAACAGCATGCCGAAATGGAGTGGCTTGGATGTACTGTACAAACAAATAAAGCGAATGCATGCACATTTAACCAGTGAGAATGTATATACAAGTAAACAGACGTGTATACAGAAGGATTCTTCACATGCTGTGTTCACAGATTATGCAGGGAGCATGGTAGAACAGAGTGAAATCAAAGCAGGAAGCCCCACTTTTGCCCCTACTTGCATTCACATAATGTGAAAGAGACAAGATGCATATAAACTGTAGACATGTAGGCTTTTGCATGTGCAAAAGGGGATTCTATCTGTTCAAGGCTCCCTGATCCCTTGTGTACATTGCCTACTTGCATATACTTTTATTGTACGTAAGATGTTTCACAGGATATGCCACACATGTGCAGGGGCAGGAACAACAGGAAGGACCCCGCTCCCCATTTGTAATGTAATATGTGAAAAAGTCTGAATAGTACACATGTTCCCTGTAATATCTCAACAGTGTACCTTCAGTAGTTACACCCGTGATAGCTATTTGGAGTCATCTGAATGTGGTCTTCTGGTAAGTCAGAAGTCTTTTTCTAAAATTAATTTAAGAATGCCAGTCACTGACTAATCACCCTGTTGATCTCCTTAAACCCTTCTCTCAACTATTTCTCTGCCCTACATTGCTCTAAAGCTATTGGTCTTTATTGCATACCACTGGCAATTTGAGCAAGATATCGTGGCAGTTTCTGGACTCAATGGCCCAAAATGAGGATAGAATTCCGGGGGGAAGCTTCACCTGTTGAATTTCTGCATGTCATGGTGTTGAAGTCTCATGAGCTCCGCCCCAAAAGCTTTCCCAGGGAAAGTGGCAGGGCAAACAGAAAATCACTCAGACATGTGCTTTCTAGTCATGGGACAAGCAAAGTGTGGCTGGGCCCTGAGAGGGTGGCTGGGGGGAGAGAAAGACAGATACTAACTTTTCTGAGGTGTGACACTTTAGTCCCTTAACTGAAGGACTGTCACTCATAATTTGATTAGCAGTATGTCAAGCTGTTCTCTTCAGGTATTCCTCATTAAGACAGATGTGTACATTTGGCAACATGTATGTCGCTGTTGTGGAGCAGAGATTTATGAACAGCAAAGCTAATGAGGAAAAGTATTCACGAACATGAATATAGAGGCAGGAAACATCTGAGAAATGTGTTTTCCCTCAAATACCAATTAAAGATTTTGACTTTTCACAAACTTTTCTAAAAAGCTTGGTCGTAGCTTTTGGAATTGGTCCTAAAGCTCATAAAGCCTTTTCCCTTTACCCAAAAGTAAACTTCCAAACTGAGGCAGAAAGCTAAGAAATGATCAAATCCATTCTAAATTCCAAATCTACAATGTAGCCCAGAGATAGCCATTGGCTGGACAACAACTCCCATCATCCCCAGCCATTGACTATAATGCCAGGGGCTGATGGGAGCTGTAGTCCAACAATTCCTGGAGGACACCATTTTGTCTACTCATGTGTAGCCATTAAAAAGAGGGAAAGAGCAGCAAATATGAGACTGTAGAGAATGTCTGTAACACATTCCACATTGTGAAGATTCAGCTCTCCTTATTCCTACTTGTGGTTATTCCTCTTCCTTCTGTGTGAAAAGGTGCAATCTACATTGTCTAAACCAGGCATAGGCAAACACGGCAGTCCAGATGTTTTGGGACTACAACTCCCATTATCCCTAGCTAACAGGACCAGTGGTCAGGGATGATGGGAGTTGTAGTTGGCTCCAACCTACCCTCTCTGAGAGCCAGTGTGGTGTAGTGGTTAAGAGCGGTAGTCTCGTAATCTGGGGAACCGGGTTCACGTCTCCGCTCCTCCACATGCAGCTGCTGGGTGACCTTGGGTCAGTCACACTTCTCTGAAGTCTCTCAGCCCCACTCACCTCACAGAGTGTTTGTTGTGGGGGAGGAAGGGAAAGGAGAACGTTAGCCGCTTTGAGACTCCTTAAAGGAAGTGAAAGGCGGGATATCAAATCCAAACTCTTCTTCTTCTTCTCTTGGACCATGCTTTGTTCATTGCTGAGGCTACACCTTTCTTATCTTTCCTTCCCTACTCCTAACTTGCTCTTGTGCTGCCCCCTCAACCATACTGAATGCCAATTCTTACTGGCTTTTCTGTGCCCGATCTACATGCACTTTATTGTGCCCCCCCCAACCTTGGTTTGAAAACATTAAACCTCTGAGAAGTGATCAAACTAGCTTAGCTACAGAAGGCAACACACTTGCGCTCCCCCCCACCTTTTAAAAAAGGATTACAGTCATTGGAGGTGAGAGGTTGGCGTTTTTATTTTCATTTTGATTTGCAAAACCAAGAAGGGAGTACTGGGTAATTTTTATTTTATAATACCAAATTTGTTCTATGTTTGCCAAATTGCCTTTGAATTTATTGTTACGTTCTGTAAACTGCTTTCTCCTGCGACCTCCATAGACCCCATGTCCTGAATGTAATGATAAGTGGTGTTTGTGGTAAGCTGCTTTGGGCACAAGTCACTGTGGAAAGGCTGCATAGAAATAAACTCAGTCAATCATCTAAAAACATATTTAAGGATCTCCTTGAAGACAGCAACCAGGGGGGTAGACATGCGCAAGGTATTTCAGAGTTTGGACCAACCACAGAAAAGGCTTTGTCTCTGGAACTCGCCAACCTAACAGCTCTCACTAGTAGACCAGTAGCAGGGTCTCAAATGCTGATCTTAAGGCTTGGGCAGGCTTATCTGCACAGGGTGTGCATTATCCCTCCTACCCTTTCTTTTTGTGGTGGACAGAATCGTATATGGAGTATGTATGGATGCTTTGATCATATGTGATGGTTACTGCTCAGTGGAGCGCATGTATGAGTGAGCTTGAACTTCGCTCCCATGTTGCACCACGTGTACAGAGTGTGAGTCCTGGGACAGAGATGTGTAACCGATGCTCGGTCAGGTAAAATGCTTGTGAAATTGGCTTATTTGCAGGGATTGAGTATGTATAAATAAATAAATAAAATCCGCCTTGCCGGCTTCAATCCATAAGCCTGTTCCTAAGTGCCAGCCAAATAAGATTAACAGATCATAAATTGAATTAGATTGGCAGTCAGTACCTTTGAGTAATTATAAATTTCATTTGCTGTTTGCAGTCTCCCCACCCCCACCTCTAATAAACATTTCTCACTTCCCTACTGGGATAGATTAATTTTTCTGGCAGTCAGCATGAATTCTCTATTCATTGCCCTCAGGACTGTTACATAAAATGCTTTTCTCCGCCCCTTTTTTTAATATAAAAAGGGTTGGTAAAACTATTCGGTCTTATAACCTCTATGCATGTTGTTATACAGGACTTGCTGCCTGCCTGGAGCTTGTGGGGCTGCACATGGTCTATTAGCATGTTTAAATCTGAAATGTGCATAATGTTGACAGCAGAGCCATTCTTTCACTAAGACCAGGGTTCCAGAATGCTCTGGGCCAAGAATAGATTAGTCCACCCCATGACTTAGAGTAGGGAGATGGTGAGTGGGAAGGAGGAAGAAAGGGAATTTTGGAAGGAAGAACACCAGAAGGACTGAACAGAGCCTGGGAGTGGCTAGCCATTCTCCCTTTTGCAGAAATATGGAGAACCGAATTTAAGATTGGGAATAAAAAGAAACTGAAAGAAACCAAAATTGACAGATTTGCCCACCTTTAGTTACAAGAACTGTACAGTAACTTAACATGTGTTTGAGTTTGCTCCCCCCTCTCCAAGTCCTCTTTACTTGTTTTCCATGCCGCCTTCAACTGTGTGCCTGAGGCAAGTGCCATATTTTATAAGTTGCTCTGGGAACTTTTTTGGATAAAGGACAGGATTATAAATGCCTTATATAAATAAAACCTCAATGCCTCCGTATTTCCAATCTGACGTCTTAAAAGTATGGCACCTGAAACAGGGCACAGGACTCCGTATAAGGTCTGCCTAGTGTGGAATAAAGTGGAACAATAACTTCTCGTGACTTGGAAACTATGATTCTATTAATGCTGCCTTAAATTACACTAGCCTTGTTTATAGCCCTAACTTGCTGTTAGCTCATGTACAGTGAATATGTCACTGGGTCAAATCTCAGCCTTCAGAAAGATGAATGTATCAGCATGTAGGCATAATGCCACTACCTTGGTGCTCTTGAACCTCTTGCCCCACTGTCCACTCTAAGTACAAAAGATGTTTCCAGGGCAGGCTCAGGTTAGAATCCTAGAATTGTAGAGTTGGAAGGTACACGAAGCATCATATAGTCTGACATCATGCGATGCAGGAATCTCAACTACTAGATCATATATGATGGCTATCCAACCTCTGCTTAAAAACCTCCAAGGAAGGAGAGCCCACCACCTTCCAAGGGAGTTCATTCCACTGTTCATTCCACCTTTTACTGTCAAAAGGCCTTCCTGAATATTTAGTCAGACTCTCCTTTCTTGTAACTTGAAGCCATTGATTTAGGTCCTACCCTCCGGAGCAGGAGAAAACAAGCTTAAAGGTGGCTATCATATCTCCTCTCAGTCTCCTGTTTTCCAGGCCAAACATACCTTCCTCACTCAACCGTTCCTCATAAGGCTTGGTTTCCAGGCCCCTGATACATCTTGGTTGCCCTCCTCTGCACAAGTTCCAGCCTGTCAATATCTTCCTTAAATTGTGGTGCCCAGAACTGGACACAGTATTCCAGGTGTGCTCTGAGCAAGGCAGAATAAAGCAAGACTATTAATTTCCTCGACATGGACACTGTACTTCTCTTGATGCAGCTTAGAATAGCATTAGTTTTTTTTTGCTGCTGCATCACACTGTTGACTCATATTAAACTTGTGGTCTCCTAAGACCCCTAGATCTTTTTCACGTGTACTACTGGCAAACCAGATGCCCCCCATCTTATTTTGGCGCAGCTGGTTATTCCTGCCTAAATGCAGAAAGTTACATTTGTCCCTATTGAAATTCATTTTGCTAGTTTGGGCCCATTTCTCCAATTTAAGGTCATATTGAATCATGATTCTGTCTTCTGTGGTATTAGCTTGGTATCATCTGCAAATTTGATGGAGCACCTCTTCAATTCCTTCTTCTAAGTCATTTTTAAGATGTTGAACAATGGGCCCAGGACAGAACCCTATGGCATCCCATTTGTCACTTTTTTCCAAGATGATGAGGAACCATTAGTTAGCACTCTTTGGGGTCAGTCAGTCAACCAGCTACAAATCTACCGAACAGTTATTTTGTCCAGTCCACATTTTGCCAGCTTTTCCACAAGAATATAATGAAAGACATTGTCAAAAGTCTTACTGAAATTGAGATGCACTACCATCAATAGCATGACCCTGATCCACCAAGCTTGCAACTCTTATCAGAAAAAGAATTGAGATTTGTTTGGCATGACTTGTTTTTGAGAAACCCATGATGGGGCATAGTAATCACAGAATCCTTTTCTAAGTGTGCACAGACAGTTTAATTACCTGTCAACGTCAAACTCACTGGTAATTGTCTCATCCCCCTGCCCTGTTGAAAATGAGGACATTTGCCCCCCCGCCCCTAGCCTGCAGGGACTTCACCTGCTCATCAATAATTCTCAAAGATTATAGATGGAGGCTCTGAGATTACCGTATTTTTTGCTCTATAAGACTCACTTTTTCCCTCCTAAAAAGTAAGGGGAAATGTGTGTGCGTCTTATGGAGCGAATGCAGGCTGCGCAGCTATCCCAGAAGCCAGAACAGCAAGAGGGATTGCTGCTTGTACTGCGCAGCGATCCCTCTTGCTGTTGTGGCTTCTGAGATTCAGAATATTTTTTTCTTGTTTTCCTCCTCCAAAAACTAGGCGCGTCTTGTGGTCTGGTACGTCTTATAGAGTGAAAAATATGGTATATTTGCAAGCTCCTTTAGTACCCTTGGGTGCAACTCATCAGGCCCTGGAGATCTGAATTCATTTAAAGTAACTAGTTGTTCCCTTACCACCTCTTTTCCTATCTTGGGCTGCACCTCCCTCCTTGTACCATTTATTCTGTTATCACCAGGATGGACACTGCTTTCCTAATGAGTGAAGTCTGAGGCAAAGTAGGTGTCAAGCAGTTCTGCCTTTTCTCTGTCATCCAATAGCATTTTGCTGTCTTCTCCATGCAGAAAACCTACTACTTGTTTGTTCTTGCCTTAAGCTCTCTTGCAAGCCTGAGCTCATTCTCCCTGCAACTGTTGGCTACTCTGTGAGTTCCCCTTTCTTCCATTTCTATACATGCCCTTCTTAAATCTCAGCTCACCTGTAAGCTCCTTATGCAGCCACATCAGTTTCCTAGATGCTTCCCACATTGCTTTAATTGGAATTGTCTGCCTTTGTGCCTTCAATATTTCACACTCCCACCCATCTTGGACCCCTTTCTCTTTGACTATTTCTGACCTTGAGATCTCACCCAGTAGTGTCTTCAGCTTTTTAAACCGGCCTTAAAGTCCAGAGTGCATATCTGACTATTCTAAGCTTTCCCTTGCCTATGTATCATGCAACCCAGGAAGACATGATCACTTCCTTCCAAGCTTCCCAGTATTTCCACTTCGTCAATCAGTTCCTTCCTGTTGGTGAGGATCGCTTCTTCCACCTTCTGGAAAATGAAATCATCAAGCATTATTTGCTTCAACTTTTTGCTTTTGTTATCTTTCACAATGGAGCAGCTCCTGTTTCTTATTCTGCCTCCCTGCTGAAGGTTGCTGCAGCAAACCTAGGCTGAACATACAAGTGTTAGTTTTAGCCCACCCCACCTTCTTCACTTTGAAAAACAGGGCATTCCTTACATATAGCTGTGTGCTGCAGATTGCTTAGGCATTTAGGCACAAGTCCGCCTCTAGTATCCTCCATAGTAACTCCAGCAAGCATGGTAATTGTGCCATCTAGTGGTGCAAACGAGGAAGGATGGTGATGTGACAGATTTGTATTGAGACCGAAGAACTTGGGTGAGTGGGCCTTACTACTTGACTCTGGCCTAATTTATTTTATCTCCAGTTAGAAAAACAAGCAACCAAAACCTGAGAGCTGAAAGCTGTTGCTCTACTACTGCTTGACTAAGAGGCATCCTAAGAAATGTATTTGAGGGCTGTATGCAACTCTGGATGGCTCTACCTGACACCCTTGCCCCCTAGGGATGCTTTCAGATAGAAGGCTCTTTTGAATTCTAGATGTATTTAGTATGCCTGAGACTCATAATCCATATGGAGTTTATGCTCATCTGATCATTGTTAGTCCTGCCTAGTTCTCAGCGATGTGACAAAATATGACTTGGAATGTTTCTGCCTGTGACAAGAAATGTATTAACTGTGCAATCCTATGCATGTTAATTCAGAAATAAGCTCCTATAAGTTCAACTGGGCTTGCTCTCAGGTATTATTATAAATATTTATTAAACTTTTATACCAGCCTTCATCCAATGATTACAGGGTGGGTCACAACATAAAAATACAAAATGAAAACACAAAATACATAAAACAAAAGCAAAACAAACCAGTAATTCCCCTGCCATAAACACAATTAAAAGGCATTCAGTCGAAGGACTGGTTATAGATACATGTTTTTGCCTGGTGCCAAAAGATATGTAATGAAGGTGCCAGGCAAGACTTCTTAGGGAGACCATTCTACCAATGGGGAGCCCCTGCAGAAAAGGCCTGTTCTCATGTTGCCACCCTTCAGACCTCTCATGGGGGGAGGGAGTCCTTCAGGCATTGCAGTCCTGAGCCATTTAAGGCTTTATAGGTAAAAAGCAGCACTTCAAACTGAGCCCAGAAACTAATTGGCAGCCAATTCAGGATCAGCTGAATATGCTCAAACTATCTCGTCGCAGTGAGCAACTTGCTGCCAAATTCTGCACCAGCTGCAGTTCCTGAACTGTTTTCAGAGGCAGATAAACATATAATACATTGCAGTAATCTAACCTAGTAAACCCCACTGAGGAAAGCAGGACTCTCATTCAACAAAAAATGTACTGAATCGCACTGATAATGTGAAATTTGTGCACACTTTGTCAGTCACAGGCTTATCAAAGCAGCTGAGAACTAGACCCACGTCCCAACACTTTAATCAATAATTGGCTAAATGTTCAATTTAGTTTCTCAACAGGAAAATTCACTTCTCCCTTGTGTATGATTAATTTGCAAATCTATCAGACAGCAACAAATTCTTCCTAAGGCTGCAATCCTGGGAGCAAGTCTTATGGAACTCAGTGGCACTAATTTCTGACATGCATAGAATCGGGTTGCATGTTATTACATTACTTTCAACAATGGGCTCAGCAGTGACTACTAACCTTTGGTGAACTGTCCTCAGTAATTGATACAGTTGTCTGAGTGGTTAGATAGGGTGCATTTTTAACCACTTAAAATAACTGAGCAGTGCAATTATAATTTTCCCCTTTTATTTGAAATTCCACAAAAATACATAATGTAATCCATCGACACCTCAAACTAGAGATCAGTGCAAAACCGCAGCTTGTTATTTAAAATAAAAATATACCGCAAAGCTCGAGATCTGCAAATTCCATGATTAACCCTTGAAAATGAACAGGCTATACTCCCATTCCAAATGAAAAGGTACATGGGAATTAACTGTAAACTCTGAAACAGCTACCAGTGCAGTCTTAAATCTCAGTTCATTAGATACAACTCTCCACACGTGAAACTGTGGATTAAAACCAAAGGAAAGCTTAAAATAAGCAGTATTTCTGTCATATAAAATGTTCCTTAAATGTAAGTTTATCTTGTCCAAAGGATTAAAATACATTTACCATTATATACACTTTCATCCCATTCATTTTTGCTTTTCTTTGAATTATAAAATAGATATGTACAGAATAATAGATGGAGGAAAAAGGGACAAGGGCAATATACATTTATAGCACACTCCCCCTGCCAAGAATCCTAGGAACTATTTGTTAACAATGCTGGGAATCATAACTTTGTGAGAGACAAACTACAGTTACTAGGATTTTTTGAGGGTGTGTGTTGTGCTTTAAATGTATGGTGTGTATGCAACCTAGTTCAGTGGCAGTACACCCAATCCTATTTATTGCTTTTAGCCAAAGCAATAATGTAAATGTAAGATACATATATATAAAATATAAGGCACTAAGTGGGTTTTATGGGTGAGTGGGGAAGGGGTGTGAACCCAGTCCTCCTTGGTCCAAGCCCAATACTCTCTCTGCTACACCACATTGACTGTACTATACAGATATACACAAAATTACTTACTGCACGATTGTGGCATTTGAAAAAGCACCCATCCTGCATGGGTGGGTTCCATTCATTTCAATGAATGAAGCCAATCACTGAATATGTGAAAGGATCAGCTGCCTCCACTGAAATGAATGGGACAGCCCTTGTGGCTAGTAGAGTTGAATGAATACATCAGAACTCTTAAGCGTCCTGATTCAGAGATGTCAGATGAGCACATGTGCTTCTGGTTTTAAGTTACATTTTTGTACTGTCCAGCAGCTGCAACTTGGGCTAAACCTATGCTTAGCCTACATGTTGCAAAAGGAGCACAATGTCTGCTAAGTGTAGGAAGGAAAATTAGACTGCATTCTTGTTTTCACTCCACCTCTTTTTACACTCATCTTTGCTTTTTTCATGTAGAAGGACATTATTTTGAAAAGTAACTTAAAAATGAAGTGAAATACCTACTCTTCTAGAGAACATACATATTTCCTGTTGATATTAAATAGCCCAAGCAACAAGCCATCTCAGCTGTATTGTACATTTAAAGCTGCAATTCTAACCACATCCGCCAGTGAGTAACCCCCTCTGTGTTCAACCTGACTTACTTTTGAGTAAATACGTTTAGGATTGCACTGTTTGACAACTTAACTTTGAAGTCAATATGACTAATTAAGTTAATACTTTGCTAATTGGGCATTGCTAAATGCACAAGGGAACAAATCCAAGAGCGACTTAATCTTGAAGCAAGGCATTTAGGATCACACAGCTAGTTAAAGTTTGCTGATAACCAACTAAATCAGTTGGACTGCCACCCAGGTCCTAGTAATGTATGCTAGAATACAGAGGCTCAGGATGTTAGCAACATTCTTTCTGGCTATGCAGCTGGAGTAGTTCCTTGTTACTACAATCCAAGTTCTTTTACATTGCAATGCTATGAATCTTCTATTCAGAGGTCCTACTGCATTCAGTGGAGCATACTTCCTAGAAAAGTGTGTTTAAGACTGCATCCTTAATCTCGGTATCTCTTCTCTGGGCTTTGTGTGAGTTTTCTTGTACAGAAACTACTGCAAGGAAAGGAAAGCAATTCATTTAGCCCCTGAGAAAACAAACCACTAATCCCTATCACTGTTAAAAATGTAAATAAAAACTTATGGATGAAAGCATACCATCTATGAGCGTGTGTACTGCACAGTGCTGTATTTAACCCTTGAGGACTTGCTCAGGGTAGAACCAGGGGGAGGTGCTTCCTGTGTGCTGCCTTGGTTAAAGAAAGCATCTGCGATCAAGATTTGTCCCTGTCTATCACTCTCAGGGTAAGTGGCTTGCTCTGATGTGCCCCACATGCCAGGGGTGGGTGTAACCACCCTCTCAGTCACTACCACATTCTGTCCTCCTGCTAAATTGGGGATGCTCAGGGAACCCTTTAGCTCGGAACTAGGTACAAGGACCCTCTCCCTTTCCCTTACAACAACATAGTTTGAATCTGTAAGGTCTGGAAAGACTCCAGAAGGCATTTCTAACACATCCTGCAAGTTAGAACCTGGAGCAAGCACTCTCTCTGTCACTACCACATTCTCTTTAAACTGGGGGTCAAAGATTACTGGAGGGGGTATTGCCCCATAAGATGTTTCTGTCATGAGAACATTGCTGCTGCTGCTAACCAGAGGGTTGGGTATACGTCTAACTTGCTGCAAGCCAGGTGTAGATTCAAAGGTAGTCTCAGTTACTGTCTCCTCGGCCACCATTTCTGAACCAAAGCCTTTTGTGGCGTCAGGTATTTGGTTGCCAGAGCCTGAAGTATAGGTGTGCTCTGCATTCTGCTGATGCAAGTATTGCACATCAGATTCACTTGCTGTAAGAGTAGGAGTTGGGTCTTTCAGGCCTTGAGAGGTGTGTAGTCCAGCTTCCATGCCAATGCGTTTGCCCATGCAGATCTCAGCCAGAGTCTTAAATTTATCTCCCAAGTCATCCAGGTAATGCTCATCGAAGTCTCCCTCAATGAAACTGCAGCAGCCGACAGAACCATGGGGAGAATCTCTTTCTTCCTCCTGAGAGTAAACGAGTAGGCAGTCTTTTGCGAGGTGCCCTTCATCCTCGTCGGCAAAAGCATCAGCTTTCTAAAAATGTGGAAAAACAAGAACTGTGAGCACTTGTGTTTCGGAAGATATAATTTTCTTTAATGAAACAGCAGTCAGCTTGGTTGGGTGTGACACAAATTCCTTCTGGCAGAAGGCAGTGGTTTGGGGCCTTTTAGCTTAGTGAAAAGGCAACATGACAGAAGTGTATACGATTATGCAGGGCATGGAGAAAGGGAATAGTGAAAAGTTTAGCCCCTTTTCTCATTCCTAGAACTCATGGACCCCTGTTGCATCTGGACATCAAAAGAGTCAAGACAGACAAAGGAAGTGCACAGCCAAACTTTGGAATCTGTTCCCACAAGAGGCAGAGATGGCTACCAACTTGGGTGGCTTTAAAAGAGGATTAGATAAATTTGTGGAAGATAAAACTATCAAAAACCCTGCTGGTAAGCTTCCCATAGGTATCTGGTTGGCCACTGTAAGAACAGGATCCTAGATTAGATGGGGTCTGATCCAGCAGGCTCTTCCTATGTTCTTCACAAAGAGAAACCCACCCATTTTGCAGGTGAGAGAGCCAGGCATAAAATTCTTCATATTTTCAGGGATGGGCATTTACAGGAGAAAAGTGACAGCTGAATGTCTGCATCTTATCTTCCCCACCTCCACTCTCCTTTTTAAAATTGTAGTTTGCCCACATAGTGGTAGCTCTCATTACTTTTGGAAAGGAAAGGGTAATGGGAGAAAGACAGCTATGACACTGCTTGCAAGCTCCATGCCCCAGGGAAAAATATGCAATTTCCCCCTCCTTAGAAATTGATGACAATGCCATCCCACTTCTGGGTAATAGAAGTGGTGGCATTTTTGGCTTAACTCTGTCAGAGACAGCAGGAGCAGTGAAGTAGGGCAGAATTTCTTCCCCCCAGTGCTTTATTTTTCTATAGAAATTCCCCCCTTTTCATATGTTCCTTAGTAACAATGAATGAATGCCCATTGCAAATTAGAGGTAAGCATGGCAGTCTTCAAAGTGTTTAGATTTGTTTAATGAACACAAGTAAAATAAATGTGCTATATTAGATCACTTTTGAGGACATTGGGGAAATTCCTGATGCAAACTGAGAATGTTAGGGAAATGGTGATAATTTGCATAGGGAAATATTCACATTTTCCAGGAAACCCACAACCCTGCATGTGAGAGATGCCCAAACCAATCTAATAAACTAAGGAGTGGAAAATACAAAGGTCCCAGGATTAAACAAAACAGGGGAAGGGGAAGTCAACCAAGAGAGGAAGCATCTCACAAAAGTGGAAATCTTACTTCAGTGAAGTAGCTCCTTAAGAATTCTTCATTCACGGCTCCGACATGTTGTTCCATGTATCTGCTATCCATTGTCAGGATTTTCTGTGCTGCCATGTCTCCCCCTCCTACTCCTCTTGCTCCTGCTATGGTTGAGCCCCCTCCAAAATCCATGCCTTCATGATGTGCATGAGACGTACGGGCCTCCTCCCAGCGCCTTTCGATGGTTGTGGTGTTACGCTGTCCGAATGCAGAAGAGCCAGAAACCACAGCGCCTCCTGCCACGCCTAAGCTTGACGATGCATTTCCATTTCCCATCCCTGAGGCAGAGTTGTTCACAGAAGTCATGTGGCTTAGGCTGACGCCAGCCTAACGTCAAAGAGAAAAATAAAACTGTAAAACTACATTCATTTAAGGAGGCAGGCTGAAGTCACAATCAAACAACATGCAGCAGGCTGGGCTGGGCGAGGCCAGCTAGGAGACAAATGCAATTCAGGAAGTTTATTTGCTTCCTGCTTGGAGAAAAGGAAGAGGAACAGATCCCGAAAGTTTTGGCTATTTGCATAGGTGTCTGCAGGAATGTTACCAGGGTGGGGGAAGTAAGAATGGAGTGGCCCAGTGCATACTGCCTCAGATTTCAGGTTCTACAGATGCTCGAGATCTATGATTTAAAAATGAACTCTGAGAATCTGGGGATTATGGTTCATCCAGCAGGGGACAATGTCCCCCTTGCTAGAGCACCACCCAGTTACTTGTGTCCCCTCCAAAAAAAAGCTCCTTTCAGAACAACAGAATTTGTAGTTAGGCAGCTTTACAGGTCAATGGGAATACCTGCTGGATAGCAGAACTTCTTAGCAAACTTCCTTCCCAAATGCTTCTGTACAGCTGCGTCAGAAAAAGTAGCCTGAGAACAGCTGCCTCACAGCCTGATCCTGCCTATTTACAAGCCCAGAAACTTCACACTAACCCCACCTATGTTTGTACAACTGTTTTTACACACACACTTTTTAATTGTGTAAATGAATTACCCCATACCAATTTAAACTGATAAGAGAGTAAGAGCCATGTTGTTTTAAGTAACTCAGCCCATTGTTGTCTAAAGCACTCTTCAGCCCTACATGCCCATCCTTGGAAGGACATCCTATTTAACTCAGCAGGGTTTACTTCTTAGCAGACATGCATTAAGCAGGATACCAACATTCCTTGGTGCCAAATACACAATCAGGGCAAAACACAAGATACCTTGTCTTCAGGGGCTGCCCCTTCATTGTTCCATATTCGCAACATTTCTTCGCTGTTATCGGGTATTGCCACAAAGCCTTTTGAGGCACCTGATCCACCAAAGCCACACGCCAGCAGTAAGAGAGGCACCACTGCAAAGGAACACAGCAGATCAACAAACCGTCAAAGGTTGAACTTGCAGAAGCAAATCCTAAATATCTGTCCATAGCCCATTAAATATAACAAAATACTCCAAAATCCATTCAAAATATTACAACGTTCTCTAAAATAGAGCCATGTAATGCAAACATTGCACCACAAATAACAGGCTGTGTACCAATCCTGTACTAATCTACACTTTCTGATGGCTTAGCACATTTTAAAATTCCAGTGAGATGAGAGCACTGGAGAACCAAACATGAACAGCAGCAAGCAACTTCCATTTGCTTCAGCTTGCAGGCCTCACACATTCAGAGTTGTGCATGTTCCACAACATTACCATGAAAACACAGGATTTAGGTACAAATTTTGGCAACTTCAGGTTTTTTCCCCTAGCTCTCAGACAGTGAAGAGAGGCTTGCAGCTATGTGGGAAAGCAAGCCTGCAAGACTCCAGCAGAGGGGCTGAGCACCCTTTCCAGTGATTGGCGGGGTAGGCGTTATAGTCCCTTGCATTTTTAGCAAAAACACAATTTTGCTAGGTAGGCAAACATGGGTAAATCAATCCCCCAGCTGCAGTGGTTGCCAGTTTATTTCCAGGCCAAATTCATGGTGCCCACCCCTGGGGTTTAAAACCCTGAATGACTTGCACTCCAAATATCTGAAAAAACCACCTCCATTCCTACAGACCGTCTTGGGTGTTAAGTTCAGTTGAGGGGGTTCTCTTAGTAGCTCAGCCATCCGTATGGCAAATGTTGACTCAGGAAAGGACTTCCTCTGTGGCAGCCCTTAAATGCTGGATCTTCCCTTTGCAGTATGCTGAAGATACACCTCTCTCCCCAGGCCTTTGACAATTAAAATATTTATGTGGGACCCACCTCTTCAGCCTTTACTGTCCTGCTCTGTGGAATGGTAACAGCTGCTTTAATAATTGTACAAAATGTTTTACTTGTTTTTAATAGTACAGTTATAATGTTGTAACCTGAGCAGGGGCCTTGTGAGGGGTGGGTAATAAATCTAGTAAATACTTTGCAGAATTCATTGCTTCTTGGAACATTATTTTGATTATTATTTTAAATGAACAGTGCTCTTAGTCCAGACTTTAACTAGCTGCTCCTAGTTTGGAAGGCCTCGTGGCTTGTTGCCTGTTTTTTGGTCAAGCTGCCAAACAACATTCACCTCATATGAAAGTTGAATTTTTGATAAAAGATAGGAAGAACAAGGATCAAAAGTTTTAAAAGAAGTGGGAAAGGTGTATCAGAGACAAATAAAATTTTAACAAAGTTCCTTAAATGTATTGCTCTACTCTTTACCACACCATATGTAAAAGTTCAGAACATTAAGCTCTCTCTTAGGTCCTATTGAGTCTAATGGGAGAAAACCAGAAGGGGCTTAACTTTGGTTGGTTCATGCCCATAAAGCTTGCATGAAGATTGCAAGTCCCCGCAAGGAGGAGGCATTGTGTCAGAGTGCACAATGGCACTCTGCCAATTCTTCTGGAATAACACTAGTTACTTACACAGCAGCAGCAACAACGCCAGAATTATCAGAGCAATCGCTGCAGGTCCTAGAAAAACCGATGAGCCGACGATTGCTGCTCGGCAACCACCACCTTCTGCACATTCACAAACATCCAGTCTTAGAGTTTGATACTCGGGACAGCTAAGACCTTGGTTATCTTTCACCAGGAGTGGAACTTCATATGATCCAGGCTTCAGATTCTCTGGTATAAGCTGTACTCTAGATCCTTCACAGGGAAAAAGACAGTAACAATTAATATAAAGCAATGTAATGTAAGTAGCTGAACGTATGACAGAACTGTGAGCAGATACTGACTTTAGGGCTACTGATTTGATGTTCTGAAGTAAGTAATTATATTATGGAGATAAACATATCAGTTTCTAGAGTACCTAATTGTTGTAAACCCCCTTTGGCAACTGTATTTTTGGCACCAGGGATGGCAAGCTGTGGCCCTTGAGATGGTGGTGTACAACTTCCACCAATGGGGGCTATAGGTCCTCTTATATATGGAGGGCCACAGGTAGACCCCCCAAGTCTACAGAGACATCAGCACAACGTTTAAAGAGCTAAAATGATCAATGGGTACTAAATAGTCTTTAAAGGAACATCCCTGGTGTTACAGCAATTCCACAAGTACCCAGTCTGTCAACCAGACAGAATATGAAGAACAGTTTTCCTAGATGTGTGTTAATTCCTTGCAGCAGAAAGACCACAGAGGATTTCTCTTTCTCTACAACCAGTGCCCAAATGAGGAGAGGGGTGGTATCTTACATCTTTTTCAGGTTTAGCTGAAACATTTCCACTGCCTTTCAATGGATGCTTCAGAATCTGGCTTAATCTGAAATGAAGTCGCTCAACTTTCAGATAGCAGTAAGTGCAGAGCATTTCTGGCATATTTCAGTGGGAGAGAAATCTTGAGAGAGATGCTCTCCCAGCATGAGAACTGACCACGAGGATCTAAGCAACATAGTGGTGGCTGCTCTTCAGACAAATAATCTCAGCCACTCAGCTTCAGATGTTTTATTCTCTGCCTCTGGTGAAGCTAAGCCCCTACTTCTGAAGCCACACTTCAAAGCAATGCTACTCTGGCCAGCACATGTTATCCAAGAGAGGATTAGCCAAGTCACAACTAAAATAACAGGCTTGTACCCAATGGTTGTGAGTTTTAAGCTTGGTTTTAATATTGGTTTCAATGCTGCAACCTGTCTTGGGATCTAAGAGGCAAGTAATAAATAATCATCATCAACAACAGCTGTCCTTCCTGTTCATGGCTCTCCGCTTGCACAATGGGTCTGCCCCCTCCTCCTAAATCTGGGTAGGGTAACAAATGCAATTCTTACCTAGTACAGTCGACTAGTTCCTACACACCCTCACCCCTGCTGTAAACCATGTCATAGTGACTCATACTTACCATCCACTCTGATTATCCTCCACTTGTCTGACACTCTTTCAGGCTCATCAACAATAGTGAAAGTGAAAGGGCCACGATTTAGATAACCTCCTCGATTAGTAACAGAGACATTAACAAACTTTGCATGGGTACAGACAGTTTGACGTGGAGTCACAATGGTCGGGCAGTAGAGAGTAGTATTCTGTACCTGAATAACAATGGTACCTGTAGCCGTTTTTGGAGGCTGGTCTGCAAAATATGTAAGGTAAAGCATTTGTATTTCACTGCTTAAGAATGCAAAAACATAGTTTTATCAATGTAGAATTTCATTTGCTTCTTTGAGTGTATAAAAGGTTTTAATGTGAATTCAGTGTTCGATTTGCAATCCATTTCAACAACACAATAACTGAGTATAGGATGCAATTCAAACTCATGGAAATGTTTGCTTGGCAATTATTTGAGTTGCTGGAGATGACTACCATACTGTTACTCCAATTCTTTGGGCTCTGTGGACCGTCAGACACTTTATTCAAGACTAGCAGCCTTGTATCCAGCGTTTCTAGGAAATTCTACAGAAGCAAAAATATCAGTGCAATGTTGAAAGGTCCATTCTGCCATCTTAATCCCAAATGGCATCCAACTGTATCCAAACATAGATGGAAACCTGCTCCTTTATCTTGGGGACCATCCTGCAAAATTGCTTACAATATCTTAAAGAGTTGTCCATGTGCTAGCGAATAAACAACTTTCTAAAAAACGTATTAGATTACAGGGACTCTAATGTGAAAAGCAGATACATGTGTGTGAAGTTTGCCTCCTGGCATTGGATTAGCAGCACATAGTGATGGAGCATTGACATTTTTGTGGAATCATGTTCACATCATCATGCTAAAGCATGTAATCCATCAGGCTTTATTAAAAGCCTCTATCACTACAACATTTGCCTAAATGCCAGTGATGCTCCAGGTACTTACTGAAGGAAAAACAGGCGCAGTCCCTACCATCTACTCAACAGAGGTAAATGACCCTGGCTCTCTGCCCAGTCGTGAAAAGCAACACCAGATTCTCCTGAGCATGGAGAGAGAATCCTGATTTTTGCCTTCTCCTTATCCCACCTCAAATGAGGGAAGAGCCTGTATGTCTCCCAAGCCCACTGTGAATGCCAGAGGATTTGAGGGAGGCAAGACAATTGATTTCAACCATGATTCATGTCTGGCTAGTAAGTGTAGCCAAGATTTTTGGAGCTGCTGGTCCCTGTTGGGAAGTTGCTTTATACAGAGACAGACCAGTGGTCCATCTAGCTCAGCCTTGTCTATGCTGACTGGCAGTGGCTCTCCATGGTTTCAGGTAAGGTTGTCTCTTAGCCCTACCTGGAGACACCATGGAATGAAGCTGGGACCTTCTGCACGCAAAGCAGATGCTGCACCACTGAGCCACCACCCTTCGCCAAAGCTTACTGGTCAGATTGTTGCTGCCACTTTCCAAATCTAGCTTTGGGCTTTAACAAATTAAGATGTGGCGTATGAATGAAAAGGCTGATGAATTATTCTTAAGGAAGAAATGGAAGAAGCATCACTTACCCTTACTTATAGCCAAAATTGTTGCAGTGTAAGTACCGTTGACAAGAAAAGATGAGTCATAGTCAATCACTCGGTTAAGTCTGATTTCAGCAGTCCTAGAGTCTACTGTAAACCAATTCGCAACGTCCTGGCCTTTAACATACCTGTGAAGATTTTTAATGTATGTTAGAATGGTCACAACAATCGGTGTATAAAGAAAACACTTTGCTCAAAGACACACATGGAACCAGGCAGAGGGCCTTCTTGGTGGTGGCGCCTGCCCTGTGGAACGCCCTCCTATCAGATGTCAAGGAAATAAACAACTATCTGATGTTTAGAAGACTTCTGAAGGCAGCCCTGTTTAGGGAAGTTTTTAAGGATTGATGTTTTATTGTATTTTTAATATTTTGTTGGAAGCCGCCCAGAATGGCTGGGGAAACCCAGCCAGAAGGGTAGGGTATAAATAATAAATTATTATTATCATTATTATTATTACTACACAGGCTTAGTGGATGGTGAAACATCTTCATTTAGTTTCCTCCAACAACTCAGAGCCACATCCACATTAAAAAAAAGTCATAGAAACTTATGTTTTAAGATGCATGTCAGTGTAGCACAAGAAGATAACACAGACATACATTTCTGAAGGAAGTCATGCATTTATAGGAGATGCCTGGAAACTTCACGTCATCCTAAGTCTGCACAGGAAGAATGTAAATTCATGTCATTTCTTTTGCTTGCCCCATCAGGTCCCCATCATGCCAGAAGACAGAAATGGGGAAGAAGGGCCACATCCTGTTCTGGGCAACCTTCTGGCGGCCACTTTTGCCTCTGGCCCCCTGCCCATTACAGGGATGTAACCAGGGGCAAAAGTAGGCAACGCAATGAATGAAAAATTCACCTTTATACACCAGGCTAGTTTCTGTACACATTCACACCCCTGTCTCCAGGTAGACAACAGGCATTATCAGAGTTCAAGGTCACCTTCCATCCAAGTGAAAACACTTCCAGAAAGGTATGGATTGGGGTTGGTGAGGGATGTGGACTGGGGAGAGTATGCAGGACCAGGCAGAGAGCCTGAAGGACTGCATTTGGCTCCTGGACTGGAGATTTTCTACCCCTGTCGTAAGACGACAGGGACGGGTGCAACAGAAATAGAGCCATGCTATGCATAAAATCATTGCATCTTACGGGTGCTGCTATTTATTTCTTAAGTGTGTGACTGCGGCCTACAGATATTGCAAGCAAAAGGCAGTGGCACAAATGAGGCATAGACTGAGGCCTGTCTTCACTCAAATTGAATGCTGTAGCAGCAGCTTGATGTAAGCAGCTCTTCAGTGATTTGCCTTGGTGAAAAAGAAGAAAGGTATCTCTTACCTGATGTTTTGTGCTATCTTTCCGGTATCTTCATCATAAGCTTCGAAGCGCCCAATAACCTGGTTCACTTTCATTGTTCTATTTGCTTGAATTGTAACTCTGTTGGGCTTAAATACAGGGCCTTCTATCACATTTTCCACCTTAATTTTAACTGGAATTGGTTTTGCTTGGAAGCCCTTAGCAATAATTGATTTGTGATACGCTGCTTTGTTAGAAACAACAATATTCAAGTCAATGTTCTGCAGCTCTTCATAATTAATTTCCTGTAGGGAGAATGGAAAAAAAACCCCAGCAACAAGTCAGAAAAAAACCCCAGCAACAAGTCTGAATTCCAAGCTGGAGAAGACTTCACAGGAGGCCCTGCTGGAGTGTCACCACCTCCTGCAGTCCAAGGGGCAGCAGGATATGGGAGGGCTTTTCCTGGCTAAGAACTCCCTTCCCTTGGACTTGCATATGGCACTGTCTTTTCATCAGTTAATCAAGATGCACCTCTTTGCCCAGGCAGATGAATGATTTAGAACAGGCTATGATTTCTACTGTTGTCTTAATTATGGTTTTAAGTGATGTTTCAAGGAATGCACATATCCTGCTCTGGGACCCTAAAGAACACATAACAAATGCAAGTAATCAATCAATCAATCAATCAATGCTCCACGTGCGTGTTTATACCTCCTCTGGTTATGGGCCAGTTCCCGGACAAGTGAATGATATATGCCAAAGTCCCTAGATATTTAGAACATTATAAAATATATTTGCATTTTTCTTTAGTATTCACAGTGGCATCATGGAAGTCCCACATACACCCTCTTTTCTTCACAAAACAAGCTCTGGGTATTAAATAGTGATCAGAGGAGGCTGCATTTTCCATTTGTAAGATTTTGTCCTCTTGGTAGAATGCAAACAAAGACAATTTATCTATGGTTGCCACAGCAGGCTTTATCACAGGGTTGTGAAACATTAGCTCCCTTGACTAGAAGGCAGTATTAAGCCTCTGGATTGGCCCCACTGAGTATATGTAGCCATATGGTATTACAGTCAGTTTGGAAGTATTTCCTGGCTACTTTAGGTGCAGAAAGCTTATCCACATCAGCTAGCACCCTCCCTTTCAACATTTTTTCATGCAGTTAATTTTGCATGTTTGCATTGGGACCAATGTTTCAAAACACGGCCTCCACAAACTAAACACTAACCTTAACCAGAATCAAAACTCCTTCATTGGTATGCGAATCTGTTTCTATACGGAAATAACCTCCTTCATTGCCAGACACAATGGTGAAGTTTGCCAGCCAGTTATCAGTGTACTGCTCATCGTTGTCAAAGGCCCTCAGTCGCATAATCTCCACATTCGCTGTATTTTCCTGGACGCTTCCATCATACTGTAAGCATACAAGATTTTAAATGTCTCTTCTATGTTATCAAGGCAGGAAAGGCTGTTTAGCACAAATGCATGCAAGCCTTCCAGTCAGATCACTTCACTTACCATGCTTTTTTCAAGATAAGGGATATTGTCATTGACATCCAAAACCTTGATCTGTACCGTTGTCCGTTCACCAAGCCCTATTGCATCTCCATCTCGGTCTCTTGCTTCTACAATTAAGGAGTAGCTACTTTGCACCTGCATGATATTCAAGCAGCTATGTGTAAGTGAATGCAACAGCGTACCAAAATAAATCAGTATCTACCATCAGTGGCCAAATACCACTGTTTGGAGCCAAAAGAGATCACTGCCCAAGACCTGGGAGCCTCCAAGAGCCAGGTAGTGGAGGTTTATGTATAAAAATATTTATATACCACCATTTATATATGACAATATCAACAATAATTGTTACTGCTCTTTTAGATACATTTTACTGAATTTATTTTTTTTAACTATTTATTATTAGTAGACATGCCTGATGAACAGCGTTTCTGTGTGCTCTGGCACTCATCACAGTGTCCTGTTGCGCCAGAAATGGTTTAGTCGTGCCGGCCACATGACCCGGAAAGCTGTCTGCCTCAGCCTGAAGCGAGATGAGCGCAGCACCCCATAGTTGCCTTTGACTGGACTTAACTGTCCACGGGTCATTTACCTTTATCTTTCCTACATGTCTGATACCCCCCCCCCCATTGTTTTTGTATGCTGCCTTGAGCATTTTTAGAGTAGAAGGGAACTTTATACTATTTCCTAATATCAGAATCAAGCAAGCAAATCAGTTGATCAGGATTACGGTCTTAAAGATTATGTTCTTCTGAGGTAATTTATAAAGTGACATCAGTAGCATTTTTACCACATAAATGAAAAACTGGATAACACAGGAGAGGAATCCAGGACAGGAAAAGCATTTACCTCCCTGTCGAGTTGAAAATGTGAAGTCCGGACCTCGCCTGTCGATCTGATAACTTCAAATGCAGGTGGATTGCTAGGTTCTTGAGAAATAATCTTGAAAGCAATTTTGGAGTTGAGGTTGCCTGGCTCATCTGCATCGGTTGCTTCTATCTTTATCACAAGAACACCTAACAATTCAAATTAAACTTAATTATAAAGTCCTATTGGACAAATTATATTGAAATGAAGATTTCCAAATGCCCCAAATACTGTACTGAATTTTGTATGGCACACTCAAAGATTTAGCTCAGGTACAGATGCTTGGTCAAATGACATACACTGGACCAGGGATAGCTCTCCAGGTGTTGTTGGACTCCAATTCCCAACAGCCCCAGCCAGCATGGCTAATGGTCAGGGGTGATGGGAAGTACAGTCTAGTAGAATCGGGAGGACTACAAATGTTCTGTTCCTGCACTGGACCAAGACATCTAAGTCCTAAGGATTTGTATAATTTAAGATTTTATAGACGAAATTCCCTTGGAATAAATTATAAAGAATGCACTAAAAATGTATTTAAAAACAAACACTATGTTAATACCAAGATTGAATAAAATAACATTTATCCCATGGATTGACTAGTGCTCATGGCAGTGCCAATTCCCCCCCCCCCCCCGCAACATAGTTCTCAGCTCCTTGTCCCATAGCTTCCTTCTGATAAAGATGTTAGAAATAGATGCAAATCAATATCCTGTCCCAAAGAGCTGAGCTAATACTACTGTGGCTTTTCAAAACAGGCAGATTTATTATTCTTATTATTTGCCTCTGGATCTGGTAAAATGGACTGCATCTCATCAAACTTCAAAATGCTTTCATGTTCGTTCAGATAGGGCTGGAATGCACAATACCATTCCCCAGCTGGAATCCCTAGCCATTGTAGTGGGTAACAGCTTATCTTTCCTTCCTGCCCATTTGGCGTACCCATCCTGCCTCCGACACCATTGTCCTACTTGGGCATTCTCCCTCAAGCAACCACACAGCCATGCTTGTTGGCCCCACCCCACTGTCCTGTCCCTGTTGTGCTTTCCATGCATCAGGAGGGAAAAGGTCTGAAGCAGAGAACCTGCCCTAAGCACACAGACTCCCTGCACTATGTAGAGCCCCAAGTTCTAAAGCACCATTAATGACTGGCTTGCATGTAGGGTGTTGCAGTTATTTGGGAGTGCAGACCATGGTTTTCTTAAGACAAACCACAGTATGTAAGCCTTTAGGAAAGCTGCTTCAAGGAAAGATGCACTCTTTCTCCTCTGCCGTGAGTAGACCTTGGGAAAATGTCCTAGCCCACCCCTATCCCCACTATGCAGCGAGCTCTTTTGTCCAAGGGGCCATTATAAAAAGAGACTTGCTAGCTGCAGTCGGAAGTGGCACAATTCAACATTCTCATTGTCCAGGGGTAGATAATAAAGCCTGCACAGTCAGAGTGTAAGGCAAATGCACTCACCCTTCCCAAACTACCATAATTTTCTAGGCAGTGTCACATAACGAAAGAAAGCTTTGGTTTATCATTCGTCCTGTGTGACCAGGGCAAGGTAGGATGCGAAAGAACAGGGCTCTTGCATCTTTAATAGTTTGCAGAAGGATTTCAGGTGTACCTTGCACTATTAATCTCTGCTACATTTTCCAGCATCTTCCCCTCTGAAGACCAACCTCAAATCAAATGCGTGTGATGTTCCTAACCTATTGCAATACCATGACCCTGCACATCTGTGTGAAATCAATGAGAGAGACACATCTGCTACTAAGTACAGGATTTCAACCATAAACAAGGGACCAAGAGATGGGATAGTTAAGAAAAAGTACAAGGATATGCACAGAAAACAAAATTACTATCAAGTTAGAATGAAAGTATTAAATAAAGTTCCAGGACTTACCTACTTCAGACAATTCTTCAACAGAGCCCATAAAAACTGACTTTGAAAACTTTGGGTAGTTGTCATTTATGTCTTTAACTTTAATTCTCAAGTCTAATGGTTTTTCCATGTGATTACCGTACTGATCCATTGCATAACCTTTCAGCTGGAAGAATATTGGCAGAAAAGTAAATAATCCATATGTGTGAATTCAAATCAATACAGTAAAAGTTGAATGATGGCAATTGACATCAATCTGAGTGCTTAATAAGAAAAGGAAGTCTAATTGCTTCACTTACATGGAACATTGGTGTTTGTTCCCGATCAACTATTCTTGTTATGTTTAGGTCTCCAGTTTTCCCATTAATCACAAACAAATTATATGGTGGTTCGGTGACTCCTGTGCCTGAAATAGTGTAAGTAATAACTATCCCGGGTTCACCTTCATGATCAGATCGTATCTGTAAGGAACATGATTAAAATAATGTTCAGAGTTTTGGGAAATTAAATGCCCCTGTACAAATAAACAAGATTTTTTTTAATAAGTAAATATCATGTGCACCTTGTGCACTAACAGCCTCTTGAGGACCTACCCAAACAACATGGGAAAGGTAAGGGGGATGACATACACAATCATGTTGCGGGTTGGGACAGCACATGCTCCTGCTTTCAACCATCACACTATCAGGCAAACACCTGAACATGGCTAAAGAGATGCGACTACATGGAAATTGTCAGAGAAAACTTTAGGTAGAAGGGAGAAATGTGGAGCTCAGTGAGACAGTAGGAGGAATGGTGGCCATAGGTAGGGATATTTATTGGGAAGTAAGGGTAGGAACAGGCTTTCTGGGTAGGAACAGTGAGGACAAAGTTAGTGGAGGATGTGATACCTCATGTCACCATTGAAATGCTATCAGTACAGAACAGTTTGATGTAAAATCCAGTATTTAATCAGCAATCAATTGACTTGCGTTCCCTATTCCTTTGTTTACCTATGCTGCTTTCTAGAGCAAAGCCCACACAAGGTGACTATAAAGCAGTCATAGGGTTACAGCCAACTAAGTTTTACCCAGAGTAGATCCAGTGAAATGAATCAACCTAAGTTATGTTAATTTCAGTGGGTCTTCCCTGAGTAGGACTAGCATTAGATACAACCCACAGAAACTAACTATTTGTTTTTGTTAAGAAGCCCAGGATGGAGGTGCTATATGATGATGTCAAAGAGATACCCATTTCCATAGCAAGCCTGCCCCACATTTCTCAGGATTCTGTTCATTTGGCTCTGACTTACTTTAGCAATTGGGTTCTTATTTTCACTCTCTTCGTTGAGGAGGGCAGGTGGGACAATCCATTCCCGCTTCTGTCTAATGTGACCATCCGAATGAAGGAGCTGCTTGTTTCTACCTCCAGGAATCTGTCAGGAAAGCATATATTTTGATAAATTTTATGTCCATTAGTTTCTCCAAGTTTGTTTCTGTCAGTAGTTTTAGTGAATATTTTATATTATTCTATATGAACCGCTTTGAGGGTTTTGTTGACTAAGCAACATATAAATCTTGTTAAATATAAAAAGATGGAACACTGTGTGCATGTCAGCATCCTCAATGAACATCTATAATAAACAAGGCTATTTTAAAAGTGTATATTTGTATTTTTCCATTTAACAATAATGTGGGGCTCGTTAGAAAAAACAGATGAAACTAACATACTGCGCAGACTAACGTCACAATCCTATGCACATTTTTTCAGAAGAAAGTCTCTCCTGGATTTTAATACCATGAAATGGTTTTCAAAGGGAACCAGCCATGTACTCTCCACCCTCTAGTATTCAGTGGTAAGGTCTGAAGTGGCCTTGTAATCATTTTTGTTTGAACACACTTACAAACTGCCTATGGAAACTTGCTGGTGAATGCAGCGAAGTCAGGAGTAGAGGGAATGGGGTCACTGTCCACAGCCCCACCCCCAACTGAACACACTTTCAGTTTAATGATGGACCTCACTGACATGTTATTGCAATTTCAGTGAAGCCCTGCAGATGGCAATTTAAGGGAGGAATTCAATGTTGCATTCTACTGATGGTCCCATTTCTGCTTTCCAGATGGAATGATACCCCCTCTCCTCCCATGTTCTGTTTTGGAGGTCCTCACAACCTCACAACCACCCAGAGAGGATTTGGGGGAGAGATGGTGGGAGGCAGGAAAGCCCTATTGTACTAGTTATACTTCCTCTAATATGCTGGGTTGGTTGAATCTGGTGCCAAATAATTTATTTTCAAAAGTATATATTTTATTTTTTGTATACAATACCTGGAATATCTTATTTTGTAAATAAATGCAATAATACTTTTCCTTAAGGCTTGAAAAGCTTCCTGTGTGTTATTTCAGTGTGTTTATTTATTTTGTGGAAGTGGTTAGTTATTTAACATTTTTTTTCCCCAAGACACCACCATCCACTCAAGACGACATCTTATGCACTACATACATTCCCTCCTAGCTCAATTCATTCCCCCCTCTTTGCAGCTTCATTTTGGAAGTATTTTTGTTCCATTCATTACAATTTCACACAATCTCCTACCTCTATGTGAAGTCCATTCCCAAAGATGGCACAGCTCTGAAAAAAATAATAGAGAAATGTATTTTTTAAAAGCTACAAAACAAGCATGAGAGTTAAAATAACTGTGCACAGTGTCAGAGAAATTCAGCAAATGCATTTCTCCTTGTTTGTCCACCCAGTAATGTTAAAAATGAATACAATAGAACAAACAGTAAAGCTTAAAGATTATCTTATTAAAATCCATCCAGGTAGCAGCTGGTCCTGCTTAGCTAAGTGTAGTATGGCCAAATTCAAAACAGGCTTAATTTTATTTCATTCCACATTTAAAAGAGTCACGAGACAAAACACTGCTATTTGGCTTATCAATTCTATGAATAGACCACCTCTGGAGACTTCGCCCTTGCTTCAACTCAAGCTTGATACGCATATTACAATAAATGAACAGCTGCTGCAAAAGTTTACAAAATGGCAGCCTTACACCGAGTTCCTTCCTATAACAAAAGTATAGAGATGCTAATATTATAGAGATGTAATTATGGATAGATCTCCCCTTCACACAACTGAATGATTATAGCTTAACAAGCTGAGCCAGGATGCACCAACTGTTAGGCTGCAGTTCTCCTTGGGCCATTTCCCTTCCTGGGCAACTTCTCATCCTCCATCCAGGAATGCTTAATGATTTTCCTGCCACTTGCAGCATTTGTAATACATTGCGCAAGATGCTGTGTGATATGTGGCTGCATTTTGATTGCTTCTTTTCTTTTCTTATATTTTCCTGTATTACAATTTGAATTTAACACAGGAAGACAGAACACAAGAATCAAAAGAAGCAATAAATATACATTTACAAATCAATATGAATATTTCAAACAGACGTACTGTGAACTACCTGAAAGCTCACAGACCACTAACGATCTGTCAACCACAATTTGGGAACCTCGGTATGATTTATCAATATTTTAAAATGTAAATTGCTAACAGGTGATTAACAAATATATTTTATCATCATCATCATGCTGCTCTTTAATGACCTTCTGCCAGATGATGGTTAAAACCTTTCTGCTCAGGAGGGCTTTGGGGACATGAATGATATTAAGCTCCTGCACTAGACTGGGTTTTAACTGGCTGCACTGAATTGTTTTCATTGCTGAACAACATCTAAAATAGCTGCCTCATTCATATATTTCTATACTGGGCTGCTTTTAGGAATGTAGATTAGAAAGAAATATTTAAAATAGATGGTGTTTTGTTTTGGAGAGCTCAGAGTGCTTTATATCCAGGGCAATAAGATAAAGTTGGCTATTTTATTACCATCATGACAGAGATGAGATCTGAACTAGGGACTTTGAACTATGCAGTGGTATTATGGCTGTATACTTCCTACAACAAGCCCACACATACACAGCTGAACAAAGAAAGACCATTATTTACAAGAATAATTTCCTGTCAAGTCCCACGTTTCCATAACTATCTATTAGCAAACTTTACATTCAACAAACCTGCATTTGCCTCTCCATGCCCTGAAGTAAGAAACAGGGCATGGGTGATATGTGTTAACTGATCCAATCAAACTGAATTTCAACAGGCAGGTGAAGACTTCTTCAGAATCTTCTAGTAACCACCCTAGAAGCCTGTGCTGCAGCCCTGAGCTGTGGCTCCTCACATAAGAACCAGGAAGGAAAGACTCCTTCATTGCCAAGTAAACCTTGGGTATTGTCCCCACATGCATACCTGGCCTCCGCTGTCTGGCGTTCACCCAGATGTGCACCGAGTCATGCCTCAAGGAGCACCCTCCAGGATAATGCACTGGCAGAGACCTGAATTGGTGCCCCCAATCCAATTCTACTTCAGTAAACCTAGGCTTTTTTCTGCTTCCTCACCTGCCCGAAACCAATGCAACTCTGGCAAGCAAGCCACACCTCTTCCTGAATGCAAATTAAATTTGCCCAACAGTATGGAGCAGGCAAAAAAGGAGACCCTATGATAGGGTGCGCCCCAAATCCTACTCGGCCTACAGCTCACACTGCTTAAACGGAGGGTAGGCATTTCAAATGCAAAAAGGATGAGGTTAGTGGAGGTGCAGCCTTAAAAAACCTCATCCTATTGGGTCACAGGGGCCATGTGACCACCCCCTCACCTTTCTCGAGGGGTGGGGTGGGGTCAAACACTCTCCAGCTAAATTGCAGGAGTGACATTCTCCTATTCTGTATATCAAATCCATTTATTCATTTCTGCCAACTCCTGATACATGGATAGCCCTGAACTGGAAATTTTCCGTGTGGTTTGAGAGTCTACTAGCCAGCAAGTCATGCAATACTTGCTTAAATAGTGTTTCATCCAATATAAGCTCTATTGTGGCACCTGAACCTGCACCAACCTTGTGGTTTGTGTACTGGCCACCTGTGTCAGCAGCAAGTCAGCAAAGTAAGATTAGATTTCACAAAGAGAATGGAAGACAATCCATGCACTAGTCGCATTTACCACATGGCAGTAGGGTCAACAACATGCATCTTTATAAAAAACAATTTAAGTTAATCAGCTTTCATTCATTCAGATCATGAGTTCTGCTGACTTTTCTTTCAGAACGGGATCATAAACATGCCAGGGCGAAAACAGAACTTCCAAATAAAAAGGAAGAGCTTATTCCCATATCAACGTTTTCTGATGTTGGGAAATATGCTTTACATTCAGACTTTTAACATCAGAAGACACACACCCTTTGTAAGCAACTGTAAACTGTGTTTCAGGAACTGGCAGTCTATACAATAAGTATTCATTTGGGCAGCTCCCTAACTTCAATGCAGACATTTGTGTGTGTCCATATTAAATTGTTGTTTTGCAAGTCCCAGCACGCTCCCAAGTTGTGTTTTTAACCTAGGAGAGGTTTCTGTTCCAGGGTGGATTTCTTTGTTTTGGGTGAGAAATGCATTTTCTTTGTCTTGTGTGAAAGCTACCCTGCCCTTGCATTACTAAACGTTCTGTCATAACACAGTTAAAACTGATTCATGCATTTTCTCGGGATTGTACAGGTATGAACCAGCAGAAGGTTCTGTAAAGCCTTCTGAGATTTAGCTCAAAATGGAAGTGCTTTAAGTACACAGACGACAAAAATCTTTTCTGCACACACAGAGAACTTTGCACACCTTCCCTTACAGACATTTCTTATGAGATAAAGTAAAGCAGACTTAAATTGGGATTTTAATCCCACGAGCAGGAGTGTTCTATCATGTTGAACCAACTTGGGAGTCAACATTGCAAATAATATTTGTACAGTTGCTAAACATCAATGCCAAATGGGCTGGTCAGACTAAGCTGTCACACAGAATTGCTTTCCGAAGTATTTCCACTATCTAAAACAAACCAGAAAGCAGCCTTGCAGTGAAACAGTAAAAGCTCCACCACACACTACAGTTCTCTTTCAATGCACTGTCCTGGCATCTGACACTCTTCCTTTGTTTTTTACATGCAAGTGTCTCTTGAAGGGCCAATCTAGAGGCAGTTAAATGTGTCTGTAACATGGATGTTTTAAAAACAACAGAAATAGCATGAGGCTGGTGTGGACTGATGAATTATGAAGATCACAGCAGACACACAGAGAGAATTTAATACTTTCATCTGTACTGCATTTCTGCAGAAAAGTCCTCTTTTGAAGCCAGTTTTCTGTTCAGGTGGGAAGGAAAGGCATCATTGGGGGATTTCCATTGCAAACACCAATTGCAGAGGGGAGATTAAATGCAAGGAAACCTCTAATGCCCCGTGTAGATAACCATCTTTTCTCCCTCTCTTCTCCCTCCTTTTTACTTTCCTCCCTAAGATGCCTGCAGGCTTACTGTCTAAAGATAAGGGCAAGACAAGTCTTTATTTCTTAATTTTTGAACAGCACCTAGCAATTTTAGGTGCTTTCTAAAAACAGCAAGGGTTGTACGCATACAAATGCAGGATGCGAATGATACAAATGAATGTATCAAAGAGACGCATGAAGAAAACCAGTATGGCTAAAACTTTGTCTTGAGCACATATATACTTTGTGGCAAGCAGGGGATCATGCTGCCATGTGTTATGCCAAGGGTGGGGCACCTCTGCTCCATGAGTCAAATTTGGCACGATTCCCAATTTGGCCCATGAGGCTGTTTTGCCCAAACCACACCCACCTGGCTCACACCTGATAGGTGTGGGGCAGACAGAGATGCAGGTGCAAAAGAACAATTGTGAATCAGCCCCAATGGGTTTGGCTGTGCTATGGATTTCCTGATCAGGAATGTAGCCATTCTTGCCCAAGGTACTAACAGCAAGTTGCCCCAGTGGGATCAGCTGTGCTACCGAGCTCTCAAGGAAGGAGACCTCCCTTCCCTGCTCAGCTGAACTTCTGACTCTTACCTGCCTTTACTCACCATTCATGGAGTTGCCAGTGCTGGCATTGGGTCCAACTGAAAGGATACAGCTCAGCCAAGGGCTCCATTTGACCCTCTCCCTCGACTTAACCCTCTCTCAAAACAAGTTCACACTAAGCATGTGTTTGGAACACCCTTACAAATTCCCATTAACCTCAACCACAAAAATGCCTTTTAAATAAAAACTACAACCATGTAACACTACTACAGTGGTACCTCGGGTTAAGTACTTAATTCGTTCCGGAGGTCCGTTCTTAACCTGAAACTGTTCTTAACCTGAAGCACCACTTTAGCTAATGGGGCCTCCTGTTGCTGCCGCGCCGCCGGAGCACGATATTTGTTCTTATCCTGAAGCAAAGTTCTTAACCTGAAGCACTATTTAACCCGAGGTACCACTGTATTGGACAAAAGCACATACTAGATTATCTCCTTGACTTTGCACAACTACTTGTTTCCCAAATCACACAGTACAAATGGAGGAAACTTTCTGGAAAAATTAACCCAGCAAATTCTATGGAAGTAAAACACACACCATCTGCCAACTTGTCTCAAATGTTTAACTGGTTCAAAATAAGCCAATTAATATTATTTCCACCCCAAATTTGGCACGGACCATCCTCAAACACACCACTCATACACTTACAAGTTTCAGATTAGTCCAGTAAACCATTTTCCTAACTATATGCCATAGAACATGCCCCCTTCGATCTCTAATCATAATGGTGGCATGCAAACCAGCCGATTCACTTTATTAACATAGTGCCATAACTGTAGCCCTAGAATTACCATTCAATAAATACAAACATTACTATGCAACAAATACAAAAAAAACCGGTGTGTTTGACTTTCCCTCCCTAGTAGGAAGAATAAGGTCATGGGAGCACAGAGCATGTGCTTTCTCCTCATCCTCATTTCGTTTCAAGCCTTCATTTATCTGCACTGTCACTGTCTTGCTACAGATTTATGATTGTTCAATAAAGTGTTCCTTTTATTCCATTTTATGCATCATGCCTGCATTTGGGGGTGGAGGTATCAGCATGCCCCTTGTCCTCACATGATACAGGTAAAATCTTGTCTGAGGCAGGAAATTAAGGTCTGCCTATATGCAGGTGATGTAGTATTAACAAATACTGAAGCTGAAATATGCCTAATAGAATGTTTAAATATTGTTGATGGATTTAAGCAGACAACAGAATACAAATGACAAAACTTTTAGCCTTTCATCTTACAGAGACTTAGAAGATAAAACAAAAATTCAAGTTAATAATAGATCATTTAGGGATTGTCTTTTATAAAGCAAACAAGCAATTATTGAGATGTAAACTATAGACTAGAGGGCAAGATCAAGGAGAAATTAGAGAGGAGACATTTACATTTTCTGGAAGAATTACAGCAATAAAGTCAAATATTCATCCACCCCCACATATTACTTTAGCAATAAAATAAAATTGGATTAATGGCAACAACTGATAAAAAACATGAACAAAACTAATGGGTATAAACAGGAGAAAAGGGACCCTTTCTTTACTGGATATGAAGCTACTTTCAAGCTAATTGTCTAGTATGGATCTGTGAAGTCTTTCTTCTGTAAGGTACTTAAGATATTCTATATCAAAACCACAGGAGCAGGAAACACATATATTTCCCAAAAAAGAAAAGAAAAGAAAACACTGGTTGTCGTAGAAACAGATCAAATGTTAGTGTCAACTGAAAACTACCGTACCTTTTATATATAAATAAATATAATTGCCATTTTACATTAGCAGTTTTATCTTTGACCTGAAGAGTGACCTTTCCATGTTGGCATGCAAGATATGAGTTTCTGTTTTATTAAGCATTTACATTAATGGCATGGCAGGATTAAATGAAGGTCACTTGTCACATATCTTCATGTAAGGATTTACGGGATAACTAAATGATAGGTAATTAGACCCAGAAAACTAAAACCAGACGGAGAAGTAAATAACCCTGTGCTGTGGAAAAGGAAGTGAAACAGTTCCGTATTTACTAAGGAAGGACTTGCATCTATGCATATTTACTCATGACAATCACTACTGTAAGTTCAAGAGTAAGCTGTAGTGAGTTCAAGTGAAGCCTCTGAAAGCTGCTCCTGCTATAACAAGAATGTCAAAGAAACCCGCAGGAGATGAATATCAGAAGGGAGCAAAGAGATGTGTGTATGTGCATATGTATACAAATGTGGGTGTGTGGGTCAACTGAGTTTTTTACCAGGGTGAAAGAAAGCATAATTTAACCACTACAACATGGTAACCAACAGTAGGCCTAGATGCTCTTGCTGTGTATAAACATATCAGACCTCAGTAGCTGCCATGGAATAAATCAACAGCAATATCTCTTGAGCAGCAAGAAGTTCTAACCACTGACCTTACAAGAAGTATCTATGAACATGATTAACATATAGCAAATGGAAATCACATTTCTCTAGAGCAGCCTTTATCAACCTGTGGGTCCCCAGATGTTGTTGAATTACAACTCTCATCACCCCTAGCTAGCAAGGCCAGAGCTCAGGGATGATGGGAGTTGTAGTCCAACAACATCTGGGAACCCACAGGTTGAGAATCGCTGCTCTAGAGCATGGTTTTCCAAACTTGGGTCTCCAGTTGTTTTTGGACTACAATTCCCATCATCCCTGGCCACTGGTCCCGCTAGCCAGTCCAACAACAGCTGGAGACCCAAGTTTGGGAAACCCTGCTCTAGAGATAACACATGGACTAATGTGCCAACTCTCCACTCTTAAGTCAAGGGGGAATTCCAATACTGGGGAAATTACATAAAGGCTCAGTTTGCACCTAACGCTAAGCACAATTGTGAATGTGAGAGCATGTAGGCTCTTGGGGAGGAAGCTGCAGGCACTTTGCTCCTCTCCTCCAGTCCTGCCACTGCTGTGAGCTAAATCATGCTTTGGCTTAGTGCACTGGCTTAGTGTACTCTCCTCCAGACAAACCATGAGCTGTAAATCAGCTCATGGTTTGTCAGGAGTGAGATAAAGAGTGAGCCTGGGTTTGGATGACACATGAAGCTAAATTATGGCTTAGCTTGCAGAAGTGGAGGTGGGTGCGAAAAAGGCCATACTGTTTCTCTCAGACTGATACTCAATCCATTCCTAGAACAATATGTAACATGTAGTTTGCCCTTAAGTAAGTCAATGGCATCTCAGCATTATCAGTTCCAATACTGAACATATGATGTATGAAGAAGTCTACTGAAGCAGATCTAGGCTCCATCTAATTCAGGCCATAGGTTTTCCATCCCTACAATAGCTTATCCACAGTTGCTCTCCAGCAACTGCTGTTCCGTGACATAATACCTCTGCAACTGTGGGCTCTATTTAGTTATAGCTACTGTGCTAGTCCTCCATGAATTTATCTAATTGGCTTGTAAAGTTGCTAAAGATAGGATCAAAAACAGACCTGTCGCAGAGGATGTGATAATAATTATAATTAAAATTATCATGTCTTGTGTGAAGAAGTCCTTCCTTTTGTCTGTCCTGAATCTAAGGTAAAGGTAAAGTTACCCCTGCACATATGGGCCACTTGTGTCCGACTCTGGGGTTGCGCGCCCATCTCGCTTAAGAGGCCGGGGGCCAGCGCTGTCCGAAGACACTTCCGGGTCACGTGGCCAGCATGACAAGCTGCATCTGGTGAGCCAGCGCAGCACACAGAAACGCCGTTTACCTTCCCACTAGTAAGCGGTCCCTATTTATCTACTTGCACCCGGGGGTGCTTTCGAACTGCTAGGTTGGCAGGCGCTGGGACCGAGCAACGGGAGTGCACCCTGCTGCGGGGATTCGAACCGCCGACCTGACGACCGGCAAGTCCTAGGCGCTGAGGTTTTACCCACAGCGCCACCCGCGTCCCAAATCTACTTCCAATGAATTTCAAGGGGCTACTACAAATTATATTAAAGTGTAAGGGGTGGGGGAGGCAGTCTATGCCCACTTTATCCATATCATGTATACCGGTACATATTTTTATTGAAATATTTACAAGCTACACTTCCTTAAAAATTCAGGGTGGTGCACACCATACAGATGTTACAATAAATACATTCACAAAATGTTAAAACAAGATTAATAATAATAATAATAATAATAATAATAATACATTACTCATATCCTGCCCATCTGACTGAGTTTCCCCAGCCACTCTGGGCGGCTCCCAACCAAGTATGAAAAATGCTTTGAAGGCCTGTCTAAATAACACTGTTTTTATGTGACATCTAAAAGAAAGCAGGGATGAAACCTGCTGAATCTCTACTGGAAGGAAGTTACAAAAATGCAGTCACAAAAAATAAGGTGGGTCCTGAAAATATACATTTCAGGTGTTAAAGGGCAGTGGCGAATCAACATTCCCATCAGCAAGTTGCAAGAGTGACTTGTCTACAGGTAGGGATTCTCTGTATATGTTGGGAAGTATATTCTGTTCTTTACCATTACATCATTTTTTCTAGGGCTGAACCATGACATCAGTAAGATGTTCCAGGGCAAGTTGAATGAAACCAGTCAGACAAATTCCCCCAGGGCACAATTTAAGGAATGGTGGTTGCATGGTGTCTCTAGCTTCACAAGATGTGTAGGAACCAACACCGTTTTCTGGAATCTTTGTCATTTCCTCAAAGTTTTATATGAGTCAGGACAAGCCTGGGTTCAGTTTTCCTATGCAAAGTACACCACTTGAGAAGAAGAAGAAGAAGAAGAAGAGGAGGAGGAGGAGGAGGAGGAATTTGGATTGATATCCCGCCTTTCACTTCCTTTAAGGAGTCTCAAAGCGGCTAACATTCTCCTTTCCCTTCCTCCCCCACAACAAACACTCTGTGAGGTGAGTGGGGCTGAGAGACTTCAAAGAAGTGTGACTGGTCCAAGGTCACCCAGCAGTTGCATGTGGAGGAGCGGAGACGTGAACCTGGTTCCCCAGATTACGAGACTACCGCTCTTAACCACTACACCACACTGGCTCTCAATAGATGTTTCCAGACATGTAGATACCGAAGTGCTTCAATATGATGTATTTTCCTGATAATTTTAATTATTTTAAAATGTTTTTAATTGCTTTGAACTGTTTTTAATTGGCAATTCTAATATTTCTTGTAAACCACATGCTACAATCAAGAGGTATATAAATTTTGTAAAATAAATAAATATTTGCAAAGCTGACAGAAACAATGATTTTATTATTATTATTATTACTATTATTACTATTACTTTGAGGAAGGAGTGGTTTCAGTTCCAAACTTGTCTATTTCAAGATGATCCTCAATAAGATAAAATATGTGGAACTGAGTGTCTGGTATTTCCAGCAGTAGGCGGGCGAGGAAAAAATTATTTCTGCTAAGAGAGAGAGAGATCTTGAACTATCTTGGGCAGCATAAGCCAGAGAAAACACTAATTGCTTTTACAATGATCTTGCAAATGCCGATAAAAGTAGAAACAGAGTTGGAAGGGAATCCAAAGGCCATCTAGTCCAACCCCTTGCAATGCAGGAAATTCAACTAAAGCATCCACGATAGATGGCCATCTAAACTCTGCTTTAAAACTTCCAAGGAAGAAGAGTCCACTACCTTCTGGTGGAGTCTGTTCCACTGTCAAAAAGTTATTCCTGTTGTTTAGTCAGAATCTCCTTTCTTGTAACTTGAAACCATTGATTCAGGTCCTACCCTGTGCAGGAGTAAACAAGCTTGCTCCATCTTCCATGTGACAACCCTTAAGATATTTGAAGGTGGCTATCATATCTCCCAGGGACGCAGGTGGCGCTGTGGGTTAAAGCCTCAGCGCCTAGGACTTGCCGATCGAAAGGTCGGCGGTTCGAATCCCTGCGGCAGGGTGCGCTCCCGCTGCTCGGTCCCAGCGCCTGCCAACCTAGCAGTTCGAAAGCACCTCAAAGTGCAAGTAGATAAATAGGGACCGCTTACCAGCGGGAAGGTAAACGGCATTTCCGTGTGCGGCTCTGGCTCGCCAGAGCAGGGATGTCACGCTGGCCACGTGACCCGGAAGTGTCTCCGGACAGCGCTGGCCCCTGGCCTCTTAAGTGAGATGGGCGCACAACCCCAGAGTCTGTCAAGACTGGCCCGTACGGGCAGGGGTACCTTTACCTTTATCATATCTCCCTCTCAGCCTGCTGTTTTCCAGGCTCAACATACCTGACTCACTCAACCATTCCTCATAAGGTTTGGTTTCCAGACCCTTGATCATTTTGGCTGCCCTTCTTTGCACATGTTCCAGCTTGACAATATCCTTCTTAAATTGTGGCACCCAGAACTGGACACAGTACTCCAGGTGTGGTCAGGAAAGGGCAGAATAGAGTGGTACTACGTATTACTTCCCTTGATCTGAATACTATACTTCTGTTGATGCTGCCTATAATAGCATTAGTGGTTTTTGGGTTTTTTTGCTGCTGCATCACACTATTGACTCATCTTAAGCTTGTGGTTCACTAAGACCCCTTTTCATATGTACTACTAGTAAACCAGGTATTAGTTTAAATGATTAGCTTAAAATGTTTTACTGGTTGCTAGCCCACATATTGATTCTTAACCATAAGAACCTAAGAGAAGTCCAAAGTGAACCAGACCAAGTGTTCATCATCTAGCCTGGCATCGTGGGTTGTATTCAACTAAGCCCTACTCAGAGCAGACCCACTGAAATTAATAAACCTGAGTCATGTTTATAAAGTTCAATGGGTCTACTCTGTGTGAGACTAGCATTAAACACCACTCACTGTTTCCTGCAGTGACCAACCTGATGATTCCACCAAGCAGCTCACAGAGAGGGCATGAAGGTAACAGATTTCTGCCCAACAGTGCCCTCTCCGTGCATACTGCTTCTGAATATGGCCATTCCATCACTTAACAAATAAAATATTTACATTTACATCCTGCCTGTCCTCCAGGGAGCCTGCATGAGACTTCCCCTCCATTTTCTTTTTCACAACAACCCTGTGCAGTAGGATAGGCTGAGAGGTCATTCAGTGAGCTTGCTGGCCAAGTGGGGATTCAAACTTGGGTCATCTCCACCCTAAGAAGTTACCTTTTACTGAACGGGACTATAGTTCATCCTAGTACTGTCTGCCCTGGCTGGCAGTGGCTTTCCAAGGATTCAGGCAGGAGGAGCCTCTCCCAGCCCTACCTGAAGGGACCAAGGATTGAACTTGGGCCCTTTCACATGCAAGGCAGATGGCTCCTTGGCCTAACACAACCTAACCACTACACCACACTGTCTAATGCCTGGCAACAGATCTCCATGTCATGCAGGGAACACCACAGCTAGAACAAAGTAAAACAACATCAACAACCCCCCCCCCCCCAGTTACTTTCCTATTTACAAAGACTTTCCTTCATAGCTACCTGGCGGTGACCAGACAATAGATTATTATTGTCGCACCCAAAAAGGCTCCCGGGCAGAACTGGGAGACACGGCCAAACTAGCAGCAACTTGCCTGGAGGACTTCAGCTCCCGCCACCCAGACGGCAAGTCAAGTCCCCCTCCCCGCCAAGTTGGGAAAGACTTCCTCCTGAAGTTGGTTAAAATAAAAGCAGGGCTCCAGGTTGCGCTTTTTAGAAAAACCAACGAACCCGCGCATTGGGAAACGCCTCCCCCCCGCGACGGCCAAACCTCCAAGCCACCCATTCCCCAACGTTTCCCGCGAAGGCTAAGTTTGTGACCCCCGCAGGCCGGTTGTGACCCCGAGAGCCCCTCGGCGAGGGGCGTTTCCGGGCGGGCGCGCAGCCATTCCTGCCCCCGCGCAACCTCCTCGCCGAGGTTCCCGGGCGTGGCGCGCGCTCCTGCGCTCCAGGAGCAGAAACCCTTCCGCCAAGCAGCCGCCAAGCCTGTTATTCGCCTGCGGGGCGACCTTTTCCCTCCCTATGCTTCGAAGTGCACAATAAAACTGGGAACGTTAAGCTCTCTCCACACGCACACAGACACCCCCCCCCTATATATTTCTCGGGCAAATCTGATCGTGGGGAAACTCCGGATGGGCTTCAGAACTCACCACGAGCAGCAAAATCCCAGGTCCGAGATGGCAAGCCATGGCGAGAGCTCTTTGCTGCTCCCCTCCGGCTCCGAATCCCAAAGCAGCAGAAGCAGCGGCCCGCCCGGAGAGGAAGAAGTCTCGGTGCCTTCTTCGCTGCGGGCGTCCAGCTATCCCTGCTCCTTCCCCCGGTGCTGGTGATAAGAAAATGGGGCCGGCCGCAGCTCCGGCAGGAAAGGCGAGCCGTCGAGGGGCGGAGTGTAGCGCTTTGGGAGGTTTCACCTGGAGGGTGCGCGGAGCTATCCCGCCCTCTGGCTCTGTGTGATACGGCCCTACCCGGTGCAGAGGCATTTGGCTCCGGAAGGCAGCCTTTCTCCAGAATCGTTCCCGCCTTTGATCTTTTCCGAGGGAGGGAGAAAGCGAGGAAAGGGGTGTTTTGTTCGCCCTTGGGTTCGCAGCCAGAGACCTTTCTGCATCCAGCAGAGCCTCACTCTGAGAAAACCCACGCAGCAATCTCTCATTACTCTCCCAAATTCCAGATCACCAACAAAAAGAAGATCTTAAGCTTAAGGCACTTTGATCTTTCCCAGAAACATCCTGACATCTCCTACCCACTCCTCGCCTTTAACCTTCCAGCCGGAGGAAGAGTTTTGAGGAATCCCGAAGCTTGTTTACTTCTTTGTGACTGTACTAGAGAACATGCAGGGTGTGAAGGAAAGAAGAAAGCAGAGAAATTGCTGTGAAATGGGTAACACTGGAGTGACTCTGGACCAGCCACACTCTCTCACCCAACCCTATCTCGCAGGGCTGCTGCGAGGATAAAATGAGATAAACCCTTTGCATGCTGCTAAGTGCTCATCTGAGGAAGTATGAGACACAATTTAAATTAATAGGAAATGAAAGAAAGAGGAAGAAAAGTGAATAGACTGGAGGAGGAGGAGCAGGGAAAGAAGGGTGTTCAAAAGATACAGATAAAGGACAAATGTGAGGAATATTGATGGATGGAAGGATGCTACTGTGCTTGATTATGCATGTCACATTTTTGTAACACATCAAGGGTACACTGATAATGTATAACATTGGTTAAATGTTCATCAAGTATTGTATAGCATGATCCTAACTGAATGGTTAGAAGGTGGCTGCAGTGCCACCTTCTGCCCATCTGCTGGGCCACAGGACTTCTGCCACAGAGAACAAACCAGCCATTTGTGCCTCTTGCAGGCTATCACAGTGGAAAAGCAAGTAAGGCTGCCAGAGTCCCCAACCAGAGACCCCTGATGCCTTACTTAGGCAGGTTTTGCCAGTAGCTTATAGTCAAGAGGTCTCCAAAGTTTACACAAATGTGCACAGCAAGTAATTACAATAGTAATATACACTACTATTTTCAATGCTTGCATCTGACTCTTGGTTCACTACCCCATGGAATCAAAACTGCAGGAGGCAAAGTTGAGATCAGTTAAATTATAAACTCTGAAGCTGTTGGAATAAAAGATTATCATTTTGTTACCACATAGTATGTACAACGAAGAACCCCGTGTGATCACTGAGTGTGTTTAGTCTCACAGCCATTGTCTGAATTGTGCAGGCTGTGATAAAGTTCTTTAACTTCATGGCTGATTCACCTTTATTCTGGCAGTTGAGCTTGACAGGTGCATGTCTGTAAACACAAAAGAAGTGCCGGGGACTGAGATCAGTGGTGTCTGTTCCTTGGTGTGTGTTCACTGTTAAGTTCCTGAGTGCTTGGAAATGAATGCCATTCCTTCATGTGTGCACTTAACCACCACAGCAAACTCTCCTTATAAGTGGCTGATGAATAATTTATGGGTTGGCCTCAGTCTCAGAGATTTGCAGGTGCGTAAATGACAAATGGGACAGAGTAGTGAACTCCCTCTCCTGGTCACCCACTAACCACCATTTAGTTGATGAAATCTTGTGTTTCAGACACGTAATTCTTCTTCACAAGTATTCAGCTGGATTGCTTCAGTAACATTCAAAGTTCTAGTTCATGGGTAGGCAAACTAAGGCCCAGGGGCCGAATCTGGCCCAACTGCCTTCTCAATCTGGCCTGTGGACAGTCCAGGAATCAGCATGTTTTTACATGAGTAGAATATGTCCTTTTATTTAAAATGCATCTCTGGGTTATTTGTGGGGCATAGGAATTCATTTATCCCCCCCCAATATAGTCCAGCCCCCCACAAGGTCTGAGGGACAGTGGACTGGCCCCCTGCTGAAAAAGTTTGCTGACCCCTGTTCTAGTTGGTTAGTGACTCTCTTCTCCTTGTTTTTATTCTGATTTGTTCTTATAACTATTGTACCTTGTTGTTATACTTGTTTTTATACTACTGGTCTATTACCATAATAAACTGATTGATTGATTGAATCTTAAATAAGTTTAATAGTAGTGAATTAGTGAACTTTAACAGGTTATTAAACTTAAAAGAGCATTTGTAAATAGCAAACTAAGGTAACTTTAGACAATTGGCTTACCAGGGCCCCACTCTTAAGATGGCCATGTGCATCACTTTGCTTATTTGAAAATGTAGCAAGCCGTGGATATGCCTGGTAAGTTTAAAGTGAAAAACTGCAAATGCGGATAGTGTTTCTTTTTCTTTTTTAAAGTCAGGGTTGACAAACCGTTTAGTAATGTTAGGAATGTAGGAACAGTGGCAACACATGGGATGGTGTGGCGGGGGGGGGGGGAGAGAAAAGAAAAATGTGTGTTACTTCTGAAGGCTGTGTATACACTATATAGTATAGTGTATACACTATATATCATTCTTTCCATCATTCTGGGCACTGTAGTTTGTTAAGGATTGCTGGGAATTATAACTCTGAGGGGAAAACTACACTACCCAGAATTGGGGGCTCCCCATACGGCCATTAAATCCATGTTCTACTTTTCCCACTGCCCCAAAGTCTTACCCTGAGGGCACCACTGATAGACTGGACTTAAAACTCAAGTTCAGATAGATTCGTGAAATGGGCCCTGCTTATTTCTGTTAACTATAATGCCCACCTTTTCTATCCTCTTGAATCTCATACCCTCCAACTTAGCATTAAAAAACTAGCACAAAAATCAAACCCACATCTTTTCACTCGCTTTCCCAAAAGATCCATTTGTATTGGCTGACTTCACCTGTCTCAGCAAGCCCAGGTTATAATTTAATATGGAGGAGCCTTTTTTGCATGGAGAACAATTTCTGCTTTCCACCTCAACTGCAAACATAATGGTGAAGTCATTTTCTTTTATGAATGCAGATTGCTGTGTTGTGACTGAATGCTTACAACAATCCTTATATTCTCAGTGAAACTTTTGCAGATCGTCATTCACAAATGCCACACCCGTCTCTAGCTGAGTAAGCCAAAGAAATGGCATTTGCCATCACGTAGATATGATTACTGGTAACTCCTTCTCAGGGAGCTTGGGAAAAAGACCAGGGCATATCTTAGACTGACTCACCTAGTATCTGATTCTGATGACTCTGAAAGGGGAAAAAACATCGAGTTTAAAGTTCTAATCTAGGGCTACATACGCACCAACCCTTTATATTCAGAGCACATCATTTCCCTCAAAGAATTGTGGGCCCTGTAGTTTGTTAAGGGTTGCTGGAATTGTAACTCTGTGAGTGATGAACTGCAGGACCCAGAATTCTTTGAGGGAAAAGGATGTGCCTTGAATTGTGTATTCCCAATTTGAGCTTCTAGCTCTCTCGTTTATTATTCTATGATTATTTTATCCTGTTTCTAGCTTCCTTGTGTTTATTATATTCAGTGCTATTTTTCTAGAAAAAAGTGCCAGAACTCACCATGAACGCCTCCCTTGTTCTCTTATACAGTGGTACCTCGGGTTACATATGCTTCAGGTTACATACACTTCAGGTTACAGACTCCATTAACCCAGAAATAGTGCTTCAGGTTAAGAACTTTGCTTCAGGATGAGAACAGAAATTGTGCTCCGGCGGTGCGGTGGCAGCAGGAGGCCTCATTAGCTAAAGTGGTGCTTCAGGTTAAGAACAGTATCAGGTTAAGTACAGACCTCCAGAACGAATTAAGTTCTTAACCCGAGGTACCACTGTAATGACAATGGCACCCACCTGAGAGATGCTGGAACTGAATTCCGGCGAGTTCCGGCTGAAAAAAGACCTGATTATATTGCTTTACTATTTATGGTGGGTAGGGGTTAAAGGTTGAAAAGGCGTACATAAATGCCTATGTAAACAAAGTCTACAAAAACCTGAAATCTGTTACTCCATAATTGTCTGGATGTGGTATGTTAAAGTGGAGATCCAAAGTTTGCTGCATATTGCTATTAAGATGTAAATATTGACTACAGCCAGTCAGGTTTTTTTTGAACATCTAAAGACTCAGATAATAGATTTTGTACTTCAAAGAAAAGATATGATAAAACACCTTCTCCACCCCTGGTATTTCTCAAACATGGAAAAATATACCGGTATATAAAATAAGGTAGGCTGCAGAACAGTGTCTGTAACAACTTCCCCTTCAAAAAAGTTTTGTGTGGACCTTTTAAAAATATATATATACATTTTATTGAGTTTTCCTTTTTTACATTTCAAATTAAACATTTTGCAAACTTTAAAATATCCAGTGACTTCCCATTCTTCTCCTTCCATGGTTCATATTACATATCATGCTTTCCTGCATATTTTACTCTAACCATGCATATCAATTTTCCACTTTTACATCAATCAAATATTATTCACTCTGTTGAATTTATCTTAATGCTGCCTGCGTTTTCAGCTGTGTACAATTATTTTCCATATATTCAATAAATATTTTCCACTCTTCTTTAAATATACATTCTTCTTGCTCTCTTATTCTGTGTGTTAAACCTGCAAGATCTGCATATTCTAACATCTTAAGTTGCCAGTCCTCTTTACAAGGGACCTCGCTCACTTTCCATTTTGGGGCTAACAAAACACAGGCCGCTGTTGTTGCATAGATAAATAATTTTTTCTGGCACCTGGAAATTTCTGTCTGAGTTATTCCCAACAAAAAGGACTCTAGTTTTTTAGGGAAGGTAAATTTAAACTTTTTTTCAACTCATTATAAATCATTTTCCAATATTCTTTCACCTTTCTACATGTCCACCATGTGTGGACCTTTCCCAGTTTCGTTGACTGCTAAAACTTATTTTTCTTTCAATCAGTTTCCACAGGAATTGGTACATGCTGCTTAAGCTGCCTGTTTACCAATCAAACATTATCTACTACAGTGGTACCTTGGGTTACATACGCTTCAGGTTACATACGCTTCAAGTTACAGACTCCGCTAACCCAGAAATAGTACCTCGGGTTAAGAACTTTGCTTCAGGATGAGAACAGAAATCGTGCTGCGGCTGTGCAGCGGCAGCAGGAGGCCCCATTAGCTAAAGTGGTGCTTCAGGTGAAGAACAGTTTTAGGTTAAGAACGAACCTTTGGAACGAATTAAGTACTTATCCCAAGGTACCACTGTATTGCTGACATGCTGCGTTAGGAACATGTTGGGTGTTGCGCTTTTGGGTGTAGGGATGTATGCATATCCCCATCCACCCTGTGACGTGATCTATACATGTGTCCTATTGTTCTACTAACACTGACATCACTGGCTTGCAAAAGAGATCATACTCATTAGGATTAGCATATATTGCTCCATCGAGATCCTCAGGCCAATTGAAATTCATGGCATATGCAACTCCATTACATCATGTTAGCCCTGCTCCCACCTTTCTTAATCCCTTTTAATTCATCATTGAACTCATTGCCTTTCCTTTCTGGAAGTTACCCTGGAAGTTGCCCAAGCAAAATTGCCCTCAGTCCATACCTCAGTTTAGCCCTGCGCAGATATGTTCTATGTGTGCTACCTTTCAACATAGTGTGCTTGTGTGTGTGTGGGTATGTGTCCGCATCAGAGTTTACCTGCTGGTCCCAAGTGCCACAATGCCTCACCTGTACATGGTCCTCATAGGGATATATGTACATACACCCTGATGCTCCATTTAAAGGGGTCTTGGGGTCCAGAAACCAAGCATGCTGCAGATAGACCATAGAGCTTCCAGCAGCAGCCTTAGGTTGGCCAATTCAGTAGATCAGTGTCTTGGGGAGGCCACATTCCTTGGCACATCCCTGAAAAGGTTTCAGCCCTCTGGCAAGTGACTGAAACGGATACATAACCAATGCCTGAACCAAAAATTCTACCTACACCTGTAATCAATAAAGTTGTGGCCATTTTTAATCCAAATCGTTGTCTGTTAAATGTTATTCTATCACACCTCACTTGGGTCATTTGCTGGGTGGAGTGGCACTGCTACTGGGACTACGACTGTCCCTCCCCCTCCCTTTTTTGACACTCCTCCCTTGCACTCAAGGCTGGGCTTAGCATGTTGTCTGTAAGCTGTGTGTGCAGTACAGTAGTACCTCAGTTTTCGAACAGCTTAGTTCTCGAACTACTTGGAACCCGAATACTTCAAACCCAGAAATGAGTGTTCCGGTTTCCGAACATTTTTCGGAAGCCGAACGTGCTCCGATTTGCATGCACACTTCTGTTTTGAGCGAGCGGCTTGGCCCCAGCAGTGACTGCTGCTGCTGCTTCCTTCCCTTCCCTCTGCTGGCAAGCACCTCTTTCCTAGGTACAAATTGGAGTTAAGCGGCTCCTCGGAATGTAAGTGACTCCAGAGTAGGGAGACTTGGAAGTTGGCGGCTCTCCCTCAGGGCGCAGAGAGGGGAGGTGTTTTTTTTTTGGGGGGGGAGCGTGTGGTGGGGGAACTATGCTGGGCTTCTCCTTCCCTCCTGTCCCAAGCCCGACCCCAAGGGAGGTCCAGGCGAGGCAGTGCGGACGCCGCATTCCGAGCAGGGGATAGGGCGCTCGTACTGCGAGCAGGCTCCAGCCCACCCAGCTCAGCGTTTGGGGGCTAGGAGCGCAGCCGCCTCCTCCTCTCCACGTTCTGGTGCTGCTGTCGCATCCCGGTGCCGCCGTGCCCGGGACTGGGCAGATCATGATGCCGGAAAACATGCAGGAGAGAGGAGGGGGGTTGGTTTGGGCGCGGGGAGAAAACTTTTGCCTCACTCCCCCCCTTAAACTGCCCCCTCCCGCCCGATCCAGTTAGCCACCTCCTTCCCCACGCGCTCCTCGTTCCTCCAGTTTGAGTGTTTCCACCCCTCCACTTAAATCCCCCCCTCTCGTCTGGTCCCTCCAATGGCAAGACTGGTAGATCACTGCCAGTTTCTGATACTGGGTAGTACAGGTAGATTGCATGGTTTATTGCTTTCATTTTATGGATCAATGGTCTCATTAGATAGTAAAATTCATGTTGAGTTGCTGTTTTGGGGGTTGTTTTTAATTGTCTGGAATGGATTAATTCATTTTGCCTTACTTTCTATGGGAAAGTGCACCTTGGTTTTGGAATGCTTTGGTTTTGGAACAGACTTCTGGAACGGATTAAGTATGAGAACCAAGGTACCACTGTATGTCTTATCTCACTTTGTAATTTCTTTCAACACCCTTTCCCTTTAGAGTATGAATACCTTTTCCACCCCCTTCTTTGTCTTCCAGCCATTTTTGCTCTTCACCCAAGGAGTGCGGGTTAAACCAAAGAGCCTAGGACTTGCCGATCAGAAGGTTCGAATCCCCGCAACTCCCATTGCTCGGTCCCAGCTCCTGCCCACCTAGCAGTTCGAAAGCACTTCAGAGTGCAAGTAGATAAATAGGTACCGCTCCTGTGGGAAGGTAAACAGCGTTTCCGTGCGCTGCTCTGGTTCGCCAGACACGGCTTAGTCATGCTGGCCACATGACCCGGAAGCTGTACACCGGCTCCCTCGGCTGGTAAAGCAAGATGAACCTCAGTCGGTCACAACTGGACCTAATGGTCAGGGGTCCCTTTACCTTTCAGGAGCTATTGGTGCTGGCATTGGCCTGACCGAAGATGTATGACATACATATATGGGGCAGGGCAGGCAAGTGAGAATATGGTACTGTGGCCCACCTGCAAGTGGCCCAAGGTCCAATGTTTAAAAAACATTAGGGTTGCAGCACAAGTATCTCTATAGACTACAAATCACTTCCATCAGTAAAGAAATCAAACAAGTTTGGCCAGAAGTTTTTATTAAACCGAATATTATTTTACATCTTCAAATATAAGCTTGTTTGCCAGTTTATTGTAACCACAGAGCTTCAGTAGTTTACTCACAAACAAAGCAATTCTTAAAAAAACAAAACAAAACCCAATCACAGCAGAAAACAGCAATAGGGGTTATTACTAACAAGTGCTTTAGGTACTCGAAGGGCAATGTTATTGCTAGTTGATAAGTGAAAAAGCAAGTGTTAAAGCCTATGTTTGCCAAGTATTAAACAGTTCATTTCTAAGGCGTATCAGTGCATCGTACTATAGACAGACAAAAACAAACCAACAAACCCTTTTTTCATTAAAAAAAGGTTTTGTATTAGGATTATTTTTATTCCCAGACAGTAGTTTCAATAAACATGAAGAGAAGAGTGAAAAGTGACTGTGCTAATTACAGCCATGCAATTCTAGGGTACTAATATTTCAGACCAGCTTAAAATATATTGTGTAAGGAAGTACGTTTTTAAAAATAAAAACACCTATGTGCTGATGTCTATTATCAAATGAGTGCATGTTTCTTACTTTAGAGAAGCTTATTTGTTACTGGCAGTCCTTGTTGTTAACACACAAAAGAGAAAGAGTTGCCTTGAAGTTTAGCTTCTTCGGGGCTTCCTCATGTGTACAATTGTGGGTTGAATGAAGACTGCTCAGCAGCAATGGTTATTTACATTTATAAGTAACCATAACCAAATCAAAATTAATAGCCAACTAAATATTTTAAATACAACATAATTATTCGGACAGAATGGAACTATCTTGTACAATTGAAATATGCCAAAATGGTGACTGTCTCTGATTGTGGGCATAACTGCACTCACAATGACCATATATTTGCTCCTACAAGGAATTATTGAGTCAGTTTTGTGCCATAGAGCTCTAATAGTGAATTCTCAGGCCACCTACTCAGCTATAATTCCCAGGATTCTTTGGGTGAAACCATAATAGTTAAACTGGTCTAAAATATATAGTGAACATTTGCCCTTGTAAGTGCTGAAAGCTACTGAAACTGAATAGATCCAAAGAAATACAAAGAGAAACTAAGTTCTGTTTCTGATGTTTTAAAAAACTGTGTTGAGAAGTAGCCAGTAAATGGTTGAAGTGGAATGGCTTTGTAACACAAGGAAAGTCAAATATAAGGACCAAATAATGTTGCAGGAGCTTCATTAGAAATGGATCCTGTATTGACATGACAGTGGTGGTTAATGAGGTTAATCCAAGGCATCATTATTGCTAATTGGAAACTTTTCATTTTCTGGCTGTTCCACTACACACATTTATAAAACAACAGAAGGAAACGAAACACTGGGAGCACCTTTAAGCAGCCATAAAAACCAAGGTCCTTAAATTTCTTTAGATGTCTACCAAATATAATCAAGGCACTTCCAAGGTAAAGAGAACAGAGTATTATAATCTGAAGGGGGGGTGGAACAATCATTGAAAAGAACAAATATATTTACATTACAGAGCATGTTGTCGATGCTGCAGTTACTTTCAGCTTACATATGGTAAATAACTAAGCATGTGAGCCAGAACCCAAAGAACTTTTCTAGGGCCTTTGCATGCCCAGTGAAGCACCCTATGACATATCTCCAATAAACATGTAACTGTCAGTCGAACCAACAGATGTGCCTTTACCTTCATGATCATATATAAAGTGTTAGTTTGTGATAAAGCATAGGGATATGATGACGAAAGAAAGAAAAGCCCAATATTCTTCTGGGTGCATGCAAGCAGGTTCCCTTTGGTGTTCCTGAAGAAGCTCTTTGGATCCTGGCCAATATAGTCTATATTTTCAGTATTTTATTGACTCAGCTTTGTGTGCATTTAAGCTTCCATGAAAGCAATAAACAACATAGAAAAGATTTGGGTAGCAGTGCAATCTTATGCTTGTTCCACAAGTAATCCATGATTCAGTGTGGGAACTTACTCCATGGCAGGCATAGGATTTCAGTTTTAGGGTTTTGCAGCAGCTTTAAAAAGTTAATAGCAAATATTTAGCTGGAGATGTTAAGCTTTTGTCAAAATACAGATTTATCAGAGCAAGTTTCTTCAGAGAGAAACCATTCAATAATCAAATTTGCTTTCGAGATATGATACAACAGGCTCGTTTAGTCGTACCTGTGCTCTTGGCTTGTTATCATTTTTCCCCAAGTATGTGGTTCCTTCTGCCAGTATGCCATGCAATTTAAGCTCTATAGGAAACTAAGTAGAGGGATGGTAATGTATACTGTCAGAAAGGTAACTGCTTCATGACCAGAGTGGTTCCTGTAGCTGGCCAGGAAGAGTTTGTATTCATCATATACAAAGTCATAAAGAGTGGCTGATATGTTCTGAGAACTGATGGCATTCAATGGGGTCTTAAACATGCATCATTCATCAATACTGCAATGACCTGTAATAATTTTGCTTAAACCAGATACAACCTGGAATCCTCTGCTGCTAGGGCTGTGTGTTGTCCTTAAAAGAGCTCATAAGAGCCTACCATTCTGACTGTGATATCACACAGAATTTCAGTCTGCCATACGAAAGTTGATGTATTTTGTTTCTTTCCTCTTTCCCTCACTTTGTTACCTAGCGCCTTCATGTTTGCCAGCTAGAGAATTGAACTGTGCATTACATCTGAAGTTACTACTTGGAAGAGATTCTATGCAAGCACTATGAAATACACCAAGCAGTTCCAAAACTGAGTGAAACAGTCCGGCCAGTGTTCCTAAGGGAGCTGTTCCTAAAAGTCACCTTGAGCACAATTCCATTTCCTTTCCAGGCTGGTAAAAACAATTGAATAATGTGGCGAGCAAACACAGGGTGTTTTTTAGCAAATGACATTAAGAAGGCACCACGATGGACCCACAATGCTCTCCAACACCAATGATGTATTAAAAGTCTGTGCCATTGGCTCCTGTATTATATTCACTGCCATTTGTGGATGGGGGGCGGGCAGGGTGCTAGAGTGGTCCTATATTGACAGTGATTCTGCATTTCCTTTTTGGTCTGCATAGCTTTAAGAAGTTTTCAGGCAAGTCTCTCTCTCCCCCCCCATGTGATTTGCTATGTATAAATAATAACATTGTTCAGTGGCAAATCTCTTTCTTAAAAAAAGGGGAGTTTTGCAGCAATATGTAATTGCAAGAGGCTTTATTGATTTGAATACTGAATAGTGCTGTATTTTGTCACTCGCCTTCGACTCGTACCAGGAGAAGCGGATCCTATTGTTTGGCTAAGGAGATTATCGGGACTCAGCATTTGACCTGTGATGCCACTCATGCTGCCAACGCCGCCACTCATTCCTGCCCCTGAAACTACTCTTTCAGTAACAACCACATTGCGTCCACCTGATAACTCAGAAGGGATGCTACTCATGCCACCAATGCCTCCACTCATTCCTGCCCCTGACACTACCCTTTCAGTAACAACCACATTGCGTCCACCTGATAACTCAGAAGGAATGCTCAAATTGCCCTGCATGCCTGCAACAGGTCGAATCACTCTTTCCGTCACCACTACATTTGACCCCTCAGACAGGTCAGGAATACTCATGGAAGGGGGTATCCTTGCATTTGGAGCAATCACCCTTTCTGTGACCACCACATTGGACCCATCTGGTAGCTCTGGAATATCTATCATGCCATGCAAATCAGTGACCGCACCAGGAGCAAGCACCCTTTCTGTTACCACAACATTTGATCCACACAGAGGATCGACATTCATTGTAGGAGGTTTCATTGTTGGCCCCGTTGTATACGTCTCAGTCACCACTACATTGCCTTGGAGCATAGGATCAGGCCTTGGAGGCTGTACAGCAGAAGTAGTTGTGTAGGTATTTTCAGTAACAACCGTTGTGCTGCCAACAGGAGGAGGTGGAGTCATAGTTGAAGATGTATTAACAACGATGGTAGTTCCAGGCGGTGGCAGGCTTATATCGAGATCAGGATTGGGCAAAGATGGCCAATTTGAGTCAGTATCTGGGAATGACTCAATTTGCACACCCAGGCAGATTTCTGCCAAGGTCTTAAACTTAGGTCCCAGTGTATCTAGATAGGTGTCATCCAGATCATCACCAATAAAACTGCAACAGCCAATGGAACCAACAGGAGAGCCTATACCCTCATGATCATATATCAGGAGACAGTCATTTGCAGGTCTGCCTTCGTCTTCGTCAGCATAGGCAAACGCTTTCTAAAAATGAAGAAAGGGGAAGACAGAATTGAAGTCCTTGCTTTCTTGTGATCAACATGGAGAAGAAAATAAATCTATTAGTAAGAGATGCAATGCACTGCTACTGAGCACCAGACAGAATATCAGTGGTTAAAAAATGTGCAATTGGAGTGATTAGATTTGTTCAGATAAATTCCTTCTGCTGTTAGCCAAAGGTCAGGCATGCAGAGTTTATGTTGAGGGCAGAAGGAGAAATTGATGTGCCTAGGAAATGATGTGGCAGGGGCAGATGTGGTCAGATACAACCAGCAAGTATAACTTCTCTGCACCCAGAAATACACTTGGTGCAAAGCAACCTAAAGTCACCACCTTTCCCTACCACCCCTCCAATTTGCTAAAGCAACTGCATTCAGCAACTTGGATAAAAGCAGTTTGGACTTCTCTGACCCTGAACATAGTCCTGTTTACCTGGGACTGAAATTTGCCCTACATATACTGGCAAGGACAGTTGCATAAGGACTTGTCCCAAACTGGCACATTTAGTAAACTGCCTGCGTTGAAAGAGATGAACATGGGTTACCTCTGAAAAATAGCTGTCCAAGAAAGCCATATTCACGCCACTCTCTCTGTATTCTTTTATGGTCCCTCCATATGCTTCTTTTCTTCCTGTTGTTCCATAGCCTGTAGTAGTTCCATAATCAACATTCGTTCCATAGCCTTTAACTGCTCCGAGTCCGATTGTTTCTTCAACTCCTGTACTCACTCCACCTTTATACTTAGTTGCATAGATATCTGAAAATTATAAACAACAACAACCCCATATTAGTTTTGCATGATGCTTTCGGAGGAACAGTGGTAATTTATGTAGCCCCCAAACATCCTGGCCTAGTAGCCAATGCGGAGATGAATTCAAGCCACTTTAAACCCCATTAATATGGGCTAGCAGTAGTGGCTGGTGTCCCTTGGGTCTGGTTAGGCAAAAGGTACTGTATTTTTCCATCTATAAGACACCCCCATGTATAAGATGCCCCCTATTTTGGGGGACTCAGATTTAAGAAAATGGGGGAAGATGTATCCGTGTATAAGATGCCCCCTAATTTTTGACATTATTTTTAAGGAAAAAAACCTAGTCTTATACATGGAAAAATACGGTAGGTAATGCTAGAGGTAATGACAGACTGAGCCAGCTAATTCTAATTTTGCACCCATCCTCTTTGTTTCTGAGTTCTACAAGGGCAATCTTGAGACTGAAGAGGAGGAAGCTGACAGCCAGTGCCACCATCAAGAAAGCTGGCAGAGTGGGGCTGGTTGAGGGCAGATTGAAGTTGTTGGAGCAGTGCATCATAATAGGCCAACTGCTACTAGTGCTCATATACAGTGGTACTTCAGTTTACGAACAGCCCAGTTAATGAACTCTTTGGTATATGAACTCCGCAAACCGGAAGTAGGTGTTTCGGTTAGCGAACTTTACCCTGGTCTACGAATGGAAGCTGAATGGTAGAAGGGCACTGGGGGTGGGAGGCCTCATTAGGGAAAGCGCACCTCAGTTTAAGAACGGTTTTGGTTTAAGAATGGACTTCCAGAACGGATTAAGTTTGTAAACCAAGGTACCACTGTATAGGTGTTTCCTCCCCCCTCCCCCTCCTCTTCTTCTTCTACTTCTTCTTCTGTGAAAGAGCAGCTTATCTGTATGGATGAATGCCATATGCACAAAGGAACATCTGTTGATCTCTGGATTTCAATGGTATGGACTTCAGTTAACGTTGGAGGTGCTAACAAGATCTAAACCAAGGTTTCCCAAACTTGGGTCTCCAGCTGTTTTCGGGCTACAAAAACAGCTGGAGACCCAAGTCTGGGAAACCCTGATCTAAACTATAGTAGGTGAACACAGTCTGTGGAGCTGGATTATGCTTCTGAAGCTGCCCTGTATCTCCAAGCCTTTTGTATTATCCTTCCATATATCCACTGGAAGGAATAAATATGAAAAGTATTATTTACCAAACTTACAATGTCTGTTTAGCCTTACCTGAGGAGTCACCATAGTCGCCCATGCCTGTATTTGCTACTTGCCCGCAAATATTTGAAACATCCTAAAAGAAGTGAGTAAAAATAAATTTTAAAAAGCTAGTTTAAATATTGATTTTTTAAAAGAGATGTAAATACAAGGTTTTTGGCTTGATTCAGAGGACCACAAGCATAATGGGAAACTAGACAGGCATTAGAAGCAGATGTTGGGTTGGAGTGGGAGCATTTACCTAACCTCCCGACAGCAGAGCTGCTGCTCACAGGGAGTGACGGTGGGACAAGGCAGTGGAGGGGGAGCCAATTTGCATAAGGCTGACCCTGCTGCCTGGCCCCTCCCCCTCCGCAGCAGCAACCCACCTACCAGGAGGTCAGGTAAGTGATGGGATTACACTTCTTCTGAAGGAGTGGGTATGCAACTGTGGAGTACTTTTGGATCTGCTGCTGTCACTTGTGGCTCAGGTGGCCTTGGTGGCACAGAGTACCTTCCATCTGCTTCAGCTGCATCCCTACCTAGACAAGGATAGCCTAACATTAGTTGTCTATGCTCTGTTGACCTCCAGGTTAGATTACTGCAGCATGTTATGCATAGGGCTGCCTCTGAAGACAATTTGGAAAGATCAGCTGGTGCAGAATTCGGAGGCCAGGTTGCTCACTGGGGCAAGACGGCTTGAGCATATAATGCCAATCCTGGCTCAACTGCACCGGCGGCCAATTAGTTTCTGGGCCCAATTCAAAGTGCTGCTTTTGATTTATAAAGCCTTAAAAAGCTCAGGACCACGCTACCTCAAAAACTGCCTCTCCCCATATGAAGTGAGCTGGACCCTGTGATCACCATCTGAGGCCCTTCTTAGTGTGCCTCCTCTCTGAGAGGGCTGCAACATGAGAACGGGCTTTTTCTGTGGTCACTCCCCCTTAGTGGGATGCTTTCCCCAGGGAAGTTCACCTGGGCTTTGGTTACATATCTCTAGGTGCTAGATAAAAACACTCCTCTGAGACATTTGGCTAATTAAAAAATCTATGGCCTTTTAAACTGGGGGTGGATGGGGGGAGAATTATTTTTGCTTGTTATTATGGTATGTATTTTTGTGTTTTTATATTGTAAACCACCCTGTGATCTTCAGATGACGGTATAGAAATTTTAATGATGGTGATGATGATGGTGATACTGCACCAACCTCCCTGCTGCCTTGCTCCTCCCTCCCAGTAAACAACAGTGGCCCACCTGTCAGGAAGCTAGCACAGCAGTTCCACCCCACCTGGTGAGCTGCTTCTGCCTGGGAGACTTGCCTCAGCTGATCCTAGCAGTTGGGCAGATCAATATGGAGGAAAATAGTCAACCAAGTAATATGTTGTTTTGCTATGCTTATTTTGGTTGCTTTTATATTACTTGGGAGTCGGCTCGGAGTGAAAACACTGAAGAGTGGAATATAAATGTTGAAATGGAATAGATGGGACAGACAATAATGGTTGTGCTGGGAAGTCTGACAGGTCCATCATTGTGTTAGAGGCTTCATATTGATAATGGGATAGAGCCTGTAAAGCTTTCTGCAAAGTTATGAACCAACCCGGTCTTCAGGCTGTGCTCCTTCAATTCCCCATGAATGAATAGCTCCTTCTGAACATTCAGGCACAGGCTCAAATCCAGCCCCAACTCCACCAGTAGGACCAGATCCACAATAGCCGCAACAGTCACTCTGTGACATCAGAATTGGAACCACTAATAGAAGAGGTAAAAGAAATTGATGCCGTTTTTAAGTATTATGGCATATATTTGTCTTCAAATATGAATACACAACTTAATTTCAAGAAATGATAAGTTCTGAGACCCAAGAGTAATTTTGAATTAGACAGAACCAAGAACCCATTGATTTCTAACGACTTTTATGTTTCTTTCTTTCTTTTTTTATTTACTTTTCTATTATTTCTTGTCGACAGCACATACTATGTTACAATCATGCACAAAATAATAAGAAAGATAACAGAATACTTATAAAACATGAATTACAATAATAATAACAACTTATCTATATTCATCCAAATTACTATATATCTTTACTTTTACTTCCCTTCCACTCTTTCCATGGTTTACTATTTACTGTCCTTTTAACTGTGTTTTCTTACTGTTCTAAATTATTTTCTCTTACCATCTTTATTTCTTAATCTATTTGTTTAACCACTTTTATGTTTCAATGATGAGCATTACGAACACCACATTATTTCTATTTATCCTTCTTTACACAAACAGGCATGGCTGAGACAGCATCAGGTGCCAGGATATAAATCTGATTCAAGTAGACCAGTCAGCCCACTGGTGCTGGGATCCAATTTAACACCATTCCCATTGCTGATACAGCAGCTGCCCTGACAGCTACATAAGCAGGAGCAGCACTCCTATGGCAACTGATGCATCTCTGGATCTGCTCTGCAGGTGCAGTTGGGAAGAGCCATAGCTGAGTGGTAAAGCATCTACTTTGCATGCAGAAGGTCCCAGGTTCAATCCCCAAGATTCCCAATCCCCAATCAATCTCCAGGCAGGGCTGGGGGAAACTGCTGCCTAACACCCCAGAAATGCTACTGTCAGTCAGTGTTGAGACAATACCGAGCTAGATGGAGCACTGGTCTGAATCAGCACAAGGCTACTTCCTATATTTTCATTGTTGCACCCAGAATTATCTGTTTGATGAGGCATCTTAAGGCTTTTTGGAAACAAGTAAGACAGCTATTTGGCCATTGACTCTGCTTAAAGGTAAAGGTAAAGGGACCCCTGACCATTAGGTCCAGTCGCGGATGACTCTGGGGTTGTGGCACTCATCTCGCTCTATTGGCCGAGGGAGCTGGCGTAGAGCTTCCGGGTCATGTGGCCAGCATGACTAAGCCACTTCTGGTGAATCAGAGCAGCGCACGGAAATGCCGTTTACCTTCCCACTGGAGCGGTACCTATTTATCTACTTGCACTTCATGCTTTTGAACTGCTAGCTTGACAGGAGCAGGGGCCGAGCAATGGGAGCTCATCCCGTCGCGGGGATTCGAACCGCCAACCTTCTGATTGGCAAGCCCTAGGCTCTGTGGTTTAACTCACAGCACCACCCGCGTCCCTCTGCTTAGCCTTGTGCATTCAGCTATGGTAGCACACATTTCTGTGTTAAATGCAGCACTTGATGCTTCCTTCAAGGCTAGGCTGTGATTTTAATGTGTGTGAACATAAACATATAGTTAATGGGACTCCAAAATCTTCAACTCTCCTTTTGTCAAAACTCCTCATTTCATGGGAAAGTGCACAGAGCAGCTTTCATTAATGCAATAATGTTATAGCAAAATATTAAATAAGAAAGATCAGTGGTCTAGTTCCCTTTTTAAAAACACACAGAATTCCAAAGAACAAACAAAACAGAAATAGTTAATTTAGTTTCAGTAGAATACTTACACACAAATATTAGTCCTCCGAGGAACATCAGGCCAATGGCTGTAGCACTAAGTGTAGTTTCTGCACCTCCTTGTCTGCCCCAACCATAACCATCATAACCACCATAGCCACCATAACCACCATAACCACCAGTGCCACCATCACCATAATCAATAACACCACCAGTGCCACCACCGGTTCCTCCTGTTCCGTCATCTCTTCCTCCTCCTGTTCCTCCCCAGCTGCCTGCTTCCTCACCAGTTCCTCCTCCAGTTCCTCCTCCACCAGTTCCTCCTCCGCCAGTTCCTCCTCCGCCAGTTCCTCCCCCTGTGCTTCCTCCCCAGCCAGTTCCTCCTCCGCTGATTCCTCCTCCACTAGTTCCTCCCCCAATGACTCCTCCCTGGCCACCTCCACCAATAACGCCTGTTCCACCTCCTGCCATTCCTCCTCCTCCTGCTCCTCCTCCACCAGCACCAGCACCAGCACCACCACCACCACCACCACCAGCACCACCTCCTCCACCAGCACCACCACCAATAATAGTAACAGTGATTCTTCGAGTGGCAGACTTGACACAGTTCCCATTGCGGTCACAATGACAGGCTTGCAAAGGAATAACCAGTGGCCTATCACAGCTTCTTCCACTGTTGTCGAACACTCTAACTTGGACCTCATGAATGACAAATTCTATATCCTGGGAGAACAGTGCTGCTGAGGTATCTGTTTGGGATGGGGAAAGGGAAGAAACAAAAATAACAATTTAGATTAAGAATTCTGCTTTGGAATCTCTGCTCAGGGTCAAGTTCATGTTCCTAAATAAAGTTAGCAGTCCTTATGAGGGCAGCCTAGACTACATTAATCTCTCAGGGTCACCTCCAACATAGTGCTGAGTGAGTGTGCTGTCAGCGTTAGGATTTCCTCTTGTACAATGGGATTTCCTCACCCTCTCCTTCCCATGGATTTTCACTAAATCTGTTCTAGGAGTTCTGTCAACCCTCAGGAGCAAAGCTGGGGAGGGCACAGGAAGCATGTGGGGGTAGGAAGAAGGGGGAAGTCCTGATGAGCAAGCAGAAATCCATGTGCTGATGGGAGCCTAATCCTGTGCGATGTAGGATACAAACCTCAGAACCCATCTGGGTGCATTAAGAAAGCACATTTGAGTTTCTTTCCTGCAGCACAGTGGAGCTATGCCAATGACTTCTCTCTTTGCTTACCCTCCCATTCCCTGGGCTGATGAAGTTAATTAGCAATGTCTTGTAAGAATTGGCCATCAATTGATAAAAGTGAATGGGGGCAGGTACCCAACAGCTACATTCATGTTGATCACAGAGAAGCCAGAGAGCAGGAGAGGGTTATTTGATGGTCATGCTTGGAGAACATGTCTCTAGCAAATGCTTTGAGCAGCCTTCCCCAGCCTTCACACACCTGCCCTCTAGATGTTTTGGACTACAACTTCCATGAGTCTCAGCCAGCGTGGCCAACAGTAAGGGATGATGGGAAATGTAGTCCCAAAACCTGGAGGACATGAGGTTGAAGAAGGCTCACTCTCAGGGATGCTTTAATTGATTACAGATAGTGCAAGACATTTGCATTATATTGAAGCTGAATTACATAACATTACACAGTTGTACCATGCCTTTGCCCGAATGTCTTTGCTTGCTACAAACTCAATAGATGTTTCTCCCTTCCTGTGGCCCAGATGCTCAAACTCAGGCGTCCCCAACCTGCGGCCCTTCAGATGTTTTGGCCTACAACTCCCATGATCCCTAGGTAACAGGACCAGTGGTCAGGGATGATGGGAATTGTAGTCCAAAACATCTGGAGGGCCGAAGGTTGGGGATGAGAGCCAGTGTGGTGTAGTGGTTAAGAGCGGTAGTCTCGTAATCCTGGGTAACCGGGTTCGCGTCTCCGCTCCTCCACATGCAGCTGCTGGGTGACCTTGGGCGAGTCACACTTCCTTGAAGTCTCTCAGCCCCACTCACCTCACAGAGTGTTTGTTGTGGGGGAGGAAGGGAAAGGAGAATGTTAGCCGCTTTGAGACTCCTTAAAGGGAGTGAAAGGCGGGATATAAAATCCAAACTCTTCTTCTTCAAACTGTTGTGTAGGATTCCCACATGCTCAAGTTGAGAGTGACCAGAAAGCACACCAATTCTTACAAACTTACCATACAAAGAAATGGTTGGTGCAGGGATAGGAGGGAGGTGTTGGAAGGTAAAACCAGCTTAGAAAGTCAGGCAAGCATTGACTGGCAAGGTGATCTCTACATAACAATGTACTCACCATTCACTATTCTGATGTTCCATGAACTTCCTGGAGACTGTGCCACTATTGTAAATTTAAAAGGTGGACCATATGGATGGCCATCTAGATCGTGAGCTGTGATTACCGCTGTTGGATTGTCCACACATACTCTTCTGATTTCGTCTGTTACAGTAGGGCAGTTGTCATTGACATCATCAATAGTAAGCACAATGGTACCAGTAGCTGTTGTGAAAGGACTGTCTGTAATAAAAGACATCTATATGAAGATGGTGGGTGGGTGGAATCAGGTGCATCTTAGTAGTCTATATTGCAGAAGAAAAATACTCCTGGTAAGCAAACAGCATGGCAAAACTACATTTGTACAAATCAGAAAAGTAAACAAGTGGTTGATTTTATTGTTTGAAGTTAAACAGCTGTTAAATACTCAATGGCTGATAATGGGATAAAAAGCGGGGGCGGGGGGGGGGCGGAAGGCTGTCTACAGACAGCATTTTATTCTAGAATCAGTGGAGACTTAGTACATTGTCCTCACACAATCTAGTTTTATGGGATACTTTTTGGTCCTCAAAAGTGCTTCTTGAGAAACTGGTTTCATTATGAAACTAAAATCTCATTGCAGATTGATTCTGCATTACCCTGCAGTGTGTCCATTTGAAAACTGGTGAAAATAAATGTAGGCAGTCCTAGTAATGGTGTATCTGTGCAAGCAAGAACTTTTCCAGATTCAGAAAAAAACTACGCTTTTTTGTCACAAATGGGTTAGCAAGAGAGTGGGAATAAACAGGCAGCTCCCACAATGGAGGGATATAATAAGTTGTATCTCCCAAGGTATTAGGAACAGTGATTTTAAAAAACTTGACCTTGGAGTTAGGGTTGAGCAATGAGGTGGCCAGGTTTATTGATGGCACCAAATTGTTTAGGATGATAAAATTAAAAAGATGGATTGCAAGGAGCCTCAAAAGGAGCTCTCTGAACTGAGCAAATGTGCATTAAAATGATAAATGCAATTCAATGTAAGTAAGGGCAAAGTTCTGCACACTGAGGGCAAGAATTCCTTAATTGACATTTGTGCTAAAAGGGTTTGAACTGGCAGGGACTGATCAGGAATGAGACCTTGGGATAATAGTGGATAATTCAATGAAAATGCCAACGTAGCGTGTGGCAGTTGTGAAAAGGGTGAATTCAATGTGTGGGATTATAAGCAAAGGAACTGAAAATAAAACTGCTATACAGCTGCACAGTGGGACTGCACTTGAAATGTTGTACACTGGTCACTTTCTCTTGAAAATCATATTTTGAAGCTGGAAGAGGTGAAGAAAAGGGCACCCAAAATGATCAAGGAGCTGGAACTACTCCCTGATGTGGAAGGGTTGCAACATTTGGGTCTTTTTAGTTTTAAAAAATGGCAAGTTAAGGGCAGAGGACATGGTGGAGGTATATAAAATTATGCATGGTTTGAAGGCAATGGATAGAGAGACATTTTCTTTCTTAGGATTCTAGAGCCTCTTAGGATTCTAGGACCTGAGCTCATCCAATGAAGCTGAATGATGGAAGATTCAGTAACAAAAGGAAGTAATCCTTCACACAGCAGAATTACAGAATTTGATTCCACAAAATATATCAATAGTCACCAGCCTCAATTCTTTAAACAGGATCAGGGGCAATATACTTCTGAATAACATTTGCTGAGAACCACAAGTGAGGACAGTGCTTCCAGTAGGCATCTAGTTAGCCACTGTGAGAACAACATGCTGGAATGGATGGGTCTTTGGTCTGATCCAGCCCCTGCTTCTTATATGATCAGTACTAGTTCACATATGATAGTTTACATGCCTCTTATAATTTGGATAGTTTAAACAGGATATCCTCGGATATCAAGATCAACACCACTGAACAGCAGCACTGAACTGCTAGTAGGAGAAATCTTGTAGAGCCCTGTATCTCTTTAAAGCAGGCATAGGCAAGCTTGGCCCTCCAGATGTTTTGGGTCTACAACTCTCACCATCTCTAGCTAACAGGACCAGTGGTCAGGGATGATGGCAATTGTAGTATCAAAACATCTGGAGGGCCGAGTTTCCCTATGCCTGCTCTAAAGCCTCAAAAGTCCCTCAGTGGCAGTTTGTGTCTCCATTCATTTGAAAATATGGGTATCTTTGTAAACATTCTGTTGCATGACTGAGCAGCATGCATTTATTTTGTGCTTTCAGTTTCTACTGTTGGAAGCTGAAGAAGCTGAGACAGAAGAGAGTTTACACAAAGAGGAACTCAAGAAGTGTGGAGTCTTCAGAGGTGATTTATGGGGAATCAGTTTCGTGTGTTGATTTGAAACTACCATACCAACATTTGGGTGCAGTTGTTGAAGGGGGAATATTTGTATATTTAGCTATTTGAAACCCACAAAGGCTACTTTCTTCACTAGCTCAAAAAGGACTACGAGATAGTTGGAGGAACTATCTCAATTTGCAGAATTGCATTTCTTCAAGCTGTTGCAGACTTCCTGTAAATAGCAAGGAAAATTATATTTAAAAAACCAGCTCTTTTCTTACCTCTAGTAATAGCTAGCAGCTCTGCAGAGTATACCCCATTGACTACATAGATTGATTCCCGATCAATCACTTTGTTGAAAGAGATGGCACCAGTTGTTGGGTTGACTCGAAACCAGGCGGCTGGATCACGTCCCATGACGTAGCTGTTTTTGATTAGCAGAAATGAATTGGGCTTCATTTTAAGATGTAACAGTGTTTACATTTGCACAAACTGACTGATTTTATTTGCTCAGTTTAATAGTAGAAAATACTGTTATGTGAGAGCAAACCTTTTTGTTGTATCTTAGAGTTTCCACATATTATGCAGAATGAGCAGAGGTGACAAGACTTTGCTGAAGGCACTTCAGCAGACATCTGTAATGGGTGCTGTAACTGTGTCCTGCAGGGTCCTGAGCAGGGGTTGGACTTAACCTAGAAGACCTCTGATTGTGCAGTTCCTACTTCTGCTATAGCAGGCAGGCACAATCACTGTAGGTAAGAATAATGAGTCTTCGATTTTCATGTCACCAGGAACTCCTCATGTCTGGGAAGGGCCATAATAGAACATCTGCCTTGCATTGGTTTTCATACTAAGATAACACTATTTTTATTGCTCTGTGATTTGCTATTTTAGGATTAATAATGTGCATTATTAGCACCATTAAGTATAAATCAAAAGTGAAAATGGGTCTTTCTTCTGCTGGAAGCTTGGGAGTCACAGATGTTTCTTGGGTCTAGGCTGGTTGAAGACCACTGGGATAGACCATGCAGCAAATATTTGTTGTGACTAAATACTAAGGTTTGAATGTAGGTAAACTATAATATTCTTTCAACAGAGGCCTCAAGAATATAAATGAGTACCATTAGTGGATTTATTTATACCACAGTCATTTGGAAGTCTCCGTCTCCACAAAACATTGACATTTGAAATTCAGAACTGTAAATGCATTCCTTTAAAAATCAACCATATAATAGCCACATTTCATTTTTGACAAACGCAGTTTAAAGAGCAGAGAAAGATCAACTTTGAAGGTCACCTATTGTATACTAAATGCAGACCCTCCAATGTCCCAGTTTTGCGGGGACAGTCCCAGAATCATAAAAGCCATCCTGGTTTCTGATTTGATCCCGGAATATCCCAGATTTTCCTTTTCCTTCCCTCCATATCTCAGAAAACAATTAAAAGTAGTGGCGAGATCAGACCCCCACCCTCCATCCTTTTTGGAAACAAGAGCCTTTGCTTTCTCTCTCTGTGTGTATGCATGTCTATGTGTGGGTGCAAAGATGGAGTCCTGCTTATACTGAACACACACACACACACACACACACACACACACACACACACTCTGATAATTCTGAATTCTTGGGGTGAGCTACAAAGAAGAATCCTGAAAACAAAGCCTATCTTACCGGACGTTAGTAGCAATTTTCCCAGTATCCTGGTCAATAGCTTGGAATGTTCCAACATCATAGGTAAGTATAGTTTTAGTTGTTAAGCTTTCAGGTGCAGACACTTTTATTGAAGTTGGATAAAATGCTGGTCCTTCCACTACATTGGTTATTTGTACTGTAATTGGGGTACCCTGAGAAGCCGCTGAATATTGATATTGTGAAGCCACTGAAGAATGGAAAGGAGCTATGTTTCGCACACCAATACTCAGTGGTATGCTTGAAAATTCTTCATAGTTAATTTCCTAAAACAAAGAAAGAAACAGGATGTAATGCATGCTGTTCTCTGGTCCTTTACACAAGGTATTATGCACATCCATTTATGGATAGTAAAATCATACACATAGCATTTTTATTGTTAGAAAGCCATTCGCTGGAAAGTATCTTGTATTAAAATCATTTGCTGCTTGCATAACAAGACTCTTCCAGAAAAGCTGAAGGCAGCGAAAAGGAGAGCCAGCACATACAAGTCAAATCCAAATAAAGCAGTCAAACGATCTTATGATCATTCTGTTTTTTTTAAATCTGTTTAATAAATTCCATAGATTACATATGAATCAGAAAGTTTCCCCAGATGTGCTTCAGACAGAGCACAAATGTTGACAGATGACACAAAAAATGCAGGAAACATGAAAAGCCATTGTCAGTCCACAGTCCTGTGTGGTTGATTAAGAACCTCACACATGTGGCAAAACTGCATTTCTAGCCCTGGCTCTTGGTCATACCTACAAAAGAGCAGCATGAAAATCTGGGGAGCACCGCTGATACCACCCCCAGAATCATGCATATCACTGACCCCACACCTTCTACATCCATACACTGAGTGTGAAAGTCTGCAGATAAGTAATGTAGCCATGTCCCATGCAGGACTGCTGATTGTGTAGACACCCCTTTGCAAACATGCACACTTGATGTGTGCACAACACGGAGATGAATTAAGGCACTATATAAAGCAAGTCAATTGGGAAGCAAAGCTGAAGTTTGGAGATGGGGAACCTGTGGCTCTGCATGTGTTGTTGGACATGTCCCATCAGTTTGATGGGCAGGTATGATGGGAATTGTAGTCCAGCAACATCAGGAAGGCCCCAGTTTCCTCACCCCCTGCTCTAGAGCTTATTTTATTGAGAGACTACAGTTATCTCTCACTCTGTGTTTCTTGGACAATATGAAAAAGAGTGGATATTTTCTACTTTTAATAAACAGTTATAGGATCAGAATTTGACTTTCAATGAAAATAGGAAAATTCATACCTTTATAACCCTCAGGATACCCTCGTTAGTTGCTCTGTCTAGGACTATGTCAAAGTTGCCATTTTCATTTCCTGAGATAAAATAAAATTCTGCAAACCAATTATCTGTATACTCTTGATCTAAATCAAAAACTTGTATTCTCAGAGCCTCTTGATTGAGTGTATTTTCTACAATGGTAATTGCGTACTAGAAAAGAAAGAAAACAATTGTTGACAAGCATGCATGGGTTTCCCACTAACTCGAAAGGCAGTTTGCACATGGCTGCTGCTCATTTCAAACTTGCTATGAACACTAATGATCTGATATGTATCATTTGTCACTCATATGGATACAATTAGCTGTACGGAATGAAAGAGTATCATGCTTACTTATGCATAGTGCACAACAATCTATGGGTGACTGGGATAACCACAGCAAGCTGAAGAAAAGTGTTTTTAGAAGGTCAAAGTTCTCTCTGATAGCTGTGGGACACACACAGGTGGTGCTGTGGTCTAAACCACTGAGCCTCTTGGGCGTGCTGATCAGAAGGTCGGCAGTTCGAATCCATGCAATGGGGTAAGCTTCCATTGCTCTATTCTAGCTTCTGCCAACCTTGCAGTTTGAAGGTGTGCCAGTGCAAGTAGATAAATAGGTACTGCTGTGGCGGGAAGGTAAATGGCATGTTTGTGCACTCTGGCTTCTGTCATAATGTCCCATGTGCCAGAAGTGGTTTAGTCATGCTGGCCACATGACCCACTAAGCTGTTTGTGGACAAACGCCGGCTCCCTTAGCCTGAAAAGCGAGATGAGTGCCACACCCCATGGTCACCTTTGACTGGACTTAACCATTCAGGAGTCCTTTACCTTACCTTTTTTACCTTTTGAAGCACACTGAGGACTTTATTTTTTTTTAATTAGGAAAAATAAACTATAATATATAAATGCAATGAATCAAAACACAACTCAGCTTGCTATGGTAATCCCACCGATCCATTTTTTGTTTTGCATATTTTGTTGTTCTCAGCAGCTCAATATAGAGTAACTCCCCTCAACTCCCTCCTGGTTATTTGTTTTCTTTGGTTCTCTGACATATGATTTTAATCCATAAGACGGGCAGCAGGAACCTTGAAGTTGCCCAGGAACCTTGAAGTTGCCCACCAACAGTTAGTATGTGTAGACAATCTCAGCTCTCTTCCATGTAACTCTGTATTTCATTTCCTGTATTTACAAGTCAGTTCGTAAATCATATGGTTTCAAAGCATGCAATCACTATTAAACTTTATTTTCCTTTGTTTTATTTAGAAATATACTGTATACCTATTCTTTTAGGTATGCAGTTGAAACGCTAAATGTTTTTATGTGCAAAATCCTTTATTTTGTGTGAACACGCTATGAAAGGTCAACTCCTGAGAGTTGGTCTAAAACAACCTTCCCCAACCTGGTGCCCTCCAGATGTTGTTGGACTTGCATTTCCCATCATCCCTGACCATCAGCCATGTTGGTTGGAGCTGATGGGAGTTGTAGTCCAGCAACACCCCCAGCTTGGAGAAGTCTGGCCTCAATAGTTGTCAGCTTAACATTATCGCAGGTTATACGACATTAGTAGGGTATTCCTTTCAGTGAAATACAGATTCATTTTCCATTCATTTTATTTTTTTGAAGGGAAAGTAGAAACTAGGCTGATAGTCTGGACTGCTTCCATTTCTACTTCCAAAGGCATATAAACCCACCCCTGAACACCCCTCTTTTAGTTCCTGCTCCTAGAAGGTATTGCAGAATGTGGAATTGATTGTTGCTGGTGATACTGCTTTAGTCAATAGCTTACCGAGCTCTGTGCACATGTTGGAAACTGATCATTTACATCAGTTACAGAAACCTCGCAGGAACATTCAGATGATATTCCATCTGGACCTCCATCCCTGTCTGTGGCTCTCACAACCAGACTGTAGCTTGCATGTTCCTATATAAAAGTGAGGGGAAGGAAGGAAGACAAACGTTTAAACATTCACATTAGTGAGAAAGCACACTTCTACACTGTAGTGCTCTTTAATCTCATCGTGGAAAGTGTTTTATATGGACCATATTTTGTGGGAGGGATTTGGGTGTGTACTTGAACTTTAGGTAAAGGTACCCCTGCCTGTACGGGCCAGTCGTGTCCGACTCTAGGGTTGTGCGCCCATCTCACTTAAGAGGCCGGGGGCCAGCACTGTCCGGAGACACATCCGGGTCACGTGGCCAGCGTGATGAAACTGCTCTGGCGAGCCAGCACCAGCGCAGCACACGGAACGCTGTTTACCTTCCCGCTATAAAGCGGTACCTATTTATCTACTTGCACTTAAGGGTGCTTTTGAACTGCTAGGTGGGCAGGAGCTGGGACCAAAAGATGGCAGCTCACCCCGCTGAGGGGATTCGAACCGCCGACCATGCGATCAGCAAGCCCTAGGCACTGAGGTTTTACCCACAGCGCCATCCACGTCCCACAATTAAAGTGGACTGAAGCGCTAGTAAACAAATCTCTCCCCCCCTTTTTAAAAAGAATCTAACTTATTGTGCTTGAAAGTGAAGGGGGAAGTGAATTGAAAAGTGTAAGGATGAATTTTCATTTAACAGCCCTGCAAACAAATAAGAATAATGCCTGAATAAAGAACAGAGGATATAAGTGAACCTCAGTGTAAGGTTTGTGCAAGAAAATCAGGACGAATTCTCAATAAACTGGTTGTCTGGAGGGATCCTATGATGTGATGTAATGGGAAAAGTTATGAAGCATTTTAAGTGTCTTGTTCGTCTCTATTTCATTGACATCATTTTTCACAATCTCATTCAATTTTGATGCAGAGTTCAATGGCATTTACTCCCAGGTAAACATGCACAAGGTTACAGCTTTCTGCATATCTGTCACTTCAAACCATCTTATCTTTCTGATCCCCCGCCCCCCCGGCTGATTTTCTCTTCTTGAATAGATGCACAATAGCCAATTATTTTGTGCTGACTTTTCAGAAAGCTTTCTTAAGTCCTGAATAGCTCTTTCCCCTAGCGTACAAACTGTGGTATTTCTCAGGAAAAGCAATGCGGTATTTCTCAGGAAAAGCAATGTATTTTTACCTCTCTGTCAAGGATATTTGCAATGTGAAGTTCTCCAGTCTGTTTGTTCAAAATAAACTTTGATGGACCTCCAGGATTTTGACTCACAATCTTGAAGGCAATTTTGGAATTCAGGTTATTTGGCTCATCTGCATCTGTAGCAGTTATTTTCATCACCAATGTGTCTGGAAAGAAGGAGAGGACCACTCAAACAAAAACCTTAAGAGCTGCACTTCAGTTTATTAAAACTGTAAGGATGCCATAATTTGTGAATTCTCCAATATCTTACTAAGAGGCATTTTCCAAAATATTAGGTATGTGTCAGGGAACTGTCATCAGGGCCGGAGGGAGAGAGCGGGCTCCGGAGGGATTCTAGAGAGCGTCCCGGGATGGGGAGAGGCAGCCCATCTTCTGGGGAAGAGAATCAGCGTAGCACCAGTAGAGAAGGGGGGCAGATGGGCGAATCGGTGAGGCGGTCCCATGACTCCTTGCCGGGGACCAGCAGGGAGAGTAAGGGTCCTCCGCTGCCTACACCCTCCTTGCGCAGAAGGCTTCCGCGCAGGGAGAGTAGGAGGAGACTAGGCGTCAAAGAGCTTCTTTGCTGGAAGAAGTTTAAGAAACGCCCACTGACGGATTCTGCCAGCGATTGAGACAGCCATGGGTGAGTAGCTGTCCGGACAGAAAAGGTTCACTCAGGCAACCCAGCCATGTGTTGGCACTGGCTTATGCACGAGCAACCCCTAGAACCATTACAGTATGTTTCAATGAAGTTCCCCAGTCTCTGCTAATCTGCAGCACTACAAATGTAGCAAACTCTGATGTGCCTTTAAAATGCATCATTTTGGTTATTTCTCTAAAGCAGGGACAGGGAACTTCTGCCCCCCCCCATGTCTCCAGCTCCCATCAGCTAGCATGGCCAATTCTGAGGAATGATGGGAGTTGTAGTCTAGCAGTCACCTGGAGGGACTACAGTTTCCCAGATCCCTACTCTACAGACACAGGGTTTTGGCCTGTAATCCTAAACCCACGCAAGAGCAGCACCCATTTAACACAATGAGGCTTACTTCTGAGTACAAGTGCATAGAATTGGGGAAAGGGCAACTGAATGAGGTGGGTGAGGAATCCCAGATTGAAATGGAACATGATGAGAAAGATAGATGCATACGTATTTTATCCAGTGGCAGAAATGGCTACAATGTGTTTGTAATGTACTTACTGTCCATGCTGCCCTCTGAAATTGACCCTGAAAACACAGATTGTGTAAATATGGGTGAATTGTCATTTACATCCAGAATCCGGACTCGAAGGTCAAGTGGTGTTTCCACCGATTGTCCAGTAACAACATTTATAGCAAAGCACTTAATCTGCATTAAGAAATAAAAAACAAAAAACAAAGATTAACTCAGAAGGTGTATGTAGTATTCAAAATACCTAAAACCATTCATTTGTTAGGTAAAATAATTTATCTAATTTAAAAATACTGCAGGATTAATAATAATAATGTTAACAACAATGTATTATAAAATACAGTCTGCCTTTCAAGGTGAATACCAGTGGGAAACAACAAAGCAAGCATAACCAACAAAATCAGCACTAAAAATAAAATGAGTGAAAACAGCAGAATGAATAATAAAAAACCTCCATAATAATTGTCCAGTAGTCAATTGTCCAGTTATGTTATAAAATCATCACCATTAGTCTACAACAAAGGAAACCCAGAAATTACCATATTTTTCCCTAAATTTTTGAAGTTTAAAATAAGGGGTCATCTTATATACGGAGAGTGCATAGTGCATTTTCTTAATTTTGGGTTAAGAATTTTGGGTCGTCTTATACATGGGGGCGTCTTATACACAGAAAAATATGGTATGTGTTGCTCCTTAAAAGGCCCTGTAGTTCCCACCAGATGCATCTGCGATGTTAAGGGATGTAAGAACAACTCAGCTGGATTAGCCAAGTGGCTCATCTAGTCCAGAAGCCTGCATGCTCGCGGGAAGCCTGCATGCAGGACCAAGTTCAAGAGCACTCCCCCTATCTTGTGGTTTCCAGGAACTAGCATTCAGAAGCATACTGCCTCGGACAGATATTCTAGTTCTAGGTAGTAGAGGGGGAAAACGTTATAGTTTTGCAAACACATAGTACTTACAACAAACATTGGTGTCTCCTCTCGGTCTACTATTTTTGTTATATTAATTTCCCCAGTCTTTTGATTAATGATAAACACTCCAACAGGATGCTGATCAATTCCTACTCCAGAGATTCTGTATATAAGTGACTGAGTTTCTTCACAATCTGATCGGATCTGCAACAGAAAACGAAAAACAAAAATTAGCTATGTTTTTCCTCAACCCTAGATTTACTTATGTATTTATTTAAATGTGTACAAATGGCTCTATATTCAAGGAACATTCTCGTGAGATGGCCTACTCAAATCAGTAGTGTAGTAACAAAACAAAAAAAGGGGGGGGGGTAAGATTTTGCTACTTGTTTCATGCAGCTGGCATACTTTGGTGCTGGTTTAAATGCAGACCTTGGCTTAATAAACCATGGTTTATTAACCTAGGAGCAAGTGTCATTCCTGCAGTGTCATCCCCATCTTTCCAATGCTTCTTTCTCCTCACACGCCAGCTACGACATTTTGATTGTTGTTTCTTTAAACCATGGTTTCCCGATATCTCCAAAATGCAAACAGTGGTTTCATCCTGGTTTATTCATCAAAATGTGAAACCAGGATATAAGTGCGTATAGAGGATGGGGAGGTAGCACTAATTTTGATTATGTCCCCCAAGCCTCCAGGGCAAATTGAAGGGGCACAATGAGTTGTAGGGGGATGGAGGAACAGACAAGAGTTTCCTCTGCTCCTTGCACTCCAGGAGTGGAACTCTCTGGAGGGGCTTCTCCTGTCAGCAGCTGCAACTTCAGGTTGTTAGCCGGTGTATCATTTATTGTAGGCCCGTCCAACTCCCTAAAGACTGCAGTCTACTCCCAGTATAAAACAACTGGCAGTGATCTACGCATTGTCATGGGTGGTGGTGGTGGTGGTGGGGAGAGTTGCTGAGCTTTTTAAAGGAGAGGCTGGATTTCTTGAGTTTTTTTGTGGGGGGGGGGGAGGTCAGAGATGCTGATCTTATTTTTAGGGCAGAGTTGTTGAGACACACTTTTAGTTATTATTACCACCACCACCTCCTGGACTCAACTTTGAAGAAGAAGATTCCAGCACTGTGTCTTGTTACAAAACATTACGGTAGCAATTCAACTAAGTTTTACTCAGAATAGAGCGATTGAAATGAATGGATTAAAGTAGGCCTACACTAAGTAACACTTACAGTAATTGACTCCCATCCTAGCAAAGGGGGGCGGGGGGCAGCTGTCCCCCCAATCAATAAAAAACAATACAAATCTGCCCCCCCTAACAAAAGCCTGCCCCCAAACAAAAATCCTGGCACCCTTATTCCTAGTCACACACCCTTGCACCCTTATTCCTAGTCACACAACTAACCTTGATTTTAAAGAGAGTGTGTGTGAGTTAGACACCACACTTTCCAAAAAAATCTCCTAGACTGTAAAAAAAACAGTTGTTGGTACTTTAAGTTTTTCCTCATTATCAACCTTTATCAGATCTTTGCTGTACGTTTTGCAAACTGAAACTGTGGAGTCATTTATTTAAGCCCAGTGGACTTTGCTACTTAGTCAGTACATGGGAGGATCTCTGCCTTGTTTGCTTGGTAATCTACAAGTGTTGCTTAGTAATTTACAAGTCTTGAACTCTTCTGATTTGCTTGGAACTTACCCTTGCAATTGGATTCCTCTTTGAATTATCTTCCCCTTCTCTACAGGCTGCAGCAAATTTAATCCATTCTCGTTTCTGCCTGTGGTGGCTTTTCCATCTCTCCATGCCTTTTTCATCCCATTCTTTCACCTTGAATAAACAGCACATGAGCATTAAAAGGACTAAATGAACACCATGAGAACCAGTTGTTCTGAATATTGAATGTGGTTTGATAGAAAAGTGGGTGGCTCAGGGTCAGGGTTCTGAAGGAGACAGGAGGAACAAGTGGAAATAAGGCCCATGTCCAGGAAAGGATGTGTATGGTGGGTAAGAAGAGCTGGAGGAGGGCTGAATTTCATGTAACGGTTCAAAATAGGATGTTTCGTCTGCAAGTCTTTGGTTCATATGTAATAGATTTGTAGGATGCACCAGCAAATAGCTGCTTTACATAGTGATCCTGTGCTTTGAAAAATAAACAAAACCCTCAGAAGTCCCACTGTATTAAATAGCCCCTACTCCCTGATACCTGGTAGTAAGTCTCATTGAGCCTAAGTCTCATTGTCTAACTAGACAAGCATATGGTTGTGCTGCTAATAACACTGTGGTGATTAAATTACCTGAACATGAAAAGCAGCAGTGCTGAACTCCAAGGATACCTAGAAGAGGAACAAGAAAGAACAGTCAGCGGAATGCTCACCTTAATTTCCCCCACTTATAGAGCTCATAGAAACCCATCTCATCTATGTCTTTTAAAGTCTGCATCCTCAGCCTTCATATTGCTAAAATGTATACAGATTAAAAAGTAAGAATCTGATTCCACAGTGTCCTTGCACAGGTCCATTCCCTCTCCTGTATATTTTCCTTCACATTACGGCCACCTCTTCAATTAAACCAATGGATTTCATGCACCTCTCACTACTAGGGAATGCAATATGTAAATATGAATTTGCAAGCATCTGTATAATGAATAGCCAAAACAAGAACAATTTCTCATTTTATTCATGAATGTGAAATGCAAGTCAGTGAAATCTCTAAATCTCTATTGTAATATATGCATCAGATTACAAGCAGATCTTTTTAGGGCCTGTCCTCATGTTGGCTGCATATTTAAAAGCACTACACTGTGCAAACAGATATCTTTATATTCACACCAGAGATTTTTACAGAATGCAAACATTAGATGAAAATGAGATCATGCTCATGTGACCATAGAAATTTCAGTCAGCCATGTCTTAATCTACTAACAAAAATAAAAGTAAGTCAACTCCAAGAATTTCATTAGTGAACTTTTTTTTGCACACACCATCCTGGGCACCCACAGGGTCCCCTACTCAACAACAACAATTCCAATTGATAAGTCACCCTTCACCCACCGAGGCCGCCTGAGACTCCAGTGACAGTGTTGAATAAAGGAGCGCTCCCAGAATATGGATCTGCTCCTTCCAGAGGACTTGGGACACATAACACTTCTCTCTTTTCAGGATTCAGCTGCAGTTTATTGGTCCACAGGTAACCCATCACTGCCTCCAAGCACTGGTTTAACACCTCACCTGCCTCTCTTGACTCAGTTGGAACAGAGTTGGAGTGTCATCTGCATATTGATGACACTCTGTAATGAATAGAATAGGTTGTGGGGAGTGCTTTGTTGCAGTGAGGTTTCGATGGCCAACAACAGTTTCCCCAGCTTTCAAATGTGGCCACGGGTCCAAAAAGGTTAGCAACCCCTGTGTGTTCTTCACACGTGTTCAGACAGCTGCTTCCTCCTCTTTAAACGCAAGCCATTGTTCTGGGGGTATCAGATTGTATTGGAGGGAATGCTTGCTGAGTGAACTAGTAGAAACACACAGCCTTTTTATCACCCGTCTTCAGACAACTGTTCAGCTCATTCTCTTACTGACCTTCAGTTATAACTTTGCCCCAAAGCCAAAGGACGACATGCTGGCATTGCATATAACAAAACTTTAGAGAAATGGTGGAGAACTTCAAGCTGAGGAGGTCCTTCTTTCTGACCCTGAGGACTCTCCCTAGACAACCCTTCCACAGGCCACACCCCTCACTAGTGCTGTTCCATACCCTCCTTGAATGTTTTAACCTGGCTGGAACAGGCCCTTGCACTGTGAAAATGCCACTTCTTTGCCTGAATGGAGTTATTTGCTTATAGAAACCCCTGCCTTAGGTGTGGCTGGAATGTAGCCTATGATGCAAAAGTAAGAATCACCATCACTGTTCCCCTCTACCCCCAACACTTTGGATCTTGCATGTGCCCTCCACAAGGTTTTCCACAAGGGGATGTGGCTTTTGGAATGAAAAGCCCCCCCCCCCCGCTTTAGAGGTTCTACCTTCTTCCTGACTGACAAGTCACATCTCAAATGTGGAAGACTTTTGGGAGCACTCTCCCACAAAGCATGAACAGATGTTCAGAGTGAAGCATCTGGTTGTGTATATAGAATCCTTTGGATTCCTGCCTTTTCTATTAACTTCAATTAAATTTAGATCAAATTCTTTTGGGCAAGATTCACTGAGTCTTGGACTTCCGCTTGCATAAGGGGCTTCTCCCTTCATCTCCCTGTTTGTTTCCTGCACCTCCAAATTTGACATGGGTGGTGTCAGGCAAAACCCCAGAACAGCATGTTTAGGAGAGGATTGTTCTGTTTGGCAAAGCAATATGTTTGCCCTGACAGAATGATCAACATAGCACCATGTTGAATTCCCCTATTTGAGTGCACGTGGGCAGGCAGATTTGCCTCATCAATTTACTTAGACTGCTTTTTGCAGGTTAAAAAGATTGGGAACTTGAGGAGCAAAAGAAAAAAGGACAAATGTAGATGATGATGGGGGGAAGCCATTGTAAATTTCACAGCAAACTAGCAACAGTAGACGTCTTTTAAAATATATATGAATGAGAGTCAAATAAAACTCTGTTTTACAGGTTACATAAAAGACAGGTTAGCTTTATGAGAAACACAGTCATCTGAGCATCTGTATGGAAGGTAATTTTCCAACAATCATCCTCAACATGGTGCATTCAGCTTCCGTCACTCTGGCCAGGGGTGCCAACTTGAATAAAATATTGGGGGGTCCAGGTAAACCCTGCCCCACATAATCAATCACAAGGCTCAGCACACACACCATTTGAATGGCAATGGCCATCAACTTGGGGGGGGGGGCTCAAATATTTTATTAGGGGACGAAGGGACCTCACCCCCTTGGAGTTGGCTCCTATGAGCCTGGCTGAGGTTGATGGGAGTGGTAGTACAAAACAGCTGGAAAGCATCGCTTGGAGAAGGCTATTTATAATATGTGGGCTGAGGTGGGGGAGCATACAATTTGACTAATAATAAACAACTATCTGACTTTTAGAAGACATCTGAAGGCAGCCCTGTTTAGGGAGGTTTTTAATGTCTGATGTTGTATTGTATTTTTAAAATTTTGTTGGAAGCTTCACAGAGTGGCTGGGGAAACCCAGCCAGATGAGCGGGGTATAAATAAATAAATTATTATTATTATTATTATTATTATTATTATTATTATTATTATTATTATTTATGATCTGTTAGCAAGTCTGAGTTGAAAAAGATTGAGGGGAGGAGTTAAGGCTCTCTTTCCAAATTAGAGATATAAGTATCAGTCCTTCTGTACCCAAAGTGTCAATATCTATCCACTTGCAAGAGGCGAGTTTTGTATGCAGAATTATAAAGAGCAATCTTCAGAAGGGAAAGTCCAAGGGAATTCCCCAAAACAAACTAATGAATAAGACTGAGCATATTCAGTTATGGCCTGGCCACAGAATCCTGACTGACTGTTGGGGTGGGTGGGGTGGAAATGGAATGTAGTATCACAGAGAAGAGCATGGGTGACTGGATGTAATCATGAACACCAAAATATACAGCACTGCAAAATGTTGCTGTTGCAGGTTCATTCTATTTCTGATGTTCAGGTGCCATTGCATATGTCACCAAAACAGACCCACCACCCCACAAGAGGTAATTAGCAACAGGCTTACGAGAAACCCAAGATTTGCAGAACTACAGAAGACTTTTGGGGAGGGGAACACTAAGGGGCAGGAAACCTGCAAGCAACCCAAGGAGAATAATTATCCAAATACGGTAACTCTTAAGTGGTACAGTCCAGGACCCACCCGCTGGATCATCACCTTGTCGCGGCTTGCATGTTCCTATGACCCTTGTGAGTGAAGCCATCAGGAATCTCACACTCCCAGCAGGGTCACCCAAGGAAGTAAGGTCAAAGGGAAGGAGCTAGAGAAAGAATGACCCAAGAAGTCCTCAATGGCAGAACAGGCGGATGATAACAAGCGGTATGTTACAACGGCTGTGAAGGCAGATGAAGTCTGCAGAGGCCTCGAACTTAGGGCGCAAGGGAGAAACGTGCTAAGAGGAAGGCACGCTTTGCAAATCCACACCATGATCAGCTCCCGCCCAGAAACCAATGTCCCCACTGTGGAAGGATGTTTGGATCCAGAACTGGCCTCCACAGTGACTTACGGACTCACTGTTAAAACCGTGTTTATGGAAGACAATCTTACTCGGCTACGAGTGCCAAGAAGTAGACAGTCCAGGAGGGCTGTAGTCCAACAGATGGTATCAGTGACTACTTCATAGGAAGGCTAAGGGCAGCCACTTTTGAGTCTGTACTAACTACTTTCTCCAAATATTTGAATGAACAGAGCACAAAAGAAGACTACTGACACTCAGACAGTTTATTACCTCAAAGAACAAAGGCAGATCTACTCCACCTATAAAGATGGGTAAGCATTAACCTATTAAAATTCAGCATGTGGTTTTGCCTCACCATCCCATGAGAAAATTCTAATTTGCACCTCCACTTTTCTTCTTCTGTGGTCCAGGCAACACGAATACTTGCTATGACTGCTAACTTATTTAGCACTTCTTATTTCCAAAATGGATGGTGATCTTTCTTAGCTCTGTTGCCATGACAAACTTATGATACACTTTATTATCTGTTTATTTAACAACATTTTTATAGCACTTAAAATTGTCAATAAAAATAAATATTAGAGGAAAAAATGCCACATATGTAGGTGTTTAGAGAACCATGTACAGCCTTAGGGAAGTAAGAAATGGTATTGGGAGCTGGAAGATCTTGTACCAATACTACTTCCCACTTCCCTAAGGCTACACCTGGTTCTTAAAAGCCTACATATGTAGTAATTTTCTGCAATATGTTCAGAGTTAAATTCAGAGTGTGGTGGTGGCAAGCAGACAAAAGGATGTCAAGTAGGGTTGACTTTTCCCTTTGGCTACTGTGGACTGAAATAGTGAAAAGGCCTTAAGTGCAGTGCAAATGAATGCCAAATAATCATGGACTTCACAGATCTGATGCATATCAAAGTGCATTCCAAATCATCCATTCCACAGATATGCCCCCTGTTAGACATTCATTGGTTTTCCTGTACAAGTGTAGGAGTTGTCTGAAGTCATTGTTAGAATTGCTACAACTGCTGTTAGAGACTCACATGATTTACCCCATCCATACAGTATGTGTCTCTTGGAATGAAACATATTACTAGTCCTGTTGAGTGTTACTTACTAATGGAAATATTCTGGTAGAAAGCACAATGGAACTAGCACATAGCTTTAAGACTGTCTATAATATAGCCAATGTTGCCATTCTTAAATCTATGAATTACAGTTACATCACTGCAAGTTTATAGTAAAAAGACACTGGACTGGGATAACTCATATAATGAAGAGAACAATCCACTGAGAACTTTTCCTGCACAAATTCCTTTGAGAGGCATGGGAACAACATATAAAAGCATCATAATGTTTTCATGGATTTTGGTGGGGTTTGCATAGGAGATCTTGCTAATGGTATTTTTGCCCATTTTCAACAGAGACACACTAACTGCAACTCATGAGTATGCCTTATTTTTGCTATCTTAGCTAAGAACTAATTTGGGGAAACATATATGTGTTTATTTCTTCTTTTGCAAAAAGTGAAGAAGATTGTTTGCTGTGAGTTCTGCTTCTGAAAAGGAGAAGAATGTATATATTAAAAAACCCCCAAAACTTCTCATGAACATTGTCCATGTAGTGGAACTATCTTCTCTTTTTACTTATGACCACTGTAGGTCTCTCATCATTGAGGAATTTAATTTGTATGTGTATATCCCACCTTCCCCCAAGGAGCTGAAGACAGTCAACATGGTTCTCCCTCCATTTTATACTCACAACAACCCTGCAAGGTAGGTTAAGGTAAGATATATACTGGTTGGCCCCAAATCACCCAGTAAGCTTCATGGCTCTTTGAGAATTTGAGTCCAGGTCTCCCCAATCCTAGCACAACATTCACCAATGCACCAAAGGTCATTAGTGAGCCATCAGTCAAGGGCATAGTTGGTTGCAATATACAGCAGCATGGTGTGGGAGAAATGTTCCTTGATCTGAACTTAATATTTGATATTTTTACTCAATGTGGGGGATGATTTATTGTGGCATATTAAATTATGTGCACCAGGCCAAGAAATAAGTCTTTTGCTGCATTTGCTTTGATGCAAAATTTGCTAAATTTCTCATGCCAACAAGGACAGTAGTAAATTCAAGATGCTCATGTGGATTTTGAGAAAGGAAAGTGGACACCCCAGAAACCAGCACTCATTAATACAATCAAGAGTTTCCAAGATGCATGCAGATTCCTGTCTGCCTCTAAAAGTTTCCCATGCATTTCAGTGGATGGAAGTTAAATCAGCATGTGCATTCCTTTGTGGGTGTTGTTCAACTCTCTCTAGTATAGTGATTTATTCCACTGTTCAGACAGGATTTCTGAAGTTATTGATCTTCTGATGCTTGAAGCAGAAATCCTAAACACACTTAATTGGGAGTAACCCCAGTTGGACTCAGAATGACTTACTTCCAAGTAAACATGTATTAGTCCATGTGTTGTTTAAGGAATAAATTGAAAAAAATTTGAATGTTTTAAATGTTTGAACCCAGATTCCCAAAGTTTGAGTAGTTATTTCAGATTTGCAAGACTGCAAAGAGATCAGCTTCAGAGTTCCATTTCTTTAATATGCTGCTCCACAACTTCTACTTCAAAGCCATTTACAAACATGAATTAATTAACTACTATCAGTGCCAAGGCAATATTATATGCAATTATGGCATACTCCCTGCTCCACCTACTTGAATCCAAGTGACTGAACATGCCCTTAATTCCTGATCTGTTCTCTTTCCCAGTGCTGTTCTTTTTAGGAGTTGAGCCTGTCTCTTTGAAGTCAGGCAGGGTATTGCTGTGAACAGGGCTGAGTATTCTAGCGCATTAGACTATTAGTCATCTTTGTGCCATTGTAGTGTGCAGTTGTGTCAGCATTTTGGGCTATGCATTTTATTCCTGCGCCAAAACTCCCACTGAAGAAGATTAGATCTTTCCTTTTATTACATTTATTTCCAAAGTTCTGTAACTTTGCAGTCGAAATCCTGGCAGATGGCGTCTCCAAGCCTAAACACCATTATATGGTTAGAAATCCCACAGAAATCAACAACTCAAACAGGATGTGTATCCATGTAATTGCATTCATGATTCAGGCCTAAATATCTAGGTACCTGGTATCTGTCTTCAAGTAATTTTTCTTTTAAAAAAAGATGATGTTTAAATCCAAGCTAAGTCATTGCATTCATGAATGTTAATAGCTTCTTTGTTTTGTTTTGTTTTTAATTAAGATAGGTAATTGTATTTCAAGGATACCTGCAGAATTATGGGCCAAATCCTGAATTCCAGAAATAAATTTGCCAACAATTTTCAAATTTGTTTTTCTTCCAAGTTTAGGTAACAAGTCCATATATGTGACACTTGTTTCTAGTTATGTAGAAAGCCAGCACCATCCCTTTGAGCTAATGGATGTAGCAAATAGTCAGCTTTGGAAACCTAGGATGACTTTTATTCAGAGTGAATGGGAAGAATCTATATTATTGCTTAATAGATAAATTGTACTTTTCTTGGGCTGCAGTATAGGGAATATGCAGGGTCCCTAAGGATAATTGAGTCCTTAAACAAATTGGCCTCTGATCACATTCGAGAAGTTCAGCTCACAATAGGAAGGTTTGTGGTGGCATCATTAAATAATCCATTTTTTGTGTGTGCATGACACACCACCCATGTGCCAAGTGATCTTGTAACTGAGCTCTGAGCATGCACTAGACTGTAGCCATTCAGGTCAACATCCAGGCTATCTTTCAAAAGGCTTAAACATGCTGAACTCTTAATACAATGGTACCTCAGGTTAAGTACTTAATTCGTTCCGGAGGTCCGTTCTTAACCTGAAACTGTTCTTAACCTGAAGCACCACTTTCGCTAATGGGGCCTCCTGCTGCTGCCGCACCGTCAGAGCATGATTTCTGTTCTCATCCTGAAGCAAAGTTCTTAACCTGAAGCACTATTTCTGGGTCAGCAGAGTCTGTAACCTGAAGCGTATGTAACCTGAAGTGTATGTAACCCGAGGTACCACTGTACTGGATTGTCATCACAAACCTGTATGCAATACCTCATCCTGGATAAGATTACTTAGTCTCAGTTTGTTGTGACACTTCATTAAAAATACATACAAGTAATCTAGCTTTTTATTTTAATAATTGGAAGGGAAAATGAAGGTGTCTGGGTGAAACAATGAACAAGAGAATTGGCCAAGTGGAGATGGCATAAACTAGTTTTCATCAGGCAGGTGGTAAAGAAAAAATGCACTGCCTTCATGAAGCAAGCCTGTACAAGTACTAGGAACACAGCCCAAACAGAAAAATCAGTATTTTGCAGTGAGTACTCTTTGGATCAAGCAGGTGTTGAAAATTCAGATCAGATGGGGAAATATATACTGACTCCCTCCCAGACCAGAACATTTGTTTCAAAATAAAATTGCTAGTTTTAACTTTTGATTTTTTTCTGTTCTTCTGTTATCTAGAATATTAGCACTGGTTCACATGTATATCATAATAGACATTGTGTGTGTGTGTGTGTGTGTGTGTGAGAGAGAGAGAGAGAGAGAGAGAGATTCTGTGGTTTGGGAAACTCCACATTATGAAGAGATTTCTCTTACTTCTGCCTGTGAAGTCCCCTCAGTGATCATGCTCTCAAACAAAGATTTGGATATGCTGAAGAGCTTGGGAAATGCCTGTAAGATTACTGGCCTTTCTCCCCTCCACACCCAGGCAATGCAAAGTTACAAACTTCAAAGGAAAACCCCATTCACTTTAAAAGACCCACACCCCATTGGGTTCATTGGAGTAGTTGCACAGTTATTTGGATGAAGGCCTCTACAGACGACACTTGTGTTTATAGACATTTTCTCAGCTTTGTCAAAAGACGGCTAAAAACAGACCTGTTTCATATGCTAAAAGAGACACTCTTCCCAAATAAATGTCAGAAGGCACACCTAACATATAAATCTCTGTACTTAAACCCCAGCCTTAAGAAATGCATGCTATTTAATCATTGGGTCTTGGTCTACAGATAATAATAAAAAAGATGTATCAATGGCCCAGTCTAATTTCTAAGAGCAAGCAACATTCCAGGCTTTGAAGAGACCTGAATCTTGCACCAAACATGTAGGTACTGATTCATTGCTTTGCTTTTTGCCAACCCTTAAGTTATTCACTTGGCAGCTGACTTCATTGATTAGTTCTGATTTATCAAGTGTGAAATTGTTAATTGGGCATTGCTTCTTTCCTTTGAGCAATGAACAGCAGAGTTTCGCTCTGCCACATCATCTTAGAAAAATTTGATACATTACCGGTAGGAAAAGATAGTGGTGGGGGAATGTGCAAAATTACATTTGGTTTGAAAAAATCCTATTTGAGAACCGATTGCAAAGAATTCTGTAGCATTCTTAAGATTATAAGGTCACTTGCAACTGGTGCCATTTTTGTGCCGCAACTCTTCATGAACACCTCCATCATTCACTTAGAATGGCAATGGTGGCCATCTGAGAGGTGCCGGAACTGAGTTCCAGCAAATTCCAGCTGAAAACCCCCCTGCTTGCAACCATTCTAAGTGCAAGAAAAAGCAATAGAAATTACGATAAATGGAGTTACATGACAATATGGACTATGCAGCAAGGCCACCAAGGCCACCAAGTTCTGTCTCTACAATCTCTCAACATTTGATTGCTTCAACATGCCTAAATGTTGTTTCTTCCACAGATAGCACTTTCCCGTGTATAAGGAAAACAAACGCAGCCCAAAGCTCTTACATAAAGAAGTACCATGCTGACGAATTTTCCTGTTTGCACATGTATCTAGAAGCAGGTTTTCAGTGACAGACTGGAGAAATCTAACTCCGAGGGATTTGAGCATCAAATCCCAATAATAAACAGCAAACTATACAATCTTCATGCAGTACAGGAAAAACAATATATGCCTGGATAAAGATTGAAAGAGTTTGTCCACTTTTTTGCTAGAAAGCATACTAGCAAAAACAGATAACAAGGGATTGCTCGTTATATAGAGTGGCTTTCAACTAAGTCATACTTGAACTAGACCCTTGACTAACATGTCCATTGATTACAATGTGCAGCGAGCCCTCTTCCAGTAGTATCTGGCTCTCTGTTTTAGATATTAAACATCTAAATAAATGGATTTAATTATATTTAGAGTAGATGGGTGGTTTTGTTACTGGGCAATCCCATGATCGTTTGCTCAGAAGTAAACTCGGTCAATTTCTATGGGATTTACTCCCTAGCAAGTTAATACAGAATTGTAACAAAAGTCTTCCTCCTCCCTTCCCCAGTCTTCACTTCCGATTTACAATGCAGGAATAACCAAAGCACAGAGAATTACCAGCATCGCCAGCAGAAGAACTTGAAAAGTAACACTGGGTTTGAAAACAATTCTCTTAAAATCCATTCTTACCGTTAAAATGAACAGCACAGCAGCTGCTCTGTAAGTTAGCCAATCCATTGCATCTGTTGTCTCTTAGGTCCAAGAAAGGGACGATAACACTCCAGGTGGCTGTGCCCTTCCCCCCCACCCCTTGTGACACTGCGTAGATGTTCTTTCACCCAGGCTTTGGAGGAGTCTCTGACTTCCTCAGATCAGAGCACTGAAGATGCTGCTTAACCAAGTGTGTTCCTCCACCCAAAACCTTTGGGCAGGTCTTGAAATGCTTGACAACATCATTATTGCTCCAGGGGGAAAGCCAAAGACACACCTTGATACTTTTTGCGATGAAACACTTTGCTGGGCACCAAACAGAGCATTATAGAGAGAGACAAGACAGGCTGTACTGGGGAACTACTGAATGAAAGTCAGAATTACCCACTACCACTACACAAAAAGCTGCACTTGTAAATTTTGGGCAGGTCCACACAACGGCAGGATCCCAAGTTTCACAAACCAATTTGATATTGCTGCTCTAAGTCCTAGGAGCCCACTTCCTGTGGGCATTTGGAGGTCATATTTCCACCTCCCTCCAATAATATTCTTATATGGGTTCCTCCAGCCATTGGTAAATGATGGAACTCTGGAGAAGCAGAGGGAAAGAACAACACAAACTTTGGATTTGTCCCCTTTCCTTGACATCATATAGATCTTTCTGGTGCCAGCTTAACTAAAGAGAATGCCAATAGCAGTCTTCTGCTTACTTTCAGTTTTGAGAAGCAATGTGAATTAAAGTCACCATATAAATAAAGCAAAGTTTAAAAATAATAATCCCCCGTGTTCTCATAGTAGCTCCCCTGCCTTCAGATTTCCCCATTCATTTTAATGCCTGAGGACTCAATATAAAAAGCTGACCCTCCATTGAAGTCCTTGGAGTTATGGAAGCATTATAGTATATAGCTCACATGTAAATGTGTCTATTTTGTTTCTTATTGTATTTCTTATCTAGTTCCCTAGATCAGCTTGATATTCTTTGAAAAGAATAGTGTTTTTAAAATGTATTGAAAAGCTTATTTGGTTCAGTAATCTCAAACACAACAAACAGGTGTGACAAGCAGAAGTCTATCCTTGACCAGTTAAACAGGGAGCAATGCAACAACTTTACTGTCTTACTGATGATTTGTGGGATACAAATGGAGGCATGTGGCGTAACTCAGTTTGGACAGAGTGTGGATGACCACAAAGGTGATGGCGACTAACTGAAGGCTTTCACTCTTCCTAGTATTCTTCTTGGGACAGATTTTTACTCTGGACTCTTTCATCATTATTTTTAAAGAAACTTAAGGGTATGGCTCCAAAAGTCACAGCAGAATCAGTAGTGTGTGAGAAGATCTGATGTCATGCCCTGTCACTTCTCTGTATCAGCAATCTTGCAGCTGCATTCATCCTGTTCATTCTGAGGACTGTGTTACCTCTTGGGCAAGCTTTTGGGGCCGACATGCCAGTTACGGGCAGGGCCAGAGGCAAAAGAGGGCAGAACAATGGATGTGACTCTTGCATCATAGCACCACAGTAGGTTATTGACAAGCTGAATATTTCTATGTTGGCTACATCTCTTCATCCTCCATGCAGGCCCTAATTGGAGCAGAAGCGATTTTTGGCCCAAACGCTGTGAAACTGAAGTTGTGGGTGTGTCTTTGTGTCCAGAAGCACTGACCTGTAATGGATCAAGCCAGCCTCTTGCTGCATTGTGTAGAATTCCCATTTGCTTTATTTGGCTATGTTGCCACTTCAAAGAGTCATGGCTTCCCACAAATAATACCCAAGGAATTCTGGAAATCATAGCTCTGTGAGAGGAATAAGGGTTTCCTAGCAACACTCAGCTCGTTTAACAAACTACAGCACCTATAATTATTTGGGGATAGCCATGACTATTTAAAGTGGTGTCATAGTGAGATAAAATGCATGGTGTGATGGTGGCCCCATTCTCACTAGGATTGCAGTGGTGAATAGCAAAGAATAGAGGACATACTTGAATGAGAATCTGGGCATGAGGCAGCCATGGATAAAGTCCTTGGCATAAAGTGGGTGAAGAATCTTACCTTCTGAGAATCCTTCCTTCTGGGAGCCACAAGCCTTGGCGCCCACCTATCAAGAATATCCAACACTGTCAGAGGGACTTTCGGGGACCTTTGCCACTATATGATTCCACAAAACTAAGCTGAACAAACAATATTCTCCCACTCAAAGGCAGAAGCGCACGAGTGCAGAAAATCCCCCAGGACTGACAAATAGGCAGCCAAGTCTTACCAAATGCACAAGATACTAAAAAACTGACAAAAAAGTCATTTCTGCTTTTAATTTTACTGAGGACAAACATCTGACACTGGGTTGGTTGTTAACACATCCTATAAACATATTTTTATATTTGGAAGAAAATGGTACGAACCCAGGGTATTATATCCAGGGAAGGTATTGTATGTTTCAAAAGCAAGGGTTTATAATTCAGTTGTTGGTTGGCATCCGTCTGTCTTGGGAGACAAAATCATCTACCTCCTCAAGCGTGTGGTCACCAATGCTGAAGCGTGGAGTGCTGGTGTCATCCTGAACCAGAACGACACCAGGATCCTCCAAGTTTTCAAATCTCACCCATATAACAGATTGGATCTCAAAAATACTTTATTACAATTGGAGTCCAAGTGGATTTTCCACTTGGAAACTGTCATTCCAAAGGGCTTAAATTTTAACTTAAGAATTGAGTTTTTTTAAAATTAATCATTCCTATTGATGGAGAAGATTGTAATTGGAGTCATGGCCCCTTTAAGCAGAACACACAGCTGTGTCTGCATCAGCCCTTACAGAATGAGCAGAGTGCCTTTTCAATTTTATGGAGCTGACTTTTCTATTTGAGCATATGTTTCGCTGTCATATGTAAGTGTAATTCCTTGAATAATTTTCAAATGTAAATTTATTATATTGTATGAAGGTTTTTATCAACATGTTATATATAATTCAGCATTCCATTGCAGGCCAACTGGAAGAAGATATTCAAAACAAAGATTTGCATCCAGTGATCTCATCATCAGAGTCCTGCTTAGGATTTTATGCAGCTGGGGCACGGCCACTGCGACTTGAGTGACTGAGAGCAAAGCTACAACACTCCCACGACAGCTTTTTCCTGGTCTGTTGATTATCCTTTAGCAACAAATATACAGTCATACCTTGGGTTGAAGTAGCTTCAGGTTGAGCATTTTTGGGTTGTGCCCCGCAGAGACCCGGAAGTAATGGAGCGCATTACTTCCGGGATTTGCCACTTGCACATGCACAGACGCTCAACATGACATCACACACATGTGTGGAAGCGGCAAATCATGACCCGCGCACGCACAGACACTGGTTGCGTTCACTTCAGGATGTGAACGGGGCTCCAGAATGGATCCCGTTTGCATCCAGAGGTACCACCGTACTTGTAGAGATACTTTTCTCTTTTTTGAATGAAGGAATATTTGGTTGGAACTTTGCGTTTGAGAAATCCTGTATTGCACTTGGATATGATTTTGGTATTGCACACATTAGGTTAAAGCTATATTTAAAGAAAGGGACGCGGGTGGCGCTGTGGGTTAAACCACAGAGCCTAGGACTTGCCGATCAGAAGGTCGGTGGTTTGAATCCCTGCGACGGGGTGAGCTCCCGTTGCTCGGTCCCTGCTCCTGCCAACCTAGCAGTTTGAAAGCACGTCAAAGTGCAAATAGATAAATAGGTACTGCTCCGGCGGGAAGGTAAACGGCATTTCCGTGCGCTGCTCTGGTCGCCAGAAGTGGCTTAGTCATGCTGGCCACATGACCTGGAAGCTGTACGCCAGCTCTCTCGGCCAATAAAGCGAGACGAACGCCGCAACCCCAGAGTCGGTCACAACTGGACCTAATGGTCAGGGGTCCCTTTACCCTTTATATTTAAAGAAACAGACACTTGGTGGAATAAAAATGTCATATGTATATTTGATGTTTGGAAAGTTCTATATAATTGCATAGAGAGTTGTGTGAGCTGAAATTGGTAGGCTTCATTTCCTCAGAATATGGAACTACACCTGCAAATTGCAAATTTCATCTACTTCTGTCAACGTTTGTGTGTGTGTGTGTGTGTGTGTGTGTGTGTGTAGCCATTTGAACCTTTCCCCATATAAACCAATGCAAATATGTAAGAAGCCTTGACTGTTCAGATGTGAGATTCTGATTAAGACAAAGCAAGTGTCTTCTGCAGTGGTCCTAGCCAAATCAACTCACGTTCTGAAGCATCAAAGCAGAATCCAAACTGAGTCATGTCTTCAGTGTATACCCCTAGTTAAAATTTGTGTTGATGAAAGTAACCTACACATCTCAAAGTAGCTTGGTTCCTACCACAGTCCTTATATCTTATTGCAACTTTTGAGATCATCTAGTATCCTTCTGACTCTATTTTGCCAATCTAAATAGGAAAGAAAGCAAGAGAAATCCTATGGAGCCACTGCAAGACCAGATGTTGTTTGGTTTCACCTTCTATCGGCCCTAGCCAGCATGCCCAGTGGTTCGGAATAATGGCAGTTAGAGTCCAGAAACCCCTAGAGGGCCAGAGGTTAGCAAAGCTTCCTCAAACTCGGCCCTCCAGATGTTTTGAGACTACAATTCCCACCATCCCTGACCACTGGTTCTGCTAGCTAGGGATCATGGGAGTAGTAGGCCAAAAAATCTGGAGGGCTGAGTTTGAGGAAGCCTGGTGTAGACAGTGCTGAGTTAGCAGGACCAAAAGTCTGGCTTGGTGTTAGGCAGCTTCCTATGTTCTTTCCTAATCATTTCTGATTTATCCAACGAATCTTCCATTCTCTTTAATGTCCTGTCACTTGTCCCATCCAGTTTCCAGTGTTCAGTTCCTTAGTATCTTATCAGTCTTTAAAATATCCTTCTTCAGTTATTTCCCCCTCTTTACACATGTAGGCCTTTTTAATGCAACTCTATGTGTTGGGCCAGGCAACACTCATTCCCAAACCATCCAAATATTTCTTGAGTGTTCATCAGCTGAATTCCTCTAGTGCAGGTGCAGTTAACCTGTATTTGATGGGCCAATGAGCAGGGATGATAGGAACTACAGTCCAACAACATCTGGAATGCCACCTCTAGTTGCTATGCCTCTAGTTCCCCAGGTCTCACTCTTAAAGAATTTTGCCATACAGCATGGTAAAATCTACTCATGCATTATTCTTTAGTTCTAGTCTCCCTTGACAAACTGGAACATTTCTTCTCTCTTCATACTCTTGCTGTATATTTCAGCATTAATTCTTTTAAATGAGATCCTTCCCTTTGCCTGCAGTCTCTCTTATCCCAAGATCTGGGCTCATTCCTTATAGATGAATGTCTCTGATCAATTTAGAATGAATCATAACTCAGCTCTGCTGAAATCAATGGGGCCGGTTAGGCCTCCTCAATGGGCTTTCTTGTTCTCATTTTGACCTCTCTAACTTTGCCTCACTCATTACAGGGAGGATAATTTATCTTGCGAGGCTGACCACACCTTCAGTCTCTCCATCTCTCCCCTTTACCTCCAGCACAGACTTGTACATTTGTTCATGGGTATGTCCTTGCTACATTTCTTTCATTTGCTCCAAGACTTTCATTCTCTACTATTTCCTAACCACAGCAATGTCTTTAAAATGGTCATTTACTTTCCAAAGTTTTGCAGACTTTTTTTTTTGCAACCCTCTCTTTATTTCACAGAGCTCCTGCCAACGACAATTTTACTATATATACAATTCTACTTTATTATATTTGCAGAACTCTATACAATTGCAACTGATGCACTTGGCAAGGTAATAATGCAACCAGGCTATGCTGGGTTGACACAACTCCTCTCAGGGCAATTTGACCATCTACATAGGCCAGGGGTGGCTAGCCTGTGGCCTTCTAGGACTTTACCTCTCATCAGCCCAAGCCAGAATGGCCAATAGTCAGGAATGATTGAAGCTGGAGAGCTGCAGGCTCCCCATTCCTATAAACCCACAACATCACTTTCAGAAACCTCCCCAGGAATCCCCAGGAAAATATGAGGAGTGAGCACAATCCCTGTATCGTTTAGAAATAGTACGTACACACACACACACACACACACACACACACACACTGGGGGGAACTTCCTCCCTCCTTCTGCCACGACATAGATGTCTACAATTGCTGTATTTTAAACAATTCAAGTTTCATCTCATTGCTCATGAAAGCTAAAAATTCAGAAAAAAGTATGCGTGGGCTAGTGGACAAAGTATAAAAGAAGTCTGTTTGCAAGTGAGGCCATGCTTATCAAGACTATGGGAGTTATAAAAGGTATATAATCCTTTCCACATTAGCTGGTTTGAGCGACTGAGCAATTACAGTGCGAAAGGTTTGATAGATCTGTCTTGGGAAACCTGTCTGACTTGATTTAGAACTAGGGAGTGGCATCTATGTTCCAGTGCCTCCATAGAAACCAGTAGTTTGAAACCAAGAACAAAGTCAGCCAAAGCTCCCGCTACTCTCCTGGCAGCACAAAATTAACTGACGTGCAAAGATTAAGGCATGTTTTTATGCATTGGTCTGAATCTAGCAACAATCCCAACAAATTGGATTAAAAAATATATATATTCTGGAAACAGTATGAAAACCCTTCAGCTCTTTTCTTTTCTTTTCTTTTCTTTTCTGTTTTTATCAGCATCTGGTGCAGACTTAATGAAAAAAAATAATACTAACACAGACATATTTTTATCATTTTATATTAATGAGAGTCTTTCATAATCTGAATTCTCTTGCGCATTCTGAAGGGGAGCGTGTTCTTAGTAGAAGCTTTAAAGAAAAAAAACGAAGTATCTTAAACTGGAAATTGTACAGACATTCTCAATAATCTTGAAAAGTCACAAAAGTCTGATTCTCACTATTTTATTTATACCGGGCCAAATTTGACAAGTAAGTCCCTCTAGCAGAAGACCATGTACACCCCAAAATTGACCAGGGGAGGAGCAGTCAACAGAACCCACAAAACAGCATGTGAGGGAACAGAGGGAAGAACATTCCACTGGGCAATGTGTCATAGAATGTTTACCTTAGTGCAACATTGAATTTCTCTCCCTGTTATGTATGCATTCAATTAGAAACAGATATTAGTTATTTCATTTATTATAGCTATCACTCTTGCTATTTGACCAGATTCTTCACTGTTACAATATTAAAGAAAGGATGAAGAACCTGGGGCCCTACGGATGCTGTTGGACTCCAATTCACATCATCCCTGACCTTTGGCCATTCTGGCTGGGGTTGATGGGAGTTGGAGTCCAGCAACAGCTGAAAGGCCACAAGTTCCCCATCCCTCTGTTAAATGAATGTTTTGCTGTACTTCATTATATTAATGCATATTTTGTACCATGTTGAGCCTCTGGGAAAAGTGCCACCACCACAGTTTCATTACATATACAGCTATTGGGTGAAATTACTTTACAGTTTACATATTGTTATATGAACTCAGATCACCTTGTGTTGTATTTGTTGAAAGCTGAAACAGAAATTTTTGTATCAGCATAAATTTAAGTCAACCTGATGTGCCATAGAGGAATTACTGAAGGCGATGCATCTGTGGTCAGCTGACAATGACAACTGGGTTAAACTCTCATTTCCTCCTCCGCTCACGTTAAATGTTCTGTTGCACCTGTTGCACCCTGGTGAGTTGTCTCTGAGTATGGCTACATGACTTCAGCTGTTTCTGAACTTTTTATTTAGATGGGTGGAGATTCATAATGATATGGCCTGCAAATGATCAAGGACAAGCCCTTGATGAATACTCGGACTGGGCTGGGTTCCTAGTGCAAGTCCAATAATCAGACAGGGATTAAATGTGAAAACTAAAAATGTCTACAAGCATCTAGTGAATTTGGCACCAACGAAACATTTGCTCCCTTCAGTAAACACAAAATTCTGACGTACACTTTCATTGTGTGAACACATCGTATACACTAACAGCAAACTCATAGCTTACATACACATGGCTTTAACAAAGCAATCATCAGCAATCATGTCATGTGTTTTAAAAAATTAAATACCAGACTTGGAGGGTAATATCAAGATTGCAGTTTGGGAGCAAGAATATACACACTAATATATTCCTTTGAACCCGCTTTCAAGCATGTTAATTGAAAAAAGCACCATAGAGCTGACCGGAGGAAACCACCACAGCAAATATGTTAAATTAAAAGCCTATTACAGTGCAATCCTTTACAAAAAGAATGTCTCAATGGGGCTTATTCCTAGGTAAGTGGGTATGGGATTTCAGCCTACGATAACTGTGCTAATATATCAATGCTAATGTAATGAATCCAAAAAATCTTTCAAACCCCTAAAGTTTCAATAGCTTCAGGAAGGAAGGGAAACCAGAAAGAAACCAGAAACAAGTATGAAAATGCAGGATATAATGCTGGAAAAAGAGGAGAAAATCCCAAGGTTTTCATGTAATATGAATTATGCTTTAAATGCACATATTATTATACTACTAAATTATATTAATATAATGTTAAATGCAACAACCTAGGTTGAATCAGTGTTGTATTGAACTTAATCCTTCAATTCTGTTATCTGACATATTTCCATGTGACTATAATATTTGCAGTTGTCAGAGTTATTTACCCAGGGACTTGAAACATATGCACCCAGGTCAGAGTTAATCGTGCCTAGACATAAGATTTCTACATAAAGAGGACTGGTGATGTTGTTGTTGTTGTTGTTATGAGAGTCACAGAGGCTTTAACAGGTTATTTCCTACAAGGTGTAAAATAACAGTAATTTCTCATCCTGAAAATCACGTGAGTCAGCCAATCATTTTACTTTATCATTACATTTACTATTCATAAAGTCTTCCAAGGAAAACACTAAAACAGCCAACATCAGTATTTGAATGGTGAGATGTTAAAAAACTACCAATACAGCTCACTTAAGGCCACTGAGTCTTACTAACTTTATTTTGGCTTACCGGTAAGTGGGATGTAATTTTGTCTACTGATCCTTTTCATGAAGTGCAATTGAGTGCATTGTCTAAAGGCAGCCATCTCCATGGTGGCTGCCATACAGTCACCTCAGGAATGAATGTGACCACCAGCAGGTTGCAAAGAAGCAACATTTCCCCTGGAAGCACCATTCCATGGTATGGTATCCCCACACTGTAAGCACAATATAAGCACAATGACTTTTTCATTAGTGGCACTCCCTGCATTTAGGGGCAGCCATGTCCCCCACCCCATACAATGTCTTTGGGAAGGTTGGCATAAAATGATGTTCCTTTTCTTCTAGAGTGGCCTATTTTCAATGCATGTGACAGCAGCTGTGTTTTCTGGCCACTCAGAGCAGCTTTTGCCAGTCAGGAAGGGTTTTTATTGGACCACCTTAGACAATTTGTTGTCTAAGGTGGTCCAATAAAACTGAATTATGCTTCAATCTGTAGATTAGTCCAGGAGCTGTGGATCAGGTGAGTTCACTTTGACATATGGACCCAATGAATTCATTGAGCATCCCTAATTACAGCATAAAAAACTGCTTTATAAATCAAGTTATTTATTTTTATTTAATGATGGTTTCCAAGGTCTCTCTGCCTGTGACCTTTTTCTCCTCAGGCCAAAGGAAGTGAGTGTTCCCGTCCATAACTAATTGCTGATTCATCCCAGGAAACAGAACACAAGTTTTTCTAGTGGGTCTCTAGTGGGTATATCCTTTCTCTTTTGAAATGAAAGGAAATGGCGAAGGCGTGTTTTTGCCCAGTTCACCCATTCCTGGTATGGTCAGACTTTGTCCTACAGTCCCATATAGAGCATGTAGAGCATGTAGTCCAATTCAGATGTAACTAATCACATAGGACCTATTGATTGGCCTGTTGAAGTATTGTTTAAAATGACTCTTGATTTACTTATTCCTGCCATGTCTTGTAATTACTACTGAATTCTCTTGAAACGCTATATTTTATTGCATGTCCCATTTTGCCCTTATTGTAAGGGGCTTTGAACAGGGTTTACCACAGAAAAGAGGCACGTAAATAAACTGAGGAGAGACAACACCCAAACAATGCAGTAGTACCCTTGGTGACATTCAGCAATGCTAAGCACATTGCAGTGTGCCCTGCACATGGGAATGGCAGGTCCACGAGTGCCTATTATGCTGACACAACCCTCCTCCACCCCAGGAGTGAAGTAGACACCCAGTGATTCAAGGATGCATCGGTGTGTGTAACGCAGCTACATAAAACAAAATCATTTTAGAAGGCTTAACTGACTTATTGACGCTTATAAATAAACTGATGATTCATTAGGGGGAAATGTGATGTTTCAAATGCAAGCTATCACTTGTCAGCTTCTTAAGGTTATCATGGGTTTTGTATAATTGTGCAGTCAACAAAGACAAGGAATGAGAGTGAGAAGTAAGAAGACATGAGAGGTTGGCCATTACAGTACATTGAGACAAGAGATACATCCACAGTTAGCATCCTATCACCCAGGAAACCAAGGCACAGTTCCTCCATAAGGTGGTAACAATAAACCCTAGTAGTTCCAGCTATCTTCAAAATGACCTTTCAGAAACCATAGGGACACTTTAAAGCCCTGGAGTTTGGCTGGATCCTGTGTAAAACCAAATGTTAGTAAATAGGCATTTTCTTTGCAATGAAATTGCTAATAACCATCTATTATTACTTTATTCGTCAATGCCTTTATCTTAAGATGCTTTAAAATCTCAGTCTATGATTTGTTTTGTGCTATTTTCACATTCTTCCTAATTATAGCACAAGGAAGTAACATTTAGTTCAGTGATGTTTCCATGTAGCATGTGTGTGTCCTGGGAAGAGTCTCATGAACCAGAAAGAGAGGGATGAAAGACTGCCTTTGGCCCCTGGGCTTAAAGTTCACCATCCTCACAAAAAATTAAATCCATCAATACAACTTAAAAGTGCTTCAGGTGGATCATGCCCATCATCTGGCAGAAAGAGACTGTTTGAAAGTTACCACATTATTGCTGCTGATCTGCTGAAGTATGCGATTAAGCAATTTTTAAAGCCATTTTTTTAAAAAAAAATTTTTTAGCAAATATTAATGTGAGTTACATTGATCTCAATCAGCAGATGGATCCTCTTCTAAAGATTTGCTCTCGTTTCAAGGTGGAAAGTCTGAAAATAAAGTTTCAAATTGAACAGAGTCTAGCTCCCTGAAAGTTTATGATTCCTTTATCCTTTTCCAGCTTCAGGTTCATCTCTTCACTTGTCTTATGCTTAGTTTTTAGGATACAGTAATGCTGTTGTCGTTTGCAATATTGAGGAACCAGTCCCAGGTACTACATTTTCCTTCTTTGAAAAATGCTTTATACACAATACAGTGGTACCTTGGGTTAAGTATTTAATTCGTTCCGGAGGTCCGTTCTTAACCTGAAACTCTTCTTCTCCTGAAGACCACTTTAGCTAATGAGGCCTCCTGCTGCCGCTGCGCCGCTGCTGCACAATTTCTGTTCTCATCCTGAAGCAAAGTTCTTAACCCGAGGTAATATATCTGGGTTAGCGGAGTCTGTAACCTGAAGCGTATGTAACCTGAAGCATATGTAACCAGAGGTACCACTGTATTAATTCATCCCATGTGAGTTTTTAGACATGGGAGTCATTTTGAGGCATGCACACTCCCATGTTGTAAAACAGCTCTTCTGGGAAGCAGATGTAAGCTGTGCTGTGAGTCACCATGCAATGGGGTTTCTTGAGGTGTACATCCAGATGTGGCCTCTTGTGTCAAAACTTTATTTGGAAAGGTCCCCAAAGATACTGCCAGAACCACCTGCTCACTTATGTTAAGTATGCACAGCCATTTTGCTGGCCTCCAGTAATGGTATTTTCTTAAGAGGGTTTTAAATGCACACATTTCTTGAGACATATAATCAAACACTCAGCAAAGTCACCATTTGGACAGTTTTTCAGGAAACTGTTGCAGAAGGAAAGCTGTAGCAAGCAACTACTGTAGTCCATTGTTGCAATCCTCTCTTAATATACTAAGGAGACAATCCAAACTTTATGTTGCTGTTGTCAGAGCTTTGAGGAGTGGCTGAGCCACCACCGGATCTGCAGCTCTGCACTTCTCAGCAGCCATGATGGAAGGGGAGAGAACAGGACAATCAGGCTAGTGCAGCAATCAGATCTGGTCTGGTCCTACTGCTGGCTGACGAAAGGTGTGAGAAGATCTTGGGATCAAGCAGATCACAGGCTGGCTCAGCCCCACCTTCCAAACGCCCTGCTTGGGGCTTTCCACTGGGCTCCACCTAGCAGGGATGCTGTGAGTAGACTTCCCACAAGTTTTGCAGCTGACGGGAGGCCATCTGAGCTGGTGGATTCAAGTGAAGAGATGTACCGTATCTGCTCAATCCAAACTTCTCATAGACTATTTGGATTGCTGTTAGTTTGTTTTATGATTAATACTCTGCTTTTCTATGAAAGCAATAAAAAAGTGGCTTACAATAAACTGCAATAAAACCTCGATTAAGCTAAGCAGCTCTTGATCTGGTCAGTGCTTGGATGGAAGATCACTTGGGAACCTTCAGTTCTAATGTGGGGAAAAGCCATTATGTAAATGTACTTCATAATAACTAACTAACAAAGAACTAACAAAATTAAAACCACACATTCCTTTCAAACAAAAGCATCAACAGCTAAAATAATGAGAGGCAGCAGTACTAAAAGAAAGCCTTGTTGTTGAAAGAAACAATGAAAACCATTACATATAAATATGGACTCTACATATAACCCTTCATGTAGTGTGGAACATATGACCCTCCGAATGTTGTTGGACTACAACTCCCATTATTGCCAACCACTGGTAATGCTGGCTGGGACTGATGGGAATTGGAGTCCAACAGCATCTGCCTCACTCCTGATAGAGCCTCAAGAACCGAGATGATTCAAAATTCCCTGTTCCTCATATGAATTTCCATCTGATATCAAGAAAACTGGGAAGGATTTAGCAGATTTAATCAGAGCAATGCATCAACATCTCAGGCCCCTTTACATGTGAATGCTTCACTTTTTCCTGACAGCGTCTTTACATATCATAATGTATATGGCCCTTGGGGCCTCTTGAAAAGGTAAGAATAGGTTATAAGGGTGGTATTCTAATTAAACTTTACTCAGAGTAGACCCAATGAAATCAAGGAACATGACTGCTCTGAGTAATACTTAGTTTAATACTACCCTAAGTCTGCAACAGCATTTGTGGGAAAGGGGAGCCAGAGGCAGGCTGAGCACACAGCTGGGCCAGAGCAAGGCGGAACCTGGGATTTTGAGCCACCCTCTTTCTGTCAGTCATGGGATCCTCAGAAGGTAGACTATCCTACCAGACCAATTTTGCTGACTGAGGATATGCAGAGTGGTTCCACGTCTCCACCTAATCATCATACTCAGTTTGCAAGTAGCATCATGCAGTGAGTCAGGGATGAGGGGAAAGCATTTTGCCTCTCCTCATAAGCAACTGATGCAAGGAGGCTACTTGTGCATATACTGATGGGTGCCACTAGTCAAGATCTTCCTCGCGAAAACTGAACGTGGCAGAAGGGACTCCACATTGCGTTTATGTTTGTAGGCAGGCACGCTAGTTGTTTACGACCATTTTAAACATGTATTTTTCTGGTGCCATGAATGGTTAATTCAGAGAGTATGTTCTCTGTGTTGTAATCCATAGACTACTCTGCTCTCTCATCGTGAACTGAAATATCTGATTTGCAATCATTCAATCTTTCTTGCTCTCAGGCATTCCTGGCCACACCTCTACTTAATGCACAAGTCGTTCCACAGGACAAGCTACAACAACGACTAGTTCCCTCTCTCACTTCACAAGTCTGAGAAGTTCTCATCCCTGACTGGTTATACTGGCATGATAGTTGGTTTTAAAAAAACAACAGCCAGTCATACAATTGACATCTTTTTCTTAAAGGTGAATGAGCTACTTATTTCATGCAGAAAAATGCAGAATCTTTCTCTCCCCCCCCCCACTTTCTCACACAGAGGGCTTCCCTGGATGAGGAAGTTTTAAACTAATGCCCAGTGGCATATATCTCCATTTGGGGCAAGGTGCTTGAGAGGGTGGTGGCAGTTGTGGTTCAGCTTTGAGCATGCTTGAAGGAGACTGAATATCTGGATCCATTTCAGCCTGTCTTCAGACCTGATCATGGCACTGAAGCTGCCTTGACCACCCGGGTTGATGACATTTGTAAGGAAAGAGATGTGGGGAGTGTGAACCTGCTTGTTCTTCTTGACCACCTGATGGCTTTCAACATCATTGACCATGGTATCCTTCTAGAGAGGCTCATGGAATTGGAGCCTGGAGGCACTGTATTTTAGTGGTTCTGTTCCTATTTCCAGGGCTGTTTCCAAAAAGCAGTTGTGAGAGGCCCAGAGGGTTCTTGTTCTCCATGCTATTTAACATTTACATGAAGCCACTGAGAGAACTTTTGGAACCAAGTGTCACCTGCTCTATTTCTGTTCCATCTACATCAGGAGAGGTGGCTGAGAAGCTGGATAGGTGTTTGGAGGCAACAATGTGCTGGGTATGAGCCAAGAAATTGAAACCGAAACTGTACCCTGAAAAAACAGGTGTTATGTATTCCAAGTTCTTGAGTCGAGGATGTGGGCAGGAACAAGCTTGCACTGCCCTGGAAGGGGCAGGACCATAGCTTGAGGGTATTCCACTCAGGTGGCCTTGGTAGCTAGGTTTGATTATTTCTAGCTCTGGCTAGTTCACCAGGTATGGCCCATTTTGGACAGAGATGACTGGTACTCCATGCTTTGGTAACTTCTAGACTGGATTATTACAATGTGTTTGATGTGCAGCTATCCTTGAAGCCCTCAGAAATTTCACTAGTTCAAAATGTAGCTGCCAGATTATTGACTGAGGTTCTATTTAGAACTCATATATAAACCCTGTTCTAAAACCATCATTGACTGCCAGTTCATTTCTGGGCCCAATTTAATTTGCTCACACTAGCGTTTAAAGCCCTAAATGACTTAGGCCCCAAACATCTGAAAGATCACCTCCTTTCCTACAGATACTTTTGGATGTTCACAGCTGCAATAGGGGCTCTCATTAGTTCCACAGAAGGCACAGGAGAAGGCATCCCCACAGAGGTGCATCTGGCATATACATGGTACAGTGGTACTCCAGGTTAAGTACTTAATTCGTTCCGGAGGTCCGTACTTAACCTGAAACTGTTCTTAACCTCAAGCACCACTTTAGCTAATGGGGTCTCCTGCTGCCGCCGCGCTGCCGGAGCACGATTTCTGTTCTCATCCTGAAGCAAAGTGCTTAACCTGAAGCACTATTTCTGGGTTAACAGAGTCTGTTATCTGAAGCGTATGTAACCTGAAGCATATGTAACCCGAGGTACAACTGTACAGCTTTTGGTGAATGCTGTAGATGCAGATCTTTATCCCAACTTTTGACATCTGAGGTGTGTTTTCAGGACCCACCCTATTCCTATAACCGTAATTTGTTTTAACTATTTTTAATTCTGAATTTTAAATTGTTGTAACTCATCCTGGGACTTGAAGTTGAAGGGCATGAAATAATTTGTTGTTGTTGTTATTAATAATAATCCAATAATTAAATAAGGCAAAACTGTAGAAAAAATACTTCATAGGGAAACATGAATAGGTTCCCTGCCTCACACATTGCTAAACCCCACACAAAATTAATATGCTTACAAACAAAACAAAACAGTTGAGAGAGAAATACTCTGCCCAGTGTTGTTTGGAGAAGCTTTTTTCTCTGCAGAAAAAATATGAACAATTCAGATGCAAGGCATGTCTGTGAAATACCTGAAGTAAGTTCCCAACTGGGTGTGGACTATAATTTGCTCCCTTGGTTCTTTTTGCTTGGGAAGCAGCCAAAGTGAACACCCACGTTTCAAGTCAAAGGAATTTTAAAAAACTCTTTTGACCCAAAGCTTTTATTTCCCATGAATGAGCTGCTATTCACAAAGTGCTTTGAAACTCAAGAGATAACTACAGTTTAATTAAAAAAAATCAAAATGCAGTTGATTGCTATTAGTAAAATGAATACTTCTGGGTGAAGTTTATAACCAATCAAACCAGAGGGCGTTCCTTCCCTGTCCCCAGCTCTGCTGCCTTGACTTCATTGGTTGTGGGTTGCCGCTCTCTCCACTGCAATTCAGTGAAGGTCATACAGGGTTCCATATATGGATCACCTTCTGGGTAGATATAACCCAAATGTGCAACAAGCTATGGGCGAATAAAACAAAAACTGAACTCAGTGCCCCTGAGTATATGCACGCATTATGCTCCTGCACCATATAGGTAGGTCAAACAATCCATACTTGTCAGTTCAGATGGTGCCACTTGGGCAATGGTGGAATTAGACACTGGATTTCATGGGCTTACTTGGGAAGGAGGGTGGAGAAAAGGTGAAAAGGTGAAATATGACTTGTGGTCATTTTTGACACGGCACCGTTTTTGACACTTGTCCTTTTATTGCTTGTTTCCATTTTTCCATTTCTCTAAACTCTTAACCCGGACGCGGGTGGCGCTGTGGGTAAAAGCCTCAGTGCCTAGGGCTTGCCGATCGAAGGGTCGGCGGTTCGAATCCCCACGGCGGGGTGCGCTCCCGTTGCTCGGTCCCAGCGCCTGCCAACCTAGCAGTTCGAAAGCACCCTCGGGTGCAAGTAGATAAATAGGGACCGCTTTCTAGCGGGAAGGTAAATGGCGTTTCGGTGTGCAGCTCTGGCTCGCCAGAGCAGCGATGTCACGCTGGCCACGTGACCCGGAAGTGTCTTCGGACAGCGCTGGCCCCTGGCCTCTTGAGTGAGATGGGCGCACAACCCCAGAGTCTGGCAAGACTGGCCCGTACGGGCAGGGGTACCTTTACCTTTACCTTTTTAAACTCTTAACCAACAAATGAATATTTAGCAAATATTTATTTGCTTATGTTTATTTTACCCAGGTAAAGGATTATTTTTCAATATTTCACTGAAGTACAAAGCAAAACTTTTAAAAACAGAATGCCATAAGGGCTAATATATCCAAACTCTACAACTATCTGTATAAAACAATGTGTAGTTAAGTAGGTCTAAATTCAGGAATTATGTTAAGAAACTATTTTAGTAATTGTGATGGTAGCAGCCTCCACTAAGTGAGATAATAATGGCAGAAAAAAATGACAATTTACTTAACTCCTACTAATATATTTGCGCATGTACCGTACGTTTGTTCATATGTGCAGATCTTAGCTTTGCTAAACTCTTAAATCAAGACAACCAGGAATAGTATGATCTCTGAAGGATAGTTTACAGCCATAGAGATTACAAATATGCAGAAAACATAAATCAGCCATCATCACTACAGTTTTTAAAACACACAGGACACTGTTTTTTTATATTATTATTATTATTATTATTATTATTATTATTATTATTATTATTATTATATAACATACTCATTACATATATATTTCATTTGGCAAAGCCCAGTATTAAAACACTGTAAAACCAGGAGCTTGAACAGAGCAATAGTACAGCAACATTTATTCTGGCCGTGCATCCTCTATTCATTTCAAAGAGGCTTGGATGCCCAACAGCAGGACATAAAGAACTGATTCTTCTGCTTACATGTGGAACCTGCAGGTTCTGTGCAGGTTCTGCCCCTTTCAATGATATTCAATTGCATCCTCCTACCTTTTTTTAAAATCCCACCACTGCTATCAATAGACACTGTGGCCACTGACTCTGGCCAGTCCTCAATGGGCTCTTGGCAATGGTGGGGGGGTTCCCCTCTTAGGGTATTTTCCTCACATTGTTTTTACTTTTTCAAAACTTATGGCTACCCTAAATGTGCCACTAACTCCCTCTTGTGTGTGGATGGTACAATTTTGGCTATATAAAGAGTACATCATCAGTACTGTTATAGATTTGGGCGGATTGGTTTTGATAATGCTTGCGAATCGCCAACAATCCTGTGTTTTTTGTATCTACAAGATGGGGGCCTGTAGTAGCAGGAACTGCTAAACCCGTCATACCAGTTTCTGTGTTTAGTTGATGGCCTAGCTAGCACAAATAACTGCATGACTGAAGTGTTTGCTATGTTGCCATAGATACAAGTGAGTTATGAGGAGGGGGTAAGCCATCTCCCCTCTTACCTGCCTGGATGTCATGTAATCCTAGAGTTAGGAAAACAATGTTGGTGTTTAGTCTGAAGCTGGAGAGGGCAGCTGGAAAGACAGACATGTCTTAATATGTGCTGAATCCAAAGCTCTGGCTTCTGGGACCCTCCCTCTCCCCCCATAAATCTAATGAGGAGACAAGGACTTTTAGAATGTTAATGCTCTGAGCCATTCTTCACTCTCCATAAATACAATTAATGCAAATAAATGTATTGGAAAATTATCAAAGCAAAACGGTTTTTGTGGATAGGATCTGCACTCTACAGCCTTCCTAGTTGCCTTCCAGTGGAATACACCAGGAAGAAATTCCTCCCATTAGACTTTTTCAAATCAGGAAGTGTAGGCAGCCAGGGAGGTTGCAGAGACCTGGAGAAATGTTTGATGGAAAGGAAACACACCCATACCACCCCTGGCCACCGTGCAACCGTTAAGGTCAAAATCTCACATGCACATAAATTCCAAAGCGAGAATGAGAAGAAAGGACACCTCTTTCACAGAGGAAGAAAACTATTGAGAAAATGGAGAACAGGTGTCAGCACAGCCCTACTAGTAGCCATTCAGTGGCCTAGCATCAAGTGTAGCATTAAATCTTGCAGACTTCTGTGCTACAAAAAAATGTTTAAAATAAGCAGGAGGGGGGGAACCATGCCAGCATACACATGACGCTTTATTCTAGAATCAATGGAGACTGAGCACTTGTTTTTACCCATGTAGTCCTCACACAATTTCTCAGTGTGTCCATCTGAAAACAGATGTAGGTGGTCCTGGCAATGGATTTGCCACAGCTGTGCAATGATGCTGTGGGAGGCGCACATTACCATTTCCTTCTTCATTCATCTGGAGCATGTGCAGGGAGGAAAAGGCTCGGATAACTTAATCAAGGGGAGGGTTTCCAAGTGCATATCAAGTCACCATGACCACCCTTTGTGGATGGCAGGTTCTAGAAGCAATCTAGATTGAAAGAAGCACGTTGAGGATGAGCACGAATGATTTTGCATTAGAAACAAGTTGTCATGCACACAGCCTACATGTTAAATACAAACGTGTGCAAGGAAGCCCTGATATGTCAAAATGGAAAAATAATAGGCTTGAGGGTATACTAATTTTGAATGGCCAGAAACGGAGTTGTACAGCCTGTGTAACGTAGCAGTTGGGAGGTTGGACTTGGACCAAGGAGATTTAGGCTCAAATCCTCCCACAGCAAGAAAGCTTACTGGGTGACTTTGGGACAGTAACCATCACTCAGCTTAACCTATCCGACAGGTTTGTTGTGTGGATAAAAGGAGAAATATGTATGCCACTCTTAGCGCTTTAAAGGAAGCATGGGACAAAACCTTTTCATAAATAAACAACCCTTTTAGCCGCCGGTTGTTTCCCCATGCAAAATTGCTCCCCAGTCTGCTGCACCCCTCCCCTTCACAGGGTTCCAAGTGCATATTTACAATGACAATTATACAATGGAAGGACACTTGTGACCTGCAGGGAAAGGGTTAGGCACCTGGTCTCTGTGTTACTCTTCTGCTCCAAAGCGCAGCCTCCCAAGGCAGCTTTTCATTAAAAACAAAACAACAACATCACTGTCTCCAGAGGCAGCTTCTCATGAAAAATAACAGCAGCAGCAACAAAAACGTTGGGGCTTTCCCTTCATGTAATAGCATGCAATGCATCATTTTCCCCTTAAAATATATCATTTGATTCATTTTTTCCTATCTTTTATAGTTTGTAAACCACCACAATTTATATGTGAAGCATGTAATGGATTTCCACAGCAAATACAGAAAAGACACATCAGGCATGTGAAGCTCCAAATGTACATGGATTAACTTTAGTTAAACATTCGGTCCTGTACTTTGAACTAGGTTACTGATAGCATAGGAATGCAGCTCTGGTCTGGATTTTGTTGAAATTAATGGGAAGCAAAACAAATCCTGCGCTCTAGGTTGGCATTAAATGATTACCATTTTTTTATTTGTTTGTATTTTTTTGTCAACATATTTTTTTAAAAAATGCAACATACAGTAAACTTACACTGTCATTCTGACAGGGCAGGGCCAAAACTTGGCCCTTCAGTTTCTTCCCAGCAACGAATAACGTGAGATCACAAATGAGGACAAACAGAAAGTAATTTTTCTCTGTGTCTATGGCTGTCAGATATATTTCCTCTTGAGAAGTCTGTTGCCACCTCAAACGTCAGGAGTACAGAACTAAAAAAATGAGAATGACAGCATTTTCTGGATTACACAAAGCTTTGCTACCCAAAGACTATCCTTATTTGTGATTATACATAACTGTGACAATAATGGGCCAAACTTCACTAGTTCCATATTTAAAGAATTCCTAACCAAAACCAGATTTAAACATATTCAAACATCAAATCACACAGTTTCCAATGACCATGCTGCAAGAATTGCATGGACTGTCAAAGAGGAGACGGAAAAGATGACTAATTTGGAGACAAAGGTGGCTTGATTCCTTTTGAAATATAGAACCACACCCCAAATGATGGGTGTGCAGCCAGCCCAATTATTGATAAGAGGATAATAACTTACTAAAACTTATTGCATTCTAGTATGAAAGAGGAAGTGCAAAGGAAATAGACAGACTTGGGTTACAGCGTCATGTCTACACCAAGAGTTTAATTACCAGCCAATTTAAAGAAAGATTCTTTATCTCTCAGAATTTGTTTAAATGCTGGCAGAGTGGTCAAGCAATACCAATACCCACATCCACATACAGCCTTATGTGTATCTGCGAAAAGAATGATCACCCCAAAGCACAAACTGGAGGTGTTATTGAGATTTCAAAAAATAGGAGTGTGAGGACCTCTATACAGTCACTTAGCAATTAATATCTTTTTCTCTAAGGAGCTCAAGGTGATGTAGATGGTTCTTCACCTCTCCATTTTATCCTCATGACAACCCTGTGAGGTAGGTTAGGCTGAGAGACAGCAACTGGCCGTAGGTCACCATGTGAGCTTCATGGCTGAGCAGGGGTATGAACTCTGGCTGCCCGGGTCCTAATTCAACACTAACCCCTACATCATACTGCTTTCTTAAAAAAAGAAAAAGAAAAAAAGATGTCAAGCAAAAAAATTAGCTTGGCATATGTTTAAGTTTTTAATTCTTCAAAGCAATCCCTGTTTTTGAACTTATTACCGTATTTTTCGTCCCATAGGATGCACCTAGTTTTTTTGGGGGGAAATAAAGGAAATTTTCCCCCCTTTATTTCCCCCCCAAACCAGGTCGGGGAACAGTGGGATGGCGGTGCTGCGCCTCCCTGCTGTCCCCCGAGCTTGTGGGGCTGGCCGATGTCTGCCCAAAACACGGGGCGCTCTGCTTCAGCGCGCCCCACGCTCCGTGCAACAGGCTGCTATCCGCAGCCTAGGGAGCCCTGCGGGAACTCCCGCGGGCTCCCCAGGCTGTGGATATCTGCCGGGCATGAGGGGGCGCTCTGCTTCAGGGTGCCCTGTGCGCCGGGCGGCAGGCTGCTATCCTCAGCGTGGGGAGCCCTGCGGGAACTCCCGCGGGCTCCCCACACTGCAGATGTCTGCCCGGCGCGAGGGGCGCTCTACTTCAGGGCGTCTCACGCGCTGGGCGGCAGGCTGCTATCTGCTGCTATTCCCCAGGCTTGCTGATAGCTTCCTGAAGCCTGGAGAGCGAGAGGGGTTGGTGCGCACCGACCCCTCTCGCTCTCCAAGCTTCAGCGAAAGCCTGTATTCGCCCCATAGGATGCACACAGATTTCCTCTTCATTTTTGGAGGGGAAAAAGTGCGTCCTATAGGGCGAAAAATACGGTAAATACTGTGAATTTTTTTGGGCAGCCAATCTAATAAAAAGGCATTGGTAACTATAGTTCATATTCTATATTTTAAATTGCACAAGCACATTCACATTGACTAATTAGGATGATCACATGTATCTTCTTGAGCTAACCATATATCTTCTAACTGTAACATTACTAAAATATAGGTTGTACTTACTTACTTAGCAGAATTTATTTATTTATTCATTGCATTTATATCACACCTTCCACCCCACCCCACAAGCAGCTCGGAGTGGCATATATGGTTCTCCTCAACAACCCCTCTGCAGGAGGTTGGGCTGAGAGGGAATGATTGGCCCAAGGTCACCCATTGAGTTTCATGGCCATGTGGGGTTTGATCCTTGGTCTCCTGGTCCCTAATCCAACATTCTAACAATACACCAAGAGGGCTCCCATCAAGTACATTGGAGCTTACTCTAGATAAATGGGTACAGAATTGCAGGCTCAATGCATGATTTCCATTCTACGTATAAAATAACCTTTCTTAATTTCAGGATATTATCTGCCAGGTCATAACAAATACATCCAAAATGCCTTAGTTTTGTTGTTGTTGTTGTTGTTGTTAATTGGAGGTTTCTCTTGCAGGACAATTTGGAAACAGAACCTTGATTTTCTGGAGAATCACGCACACACACACACACACATTCCATGTGTGATGTAGTCCAGAGAATGTTATGAATATCTAAATTCCATCAGCAGGATTTAATTTCATTACAGCACTCTGAAATATACTGATCTTAGTCAAATATAGTTATAACTTCTTTCTTGAAATTGTGTGTGTGTGTGTGTGTGTGTGTATACATATATATATATACACATACATATACTGGAATTAGGACAGAATCAGATTAGTACGGGGAACTTCTGGCCTGTGGAGCTAATAAGGTTTGCCAGGCGATTTTAGTCAAACCATGCCCACTTGCCCTATGTTGTCAGATGGACTCAAAGCAGGGTTTGCACTCAGGCCCCACCAAACAGCTCATTTGTGGCCTGGGCAAAGCCATTTTGGTGCCTTTGGAATGATTCTGGCAAGTGCCAGAATCACTGGTGCCTTTGTGATGATTTGTAATTGCTGCTAATTAATAATTTGTTAGACTAATCAATTAACAACAACAACAACAAAGTGTTTATGTCTTTCCCTGTCCCTTCAGAAAGATTGACTCACATGCAGACTTAATTAATTTAAGGCTGCAATACGATACACTTATCTGAGATTAAGTCTCATTGAATTCACTATAGTTTACTTCTGAGTAAACATGCATAGGATTGCATGATTACTTGATTCACAGTGCAATTTTATGCTCATTTAATCAGAAATAAGGGCCATTGTGTTCCAGGGGGCTTACTCTCAGGTAAGTATGCGTAGGATAACAGCTTAAAATTCATACCACTCAAATACTAAGTGTGGTATTCAATGCTAGGACCAGTGAAATTAATAGACATGACTAGCTTAGTTCTACTAATTTCAATGAGTCTACTCTGAGTAGGGCTTAGTTGACTACAACTCTTATGGGAGGATCCAATGTTACTCTTACATATGGTAAATTCACTGAAATTAATAAACATGCTTAATGAACTATTTTCAGTGGATCCGCTCTGAATAGGACTAACATTGGAGACAACTCTAAGATATATTTAACTTGGTGACAGTTCTGATTTGGACTGACGCAGGTGGCGCTGTGGGTTAAAGCCTCAGCGCCTAGGACTTGCCGATCGAAAGGTCGGCGGTTCGAATCCCTGCGGCGGGGTGCGCTCCCGCTGCTCGGTCCCAGCGCCTGCCAACCTAGCAGTTCGAAAGCACCTCCGGGTGCAAGTAGATAAATAGGGACCGCTTACCAGCGGGAAGGTAAACGGCGTTTCCGTGTGCGGCTCTGGCTCGCCAGAGCAGCGATGTCACGCTGGCCACGTGACCCGGAAGTGTCTCCGGACAGCGCTGGCCCCTGGCCTCTTAAGTGAGATGGGCGCACAACCCCAGAGTCTGTCAAGACTGGCCCGTACGGGCAGGGGTACCTTTACCTTTACCTTTAATCAAATATTTGCACAACATTTTCAGATGTCAGACTTAGATCACCTCTGAGCCTCTTGCACACTATTTATGCTAATATGTCACTTGCCAATGCAGAAAAGAATACAGAAGAGATGTATTTGGAAAGTCAGTTCTCCAGCCAGCAAAGATTTTAAATTTATATTAGGAACCAGAATGAAGCAAAAAGAGCTTTGACTTCATGTTTGGAAGTCCTGCTGTGTTCTGTGAACTCTTTGAGCTATGAAGCATTTCTGTCAGAATATCTCCAAAGGTGTTATCCTCCCCTCTTATGTTAATAGCTATGGAAACAGGGAGGTTTAGGCAGAAGTGATCAAAAAGATAATCAGCACCCGAAGAGCATCACTTCAGGCTTCAAGGGTACAGAACTAGAGGGGAATGCCATGATATTTGTCTGAAGCAATTGGATCAAGCAACTACTGGGAGCAAGTTGTCCACTGTTACTTTTCAGACCTTTTCAAATATAGCTTCGTATTCTTTATGATAACAATAGGGCCATGAACTTGGAACAAAACTAAAGATGCTATGAGGGTTCATCATTAATCCACTGCCACATAGACCACCAAATGCCGTCTGTAGCTATTCACAGAACAGGAGAGAAAAGCAATTTTGCAGACTCTCAAAGCAGAAATGCTCCCAAACGTGAATACTGAAGTTCCTAAAAGAGATAGCAACCAAACCAACTGTTTGGATGCTTCTGAGGACCCAACTAGGCATGCACTTATATACATTTCAGACAGCTGCATAACTTGTTTTTTTTCTTAACTAATTACGGGGGTGGGGGAGCCCAATTCTTAAGGTGAAGGCAGTGCATGGGCAGGGGAACCTTCTGTCTTCACTCCCTCATTGAGGTTGGAATGAAAATCATCTGCCCTGCCTTGCCCCCAGGACTAAGCAGCCTTAGAAAGATGTCCCCAAATGCATAAGTGCCACTACATGCTATATATTAAATTGCCCCCTCACTGCTACAAAGGTTATTATGTCAGCACCTAAGTTCCAGCAAACCTTTTTCTCTCTCTCTCCCAGGGGGACACCCTACAGCTCAGACCAATCCCCAATTACACCCTTCAGGCTGTTGCATCCTGATAAAATCTCTCCTCAAGAGCCAAGGAGGCTGGAGAACTTGAGACAGATCCAGTTCCTACCTTGGAGTCGCCACTATTTGCATATTATTTTAGTAACTGCATGGCATATGGAAGTGCAACAGAAAATGCATCTCCTGGTTTACAGATGAAGGAATGATAGCAGCCTGCCCCACTGTTGTTGTTGTTGTGTGTGGGAGTAGATAAGGTTAAGGGTGTTTATTGTCAGGGACATGCCACAGCCATGGGCAAGTGTACTTGAATTTTAATGGGGGAAGGTGTGTTCTTTAGCTCAGGATCATTGAGATAAGCTGCTGGAGCTGGCACCAAAGAGGCCGCAGGCCAGGGATGGAGAACATTTCTAGCCTGAGTACCACACTCCCTCACAGACAACCTGCGAGGCCACATTTGTGGTGGGTGGGCCATAGAAAAACGTGGGTGGAGCAATGGAGGTAATTTGGTCACACTGGGCAGCGAGCTTCAGGGGCACCACAGGGGGCACCACAACTATGATGTAGAATGGAAGGTGAGAGGATTTTGGCACCACACAGGGCACCGCTGAAATTTGAGACCCAAAGGTCTGCCACTGGGAAAATGTCTGGAATGGAAAGAGTTCAACCCAGTCCACACATGGCCTCCCCATTCTGTTGCTCACAAACCTCTAAGGGCATTTTGGAATAAGTGCATCTCCAGCTGAGCCTGGGTTCAGCCAGGGTTATGCCAGCCAAATTCCCCTGCCTGGCTCAGCTGGAGATACACTGGTGTAAGTCTTCCATCCTAGCTCAGCTGGCTCTCATCTCTCTTTGCGAAGTCTGGCAGAAGTCCTGAAAGGGGCCGTTTTAGATGAGTGTGTGTGGCAGTGGTGGGACAGGGCAGGGGGAGACGCATTCCTATTCCAAACTCCTTATATCTCAGTCATCTGACCCAGCAACCCAACTGAAATTACCCTGGCAAAAATGATGGTGTGTGTCAAACTCTGTTTGAAAGTTTTGTTTTTCTTCTTCCTGGCTTGGACTGATTCAGCAGCCTCCCTTCTGAGCAGGGTTTGGAACCGGGGTAACTTTGGCTGGCTTATGATATTTTGGGCTTTTGTTGTAGCTTTTAACAAAAGTTAATTGGAGAGGTTTGCCCACTGACATCTAACTCTTCTTTTGTAGCTCCTTACCTATATTCTGGGTTATTTAGAATTACATATTTATTTAAAAATATACCCTGCCCTTCATCAACAGGTGATCTCAGGGCAGGCAACAGAATAAGCAAATACACACTTTATTTTATTATTTGGTCCATTGGAGCTGGCCCCATGGAGATCCGCGGTGCCTGATGCCCAGCTCGAAGACAAAGATGGCAAGCAGGAGGGGCGCCGTGAGCACCTGCACCTCAACCTGTTGGGCTCCTGCTGAGCGTCGGCTCGATTTTTTCCCTTTTAGCCCTCTGGCGCCCCACAGAATTTGGTGCCTGCAGGCTAAAAGGGAAAAAACCAAGCCAATGCTCGGTGGGAGCGGCTCATGCACCTTTGCTCACTCAGCACGCTCATTTGGTGTTGCCTGGACTCTCGCCTGGCACCCTCCAGAACTTGGCACCCCGGTGCCCCGCACCACTAGTGTCTATGGGTAAGACGGCGCTGACTTAGTGTTTGTGCTTAGTGTTTCCCAATGAACATTTATTGCAGCCCTTTAAGACAAGACTTGGCAACATTTTTGAATCAAAGGGTTGCATTATCTTGTGGTAAATCTCTTAGAAGCCACATACCAAATATGGGTGGGACTGAAGTCATCAGTGGGTGGTGCCAAAGCCAAAATTAATTGGGGCCAGAGCTAGTGATGAGACACTCTTCTTTTTTCTTCTAGCCACCCTTCTAAGTTTCAGAAAAAAAATGATTATAGGATATGAGACTTTATACCCCTTTTAAATTCCTGTCTTAGATTAATGAAGTAGAAGACATTAGCAACATTATCATGATTAGGCTATCATAATAGCTCATTAAAAGATTTGCCTTTCTCTTTAACACTTTTAAATAAGACTGTCCTTTAAATAAGGCAAATTCAGATGGTGTGTTGCAGGTATTCTTGATGGCGTTATCACAGAAGTATGTGTTAAACAATTTTGGATCCTTGAGGTGGGGCTGAACAGAATAAGAAAGTTCTCATAGTGGAGGTAAATACCAAAGCATTCTAAAGAACCTGCCACACCAAAATGAAGTATTGGGCTTCCAGCACAATTAAGTCTTCAACAGCTGTACCGGCACAGAAGAAATATATATACACATCTATATAATAAACAGTGTCAATGCTTTTATCATGAGAAGGATCAAGATTGTAGCATCCCTGTCATAATGTGGTTCCAGCAGTGAGAGGAGAAATCAGAGAGTCAAGCAAGGTGTGGCTCTGGGGTTTCATTGCTCAAGGCTAATTATTCACCCAAGTCCCCACCCGAGAAAAGCTGCTTGGCAGGTTTGGTGTTGCAGACAGCTGTCAAAGGAGACCAGCCAAGCCAAACTGTTTTTGATGAGGTTGCCTACACTGTACCTTTAAAACACATTTTAAGCACATTTCCTTCCTCAAAGAATTCTGGCCACTGTAGTCCATTGAGGGTGGCTGCCTACTGAAGCTCTGCAAGGGGTAAACTCAAGTGCCCAGAATTCTTTAAGAGGAGAAATGTGATTTGAACATGCTTTCAGGATACACTGTGTATGCAGCCCAAGATTGCACTGCACTCAGCAAAATAATCCCATACCTTCTGGCACACATTCAGTTCTCAGCCATTATACGTTGTATTGTATAAGATGTATTTTTTCAACATTTAACCATATGTGTCTTGAAACCCCACAAAGCTAATCTTTTTTTAAAAATATAATTTTGCTCAAGGAAAATGTACAGCTGTGGGCATTTCTGGACATCCCATTACGGAATATTTTACCATTTATTTATCCAGTTCAGAATATTTATTTGGTGGGATAGGGAGTATAGCGGAGCATAGAGAAGCACAGCTCTGTCCTATTTTTCAGAGTATGGGTGATGACATTATCAACACTGGGATATTGGGTGAACCCTTCATGATCTGCTAAGTGAACGATGGTGACCACAAGGCTTTCAAGTTTGTTTGTGAGAACCTAGAAATCAGAGAATGATAAAGATAACTGAGCAGAGGTTGGATATTCCTTTCCTTTTCTTTACTCAGGTTCCTTAGGCATGCTGATGCTAATAAATTTGGTATTATGTACTGCTGCTGTTTGATGTATAACTGCCTGTATTTTTGGATTCTCCTTGTGAACACGGCAATGAGGGTTGTTATTATGAGCTCCTGAACTTAAAGATGTACTACTGTGCCACTGGGTGGGATGCCAACAAGAAAATATGCCACATATTCCTACACAAAATCCCCATTGGTCTTGATGCTTAGAGGTAAGCAAGAGCTACTTGAAGTTTTACGTCTTCTGAAGGGAGCTATGCAGAACCCTGGTTCTGCAATTCCCCTCCCAGCGCATCAGCCAGTGCCTATGAACTACAGCAGAGGGTGCTAATATAGGTTCCCAGAAAATTTCTTCCTTACTGGGAATGTCTTGCAGGTGCTTCTTATACTTTTCATTAAAGCATTATTTGGTTTACAGTGGTTGTGGAAAACAAATGGCTAAATGGTACCTTAAACCTCGGTTATGGCCACAACAATGGAATGTCTAGGTGTGCTTTTTTAATAAAAAAAATACAAAGCTAAAAATGAATGAACTACAAGGTAAAATATAATAATAATAATAATAATAATAATAATAATAATAATAATAATAATAAAAATTTTTATTTATATCCCACCCTCCCCAGCCGAAGCCGGGCTCAGGGCGGCTAACAACACTAAAACAGTACAATTTTTCACATGGTCTAGTCCTTACCCTGCCCCACCCCCTGTTCTTAAGAGGCTCTCTTCTCCAGAGAGTAGCAGGAAGTAGAGAGGCAGAAAAAGGTCCTCCTTTCCTTCCACTCTGCAGTTTTAATCTGAAATCTTAGGCACAGTACTGTGCCCAGAGCTCAGAAACTGCTTGCGCTAATGAAATTCCCTGTCACAAAATGCACCTAGAACAATGGGAGTTTTGAACACAGCAAACACCTATAATATATTTCTCTCCTAAGAGACAGAGGAATGTAGTATGCACAGATGTACTGGTTAGTTGTGTCTATACATAATATGTAGCATTATATATATAAAGTAATAGCAGCCTCATACCTGGTATTGCTTAGGAAATTTGAGAAGTGAAAAAAATAAAAATTAGTTCAGTTTGGAGAAGTTAAGTCCACTAACTTGATTCAAAATGGCATCAACATATATCCAAAATTGCTCTTTCATCTCAGAAATCATGCAAAAATTGGTTTTGATATCATACGAGGTGTCCAAATGCATCACAAGCTAACAGCTTTCCAAAAAATATGGAGTAGATGGAAGTCAGAAATGGGATAGGGAAGAATTTTATGTAACATCTGTTTTACAACTGATTGTTCTTAATGCCTCAGAACGCCCCCTCTTTTCTTAAGGGGTGAATTAAATGCCAGTAGTGTGTGTTTTGTGGGTGGAGTGGAACGAAGACTACACTGTAAATAAAAACACTGCCTGTTGTAAAAATTCCAAAAACAGGTATTTTTAGCAACCGTACTGGAAGAATTTAACCCATCAAATAAAGTAGAAGCTGCAAAATTAAAGCCAAGCACTTGTTTTCATGAGCTTCTGCAGCAGGTACACCCTATTTTAACCAATCATTATACAGATAATCAGCTGCAGAAATAATTGCTTCCTTGGCTAAAGGACAAAGGAATTCTTCTTTCCAGTGTGCACACTGTTGAATCCCTAAGGCACTGAACATGTCAAGACTAATGCTTTGTACTTAATATCTAGCTTCAGAGTGATAGTTCTCAGATCTACTTTGGATATGAAAAATTGGGGCTTGTCCTTAGTACAAAAATCCAGTACTGAGAGCTCACAGTTTCATTTCCCTCAATCTCATAGAAACACAGAAAACTATGCGTAAAATATGTTGCAAAATATATCCATTTGGACATATATTCATCAGGACCAAAGAGACTTTGAGGTTCCATATGTTTTCCATTGCTTTGTGATGGATGGTAATTATTAATCAGGTCTGTACCAAGACATTTTGGCACCTGAGGTGGACCGCAAGTAGCACCCCCTTCCTCACCAGGGAAGAGGGTGTTAGGAAAGATCCACATCAGGAACTGGGGGGGAAGGGAGAGAAAGATTGACACTGGGATCTACTGTCCCTGTGGATTCTGCTGCCTGAGGTGGTCTCCTCACCTTGGCAGGCCGGCCCTGTTATTAATGCAACTGTTGCAGCTTCTTAGATTGCAATCCCATTCCTTCTTACCTAAAGGAAATCCCACTGAACTCAGTGAGCCAAGCAAATACTGTATGTATAAGCTTGTGCAGTGAGAGTCTTAAAAGTAAAGAGAAAAGCATAAGTGTTCTAGCTGATACACAAGCTCTCTTTGTTCCTTGAATGGAGAGAGGTATCATAAACTAAACTTCCCCTCCCTTTTAGCTAGAACAGAAAAATGAGAGGTTTATCTTGCATTTATAGTGGCTTGATGGTATTTGTTGTTCCATGGATTTATTTATTTTTTGAAAGTATATAACCACCCACTGTTTTCAGTAGATGTGGTGTTAAATATTGCTTCCTTATGTGTGTGAGATCAAAGGTGGATTCTGATGTGACGGAAGCAGCAACCTCTTCCATGTTGTCTTCCAACTGTACACAATGAAGGCGTGGCACTCGATCAAACCTCTGCCCCTGCCTGTCACACTTTGATTGTTGGAGTGCACAAAACCTATGATTTCTTCCCCTTGTGTCTTTGCTGTCGAGAAGATAGTAGGCCAAGCTGGAATTTGGAAACAAATCAAGAGAGCACAGAGAGTTTTCAGCTACAGATAGCTGAACTGGAAGGAGCCAGGCTGCGAGGGCCCACAATCTTCTTTCGGAAATCTGAAGTGGGATCAGTGGCTGTGCTGCATGCTTTTGGAGTCTATCTTGATTGTAGTATGCTCTACTTTGACAATTACACCCATATTATAAAGACACCATAACAAGTGTTCTCTCTCTCTCTGACACACACAGACACATGTATCCAAGGCTTCACTATGTCTAATGGAATTTTTGATGTTTTCCTTTGAATAGGCGATATCTGTGCTATATCACAATTCTTCCTGAAACACCCCACAGTTCCAAAAAGACAATTTAGCATACCACATGGGAGGTCTGCTCTTTGGGAAAATAAAAGTCCAAAATCCCCTTGGGGCATGTTGAATTAGTCATAGAATATTTATGTGCCGACTAGAGGCTAAAATAGGTGTAGTTGCACCTGTCTAATCTCTTAAGTCCAGTCATAATATTAGGTTAAGGATGTGAGGGCAATAAGTCACCACCTTCTCCATCATTTATGAGTCTTATCTTCTGCGTGAAGTTTCAGAAACTGGGTGTGGAGAGTGGGCACAGCAACCCCTGGGGGGTCATTAGGTACATCAAGGAAATTTTAATAAATGAAAACTCAAAAGCTATCAGTTATGCTCATCTTATAGCTAAATAAGGATAATGAGCTACTATTAGAATAAGCTGTTCCTCCTTCCGTTAAAGTATGACCTTTAATCTTGGGCAAGAACTACACCCAGATAAAAATCAATGCGCTAGGACTACCTAGGTGAAAATGACTTTTTTCTTTCCCATATGACTTTTGTTCTTTACAAATCTCCTTGTTTACATTTCAAGAACTTTTAGCACCTGATGCATTTAAATTTGCTTATGAATGCATTATTGCCTTCTTCCTTTCCAGAAGCCAACTGTTAATAATGTACAGGAGTATTTGTGGTAGATGGACTCCTGCCATACATATGTATTGCCGCTAGGGAGTTATTTGTGTTGGTGGATTAAAGATTTGCCAAAAGAGAGAATGTCAGGGAAGAATCGAATGCCTGGGAAGAGTCTGACTCGGGAGATGAAGGATTGCCAGTACAAAGAGAGCCAGAGTCTGACTCTGGAGACGAAAGAATGCAGACAGAACAGGAGTGGGTGAGCTCAACCCCCTTTCACAAAGAGTTCCCAGACTCAGCCAGAGCAGCAGACTAGGACAGCTCTCAGGAAGGGGGAGGGGGAGAGAGAGAGATGGCATTGAGGGAGTTGCTAGGAAACAGTGGGCAGAGAGTTCTTCTTTTGAGAGTGGGGAGGAGGAGGAGAACTCCACCTGCTTTTATCCTGAGCCAGAAAAGCTGAAAGGGTCAAAATGCAACGGACATGCAAAAGAGGAAGGATTGGACATTGGCACCCTTCTTGCTGTGACAGGCGTGGAGACTTAGAATGACCAACTTAGAATGACTTAGAATGATCAAAGAGCGGCAGGCTAGGAGCCATACTCTGGGTATAATTTGTAAATACAGTGGTACCTTGGGTTACAGATGCTTCAGGTTACAGACGCTTCAGGTTACAGACTCTGCTAACCCAGAAATAGTACGTTGGGTTAAGAACTTTGCTTCAGGATGAGAACAGAAAGCGCGTGGCGGCGTGGCGGCGGTGCGGCGGCAGTGGGAGGACCCATTAGCTAAAGTGGTACCTCAGGTTAAGAACAGGTTCAGGTTAAGAACGGACTTCCAGAATGAATTAAGTTCTTAACCTGAGGTACCACTGTAAATGTAATATAAAACTGCTGGAGAGTTGTTAATTCTTATCGGGGCTTGCCTGCCTGCCTGAGATCATTACAGAGAAGTTGCTTTGGAAAAAAAAATCCTTGTCAATAAAGGGCTCAGCTAGGAATAGCTCCACATCATGTTGCTCCATTGTTTCCTTCAGCAAACATGTGTGTCATGGATGACATACTGGTGTGCACTGTGTGCCTTGTGGCACTGTCTAACCAAACATTTGGTTTCCATACTAGACAGAATGCACCATATTGTGGGTCTGGTCCATCCCATCCCTTTGTGCAAGACTAGCAGTACTCCCTTACTGTCACGTAGGTTCCCAGGGTGCCACTCCTGCCCTCAGAAGACTCCACTGCCCCAATTATTCCATAATTAAGTCTTCATAAGTTTTAAATTCAAAATACTCCAAGGCCTCAAGACTATAGGCTTATTTATTTATTTAGTAAGTACTTATATTGTTGGAGGCCAGCTACTATGACACACCCAAATTGCAGATGGAAAAAAATACAGTGCATAAACATTAGGGCCTGCATCATAGCCACTTTCATACTGTCCAAGGAGTTGATTAAAGTAAGTAAAGTAAGTGCTCATCAGCCACTTTTTCATTCAAGTTAGAATAATAAAAATATGAACATCTCACAAAGGGAGCAATCTACAAAGGAATGCTGCTCTGCAACCACTGCTGATTTCAGGGACAAAACTGGCCTCAGGGCCAAAGTAAACAATGGCTTGGTTTGCATGACCAATGGTGCTGGCTCCTGAAGAGGAGCTCAAAGTGGCTTTGTTCCTCTGCAGTACTTTTTTGCTCCTGCACTGAGCTAAGCCATGGTGTTGTCTGAACCCGGGCTTGTGGTTAAGCTCTTTCCTCACTAGCTACAAGCTGCAGCCAAGTGAGAAGACACAAGCCCCTGTTTGGGTGATGCAGTTATGCCACACCTTAGCTAAGCTGAAGGACTGGGGAGAAGCAAAACAGCTGTGACCTCCTCTCTGGGAGCCTGTGAGTTTATGCAGTCTTGGTAAGCCATAATTTGGCTTACCATATTGTGTGAACCGGGCCTATATATGAAACGTTTGATTGCATTATACATATCTGTCTTGCTGTTGATTGCGTGGCGAGTTCCTGTCCCCCCACCAGTGGAAATAAAGACACATGACACAATTATTGAAGGTTATTGGGCTAAATATGGCCACAACTTTATTGGTTACAGATGATGAGCGGTATTGGCTTAGGCATTGGTCCTAACAGACTATCTGGCTTCAGCCCGTCCGCTTGAAGTCCAGAAAGGGTTAACTACCAGTAGGGGGAGTCCTGCTGATGCACATCAACTAGGAACTCCCCCGGGGTCACTGCTTGGGGGCGTGCCTTAGGCCCTCACCTCCATAGGCTTTGGACAGGGCCATGCCCCCCGGAATCCTTTATCGGACTACCCTTCAATATGCAGGGCAGGTGTGACGCTTCCTCCCCTCTTCCACTTACAAAACAATACCAATACCAATGCCTAACCGCCAATACTAAGAAAGTTGTGATGAGTCGCTACAAGGTAGGCGAAAACCAAGTGGCTGGTGCCAATTTGCCAAGTGGAAAAATTCCTACCGGGCCCCTCAACGGCGACCAACCAAGGTCCATAGCAAGGTCAAGGAACGAAAAGCTTAAAGGGTGGGAGGGTGGGAAACAGGAACAGCTGGTATGCGGGAAAAGAGGGAGACCCCTGGCCATGCCTGCATTTAAATCGGGCGGGCCATGCCCCCAAAGCCAGCCGAATGGCTGGCCAGGGGGTGACAATGGCGTGGGGGCTGGGCTCTAGCCACCGTGCGCGTGGTGGAGCCATGACACCCGCAATCCCACCTCCTCTGCAGGGTGGAAGTGGCTTTGTCAAAATAGCAGCTCTGAAGTTACAGTGCATCGAAGTTGTAATTAATCTCAGGAGGAAAGCCTGCAAATGGTCGTATTCCTTCCAAGGTATGTAGCAGTTGGTGGGAAGGATTTGTATTGGAACTGCAGTGCATGGGGAAAGAGTTAACCTTCTCCCTACATGCCACAATTCTGATCACAGCCCCTTTCCATGGCTGCTATTTATTAACAGATATATGTGCAATACAGTAATGTATTTCACATTCTGTCTAATTTGGACCTCATATGGAGACACATGATGGTTATGCTTGGTAGATCACACCCTTGCTTATATATAACTGAGGTCTCTTTTAGATTTCTTCTGACAGTAGGTCATCTACTTTTACAGCGTCCAACCTGAGACACAGCAGATTAGTAATAATTATTTAAGTACTTTGCATGGACAATTTCTAAATATATCTCATGGCTGCTACTTATATCAAGTGTACACCAGGAGCATAATAATTATTCAAACTGAGAGTGTTTGATGTGGATTTTGAACATTACAGTTTCCTGCCCATAAAGAACAGTGATGCTTTAAGAATTAAAGACCTTTACATTATAAATATATGTACTCACAAATAAGTATACATGAACTGTATTCTATAAGAGTACATGGCTCTAGTATGGCCAATTTGGAATCTATGTACAAGAAATATGTAGTCAAGTCTATCCATTCAGAACAAGTTGAATCCTTGGCATCTTTACATTATGTCACCTGGAAAATCTTGAGTACCTGTGATGCCACAGATCGATGGAGAAATTATGTCACATTCCCAGTCATTTAGGCATCCCAACAATTCAATGTTCAGCACCCTTAACAAATCACAGTTCCCAGGATGGCCTGGGGGAAACAAAATGGTATAGTTCAGGCATAGGCAAACTCGGCCCTCCAGATGTTTTGAGACTACAACTCCCATCATCCCTAGCTAACAGGACCAGTGGTCAGGGATGAAGGGAGTTGTAGTCCCAAAACATCTGGAGGGCCAATGCCTGGTATAGTTTAAGGTGGTATGATACTGCTTGAAAACAGCTTCTTCAGAGCGAATGCTCCAGAGATTGTCTCAGTTGCCACAGTACAACAACTGAGGAAGAACACTTACACATACAACAGCAAAGGTGACAGTTGTAGCATGGCAGCAGTGCCACCCACAACACCCAGGAGGAGAAAGGAGGCACAGTGGTGGATGAGGAGGCAGTGGTGTAGAGGAGGAGGAAGAGGCAGTCCTCCACACTTGCACTAGGCCTGTTATTCAACCGTTTTATTCAGGTCTTCTTGATGACTGTGCCATGTCTGTACAATTCTCTCCCCTTAAGAGTCATGGATGGTAATGTTACTAAGGGTCTTCCGCTCTCCAATCAATATCTTTTCTCAAAAGCCTTTGGAGCAACTGACTAATTCTGCCTATGGGCTTTGGCTGTCTGTATTGCCTTGATGCTGTAATTAATATTTGTATGGTACTGTATGGATTTTATTTTAATTGATTGTGCTTTGTAGATGACATTATTTCACAGTCAGCGTACACTTTGGGAGCTTTGGAAAAAGATAGTTTATAAATTCTATGAAGTAAATTATAATAATTATTTTTTTGCATGGTGTCCTTCAAGATGCTTATGCCGTATTTTGTTTTATCCTCATATCAATCCTGTGAGGTAGGTTTGGCCCAGAGTGATGGAGTGCAGTGGGGTTGCAGTAACTGGGGTGGTGTCAGCAGAATCATCCCTGCTCTCCCCTCACATGCAATTGTAGTTAGGTAGAGGGGAATGCCAGATATGGCTATTTAGTTGAGCTTCTTGGCAGAAAAAGATTGGGTCTCTGTGCAGTTTACCTGCTGTGCTACTTTAAATCAGCATCCAATTTTTAACATTAAAAAACAACAACACACACCATCCTTGTGGTAAAACACCACAGAATTACTACAAGAGAAAAAAATATGCTTGGACAGTTACTATTAAGTAGTGTCTGGCCTCATCACAGGATGATTCATTGTTCCGCTGCCAGAAAATGAATGGGATGTGAGGATGCATTTTGAGGAGCATCTCCCTCTTGAGCAAACATGCAACATCACCTTGACTCACTGGGGATCTCAGAGTGCAACCATATTACTTTTATTGTACATGGAGGGAGGAGGTCAGGAGAGGGTGGACCCTGGGTTTGTGGAAGTAGAAGGCATCCTCATTCCATAGCTGACAACAGGCCAGCAAGTCTGATCAGTGCAATTTCATGACTAACTGTGACAAACTCTTCAAGACAGCTTGGAGGACAGAAGTTGTTACCAACTGCCTCTGAAGATTCACGTCAAGATCAGTGACTCTGTCAAACAATGGATCTGTATTCAAAATTTTATTCCACTTTAATACACCTTCAGTTTTGCTTCCCTCTCCTCCTTTAAGTCACTGCTTGAGATTTAATCAAAGCCTTTCTGGAACTAGAGCTACTCCAATAAGCTACACCTGCTCTTTTATTGCCTACCTCACCTCGCCTATCCCTGTTATTCATATGTCATTGTCTGCCTCGTCCTGGTTTTCTCTCTTGCTTAACAGATCTGACTTACCGGTAATCTACCATCAGCAGACTCAGTCTGTGTACACACCAGCCCTTCTATAGCACAAAAACGTAGTTCATGCTGATCCTCAACATGCTTCTTTTGATCTAGATTGATTCTAGATTGATCTGGTGCTATCCACCAGAGTGGGTATGGTTACCCATACCCATATCCATGCCTTTTCCTCCCTGTCCATGCCCAAGGCAAATGAAGCAATAAATGATCATAATTTTGATATATACCCACTTACAACACCATTGGGCAGGTATGGATGCAGCTCCATTGTAAGGACCGCTGGTATCTGCTTTCAGCTGCACTACACTGCAGAGTAATGCAGAGTAATGCAGAATAATAATAATAATAATAATAATAATAATAATAATAATAATAATTTATTTATACCCCGCCCATCTGGCTGGGTTTTCCCAGCCACTCTGGGCGGCTTCCAACTGAATATTAAAAACAGTACAGCATCAGACATTAAAAACCTCCCTAAAGAGGGCTGCCTGCAAGGAGCTTTTATTCTTAAAATGAAGCTTGTTTCTCAAGAAATGACTTTCAGGGTAAAAAAATAATGCACTAGATCTAGATTATGTGTGAACTACATAGAAAAAGTAAGTACCCATTTTCCATTGATTTGTAGATCAGCATTAATTCATCAGAATTTATTTTATTTCATAAAATTTTTATACCACTTAATTGTAAAAACAACAATATCAAAGTGGTTACTGAACCTGTAAAAAGACACTACAGTGGTACCTCTGGTTACGAAAGGGATCCGTTCCAGAGGCCCGGATGTATCCCGAAAATTTTGTAACCGGAGGACCACTTCTGTGTACGCACGAGTAGCAAACCCACTTCCGGGTTTGCTGCGGCCGTAACCTGAAGATTCCGTAACCTGGAGGTTAGGCAACATGAGGTACCACTGTATAAGTGTTTTAGACAGGATTTGTGTAAATTTGTTTTTTATATTCCGTGAAGCCTCAAGCATACCTGATAGTAAGTAAGTAAATAAATAAAAATGTTTAAGATGTCCGTGCTGCCTCTTTCTCCAAAGGCACTCAAAGTAGCTAACAAACAGTAATAAAAACAGATTTATTTATTTTTTAAAAATGATCATTTCCTCACAATACATGCTCAAATAATAACAAAATCCAAGCTGTTCAGCAAATCCTAGAAGCACAAAAGTAACACTGAGGCAAAATGGGAAGTGCTGAGCTACTCCTGTTGAAGCATCTCATGCTTAGGTTGCACAGCAGTGGCACAAAGCACCAACACTGATGCCAACCTCTGGCGAGATCTAGCAATATTTTAGTGAGATCTTGCTGGAAGTCGGCACCAATGCTAGTGCCGCTTCTCCACCAGTGTGGTACTTTTTGCACCCAATATGACATCCTGCCAAGATCATGTGACCACACAAAGCAGCTTGATTTGGTCTTGAAAAGTGGTTATGAGATGAAAAGACAAAGAAAAGGAATGCAGACATCTATGAAAATCCAAGTGGAACAGACAGGCCATGTCCTCAGAAGACAACACCGTCCCAAAGTATTGTATCAAGAGAAGTTAACTTAGACTATAATGTGTGGAGGGTGAGTAGGTGAGGCAGAATAGATTTGTCTTCACCACTATGGTTTCTATTATTCCGAAGCTGATCTTTCAGGATTTCTATTTTGCAAAGAAGTAGATAAAACTGGTAAAAAGGGAATCTTTGGCCTCCAGATGTGGACTCCCATCATTTCCAACCAGCATGGCCAATGGCTAGGAATGATGGGAGTTGGACTTTAGCAACATCTGAGGGGGCCACAGGTTTGCCACTCCTGGCCAGAATGTGTTGAAATAAAATGGACAGAACCACAGACAACCTATTTAAGGCACAGGAGAAAAGAAAACAGCTGGCCTTGAACTATTCAGAAATGACAGATTTCCCCTCTTGAATCATAGTCTGGGAGGTTGTTACATCTTGTAGTTAGGTCTGTAGCTATTTTAGCTCAAGTCAGCAGTGAGTCATGAATTTGAAGACAACCTGTAGAAATCAAATTTCTTATGCCTGACTTTTTTCTGGGAAATTGTCCAAGACAGAAACACATAAATGAAAATGGGAAAATGGACGTGATAAACCTCTGACCATAACCTTTTAAATTCCTGCCACAGAATGCACATGCTTTGGCTTGTGAGTAGGGCCTCCCTGCATGCATTCAATTGACACGAGGAGTGAAAGCCTGGAAAAGATATTACTTTGTTTATGCACAATTACTGATTCATACATCCTATTTGTATCCACTTAATATAGCAGGTTCTCTAAGCAATTTACATAAAATATGCAAAATATAAGCCATAGGCAAATATTAGGGAAAATACCAATATTATTTATTTATTTGTATTTATTATATTTGTCAGTCACTTTATCTTGTCCAGTGAAACCCAAAAAGACTTGCATACAACAAAACAAATAGACAATAAACCCCATTTAGATACATTAAAGTCAAGAGGAAAGAGAAATACATTAAAACATCCCACCCACTTAAATATGAATACAATACTGTACTTAATATAACAAGATTTGGTAAAAATTATATAGACTGAGTAAAAATAAATAAATGCAATGAGACTATATGAAATTAAATGAAGTTGAACAGTGGAAAAATAAATACCGTATTTTCCCCTCTATAACACGCAGATTTTTTCTCCTAAAAAGTAAGGGGAAATGTCTGTGCGTGTTATAGAGCGAATGTGTGGTCCCTGGAGCCGTTTGTCCCAAGTGCATGGCAAAAATCATATTGCGCCGTCACGGAGGAGAGGAGGCTGCTGCTTTCCTGCATTCTGCCTCAGGGTCTTACTGCCCACCCTGTTCTGTTTCGGTTGCTGTTTGCTCAGATGGAACAAAGAGCAGTGAAATCCCCTCCCCTCCAGGCAACCCCTCCCCTCCAGGCAAGTAGAGAGGAAAGCAGAGTGTCCGCTCCGGTGCTGCTGCTGCTGCTGCGTCTGGGGACTCGGCAGGCAGCGGAAAGCATGCAGATGAGAGAGAGAGAGAGGCTGGCTTGAGTGGGTGGGTGGACTTTTGCCTTCCTTCCCCCCACTTTAAACCCCTCTCCTGCATTCTTAGCCAGCTGCTTCTCCGCACACCCCTCTCGTGCTCCTTGTCCCTTCTATATTTTTCCTTCCCTCCCCACTTAAAACATGGTTACAAAGCACGGATCCACATGGATCCTCAGGATCTTTGCATTGGGTCAGCCCAAATTCACCATCGGAGCACATAGCATGTACATGGCTACAGCCTGCCCCCCAAAAATCACGCACCCACTGTTGCCTGGGGCTGCAGTGGTGCAAAAATGTGGTTACAAAGCATGGATCTACATGGATCCTCAGGATCTTTGCATTGGGTCAGCCCAAATTCACCATCAGATCACATAGCATGTCCATGGCTACAGCCTGCCCCCCCAAAATCTCGCACCCACTGTTGCCTGGGGCTGCAATGGTGCAAAAACGTGGTTACAAAGCATGGATCCACATGGATCCTCAGGATCTTTGCATTGGGTCATCCCAAATTCACCATCAGAACACATAGCATGTCCATGGCTACAGCCTGCCCCCCCAAAATCACGCACCCACTGTTGCCTGGGGCTGCAATGGTGCAAAAGCGTGGTTACAAAGCATGGATCCACATGGATCCTCAGGATCTTTGCATTGGGTCAGCCCAAATTCACCATTAGAGCACATAGCATGTCCATGGCTACAGCCTGCCCCCCCAAAATCACACACCCACTGTTGCCTGGGGCTGCAATGGTGCAAAAACGTGGTTACAAAGCATGGATCCACAGGGATTCTCAGGATTTTTGCATTGGGTCACCCCAAATTCACCATCAGATCACATGTCTGTGGCCACAGCATGAAGCACAAAAATGATACATCCACTGTTTCATTCAGAATGTTTTTCCCCTTGTTTTCCTCCTCTAAAAACGATGTGCGCGTTATGGTCAGGTGTGTGTTATAGAGCGAAAAATACGGTAAATAAAGAATTAAGAGTTAGCGTGTGGGACAGCCTAGGTAAGCATTCACAATTTTAAGAAGTCTTTAAAGCTCTTTGTTGTCTATGCCTCCTGAATTACTCAAGGAGGGCATTCCAAAGCTAAATTTATTTACACAGTTATCTGAGGATAAGATACATGCCATTATACTTTTTCTCAATTCCTAGGCCTGGAATAGAATGCAGTTACAGAAAAATTGTATGCTCAAATATGCTGTGGGCATCTTCAGGGAGAGAGTTTTAGCACATCTCCATGAGCACTTGGGGTATTAGAACATGTGGAAACCTACACGTACGCAGTTGTACATGTGAAGGCTCCCCTTCTTGCAGAGGTATGTGCTGTAACATATGGACTCCCAGATAATGGTACTAGTTTCAGCACATGATGTCAAAGGTGGGGCTAGTTGACAGTGATAGCATGTAAGCAGTAAGGCAGGAGGAAAGCAGACTCTAGTTCCCCTCTTACACATGCATGCTTTATTGTAAAAATTATACCAGCACCACTAGCTAAGGTATAATGTATAAAACCACTAGTTTTATACATAAATGGCACAGCCTTGTTTGCATTCAAAATGCAGGAATATCAAACACCAGAACATCCCTGCTGGATCAAGCCAGTGGACCACCTTGTCCAGCTTCCCGTTCTCACAGTGAACAACCAGATGCCCACAAAGAGGATTTGACTGCAACAGCAAGCTGCCTTCCTGATATTTTCAGCAACTGGTATTGAGAAGTGTACTGTTTCTGAACCTGGAGGCAGAACATAGCCTCTGTTAATTTGTCTAAGCCTCTTTTAGAGGCATCCAAGCCAGTGGCCAGCACTGCCTCTTGTGGGAGCGATTTCCACAGTTTATGTGCTGTGTGATTTGCAACAGGGACATTGGTTGCAGAGGCTTTTTACTGGTTGCAGGGGACTGCAGGGGGGGAGGAGACGAAGAGAGAACTCCATTGCATGAACTTACATGTGTTTGGAATTTTACTACATGGCATTGCAGAGGGGAGGCAGTGCAAAGAAGGCAGGTTTCTTCTTGTATAAGCTTCCTGAGAAGTTTTATAAGAAGGTGGGAAGTGTTGACGTACATTGTCAGTGTCGATGTCGCTAGCTGAAGGCAAGCGGTAACCTTGTGTCATTTGAGTGATGGGTGGAACGTGGTATTTCCCAAATCAGATTATTCACAACAAGACAAAGTAATTGGTGTCATTATCTGAAATAATAAAGCTGCTGTTTTCTGCTTGTCCGAAAGGTTTTGTTGCCATGATCAAAGAGGGCAGGGAGAAGACAGGAAATGTCAAAAGGCGTCATATGCTAATTGCCTATTGTAAATACATAACCCAGATTGTCAGACTGGTTAAAGGTAGTAGTGCAAAGACCCAATTTGTGCTCACACTAACGGCAACAGCATGGACAAATTAGATAAGGATGGTGCATTATCACAGGGACAGATAAGTTTGCATACACAGTTTCCAGGTTACCTCCCACATTAAAAAAATAAATTAAAAATGCGCGACATCCCACATGCAAAAACCAGCCATGCCTTTTGTAGAGCTAAATGTGTGAGATGAAAATCTGTCACATTTACAGCCAGCAAGGTGTGAATAATATGCTAGACTTGGACTGCGGAGACATGAGCTCATATCCATGCTCAGTCACGAAGCTCAGTGGCTGAACTTAAAACAATTGGGTCTCTTTTTAAGAGTCATGGAGAATTCTGGGACCTTTAGTTTGTTAAGAGTGCTGTAGGTCTGTGAGGCCAGCACCATTAACAAACTATAGTTCCCAGGTTTCTTTGGGGATGTGGAAGGCAGGACTGGTAGAGTGGTATAAGAATACATGGTGTGGATATGATACCTAATAGCATTGTTCTGTGAATAAACTGGCATAACCCTACATATGACACCCTGAGGTCCATGGAGGAAAAAGCGCTATTTTTGTTAAGACTAATGCATAAGAACAGGGAGTGCTACAAAGAACGTGGGTGCTACAAAGTCCACTTCCTCTGGCCAGGGCTTGGGCAGCAGAAGCTTGTGGGGCAGTGAGTGCCCCGCCCTCCCCTGTTCATCAAACCCTATTCAGCTTGCCAGCCAGGTGCTTGGCAACCCCTGTCCCCAGCTTTTGCAGTCCTAGATAGGCAGTCAGGGTGTATGGGGTGTTAGGGGAAGGGTAGTACCTCTGGTGTGAGGCACATTATGCTCCTTCTGGGGTAGTTTGTCCACCTTTGGTCTCTGCATGCAGTTCTCAACTGTGGCTCCTAGAAGCTATCAGAATTTCTGCGACGGCAGCAACATCCCAGGAATGGCTCTGACTGGCCAACTAAACCAGGTGACGGTAACTAATGGGTCTCAAACTCTTGGTGAGTTAAGGACTTCCTCTGCATGCAAAGACAAGTTCTGGCAGATTGAGCAGACAAGACCAATACCGGCTTCAATGATCAAGAAGAAGCTTTCTGCACATATGCTAGAGCAGCCTTTCTCAACTTTGGGTCCCCAGATGTTGTTAGACTACAGCTCCCATCATCCCAGCCTAGCAGGACCAGTAGTCAGGGATGATGGGAGTTGTAGTGCAATAACATCTGGGGGCCCAAGGTTGAGAAAGGCTGTGCTAGAGGGAATTGAAGGGCTGATGGGGCTCATCAACCTGGGGGAAGTAGTCCATTTAGGAGAAGGATAATTCTGGTTCTAAACCTCTGTTGCCTTGCACAATATATTCAGGAGAAGAAAAGACTAAGGAATAAATACCACACAAATCTGGACTGGAGTCGCTAAAACGGTTGGGTGGTACTTTGTACACTTCCTTTCGACAACTCCATCAGGCAAGCTGGTCCGAAATGTATTGCTCTGCTTTCATTTGGTGCACATCAGTGAGGCTGAAAGTGTGTGTGTGGGGGGGGGGTCTTGTTGTCAGGGCATCCCAGGACCTGCAGACACACTGTGCAGGCTTGCTCCCCGAGGATGTCATTTTGGTGCTGCTAATGCAGTGGTTTGACTTCGCCCCTGGAGGCACACTGCATTGTCTCTCAAGACATGGATGCCAACAAGCTACAGGAGGGTTCTTGGTGAATTACCATATAGCATGTTCTCCTTCATGGAGAGCACGTGTTGCGGTGGGGTCTGCTGAGCCACCCCTCTGTTACCAGGCAGGGTCTCTAAAGATGGCCTGGGGCAGTGATTGGTTCACTGGGTTGCTGGGGTAAAAGTTATGTTGCAATTTTGGTGGGAGGGGTAAAATGTTTACATACTCTGCACACAGCCTGGAGCTTTCTCTTTGCTGCGTGCAACGGATCACCCGCCCACCCGCCCTTGAGTAAGGGGTTGTTGCATTGACCTTGCTATGTCTGTCATGGGGTCATCTCCCGTTGGGGCAGGGGCCTGGTAGGAATTTTGTCCATCTGGCTGATTGGCTGGGCCA